>NC_141004.1:20450375-21050375 GCF_052327205.1 Somniosus microcephalus | reverse complement strand
GCTTCGATAACTTGCGTAGTTCCGTAAGATAGTCAGCATTGCTCTCACCTTTTTGCTGGTTTCTCTTATGGAACTTGAATCTTTCTGCTATCAGCAGCGGTGTAGGGTTTAGGTGTTCCTCTAAGATATTAACAATCTCTTCAAAACTTTTCTCCATTGGTTTAGCTGGGGTAATTAAATTCCGTAATGGGCCGTACGTTCTCGCGCCCATCAAATTTAATAATACCGACGCCTTCTTTCCATCGGCCACCTCATTTGCCTTGCAGTACACTTCAATTCTTTCCACATACGTGGTCCAGTCTTCTACCTGTTGTCGAAAGCAGTGATACTGCCACTCTTCGGCATCTTGTGTGGTTTAAAATGGCACCTCCCGTGCTTTTTCTTCTTCCCCAATGGATTAAAATGGCACCTCCCGCGCTTTTCCTTCTTCCCCAATGGAATAAAATGGTGCCTCCCGCGCTTTTCCTTCTTCCCCTTGCTGCCACGCTGCTCCTAGCGTTCTACAGGTTAATAGCGGTGACCTGCGGCTTCGGCGCGTCTCACTTTTTCTTCCCCTCCTTTTATTTTCTCTACGCTGCCCGGTTTTTGAGCACCCTGTGCGCTCCACCCTCTCTCTCTCTCTTTTCCTCCCGACGACGCTGCACGGCCCCTTTGCAGAGCCGCTCAATCAAGCTCGAGCCCACCGCAGTCCGGAAGGGTCAGCGCACTACCTGCTACCAGCACGATTTGCCGGAACACCTCGCCTCGGGAGCCAAGCCCAGCTCTCCACAGCCTCCCCTGCAATTCTCCGAACTCCGATGGATCCCTGGGCGGTTGCCCGCGGTCGACGCCCGTTGCTCTGACTTCGACCTCCAAGAAGCTTCTCTTCAGGGAAAGATCGCCGTGAGGTGATGCAGTACTGCAGGTGAGTTCGAACCTGCTCGTCGCCAGTGTAGTGTCCGAGTATCAATAATTCACGGACTGCAGGAGAACAATAATAACAGGTATTTACTGAACAGAGGGTAAGCTTAAACTGAAAATACAGAAGCCTGCTATGGCTTTATATACAGGTGTGGTCACTGCCGGTACTACAGTATAAAATCAGTTCTCTCTTAAAGGTACATACACAACACCCAGGACCCCAGCCATACTGCCTCCACCATACTGAATGGTGAACGGTTGGTTTCTTGTCTGATATGTTGAGGACTTGCTTGGTGAATATCTCTTGTGGTTCACTGCAAAAATAGTACACGCTTCATAACACTCAATTTAATGGTTTGGTTGTTTTATTCCACTACTGAGTTAAGGATAGATCTGACCAAAAATCTTCTTTCTAATTCTTTATTTGTAGTCCCATTTGTTTCTGTTGAATTTTGCGCTCATTTAGGTGGGGGATGTTGGTGCTGGCTATTGAACCACTTTACATATCAGGCAACTAGCAGTAGCATCACGAGCTCACAGGGTCAAGTACAGCATGGGTTAGATTTAGAGGAAAGCTACCTTTGTGCTGTCCCAACAATGGGCCTCTGCTGTAACACATCAATGTAATATTTTCCGTTTCTCCATACAACCATCGTATGGCTTCTCTGAGTCAGATTGCCAGTTCGTGTCACAGTAGGACACAGTTCATGTCCTGTGGGCCCATGATCATGAGGAACTAGGTTACGACGGCCCAAGTTGATTTTATGTAGGAGACCTTTGGCCCATCAACGCGAAAGGACAAAAAAGAAAGGCTTGTGTTTCTATAGCACCTTTTGTTAAGTCCGTGAATGATTGAGACACGGACTAGCAGGAGTGAAAACAAATAGATCTTTACTGGTGAAAGGCATAAACGAAACTAAACAACAGAGGCTCTCTAGCGCCTTTTATACAGGGGTGGTCACTGCCGGTACTGCAGTCTGAGACCAGTTATTCTCTTAAAGGTACATACACAACAATTCCTCCCCTTTTAGATAAACAGTACATAACATTCATTTAACAACTAAATGATAACGAATTACAATCACAATTACTGTTACTAGATACAGTGGTTAAGTTAAGCAATTATAAGTTCAGTCTTTGAGGAGGCTTCCTGATTCTGTCTGGATAACGCCTCTTTGGGGTAACAGGTTCTTCTGGCAATGTTGATTCAGAATCAATGTCGTTGTTTGGTTTCTCTGCTTCCAATATTACCGGTTCTGTGGTAGCTGCAATTGGAACGTCGATTTCATTACCAGGTGTATCAGATCGGGGTGTGGAGTTGACGTTTTCCAGTGACTCAAGAATCTGGTCAGCATGGCGTCTTACAATGCTCTCCCCAACGTCCACGGTATACATGAGAGGTCCTTGTCGTGTACAAATCGTTCCTGGCTGCCATTTCTCAGTGCGGTAGCCCCGGGCCAAAACTGGTTGACCTATCTTAAAACTCCTGGTCGGCCTTTCATTCATATTCTGAAACTGCCTGTTCTCCACATCTCTTCGGACGTTTGGCTTAACCAAATCCAAGCGGCATCGTAGTCTTCGCTTGAAGAACATCATGGCTGGAGTTTGGTTGGTAACCGCATGTGTCGCATTCCGGTAGGCAAACAAGAAGTTGTCCACCTTGTGTTGTAGGGGTATATCTTCATTACACATTGCCTTGATAGCCTTCTTGAATGTTTGGACAAACCTCTCGGCCAATCCATTAGTGGCTGGATGATATGGGGCAGATGTGTAATGCTTAACACCATTGTTCTTTAAGAAACTCCGGAACTCTTCAGACACAAACTGTGGTCCATTGTCAGAGCAAATCTGTTCAGGCAGCCCATTCCTGGTGAATATGGTTCGTAAAACTGTGATAGTTTTTTCCGTGGTGGTTGAGGACATTTTTATTACCTCTGGCCACTTTGAATGTGCATCCACCGCAATTAAAAACATTGAGTCCATGAAGGGACCAGCAAAATCAATGTGCACCCTTTGCCATGGAGATGAGGGCCACTCCCATGGATGCAGAGGAGCTTGTGGTGGGGCGTTTTGGACCTTCTGGCATCCTGCACAGCTCTTGGTCATCTCTTCGATTTCTCTATCGATTCCCGGCCACCACACAAACGCTCTGGCTAAGCTCTCCATTTTTATCCCACCCAGATGACCCTCATGAAGCTCATTGAGCACTCTATCTGTCAACTTAGGTGGAATTACTACTCTGGATCCACACATCAAGGTTCCTCTGCACACTGACAGCTGTTCTCTTCTCGGCGAGAATGCTGGCAGCAGTGGTTCGCCATGTGCTGGCCATCCCTTCACCGTTAAATCATAGACCCGTGATAGTGTCGGGTCATTCCGTGTTTCCTTTTCTATGTTTGCATTCGTCACAGGGAGACATTCGACTATGGTCGAGTGGAATAACTCCATTGGATCCACTGCAAGGTCTTCTTCTTCCACCGTCGGCAACGGTAGACGTGACAATCCATCAGCATTTCCATGCTATTTAGTTCCTTTGTACTCGATGTCATATTGGTGTGCCCCTAGGAAAAGGGACCATCTCTGCAGCCGTTGTGCTGTCATTATCGGTACGCCCTTCTGAGGGTTGAAAATGGAGACAAGAGGTTGATGATCGGTTAGTAGAGTAAATTTTTGACCGTGCAGATAGTGATTGAACTTCTTCACCCCTCACACTAGGCTGAGGGCCTCTCTGTCAATCTGGGCGTAGTTACGCTCGGCAGAAGTTAACGAGCGTGACACAAAAGCTATCGGCCTCTCCAAACCATCAAGGAATTTATGTGACAGTACCGCCCCAATGCCGTAGGGAGACGCATCACATGCCAGCCTGATTGGGAGTGCTGGGTTGTAGTGAGCCAATACTTCCCTTGAAGTGATTAAGTCCTTACTCTTCTGAAAAGCACGTTTACAATCATCGCTCCATTTCCATGCTACCCCCGTTCGTAGCAGGGCGTTCAGCGGGTGCAGAATTGTCGACAAATTCGGCAAAAACTTATGATAGTAATTCACCAACCCGAGGAATGACCTCAGTTGCGACACATTTTCAGGCACTGGGGCCTTAACAACCGCTTCAGTTTTGTCAGGGGACTTATGTAACCTCTCTTCACCAATCACGTGGCCACAATATGATATCTGTTTCTTAAAAAATTCGCACTTGGGGCGGTTGGCTCGCAGCCCATGTTCCCGTAGTCTAGTGAGCACCTGTTCTAGGTTGTTAAGGTGTTCACTGTCATCTTCACCTGTTACAAGGATGTCGTCCAAGTAACACTGAGTCCCCGGAATCCCTTGCAGAACTTGTTCCATCGCTCTTTGCCATATCGCCGGAGCCGATGCTACTCCGAATACCAATCCATGATACTGGTAAAGACCTTTGTGAGTGTTTATCATGAGACACTTTCTAGAGGACTCTTCAACCTCCATCTGCAAATATGCTTGTGCTAGGTCAATTTTTGTAAAACGCTTCCCTCCAGACAGCGAGGCGAAGATGCCTTCTATCCTTGGAAGAGGATATTGAACTGTGTGAAGGACAGGGTTCACCGTCACCTTGAAATCCCCACAGATGCGAATCTTCCTTGGCTCTCCGGACTTATTGCTTAATGTTTTCTTCATGATAGGAACGATGGGTGTCGCCCACTCACTCCAGTCGACCTTAGACAACATGCCCGCCTTCTCCAGATTCTCCAGCTCTGCCTCGACGGCTGGGCGAATTGCATATGGTACCGGTCTCGCTTTGAAAAACTTGGGAACTGCATTCTCTTCTATTTTTAACGAGGCAGTTACGCCTTTAAGCGTGCCCAGTTCTTGTTGAAATACCTCTTTGGCGTTAGCTAAGATTGTTGACAATCGTCCAGGAGTGACGTCTTCATCTTTTTTACCGTCCACCGTCATTGCATGAATGGAATGTCAATCTAAGTTTATCTTCCTGATCCATTCCCGTCCCAATAACGGTGGTCCACCATTTGGCAGTATGTAGAGATACAATTTCCGTATTTTCTTGCCATTGTATTCGACAGGCACCCTTATTTTTCCTCTGGGGTATACTTTTTGCCCCGTATACATCGTCAAGATGATGGATGTCTCTCTCAAGGGTATGTGTGAAAATAGCCGCTCGTAGTCTCGTCGATTCATGATGGTTAGCGCTGATCCTGTATCCAATTCCATTTTAACTTGGGACCCTGCTATCGTGAGGGTGACCCAAATGGTTCGGTGATCCTCTTTTGCGATTACATTGTGAAGTTTGAGACAGCTTAATCTCCTGTTCTCGGATTCACTATCGCTCATCTGGTCTTCGGAACTACTGTCCGTCATCTTTTGTACTTTCTTGTACGGTTCCTTAGTAGCCTTTTTGTTGTCGCTGGTCTTCTTCCCAGACCTACAAACTCGTGCAATGTGTCCAATCTTCCCGCATTGTCTGCATATTTTGTCTTTGGACCAGCAGTCCTTCTGGTCATGGTTAGTTCTGCCGCAGCGATAACATTTTGCAAATCCCCGTGTCATTTCGTGGGTGCCGTATTCCTGTGGTTTTTGTTGAATTTCTGCAGCTCCCCTGGCTGCTGCTTCATACGATACTGCCACGCTGAAAGCCTTATCTAGCGTCAGCTCTTTTTCTGTGAGTAACTTCTTCTGTGTTCCTTCACTCAGGAGTCCACAGACAAATTTGTCCCGTAGGGTATCTGCCAGTCCTGCTCCGAACTGGCAGTGCTTTGATAGCTTGAGTAGTTCCATAAGATACTCAGCATTGCTCTCATCTTTGTGCTGAGTTCTCCTGTGGAATTTAAATCTTTCTGCTATCAACAGCGGTGCAGGGTTTAAGTGCTCCTGTAGAACAGCAACAATTTCGTTAAAACTCTTCGCCTTCGGTTTGGCTGGAGTAATCAGATCCCGCAATAGGCCGTACGTTCTAGCGCCCATTAAGTTTAGCAATATTGATGTCTTTTTCCCCTCTGCTATTTCATTTGCCTCGAAATATACCTCGGCTCTTTCCAAATACGTGGTCCAGTCCTCTAATGTATTATCAAAAGCAGTGATACAGCCAGTTTTCGGCATCTTGCAAATCTAAAATGGCGCCTCCCGCGCTTTGCCTTCTTCCCCGATTTAACAAAATGGCGCCTCCCGCGTTTTGTCTTCTTCCCCGCTGTTGTTAGCGCTGCTTTCCGCGGTTTCTTGCGCGTATTCTTTTTCTTTTATTATTTTTCCGTCGTGGAGCGGACCCTCTGGGACACTTCCCTCCCTCTTCTTAGGTCCGAACGCTGCCCAGCTTCGAAACACCGGCCGCGCCCTGTGTGCTCCACCCTCTCTCTCTCTCTTTGCTTCCCGACTCGCTGCCCGGCCCCGTTGAAAGGCCACCCGATCGAGCTTCAGCCCGCCGCAGCCCAGGAAGGATCAGAGCACTACCTGCCACCAGCCCGATTAGCTGGGAAACCACGGACCGAGGAACCCAGCCTGGCTCTGGAACGTCGCTCCTGCAAAGCCTTGAACCCGATGATTGACGGTCGACGCCCGTTCCTCGAGTTTCAATGGACTCTATTTTTTTTTCTTCCGACCTTCAACAACGTCGTCGGAGCTGCTGCCGAGTTGCAGGTAAGTACGTTTCTTACTCGTCGCCAGTGTTAAGTCCGTGAATGATTGAGACACGGACTAGCAGGAGTGAAAACAAATAGATCTTTACTGGTGAAAGGCATAAACGAAACTAAACAACAGAGGCTCTCTAGCGCCTTTTATACAGGGGTGGTCACTGCCGGTACTGCAGTCTGAGACCAGTCATTCTCTTAAAGGTACATACACAACACCTTTCATAGCCTCAGGACGTCCCAAAGTGCTCTACAGCCAATGAAGTACTTTTGAAGTGCAGTCACTGTTGTAATGTAGGATACATGGCAACCAATTTGCGCACAGCAAGCTCCCACAAACAGCAACATGATAATGACCTGATAATCTGTTTTAGTGATATTGAATAATGGTTAACATTGGCTAGGACAGCGGGGTGAGCTCCCCAGCTCTTCTTTGAAATAGTGCCATGGGATTTATTATGTCCACCTGAGAGGGCAGATGTGGCCTCGATTTAACGTCTCATCTGCAAGGTGGCACACTCTGACAGTGCAGCACTCCCTCAGTACTGCACTGGAGTGTCAGCCTAGGTTTTGGTGTTTAATCTCTGGATTGGGACTTGAGCCCACAACCTTCTGACTCAGAAGGACGAGTGTGCTACCAACTGAGCCATGGCTGACACAGTATGGGCTTGATTTAAACCCAATTCTCTGAGTGAAAGGCCAGTGCACTACCTTGTCCCAGAGCACCTTTTTCTAGCATTATTTTCTTTTATTAAGCATCCTTCCTAACTGGCATGACACTGTAGTAATGTGATTAAATTCCATTATCCAATTATCTCACAAACTCATTCAACAGTTATAATTAGAATAATTAGTCAGGTGGTTATGTGGCTTTAATTTACAGCATTATGTGGATTAAAAGTTTGACCTAGTTGGTTTTACATTTGCTAAATTGGATTAACTTTTAGGAGTATGTTTTGTGCTGGTGGCACTTGTACATCGACTTCCACCGTCCCTGTTGACAAATGTAGGCTTCTGTAAGTCAAATCTTTGAAGAAACAAAGCACCAGGCCTCACAACTCTAACAAATGTATTTTCATATACATTGACACATTGAATCAATGGGCTGTATTTTCAGAAGGTCTGGATCCACCAAATATACCCTTAACACTCTTAGCCACCTTCTGTAAGTTTATGTGTCCTTTAATTGGTGATCAATTGATTGTGCCCTTGGAACAATTTCCCAATCAATGCCCAGATCACTCAGCGGAAAATGCCAACGAAATCTTGGGAAGTCTAATACTGTATCTGTTTACGTATACTTACTGCATACTTGGCTGTTACAGTAAACTGATGTGACCCAAAGGTTGGAGGAGCCAGTATCAAAGAGGACGATGAAGCTCTGTGGTGGGGTTCCAATGCTGATAGCTCCAAAATAATACATCTGTCAGAATATTTTATAGATCAAACAAGGTAAGTTATAATTTACCAAGTGTTGCCGTACTAAATTTCAGTGCATATAGACACACACTGAGGCAGATGTTCAAGTTCCTGTGCTCAGGTGTTTTGGACTGTCTAGGCGCAGCTCATAGAAGCAAATTAGGTTGGAAGGAGCATGTGCCTATATAGGAGTCTGCCCGATTATCCTCCCCACACTGCACCCCTGCAAACCAGTGCACCCCGTCACAGGAACAGAAAGACCTGTATGATTGAGAACAAAGGGTGTTTTGGACTAACCCTAATCCTAACCCTAACCCTAGATGTTGTTACAAGCACAGCATCAGTATTCACTTGTACACCAACAACACGTATCTCTCTGGCACCACTCTCAACTTCAGGCTGTTGCTGTCTTGTGTGACTGCTCGCAGCACCATCTAGTCTTGGATTTGGGTTGTGGTCGGCTTTGACCTGACTTTCTTATCCCAAATGGTTATCACCAAGACTGCTCATGTTGCTCACTTCACCCTACCTGTCTCGCATCGGTACAAAATCCCTAATCCATGCCTTCATCACCTCAAGTATCGATTTCTCAAATGCATCCCCTCCTCCAATCTTCACAAGCTTCAGTTAGTTCCCCGCTCTGTGGTCGAGTTTTTGCTACCAAGTTCCTGAGTGCTCATCACTCCTGTCGTTGTCACTGTTACCCTGCCTCCCAGCTTGTTGGCTCCCTCATCCTCATTTTCAAATCCCTTCAGTCACACTGCACTTTATCCGAGTGATCTTCTCCAGTCGTATATCCCAGCCCACAAACTCCACTCCTGGAGAGAGTGAAGAACCAGCTCTACTTTAGAGTTGAAATCTGTCCGGCCTCCGACTCAAACCACCCAGGCGGGAACGCCGCCTGTTCCCACCGGCTTCTTGCCAAGAGTTACAATCAGCCCTGAAAACTCTTCTTTCACTCACTTTGCTCCTGTTTTCTGACGTTCTCTCCACAAACTACTTCACCTCACTACCTCTCTCCCCCCATTCAAATGCTACCGAAAGGCTTAGCTGCCCCATTGTGTTTTTTGATCCCCTGCTTGATCTTTGCTGTTTCCCCGCTACCTTAATTTTTCATAGATGTTCTTCTACATCAGGGGTGTTATATAAATGCAAATTGTTGTAACTGCATTGATTTTCCTTTCTTGAGAAAATTTTACAGATCTAGATTAATGCTCACCTACCTCGTAGAAACAGAATGCCTTCCAGGTAAAATTAAAAACATCTTACCAACTCTTATTTTCTTCAGGAATTTTTCAATGCTAAATATAATTTCTAATTATATTAATGCAGTATATTGTCCATCAAGTCACATAACCTAAACTCTGTGATCCTGGAGATCTAGGGCAGGATTGTCATTGGGCCGTGAAGGCGGGATTGGAGGTGTGTGGGGGGTTAAAATCCCTAACTTGGGGGCACGAACCCATCCCACCCCCAACACGCCTCCATGCCAGTTTCAAAGGAGGCGGGTGCCCGACCCGCACTGGGACCCGCCTCCCCGAGGCGGGAAGGGGATTAGTGCCAATTAACTGCCCGTTAACAGGTAGTTAACAGGCAGTTTTTAGCCTAATCCCTATTTTCATTGTTGAAATGTGAGATTCCCAATGGCTGCAAACGATGCCAAGTTACCGAGGCGGGCCGTCGGGATGAAGGGCTTGGAGGGGTCGAGATGTCCGGTGTTCAGGTGAGTGATGGGTGCAGGAGTGCAGAGGTAAGTGTGTTTGGTGTGTTTAAAGTATGTATCGAAGTTTTACTTACATTTACTTACCTTTACAGCCTTCCTTCCCTCAGGTCTCAGGAGTCCCTCATCTCACCGGCACAGAAAGCAGAATGGCTGCGATCTGTCAAAAGTTCCAGCATTCAGCTTTCTGTTCCGGGGAGATCTCTAAATCATCCTGACAGGAAGGAATTAACTTGGAGTACAGATTGTCAGTGTTTGACAGCTTCAAACAGCTGTGAAACGCTGATATTTCATCTGTCAAATGGTCTTGACAGATGAAATATCAATCTGTGACATCACCTGTTGCCGGGTGGCCTTTAATTGGCCTGCTGAGCCCACTGGGCGGGCTCAACAAGGTCAATCAAGTCAAAATCGCGTGGGTTGGCTAGAACTTGATGGAGGCAGGGCTACAACCCCGAAAGTTGTAGTCCCGCCTCCTACCCGACTCCTCATTGAAAATCCAGCCCTGTGATTCTGGACATCTAGGGCTGGATTTTCAGTTGCTTGCGCCAGCAGTTAGCGCCTTAAGAGAAGTGCATTTCGGGCGCTATGCGTGTAGGGCCCGGGCGCAGCGCAGTTTGCGCCTCGCCCCAAATTAAGTTGGCCGTTAGCGCCGGCGCAAAGTTTAGCGCCCGCCCGGATGCGCGCGCAGAAAATGACGTCACATCCTCGTGCAACGCCCTTTGGCCGCCCCGATTCCAAACTTCAGTCGGACCGCCCCATTGTGCGGCTGGCGGCCGGAGCGTTTGAAAAAAGGAACGCAACACAACCAGCGCGGGCCCCGGGGGGCGCAAATTAAAGGGGACATACCCTCCAGTATAAAGCCCAGCCATTTTTCAGCAAACACTCTTGTGCAACGCATTTCTGGACACACAACAAGGAGGATAGCTAACTGGTTTCAAGCAGCAACAGCTCAGGTATTTTTGGAGTCAGGCCAGAGCGCTGCAAGTGGCCTTTTGGAAATTTGACTGTTTGCCAGGATTTGATGGGGGTTGCATGGGGTGCCAACGCGGAGCTGCAGCGCCATGTCCGTAGGGCTCGCAGACGCATTGTGAGAGGGGCAGCCCTGGCTAGAGGCAGAGGGGGCTACATGCGTCGGCCACGTAGGCCTTACCCAGTCAGGCTATACCGCCAGCAGCGCTCCTACCTAAACATGAGTGCCGCGCGATGTGTTAGAAGGCTCCGATTCCGAAAGGAGGTGATTGCAGAGATCTGCCACCTGCTTCGCAGAGATCTGCGTCCAAAGCTCAGGTGCAGGACGTCTCTGTCGGTGGAAGTGAAGGTGACGGTGGCATTGAACTTCTATGCCACCGGCTCCTTCCAATCCGCTGCTGGGGACATAGCAAACATCTCCCAGTACGGCACGCATCGCTGCATCCGCCAGGTGACCGAAGCACTGTTCAGAAGGAGAAGCCAATTCATCTCCTTCCCCATGGCCCTGCAGAGCCAGCATCAGCGCGCCTTGGGATTTGCAAGACTCGGGGACTTCCCCTTGGTGCAGGGCGCCATTGACTGTACGCATGTGGTTTGCGGGCCCCTCTGGAGCATGGCGAGCAGTATCGCAACAGGAAGGGCTACCATTCTCTGAATGTGCAGCTGGTGTGTGACCACAAGCAGCGCATCATGGCTGTCAATGCCAGCTTCCCAGGCAGCAGCCACGATGCGTTTATCCTGCGGCAGAGTACTGTGCACGACATGTTCAAGGCACAGCCTCCCCCAAGAGGATGGCTACTCGGGGACAAAGGCTATCCTTTGTGTACCTGGCTCATGACCCCGCTCCGCGCGTCCAGGACCGCTGCTGAAGAGGCCTACAACGAGAGCCATCAAACCACCCGCAACATCATCGAGCAAACTATTGGGGTCCTCAAGCAGCGGTTCCACTGCCTTGATCGCTCCGGAGGAGCTCTCCAGTATTTGCCGGACCGGGTCTCCCAATTTGTGGTAGTTTGCTGCATGCTACACAACCTGGCTATCCGCAGGACTCAGGCACTGCCACCTGACGTTGGAGCAGCACCTCAGGAGGAGGAGCAGGAGGAGCAGGAGGAGGAGGAGGAGGTGCAGGAGTACGTTCCCAGGAGGGAGCGACCAGGGCCAAGGGCCGCGCGACGCCACCTCATTACACGGTACTTCTAAGCCCCCTGTCAGGGAATGCCTTGTGGCCATGAGGGAAGATGAATGCAGCCGCTCCGCAAGCCCTCAGCCGGCGAAGCCACCAAACACTAACAAGAACAACCATGGAGACTGTATGAATAAAGATAATTATTTATTACACAAAAATGAAAACCCCTTCCCACATGAATCCCCAAAAATAATCAACGGGCCCCACAAAAAGCCCAACAAACGACTCACTCCCACAAACTGGGGAGGAGTAACTCCACATTTGTACAAACCTGGCCTCAACCTCGGCCTTAACACAAAAAATAAGCCCACGAACCAAACAACCATGGGCAAAAGAAAGATGGCCACCGCCATATAAAACGAAAGCTGGCCACACCCTCTACTGAGTGGCCCGCGAGGGCGAGACCTTGTCCAGCCTTTTGCCTCCCCTGCCCGGCCTGCTGCTCCTTCGCAAGCTCTGCCCAGTGGCTGCTGCGAGGCTGGGGGAAGGCACCTGAGGCTCAGATGTCCTTCCACCAGATGCCGCTGGGGGGCGGCCTACACGGCCTTTGGGCATCGAGGGGCCGGCTGCTGAGTGGCGCACCTGAGCCTGGCCAACATCAGCTCCAGCCGCTTGCCCTTGACGCCCCAGTGGGGGAGTGGCGGCGACGGATGGCGCAATGTGGGCAAGCTGGCGTCTGGGATGCGCTGGCTGGTGCTGTGGCGCGCTGGCACTCGGCCGGGCCCGCACTGCAGGATCCGCAACAATCAGGCGAGGGGCGGCTCGCTGGGATGCTCCAGCACGGCGGCTGCCCTGGCGATGCCTGCCTGAGACAGCGCGTGTGGCAGCAGTGAGTGCCCTGTTGTCCTGGTGTGCGCCCGCATCACACCCGCCAGGGTCTTGACGGCATCAGTGAGCATGCGGCCACTCGCGGCAGTTGATGCCCCGAACTCGCGCACACTGGTCGCCAGCGACTCGATGGCCTCAGGCATGCGCCCCACCACGCTCATGAGCTCCGTGTGGCGCCGGTCCGAATCCTCGGCCATCTTGTCCAGCTTCCGCCCCTCCTCCGAGGTGAAGGTGTCCGGACTGGAGTCGGGACGCTCCCGCTGGGGAGCAGGGGACCGAACTAGGGGAACCTTGCCACGTTGGTGGCGGCGAGTGTCCTGATCAACTGCACTCCCCTCTGATCCTTCCCCCCTTTGGGGGGAAGGCCGTGGCCCACGCGCACGGCTCCTGGGTGGCTGGACGCCACTGGTCCCAGAAGCTGCAATCCGCTGCGACAGTTGGTCCAGGCACTCATCCAGTGAGGACGTGTCAATCATTTCGTCCTCTCCTGCGGGACCTGAGTGTTCCCCTGATGGTCCGGCTTGCGCTTGCTCCTCCTCCTCCTCCTCCTCCTCCTCCTGCTCGGAGGGGCTGTCACTGGCAGCTTCAGGGTCCTGGTCGTCACCAGCTGAAAGCAGGAATGCACAAGAGTAGCTTCAGAGTGAGGAGACGGCGTCAGCGAGGGAGTTAGGACTGGTGGCATTCAGCGCATTGGTGGGACAGTGGCAAAGGAGGTAGCTCAGATGCGCAAGTGCGACGCGAGAGGGCCAAAAGGCGAGGTCCTTACCATTGCCGGGCAGTGGAGGGTCGGCTGCTCCGCACGCTGTGGGCACGATCAGCCAGGCTTCCATGAGCCCACACACGCGCTCCTCCAGGCGAGTGAGCTTCTGCAGCTTGGCGCGGCCTCCCCTGGTCCTGGCACGGGCCTGGCGATTATAGGCAACTTTAGCCTGCAAGAGAAAGGACGGGCTGTAAGTACGGAGTGTAGCCCTGATGTAGTGTGCACTGCCTCCCATGGTGGAATAGCTTGGCCAGAGTGTAGCCCTGATGTACTGTGCACTGCCTCCCATGGTGGAATAGCTTGGCCAGAGTGTAGCCCTGATGTAGTGTGCACTGCCTCCCATGGTGGAATAGCTTGGCCAGAGTGTAGCCCTGATGTACTGTGCACTGCCTCCCATGGTGGAATAGCTTGGCCAGAGTGTAGAGTGCAGAATGGGCAATTGATGCTCATGACTGTCCCAAAGCTGCTGGCTGAGAGCTGGCCATTAGGACTTTCAGCTCCCTTTGCCCATCATGTCAGGTGTACATGCAAGAATGAGGAGGAGACTGGAAAGGGTACTCACCCTGACAATCCTGGTCAGGTCGTTGTATTTTTTACGACATTGTTTGTGGGTCCTGGGGGCATCGCCGCTGAACGTCACCCTGTTGGCGATCTGCTTCCAGGCTCTGGTGTAATCTTGGTGGTTCGGATTCCTCCCAGTCTCTGGGAACAAGATCCTGCGCCTCTTCTCCAGAGCTGTCACCATTATTTCCAGATCACCCTCTGAGAAGCGCAGGGCACGCTGACGGGCCTTCTCTGGCGTTGCCATGACTCCCTGGGGCTGAGCAGCAGTGTTGAGGCCTATTTGCAAAGCTGCAGTGTGCAGGGCGTGGCAGCAGACCAAATCGTCCCTTCCCCCTTTAAGAGCTGGTCGGCGCCACGGGGTCTGCTGTCAATCAAAAAATGACCGCACCCACGCTGCGCCCTGCCTCGGCACTATCCCTCTGCACCGCCGGCTTAGCGCCTAAAGATAGTAGTGGAACGCCTCTTTTAGCGCTCCACCAACCTCTTAGGGCGAAGCCACTGAATTTCCGGCAAGGGGGCGCAACTTTGGGGCGGGCGCTAACTTCGGGCGGGCGCTAACGTTAGCGCCCCAAAACTGGCTATACTGAAATTCTAGGCCCTACTCTTTAATAACACATTCCTTGAATAACACAAGGGGTGGGGGGCTAATGATAACATGGGGCGATAGTGTAAAATGGGGGAAATCAGATCAGCCGCCCATTGTACAGCTGCCCTGATTTTAATTTCCATTGACTTCAGTGGAAGCCAAAATTGGGAGAGGTGTATAACGGGTGGCCAGTCCGATATCGCCTGTTTTACACTACCTCCCAAAGTCAAAATTAACCCCATGCGTCCAATAACCGGTGCAAAGCTATGGAGGTCTACTGCAATAAATACAATTGACATGGAACTTGAGGGTAACTTCACCAGTGCTGCACTCCCAGTGGTGCACCGTGCTCAGAAGATAGGGCTGCTACTTTGCAGCATTGGATCTCTAAGGTTCCTTCAATCTCAACTCTCCCCCGGGATCAGTGAAGTTGCCCTTAAATTTCCTCAGCAAAAATGACAGCGATTACTTACGTCCAAATAGTTTCTAAGTGGCTCGCCTGAAGCCAGGGACTGGCTGTTGAAGAGTCCTGCATATTTGGAGTATGGATTGTGTGGGTGATTCTTCAGAAATTCCCCAAGTAACCCACGTTCTTCAAGAGCCTTACAGGTAGATTTACCTTTTATCAAGGGAACTCTGTGAAGATAAACATGACACACAGTAGGGGATGAATCAAAGTTGTGAGCAACATGCCCTAGTCTTTTAATTAAACTCTGCAGATTGCGGGACTAGCATTGTAACAATGGTTCAAAATTAGGTCAATCAGAGATACAAAAACCTATTTCAAAACAGCAGCTGCTTGAACGTTAATTGAAATAGGTGCAGAAAGAAAAAAGAAAAGAAACTTGGGGCCTCGATTTTAACTTGGGGAGGGAATCGGTGAATTGGGCTGGGGGAATCCAGGGAGCACGACAAACCCGCATGCATAGGCCTGGAGAGATTTTAATTCCCGGGCTCATTTCCATATGCAGACTCGGACTGCCACTCAAACCTGGCAGGAATCACTGCCTGGCCAGCAGGCGGGAGCAGGAATTCAGGCAGCAAGAGTCCGTGGCCGGGGACCGAACGGTCCTCCGACTGTTGGTTAAATGGTGAGGCGGTGAGGCGGTGTGGCGAGTGGGGGTAGGCTGTCCAGTGGTGGTCGCAATCAGGGGAAGGGGGGCGATGAAACCCAGGGCAAGGGAGGCTCAAGGTTACTTTGTGGGGCTCAGAAGAGCAATCCTGCTCCTGGCCCACATGGAAACTTAACACTGAAAGGTAAGAACTTACCTTGCCTGGGCCTCTTCTGGCCCTCGATCCAGCCCTCAGCAGGATTGTTCTGGCGGGAAAGTCACCACTGCTCCCCGGCTCAGGCCTCAGGTTAAAATCGCAGATCGGGGCACCGATGATGTCATCGGGACCCAATATGCATATTTTAAGAGGACCCCAGCGGATACAGGGGGGTGTCCTTGCCGCCTGCAATTTAAAATGACATTTGGTCAGATTGGGGCGGGAACGAAGTGGGTCGGTTCTCCGCTCCATTTTAACAGCCCCCCACCACCCAGTTTCCGCCAGGCTGGAGGGAGGAGTTAAAATCGAGGCCCTTGTGTTTATGTAATGCTTTTGAACTTTTCTCAGAACTATCCCGAAGCAGTTCACTAGGAATGAATTGGTTTGTGAAGCGCCATCACTGTTATTAATTATTACACCGTTGTTAAGCAAACACAAGTCATTCTGCACACAGCAAAGTCCCTCAAACAGCAATCAGAAAAATAAACTGTCAACCTGTTTTTGATGCTGATGATCGAAGGAAAATTACCAAGAGAACTCACTGCCAGGACACCATATTGCCCATTTTATCATGTTAAAGGTACAACCTCTTGTTGCATACGTTGGTTACAACTCATGGATACTAGGAAATGATGGACTATTTTAGATTGTACTATAAAAATTATGCAATCCTATATTAATAGGTTTTCAGAATCTTCTCCAAGGTAAAGTATAGAAAGTTTGGATTGGGCAAGAAAACATCAAAAGCTTAAGTTGCTCAAATGCAAGTCATAAGACTCAAAATGACTGAGGACGGTTTTGATACTTTAGCGCAGATGCTATATTTTCCTCTGTAATATGCTTGGAAGGAGATGGTCAGAAGCAGGTAAATAATTAGTAGATAGAGGTATGTTAATAAATGTACGTTGAGTTATCTCATGGAACATGTCTACGATGGAAGAAATATTTCATGTGAAAATGTTTAAAAGGAAAGAACCTAAAACTATCTCCTACTGATCCTGTTAGATAGAAACTGCAGTACAAAGAAACACTACACTGTAGTGTATGTAACCTGTACTACCTTAAGAGGATACCTTAAAGTGATGGACTACTTTTTAATGGCTCCTGTACATTGTAGCACCGGTGGTGACCACACCGGTATATAAACCCTGCGGAGCAAGTGTACCTCAGTTCCGCCTTGACCCTCAATCACTAAAGACCTGTTTACTTACTTCTGTTGTCTGTGTCCTGTTATTCATCATAACTGCACTTGTAAACACAGACTCAACAGTGGCGACGAGTCTGATCGTACCTAGCGGCAGTTTTGCATCACCTCCCCCAGTACTGATTCTGGGGTCCATTCCAAGGAGGATCGCATGGGAGGCCATCGAGATCCCGGTTTGGTCTTCTGGCCACGAAGTCCAACATCAGCAACAGGCAGTGATTATCCCTTTTCGACAGCGGCGGGTAAGCCCAATCGAGCGGCATGGGGGGGGAAGTCGGCCGAGTTGTCAGAGGGAGAAGGGGAGGAAAAACAAAGAGAAAGGGCGAAGGACACGACCGCAGCCGGTGTCAGGGGCCGGACTGCAATCGGGGCAGAGACGCGCAGCAGCCAGAAAGGCGCTTTATTGCCACAAGGACTGCGGGAGCGGCGGGGCAACAGCGCAACAGCGCAGAAGAAGCGCTGAAAAGCAGTTTTAAAATAAACTGCAATCGGGGCAGAGACGCGCAGCAGCCAGGAAGGCGCTTTATTGCCTCAAGGACCGCGGGAGCGGCAGGGCAACAAGAACAGCAGCGCAAGGAAGCGTATACATGGGAAAAGAAAGGCAGGAAGGACAGCTGGGAGGCATGGACAGCAACAGCGCGGAAATCGGCATCTTGAGTCGGCGGGGCAAGAAGACAAGCGCGGGAAAAGCCGCCAAGCACGGGAAAAGCCGCCATCTTTAATAAAAAAAAAAAAAAAGTCATCATATTAAATAATATCCGAAGGGAAAGAAGAAACTCAGCAAGGATGCCGAAAACGGGTAACATCACTGCCTTCGACAACGATGTGGAAGATTGGGCCACTTATGTGGAACGCATCAAAGTTTACTGTAGTATGAATGATGTACCGGATGATAAGAAAGCACTAACCCTATTAAACTCGATGGGTGCGAAGACGTACGGGTTATTAAGGAACCTGGTATCCCCAGTCAAACCGGTAGAAAAGAGTTTCGCGGATATTGTTACTATCCTGCAAGAGCATTTAAACCCCACACCGCTGTTGATAGCGGAATGGTTTAAATTCTACAGAAGAATTCAACATAAAGAAGAAAGCAACGCTGAATTCCTAACAGAACTGCGCAAGTTAGCAAAGTACTGCCAGTTTGGAACAGGACTAGCAGACGCACTGAGAGATAAGTTTGTGTGTGGGCTCCTAAGGGAAGGAACCCAGAAGCGACTGCTAGAGGAAAAGGATCTTACGCTGGACAAAGCTTTCAGCATTGCAGCATCCCACGAGGCAGCAGCATGGGGCGCTGCAGAGATACAGCAAAGGCCACTGGAATTCAGCACCAATGAAATGGCATTGGGCGCAGTAAAGTGCTATCGTTGCGGAAGGACAACGCATGACCAGAACCAGTGCTGGTTCATAAACAAAGAATGCAGGCAATGTGGCAAACTTGGTCACATGGCGAGAGTATGCCGGTCAGGAAAGAAGACCAGCAGCAAAAAGTCACCACAGGAGAAGTACAAAAAAGTACACAAGGTGACAGAGTACAGTTCGGATGAACAGAAGACGAATTCAGACTCCAGCAGCAAGGGACTGGGTTGTCTGAAAATACATAATGTGGGTAACACAGCAGACCACCAAACTATCTGGGTCATGCTCCAGATAGCAGGAGTCCAAGTGAAGATGGAGCTGGACACAGGGTCGGCATTAACAGTCATAAATGAGCAAGACTACAAAAGGTTATTCTCACATTTTCCCCTGAGGGATACGAAGATTGTATTGAAAACATACACGGGGCAAAAAGTATACCCCAATGGAAAAATAAAAGTAAATGTGGTCTACAATGGTAAAGAAAGTCAGAAAATGGACTTGTACGTGTTACCTGATGGAGGTCCGCCACTACTAGGACGGGAATGGATCAGGCGAATAAAATTGGACTGGCATTCCATAAAAGCACTGACTGTGGATGCCTGTAAGGAGGACGACGTCAAACCTAAACAACTGTCCAAAATCTTAGACGATGCTAGGGAGGTGTTCCAACAGAGACTGGGAACACTGAAAGGAATTACTGCAACCATCAAGGTTGAAGAACAAGCAAACCCAAAATGTTTCAAAGCCAGACCGGTGCCCTATGCGATACGACCTGCTGTGGAAGCAGAGCTGGAAGGGCTAGAACATTCAGGGGTACTGTCGAAGGTGGACTGGAGCGAATGGGCTACACCCATTGTTCCTGTCATGAAGCGTTCATTGAGCAACAAGCCTGGGGAACCTGGGAAGGTTCGCATCTGTGGCGATTTCAAGATCACTGTTAATCCAGTTCTTCACATGGTGCAATATCCGCTTCCGCGGATCGAAGATATCTTCGCTTCGCTGTCTGGCGGAAAGCACTTCACCAAGATAGACCTGGCGCAGGCGTACCTACAGATGGAAGTTGATGAAGCGTCACGACAGTATCTCACGATCAACACACATAAGGGCTTATATCAGTATAATAGGCTGGTTTTTGGAGTGGCATCGGCTCCAGTGATTTGGCAAAGGGCCATGGAGCAGGTATTGCAGGGAATCCCAGGCACACAATGCTACCTGGATGACATCCTGATTACAGGAGATAACAATAATGATCACCTCGCGAATTTGGAGCAGGTGCTCATCAGATTGAAAGAATATGGGCTAAGAGCTAATCGCCAGAAATGCGAGTTCTTTCAAAAGTGAATCTTGGAGTGCAGCCACGTCATTGACCAGGAGGGGCTCCATAAGCCCCCTGACAAGATCAAAGCTGTAGTCAAGGCTCCAGCACTGGAAAATGTATCCCAGTTGAGGTCGTTCCTCGGGTTGGTTAACTATTACCACAAGTTTCTTCCAAATTTATCCACGGTGTTGCACCCACTAAACACTCTTTTGCAAACGGGAATACCATGGAAGTGGAGCGATGATTGTAAGCGGGCTTTTCAAAAGAGCAAGGCATTGATCACCTCTAAGGAAGTGTTGGCTCACTTTAACCCAACGCTACCTAGTCGCTTAGCTTGTGATGCATCTCCATATGGTATCAGGGCAGTGCTCTCACATAAGTTTCCAGATGGCTCGGAAAGGCCAGTCGCTTTTGCATCCAGATCATTGACCTCCGCTGAGCGCAATTATGCTCAGATAGATAGGGAGGCTCTCAGCCTCGTGTGGGGAGTTAAGAAATGTAACCATTACCTGCACGGCCAAAAGTTTACGCTGCTGACAGATCACCAGCCGTTGGTTTCCATTTTTAACCCTAAGAAGGGTGTTCCGGTAATGACGGTGCAGAGGCTTCAGAGATGGTCCCTCTTCCTAGGGGCACATCAGTATGATATTGAGTTCAAAGGTACAAAGCAGCATGGTAATGCTGATGGGCTGTCGCGCCTGCCACTACCTACAGCGGAAGAGGCACCAGCAGTTGACCCTGTCGAGATATTTCACTTGACCATCATCGAATGCTTACCAGTCACCAATGCGGGTATTGAGAGAGAGACCCGAAATGACCCGACACTGTCTCGGGTCTACGATTTGACAGTGAAGGGATGGCCAGCACATGGCGAACCACTGTTACCAGCATTCTCAGCCAGACGAGAACAGCTGTCCGTATGTCAAGGAACATTGATGTATGGAACAAGGGTGATTATTCCTCCTAAATTAAGGGGGAGAGTTCTAAAAGAATTGCACGAAGGTCATCTGGGGGGAGTCAAGATGAAAAGCCTTGCTAGGGCTTATGTGTGGTGGCCAGGTATAGACAAACAAATAGAGGATCTGACTAAAAGCTGCTCAGGGTGCCAAAAAGTTCAGAACGCACCTCCAATTGCACAGCTGCATCCGTGGAAATGGCCTTCAGCCCCATGGCAACGTGTGCATATCGACTTTGCAGGTCCATTCATGGATTCCATGTTTTTGATAGCAGTAGACGCACATTCTAAATGGCCAGAAGTGATTAAGATGTCGACCACTACCTCTGAGAAGACGATTGCAGTTCTAAGAACCATATTTGCAAGGAATGGATTGCCGGAGCAAATATGTTCAGACAACGGACCACAGTTCGTGTCAGAAGAATTCCAGAAATTCATGAAAAAGAATGGGGTGAAACACTATACATCTGCCCCATATCATCCGGCTACAAATGGGTTGGCCGAGAGATTTGTACAAACGTTCAAAAAGGCAATAAAGGCCATGAGTGAAGATCATATTCCACTACAACACAAGGTGGACAATTTCCTAATGGCATATCGAAACGCCACGCATGCAGTGACAAATCAAAGCCCTGCCATAATGTTCTATAACAGAAGGTTGCGGTCCCGGTTGGATTTGTTAAAACCCAATGTGCGACGGGAAGTCGAAAACAAGCAATTCCAGCATGTAAATAAAAAGGCCACTCGTAGTTTTGAAATAGGACAACCAGTGATGGCCAGGGACTATAGGGATGATAAATGGCAACCTGGAACAATTTGTGCACGACAGGGACCTTTGATGTACACGGTAGACTTTGGAGAGAACGTAATACAACGTCATGCTGACCAACTTGTGGAATCGAGAACAAGGGTCGACCCCATGTCTACGGCAGAGACACCAGTTGAAGAACTTATTGAGCCTGTAGCATCTACCTCAGACTCGAACGTATTGGATGATGTTGAATCCATAGGAGATCAATTGGATGAGTCACCCCAGCAACGGGAACCAGAGGTCCCTGAAAAGCGTTATCCGGGCCGGATCAGGAGGCCTCCTCAGAGACTGAATCTTTGAACAGTTCTTGTGTGTAAATTGTATATATGTATATTATTCATGTAGTGTATTAATTGGGGTGTCCACTGTTAAGCTAAAAGGGGAGGAATTGTAGTGTATGTAACCTGTACTACCTTAAGAGGATACCTTAAAGTGATGGACTACTTTTTAATGGCTCCTGTACATTGTAGTACCGGTGGTGACCACACCGGTATATAAACCCTGCGGAGCAAGTGTACCTCAGTTCCGCCTTGACCCTCAATCACTAAAGACCTGTTTACTTACTTCTGTTGTCTGTGTCCTGTTATTCATCATAACTGCACTTGTAAACACAGACTCAACAGTACACAAGAATGGAAATTTAGATACATAGATACAGATAAAATGATAATTCGCTACCTGATTAAACACTCAAAGAGCTGAATGCCAGCGAGTGCAATGAGTAGCCACTTCATCTTGTCTGGCACTTCTCAGGACGTTAGTCAGATTTGTGAACTGTCTGGTTATTTTATACAGGTCTGTATCAACCAATTCTATTGTCCATAAAGTCAAATGATGTAGATCATCAAAAAAATTTGCGATTGTATCGTCCTTGTGGAAGGACACACTCGGACTCCAGGTGTTATTTAATAATTATCAGCTGATATTTTTGACAATCAAACATTTTAAATGTCAAGTTTAAGAACTTAGACCTGATAAGAGAACCACATGCTTATTTGTTAAAGAAGATAACATATGGTTCTTGCAAATGTAAGTGTTTAGCTCTTTGAGGACAGTATGATTATAGAAACCTAGAGCATGTTTCAAGGGTAAGGAACGCATGTGGCACATTGTTGCTTTATATGAGATCTACAGCTCAGGGGAAACTCATTTATTTGGTTTTCACTGAATTACCTAAAAGTTTCAAACTAAGGCCACATGAGGAACCTGGAAGCTGAGGGATTACGTGGTCATATCCTAGATTTTATCTGGGCTGTGTAGCAGCCTTAGGATCTACTTAAGGATAGATGGGAGACTCAGTGAACCCATCTCAAAAGTGGAGCGAGGCAAAGTTGTCCATGGTCGCACATTCTGTTCAGTGTCTTAACCAATGACACATTAGATGACATTGTAATAGAAATGTCTGTGCCAAAGAATGTTGGTGTTTATTTTCACAGCTGGTGTGTTGTTGCTGGACAGCGCACTCCACACGCCATCTTGAACAATTCACTAACCAGCGCAGTATGGTGGTGAGCTCAAGTGCGAGATTATGGTCGGCACCATTCCAAAGGGAACCTGCGGAGATACTAATTGAAAGATATAAGGAGAATCTGTCCCACTTATCGATTCATATTACTAGCTGGGGATTCTGGTGGCTGGCGAGATTGGCTTGGACACAGCACATTGGGACCATAGTGAATAGAGGTGAAGGGCGCTCTTGCTGTTCCTCAGTGATAGAGAAGTTCTAATGCAATTAAGTTTACGACATATAAGATGTATATCCAAACAGTTCTCCTTTACTGTTTAGACTGCTTAATTTGGCCCATATTTGAAATCCAAGACCAAGTTGTGAGATGAACTTCTGGTATAAAAGAAGGAAGGGACTGTTCCCTACACCAATCTGTTATTAAGCACCTTGGAGAGGGAAGCCACCTCATGGAGAGCATGCCTTTTGGCCAGAACCCTTTACATGAGGACCTGGAAAAGCACTAAACACAGAAAATGCTGGTAATACTCAGCAGCATCTTTGGAGAGAGTGAAGGGTTAATTACAGTCCTAGCCCTTTTGGGCTATCCCAGATCAGGCGTATTCCCCAGACGTACGCCTTCAACTTAAGTTAGAGTTTGCCGAATTCCATAAGATGCTTAAATGGGTCTAAAGGTTCAGGCTATCTCTCCCTAAAGGAAAGGAACGACTAAATATGTTACCAACCTCCGGATAGTATTTTTAATAAGTTGAACTAGACTGTAACCTTCCGGATATTATGAGGGTCCGGAATACCCCCCAGAATTCTGCAACTCCTTACAAAAGGGTGTACAGAATTTGTGGGTTCGCGAGTCTATACAGAATAACTCTATAAGACAATTCTAAAAATATATAGTTTTATTTAAGAGCCGACATTCAGTTAACATCTATTGAATCAGTTGCAACATTAACAATTCAAAATACAATTAGCTTGTAGGAATGTCTAATTCCTATCAAAAGACTGAGGTCGACTCAGGCGAGCAATCAAAAGATGTTTACTGTAAAACTAACTGAGTTTAACAAACAAATGCACGGGAACTATGAATACAGGTCTAGTCAGTTCGGAGGCTCCACGAGGACTGCCAGGGCGGTCCCGTGGACGGCGTCATGACGTCAACATGTTTTTCCCGCCGTTGGAGGATCACGTGATTAACGGCATGACGTCATCGCGTTTACCCGCGCTCTTAAAGGGACCGCGCTCTGTGCATGCAAACAGTATATACAAAGATACAGGTTCAGTCTGTAGCTGACAGATTGTTAAAGGGAATTATGTACAGTTGTTCAGAGTCCCTTAGTGGCTCTGCCACAAGCTTACATTTCTTATTTCTCAGAGATCCTTATTCTCAAATCTTTACTTCATTACATTTCTTATTTCTTACTTATTTCTAAATCCAGAACATCCACCAAAATCAATGCCTTGATTTGCCCGAGACTCAAAGTTAAAAACTTACAGAGATGCCTCTGGAAAGTTGAGAAACGCTTTGCCTGTTCAGCGTCTTCTGTCTTTCTGTTTGAAAAGCTCTTATTTTATACTCTTTTAGCAGTGGTTTCTTCTTTGATGTTCTCTGCTGATGTCAGCTAATTGTCTTTTTCATTCTCTCTTTCGAATGCTTTCTATTTTACTATCAATTCAACTATTGCATGCATAATTATTTCTCTACTTTTAGGTGTTCCAAAAACCATCATAAAAACAATGACAGCAATGGTTTCTGTTTGATGTCATTCTTATTGAAGATTCTTCATTCAATTCTTTTTATTGGCTTAACTGGTTTTTACCAGATATTGTGTCTTTCCTTACTCTCCAAGTTCAATACAAACACAATGCAATTGCTTGGTGTATCTATTGAAGTTATATCTTCAAAGTGTCCTTGTTGGTATCATATTTACTATGTCTATAAATTAAAGACACTTCAACTGAATGTTTCATGCATTTCTAGCTATCTCAATTGGTTGCATATTTAATCTTATGGTTCCTGTTTTCCAAGTTTAACATAAAACTATTTGACCAGCAGATGTTTCTTTTACTTGATGTCATGTTTTCAAAGGCACATGCCCCTTTTAATGTTTGTATTTCTGTTCCAACGTGTTAGTTCTTCACACTTTAACTGGGCATTCTCATTGTGTTTGTTTCAAACTCTAGACTCTTCGGTAGCAAGTCTTTGCTTTTCAATAGGGTCTTAGTTTCTTGGTCAATATCCCTTTCCCATTTCAAAGCCTGTTTACAACTTTGTTATCAACTGATCTTATCTCAGAAGCCTGTATTTCTGTTCACAGCCTTTTCTGCTGAGATTTGTGTCTTTTAAACCCAGTATGTCTTTTATTAATAATATCAGAATTCTGTTCATAGTATCGTGTAATTCTCTGAATCATGGCTATTCCTTCACAAGAGAAACAGAGTTAACGTTTCAGGTCAATGACCTTTCATCATTGTCTTCTTCCAGGAATGCCCATTTAGATAAGCAGTTGGACTTGGATCTCTTGAAGTTTGCTGTTCCTGTCCAGTCCCAGAAGCACCAGGATTTCCTGACCTGAGCCACGTTAATGTAATTGCGATTAACACAGCAGGGTTTTCTATCCTTTAGGCTCTCGATCCTTTACAATAGTTCCTAAATTGCTCAAACAACATACATCATAAACGGCATACAGCTAGCTGTCCTGTGTCTTCTGTATGTTGGGGAAGGGGATTCAGTTTCAGTTTGGGTTTACTTCCATTCGTGGTTAACGTAATCTGGTGGATTTTCCGATCAGGTCTCTGATTGCATGCTGCTTGAGTAATGCATTATTAACACATGCACTGACCCCATTTGAGTTTGTGGAGTCAGTCACATTTGCTTAATGTGGGGCAGGATTACAGCCCATATTGGGCCTGGCATTGGGAGCTCGCAAAAAAGCTGTGTAGGAGGGGTAAATTTAAAGGGATGTGGCTACTTAAAGGTACCTGCCCACACATTGTGGTAAAAATGTTGGTAAACTTTACAGGGCCTGGTAAAATTTTCAATGCATATTTCAGTCTTTGGGTAACAAAAGTGCCTGGAAAATCCCAGTGGCAGCAAAATACATTTGAAGGCAAGAATCCAAGTCTATGTTCAAGTGATGGAACAGCACAACACTCCAACCCCTCATTTGATGGCTGGCGAAGTGGGATGGTGCAAAATGAAGTGTTAGTGAGGTTGGTGCCTGATTTTCTGTCTAGGTCACCACCCCGATAGGACAGCATTGCAGCATCCATGGAAGAAGGGTCCAGCTGACCATTACTGCCATGAACACTGCTGCATTTTAGTTCTGCACCGGGCTCTCTGTTGACACAGAGTCTGTGGAGCTGATTCAGCAAGTTAAGGTCAGCACTCCTCGGTGTCCAAATGTTGGTCGGAGGATATCAGCAGGCGGGCACATTCTGCCCGGCATCTCCCCATTGCTCCACCTCTTCTTCCTCCAAAACCATTAATAAAGGAGAATTCCCATTGGGAAACCCACTGTCCCAATATTGGGGGATGCACCAAAGCAATGGCAGTGCCGGAAGTCTTGGCACAAAATTTCTTGACTAACTAAGTGGAAACTGTAAAGTCCGCGCCTCAATAATACACGGACTTGAAAAAGAGGCAGCTTGAAACTGAAACTACAGAAGCTTGCTGGGGCCTTTTATACAGGGGTGGTCACTGCCGGTACTGCAGTCTAAGACCAGTTATTCCCTTAAAGGGACATACACAACAATTCCTCCCCTTTTAGATAAACAGTACATAACATTCATTTAACAATTAAATAATAACTAATTACAATTACAATTTTCTCAGTAATATATACATCATTTATAAGTTCAGTCTTTGAGGAGGCTTCCTGATCCGGACTGGATAGCGCCTTTCTCGCGTATCCTGTTCTGGCGGTGGAGTCAATTCTGGCTCATTGTCATTGGTTGGTTCGTCAGCTTCCAATACCCCTGCTTCTGAGGTAGACGCAATCTGTACTTCAGGCTCATTACCAGGTGCACATGCTTGTGGTACAGGTTTGGCTTCTTCCTGTGACTCTAGAATCTGGTCAGCATGGCGTCTCACGATGCTCTCTCCAACGTCCACTGTGTACATTAGTGGTCCCTGCTGTGTGCATACCGTGCCTGGCTGCCATTTTTCTGTTCGGTAGTCGCGGGCCAAGACTGGTTGCCCTATCTTGAAGCTCCTGGTTGGCTTCTCATTTACGTGCTGGAACTGCTTATCCTCAACATCTCGTCTTATGTTTGGTTTGAGCAAATCCAAGCGACATCTTAGTCTCCGGTTGAAAAACAGTACGACTGGAGTTTGGTTGGTGACTGCATGTGTTGCATTCCGGTAAGCAAACAGGAAGTTATCCACCTTGTGTTGCAGTGGTATGTCGTCATTATACATTGCCTTTATGGCCTTTTTAAAGGTCTGAACAAACCTCTCAGCCAAACCATTTGTGGCTGGATGATATGGGGCAGATGTGTAATGATTCACCCCATTATTCTTCAGGAACCTCCGGAAATCCTCAGACACAAACTGTGGGCCATTGTCGGAACAGATCTGTTCTGGCAACCCATTCCTGGCGAAGATGGTTCTTAGGACTGCAATAGTTTTCTCCGTGGTGGTGGAGGACATTTTAATGACCTCTGGCCATTTCGAATGGGCGTCCACAGCAATTAGAAACATTGAGTCCATAAATGGACCAGCGAAATCAATGTGTACCCGTTGCCATGGAGATGAGGGCCACTCCCATGGATGTAGCGGGGCCTGTGGTGGAGCGTTTTGGACCTTCTGGTATCCTGTGCATCTCTTGGTCATATCCTCGATTTCTTTATTGATTCCCGGCCACCACACAAACGCCCTGGCTAGGCTCTTCATTTTTACCCCTCCCAGATGACCCTTGTGAAGTTCATTGAGTACTCTATCTTTCAACTTGGGTGGAATTACCACTCAGGATCCACACATCAAGGTGCCCCGGCACACTGACAGCTGTTCCCTCCTTGGCGAGAATGCTGGCAACAGTGAGTCGCCATATGCTGGCCATCCCTTCACCGTCAAATCATAGACCTGAGAGAATGTCGGGTCGTTTCGGATTTCCTTCTCAATACTTGCGTTTGTAACAGGCAAACATTTGACTATGGTCGCATGGAATATCTCCACAGGGTCCACTGCAGGTGCTTCTTCTGCCATAGGCAACTGTAGGCGCGACAGCCCATCAGCATTTCCATGTTGTTTCGTACCTTTGTACTCTATGTCATACTGATGTGCCCCTAGAAAAAGTGACCATCTTTGCAGCCGTTGCGCAGTCATCACCGGAACGCCCTTCCTTGGGTTAAAAATTGAGACCAGGGGTTGATGATCAGTCAGTAGGGTGAACTTCTGCCCGTGCAGATAGTGATTGAACTTCTTCACCCCGCCACACCAGGCTGAGGGCCTCCCTGTCAATCTGGGCGTAGTTACGCTCGGCTGAGGTTAGCGAGCGCGATGCAAAGGCAATTGGCCTCTCTGAACCGTCACGGAATTTGTGTGACAGCACCGCTCCAATGCCGTAAGGTGACACATCACATGCCAACCGAATCGGTAGTGTTGGGTTGTAGTGGGCCAATACTTCTTTTGAAGTGATTTGGCATTTACATTCCTGAAAGGCACGCTTACACTCATCACTCCATTTCCATGTTACACCAGTTTGAAGGAGGGCGTTCAGTGGGTGCAGAATTGTAGATAAATTCGGCAAGAACTTATGGTAGTAGTTCACCAACCCGAGGAACGACCTCAGTTGCGACACATTTTCTGGTGCTGGAGCCTTGACTACAGCCTCAATCTTGTCCGGCGACTTATGCAACCCTTCCTCATCAATCATGTGGCCACAATACGAGATTTGTCTCCTGAAGAACTCGCATTTGGGGCGGTTGGCTCGTAGCCCATATTCCTGCAATCTCTTGAGCACCTGTTCCAGGTTGGCAAGGTGTTCATTGTCATTTTCGCCCGTAACCAGGATGTCGTCCAAATAACACTGGGTCCCCGGGATCCCTTGCAGGACTTGTTCCATTGCCCTCTGCCACATAGCCGGGGCCGATGCTACCCCAAATACCAGTCGATTGTACTGGTAAAGGCCTTTGTGAGTGTTTATCGTGAGGTATTTCCTAGATGCTTCTTCCACCTCCATTTGTAGATACGCTTGAGCCAGGTCAATCTTTGTAAAACGTTTCCCTCCAGAGAGTGAGGCGAAAATATCTTCTATCCGCGGAAGCGGATACTGTACTGTGTGCAGGACTGGGTTCACAGTCACCTTGACGTCCCCACAGATGCGAACCTTCCTTGGCTCCCCAGGCGTGCTGCTCAATGCTTTCTTCATTACAGGAGCAATGGGTGTGGCCCACTCGCTCCAGTCCACCTTAGACAGCACCCCCGAACACTCCAGACTCTCCAGTTCAGCTTGCACAGCTGGGCGTATCGCGTATGGCACCGGTCTGGCCTTGAAAAATTTTGGGGTTGCGTTATCCTCAATCTTTATGGTTGCCTTTACTCCTTTTAGAGTCCCAAGTCCTTGTTGGAACACCGCTTCCGCGTCAGATAGAATTTGTGAGAGGCGTCCAGGTGCGGCGTCATCATCTTTTTTGTCAGTCACAGTTAGTGCCAGAATGGAATGCCAATCCAATTGTAGTCTTCGGATCCATTCACGTCCCAATAATGGTGGTCCTCCATCTCGTAGTATATACATGTATAGTTTCTGTGTTTCCTTTCCGTTATAGTCAACTGGCACCCTTATTTTTCCTCTGGGGTAGACCTTCTGCCCCATGTATGTCTTCAATACAATGGACATGTCCTTTAAGGGTATGTGTGAGAATAGCCGCTCATAGTCTTGTCGATTCATGACAGTTAGGGCTGATCCTGTGTCCAATTCCATCTTCACTGGGGACCCTGCTATCATGAGGGTGACCCAAATGGTTCGGTGATCTTCTTTTGCGATCACATTGTGTAACTTTAAACAACTTAGTCGCCTGCTCCCGGAGTCCTTATCACTCTCCTGGTCTTCTGAACTACTATCTGTCAGTTTCTTTACTTTCCTGTACTGTTCCTTAGTAGTTCTTGTCGTGTTGGTCTTCTTTCCCGACCTGCAGACTCTTGCTATATGTCCTATTTTCCCGCATTGCCTGCATATTTTGTCTTTAAACCAGCAGTCCTTCTGCTCATGGGTTGTTCTGCCGCACCGATAGCACTTTTCGGCTCCATACGCCATTTCATTAGCGCTGTATTCTTGTGGTTTCTGTTGTATTTCCGCAGCTCCCCGTGCTGCTGCTTCGTAGGATACTGCCACGCTGAAAGCCTGTTCTAGCGTCAGGTCCTTTTTTGAAAGTAGTCGTTTCTGGGTTCCTTCACTCTGGAGCCCGCAGACAAACTTATCCCGTAAGGTGTCTGCCAGTCCTGCTCCGAACTGGCAGTGCTTCGATAACTTGCGTAGTTCCGTAAGATAGTCAGCATTGCTCTCATCTTTGCGCTGGTTTCTTTTATGGAACTTGAATCTTTCTGCTATCAGCAGTGGTGTAGGGCTTAAATGTTCCTGTAAGATATGAACAATCTCCTCAAAACTTTTCTCCATTGGTTTAGCTGGGGTAATTAAATTCCGCAATAGGCCGTACGTACTCGCACCCATCAGATTTAATAATACCGATGCCCTCTTTCCATCAGCCACCTCATTTGCCTTGCAGTACACTTCAATTCTTTCCACATACGTGGTCCAGTCTTCAACCTCATTGTTGAAAGCAGTGATACTGCCACTTTTCAGCATCTTGGTCGATTTAAAATGGCGCCTCCCGCGCTTTTTCTTCTTCCCCAATGGAATAAAATGGCGCCTCCCGCGCTTTTGCTTCGTCTCCGACGGGATAAAATGGCGTCTCCCGCGCTTTTGCTTCTTCCCCTTACTGCCACGCTGCTCCTAGCGTTCTACGGGGTAATGGCGGCAACCCGCAGCTTCGGTGCATCTCGCTTTCCTTCCCACCCATTTAGTTTCTCTCCGCTGTCCTATTCTCGAGCACTGACCGTGCCCTGTGCGCTCCACCCTCTCTCTCTTGTTTTCTTTTCCCGGCGACGCTGCGCGGCCCGATTTGTAGAGCCACTCGATCGCGCTTGAGCCCGCCACAGTCCGGAAGGGTCAGCGCGCTACCTGCTACCAGCACGATTCGCTGGAACCACCGTCTCTCCCGCAATTCTCCAAACACCGATGGATTCTTTGGGCGGTTGCCCTCGGTCGACGCCCGTTGCCCAGACTACGACCTTCCAGGACCTTCCTTTCAGGCGAGATCCCCGTGAGATGATGCCACACTGCAGGTGAGTTCGAACTTACTCGTCGCCACTGTAAAGTCCGCGCCTCAATAATACACGGACTTCAGGAGAACAGTTAACAGGTACTTTACTTGAACAAGAGGCAGCTTGAAACTGAAACTACAGAAGCCTGCTGGGGCCTTTTATACAGGGTTGGTCACTGCCGGTACTGCAGTCTAAGACCAGTTATTCCCTTAAAGGGACATACACAACAGAAACGATAAAACAAGTTAAAGAAAGTGATAGAAGGGTTCAGCAATAGCCTCAAAATGCAGCTTATTAAATGCACATCTGGAAGCAGGACACCTTAGCAGGGGTGGCTAGTGAGATGGGGAAGTGATAATGTAGAGAGAGAGGGTTGGGTGGAGGTGCAAGGTAAGTTGGTAAGCAATCAACTGATGCTGCACAGGACACAGTGCATCAGCACCCGACCACATTGCAGCCCGGGACGCCAGGGATGGCCTCACCATAGCCAGATTTACTTCACTTGACACTGCACTCCCTGGCTGCCACATGTTGCACCAGGTTGGCACCACCCCACACCAACACCATAAACCATCCCTACAATGCCCAAGCCATTCCTTGCACACTCATCACCATTGTGGGGGGAGGGGGGGTTACCGTTATGTCTCACCATTCACTGCAACTCACTAATCCACTTCCAAAGGTGCACACAAATCTGTCCAAGAACGCAAAGTGTTGAAAATAAAGATTTCAATGTTTGACAGCACATTACCAGAAACTTCACATGAACATTAGCTAAACCACCCAAGTGCCTATCCTTGTGTGTTATTAGTTGGTATGTTGCAGTAGGATGAGGGGGAGTGTGAGGGGTGGCTAGTGAAATGGGGAAGTGATAATGTAGAGAGAGAGGTATGGGTGGAGGTGCAAGGTAAGTTGGTGTGAGTAAGGATGTGCAGGAGTAGGGTAGGGAAGGTAGAGTGATGCGGATGTGATGAGTGGCAGGGTGAGGTTGAGTATGGTATTGCAGTAACGTTTCATGATCTGCTGAGATCATTGAAAGGTTGGCGCCGCTGCAGCCTGGTCCTCCTGATGGCATCCCTGCTTGTGTCCTCCTGTGCAACGTGCAACCAGGCTGTGTTGGTCTCCTGGGGAAGAAACCGGCTGATGACACATCATCAAATGATGTCATCAGCACCGCTTCCTGTTAATTGGTTGAGAACCCCGCAGGGCGGGCTTACCAACGCCAATCAAGGGAAAATCTTTTTGCGAGAGCGGCTGTGGATGTGAGTGGGACCGGAACCCACCATCCAGCTCTCCCACCGCCATCCCGCCTCCGCATGGAAAATCCTGCCCTTTGTGTCCTCCTCATATATTGTACCCAAAATACTGCTAGACTTTCCTACACATATAAAGCTGGATGTGACCCACTTGGAAACAACCTGCTGCATCCTATCCCACCATGTAATGTCCTCCCTCAAATTAGATACTGCAGTCTGTTGCCCATTTCGGAATATCTCCCTGGTTATAATCTACATACACTTCACTTGGAATGTATGAGAGAACATTGAGCAACAGAAACTGTTACTCCATCCAACTCCTTACTAGATAGGGAGATGACTCAACTAATGATTGAAGATGTCCAGATAATGCTGTCAGTAATGAAAATTTCCTATGTCTCAGCAGGAGAAGGCTGCTTTTAACAGAAGGCAGGTCACCGAAATCGGAAGTGGAGCTGCTACAGCTTGTACATGACCTGTGACCTTCGCAAAACCCAGAAATGAAAGCGTGGGTCATCGTGATATCAGAGCACGACAAAAAGGATCGATTCATTTGAATGCAAATTAGATAGATTTTTTTTGGAAACAGTATTTTGGGATACAATATATAATTAAGTATAGGAGTGTCAGCCAGTGGCTCAGTTGATAGCACCCTCGCCTCTGAGTCAATGAAGGTTGTGAGTTCAGGTCCCACTCCAGAGGCTTGAGCACAATGAATCTAGGCTGCCGCTCCAGTGCAGTGCTGAGGGAGTGCTGCACTGTCGGAGGTGCCGTCCTTAGGATGAGACGTTAAACCGAGGCCCTGTCTGCCCTCTCAGGTGGAAGTAAAAGTTCCCATGGCACTATTTCAAAGAAGAGCAGGGGAGTTATCCCCGGTGTCCTGGCCTATATTTATCCCTCAACTAATGTCACTAAAGCAGATTATCTGGTCATTATCACATTGCTGTTTGTGGGAGCTTGCTCTCTGCAAATAGGCTGCCGCGTTTCCTACATGACAACAGCGACTACACTTCAAAAAGTACTTCATTGGCTGTGAAGCGCTTTGTTACGTCCAGAGGTCGTGAAAGCTGCTGTATAAATGCAAGTCTTCCCTTTCTGTCTTTTAATTTGAGACATGAGATGGTAAGTCTAGCATGCTTTGGGTGACTTTGGACTTCTGGGGTTAGAATATGGGCCGTGTTGCGCCTATTTTATGCCCATAAAGTGGATGCAATGAGGCCCAATTTTGGGGACCAATGTCCTGGGCCCCAAGGAGGGCTGGAAAAACATCCCACCCAAACTTGGGACAAGCCATTTCGCGGTCGTCCCTGGTGTCTGCCTGAGACAGGCAGTAAGCCCCATACGTATGTAAATGAGGGCGAGACAGTCGTTGACAGCTTGCTCAGATTATTCAGATGAGGCCCGAGGGCTAATGAGTTTGTAACTGAAGTGCGGTGCAGCCCACATCCCAACCCACAATCAGAGCTAAAAAAAGAGAAACAACAGAAAAAATGTTTGCAATACTTCTAAGTTTATTGTCTTTTTGCTTTTGCTGAGATGCTGTAATAAAGAAATGAAAGTTCCCCCCAAAAAAGACAGAAAATACCTGACATACACCAACAAGGTGAAATCACACTGCGTGATATTAGTAACAAACACAATGGGGATAATTGTCACCTTCACTCTCTGGGCGGGTAAACTCCCGCCCGCCATTTCTGAAAATCGGGCAGGTTCTATAGCGAAGGGCAATGCTGTACGCCAATCTACCACCCACGCCGCGCAGGTGGAAAGTCCCCGCCATGTGCTCGCGTGAAGATCCTTTATCTGCTGCTTTAAGAGTGATTAACACATCTGTTCATAATGGACAGAGGAATTTCATACAAACACATTCATGTGTTTTACTAACACCATACAGTGTGCTTTCCACCCACAAGTCTGGATTCACCACAGAGGCAAATACCTAAAATGGAGATGTCTTTTGACTCTGGAATGGACCATCGCTCATACAATCAATTGCACATAGCAGTGAAAGGTTCAGTCCAACGTTCAGGCAGGTCCTCAATTAGGGTTCTAGGCAAGAGAAAGGAGAAAACAATATTGCAGTGCATCTACAAAGCAGTTTGTCATCCAAGGTTGACTTTGCAAGATTATCAATTTAAAGCACATTTTGATGAGCCATTCATTGGATTTGTAGGTCAGTTTGGTCCGATTTAATTAAAAGATTTCAGTTCATTGACTTTATTCTAGGGATTTTTCTTTGCTGCATCTCATGCAAAATCAGATGAGCTTGAGTACTCTTTAACCAGAGGCTCACCAGGGTTTTATTTGAATTCTTGTTACCTTATGGTCCAGTGCTTCAATCATGGCGGATGATTGAGCGAAGGCCACAAAATGGGATCTGAATGTGCCTTAAATGAATAAATGAAATCTTGGATGATCAAATTAGACAGCTTGGGCAAAGGCCATTCGGTTGTTTCCTCTGTCAAAGATGGAATAGTATGGCCCAATGAAGACATCTCCCAGAATCCAGAGTTCTCCAGAAGAGGATGGAAGATAAAATCCTTCAAATCCACTTAAGCAGCCATCTTGCTCCTGGAAGAAATGCAAAGTGTGAGAGTCAGTTCCCTAGAACTACTTTGTTGCCAATTCTGATTCTTCGGTGTGTATATTAATAAAAAATGAAAAGAATTTCCATGTTTTCCTCTTTAGTGATCACTATGCTATGTTAAATCACAAAATTCACAAAAATGTAAATTCTTTGGTCCATCAGTCTCTCAATCGGTCCACCGATGTGACACAGACACTATTCTACATTACACATTCATGGGTGCAGTACTGACAACACTCAAGAAGTTCGACAGCATCCAGAACAAAGCATTCCACATGATCGACAGGCCATCCAGCACCTTAAACACCCACTCCCTCCATCACCGGCACACCCGGCTGCAGTGTGTACTATCTACAGGATGCACTGCAGCAACTCACCAACATTGCTTCAACAGCACCTCCCAATCCCGAATCCTCCACCACCTAGAAGGACGAGAGCAGCAGGTGCAAGGGGGAGGGATTCAAATTCCTGGGACATTGGAACCGGTTCTGGGGGAGGTGGGACCAGTACAAACTGGACATTTTACAACTGGGCAGGACCCGGACTGATGTCCTAGGGGGAGTGTTTGCTAGTGCTGTTGGGAAGGGTTTAAACTAAAATGGCAGGGGTTTGGGAACCTATGCAGGGAGACAGAGGAAAGGGAAACGAGGATAGAAGCAAAAGACAGGAAGGAGAAAAGCAAAAGTGGCAGTCAGATAAATCAAGGGTTTAAATCAAAAATGGCCACAGTAAATAATAATTCTAAAATGTCTAAGAGTGTTAAAAAAACAAACCTGAAGGCTTTGTGTCTTAATGTGAGGAGCATTCGTAATAAGGAAAACTGCTAATGTAACGCCCTTATTTAAAAAGGGCAGTAGACAGAAGGCTGGAAACTAAAGACCGGTTAGCCTAACATCTGTGGTAGGTAAAATATTGGAGTCCATTATTAAGGAGACAGTAACAGGACATTTGGATAATCATAATTTAATAGGACAAAGTCAGCATGGTTTTATGAAGGGGAAGTCATGTTTGACAAATTTGCTGGAATTCTATGAGGAAGTAACATATAGGGTGGATAAAGGGGAACCAGTAGACGTAGTGTATTTAGACTTCCAAAAGGCATTTGACAAGGTGCCACACAAAAGATTATTGCTTAAGATAAAAAAAATCACGGGATTGGGGGTAATATTCTGACATGGATAGAGGATTGGCTATCTAACAGAAGGCAGAGAGTTGGGATAAATGGTTCATTCTCGGACTGGCAATCAGTAACTAGTGGTGTTCCACAGGGGTCAGTGCTGGGTCCCCAACTCTTTACAATCTATATTAACGATTTGGAGGAGGGGACCGAGTGTAACATATCAAAGTTTGCAGATGATACTAAGATGGGAGGGAAAGTAGTGAGTGAGGAGGACATAAAACACCTGCAAGGGGATATAGACAGGCTAAGTAAGTGGGCAGAGATTTGGCAGATGGAATACAATACTGCAAAGTGTGAGATTATGCACTTCAGCAGGAAAAATCGTAGAGCAAGTTATTATCTTAATGACAAGAAACTGGAATGTACTGAAGTACAAAGGGATCTGGGGGTCCTGGTGCACGAAACTCAAAAGGTTAGTATGCAGGTGCAGCAAGTGATTAAGAAGGCCAATGGAATGTTGGCTTTCATTGCTAGGGGGATAGAATATAAAAATAGGGAGGTATTGCTTCAGTTGTACAAGGTATTGGTGAGACCGCACCTGGAATACTGCATACAGTTTTGGTGTCCATACTTAAGAAAAGACATACTTGCTCTCGAGTCAGTACAAAGAAGGTTCACTCAGTTAATCCCGGGGATGAGGGGATGGACATATGAGGAGAGGTTGAGTAGATTGGGACTCTACTCATCGGAGTTAGGAAGAATGAGAGGCGATCTTATTGAAACATATAAGATTGTGAAGGGGTTGGATCGGGTGGATGCGGGGAGGATGTTCCCGATGATGGGTGAAACTAGAACTAGGGGGCATAGTCTTAGAATAAGGGGCTGCTCTTTCAAAACTGAGATGAGGAGGAACTACTTCACTCAGAGGGTGGTAGGTCCATGGAATATGCTGCCCCAAAAAGCTGTAGAAGCTACATCATTACATAAATTTAAAACAGAAATAGACAGTTTCCTAGAAGTAAAGGGAATAAAGGGTTACGGGGAGCGGGCAGGAATTTGGACATGAGTCTAGGTTCGGATCGGTCATGGCCCTGTGGGTAGCGGAGCGGGCCCAGGGGCCGTGTAGCCTGATCCTGCTCCTATTTCATGTGTCTAATTCTGTTAGATTCAGGAGATGGTTCTGTGATAGTAGATTGGCGGTTCGGATCAGATCAGCCATGATCTTATTGAATGGCGGAGCAGGCTCGAGGGGCCAATTGGCCTACTCCTGCTCCTATTTCTTATGTTCTTATGAATTAGCTGCACAAATAGATGTAAATGGATATGATATGATGGGAATTATGGAAACATGGCTCCAGGGTGACCAAGGTTGGGAACTCAACCAGGGGTATTCAATATTCAAGAAAGACAGGCAAATAGGAAAAGGAGGTGGGGTAACATTGCTGGTTAAAGAGGAGATTAACACAATTTTAAGGAAGACTATTGCTCTGATGATGTGGAATCCGTATGAGTAGAGCTGAGAAATACCAAGGGGCAGAAAATGTTAGTGGGAGTTGTATACAGACCCCCAAACAGTAATGCTGAGGTTGGGGATGGCGCTAAATGGGAAATTAGAGATGCGTGCAATAAGGGCACAGGGATTATCATGGGTGACTTTAATCTACATATAGATTGGGTTAACCAAATTAGTAACAATACTGTGAAGGAGGAATTCCTGGCGTGTATACGGGATGGTTTCCTGGACCAATATGTCGAGGATTAGAATTTGTTCATCCCTGTTTGGCATAAAAATAAAACAAAGAAGGTGACTCAACCGTGGCTAACAAGGGAAATTAGGGATAGCACAAGATCCAAGGAGAGGACATATAAATTGGCCAGAAAAAGCAGCAAACCTGAGGATTGGGAGCAGTTTAGGATTCAGCAAAGGAAGGCAAAGGGATTAATTAAGAGGGGGAAAATAGAGTATGAGAGTAAGCTTGTGGGAACATAAAAACTGACTGTAAAAGCTTCTACAGATATGTGAAGAGAAAAAGATTGATGAAGTCAAGCTTAGGTCCCTTGCAGTCAGGATCAGGGGAATTTATAATGGGGAACAAAGAAATGACATACCAATTAAATACATACTTTGGTTCTGTCTTCACAAAGGAGGACACAAATAACCTCCCAGAGATGTCGGGCAACATAGGGTCGAATGAGAGGGAGGAACTAAATGAAATCAGTATTTGTAGAGAAATGGTGTTAGGGAAATTGACGGGATTAAAGGCCGATAAATCCCCAGGGTCTGATAGTCTACATCCTAGGGTACTTAAGGAAGTGGCCCTAGAAATTGTAGATGCATTGCTAGTCATCTTCCAAAACAGTTTCCATGGATTGGAGGGTGACTAATGTCACCCCACTATTCAAAAAAGGTGGTAGAGAGAAAACGGGGAATTATCGGCATCGACATCGGCAGTGGGGAAAATGCTAGAGTCCATTATAAAAGATGTAATAGCAGAGCAGTTGGAAAACAGTGACAGAATCGGACAAAGTCAACATGGATTTACAAAAGGTAAATCGTGCTTGACTAATCTACTGGAATTTTTTGAGGATGTAACTGGTAGAATAGATAAGGGAGAACTAGTGGAGGTGGTGTATTTGGACTTTCAGAAGGCTTTCGATAAGATCCCGCATAAGAGATTAGCATGAAATTTAAAGCATATTGGATTGCGGGTAAGATACTAACTCGGATAGAGAACTGGTTGGCAGACAGGAAGCAAAGAGTTGGAATAAATGGGTCTTTTTCTGAGTGGCAGGCAGTGACTAGTGGGGTACCGCAGGGATCGTTGCTAGGGCCCCAGCTATTCACAATATATATTAATGATCTAGACGAGGGAACTAGATGCAATATCTGCAAGTATGCAGACAACACAAAGCTGGGTGGGCGTGTGTGCTGTGAGGAGGATGCTGAGAAACTCCAGTATGATTTGGACAGGTTAGGTGATTAGGCAGATACATGGCAGATGCAGTATAATGTGGATAAATGCGAGGTTATCCACTTTGGTGGCAAAAACAGGAAGACAGATAATTATCTGAACTCAATAGATTGGGAGAAGGGGAAGTGCAACGAGACCTGGGTGTCCTTGTGCACCAGTCGCTGAAGGTAAGCATGCAAGTGCAGCAGGCGGTTAAGAAGGCAAATGGTATGTTGCCCTTCGTAGCGAGAGGATTCGAGTGCAGGAGCAAGGATGTCTTGCTGCAGTTGTACAGGGCCTTGGTGAGACCACACCTTGAGTATTGTGTGCAGTTTTGGTCGCCTTATCTGAGGAAGGATGTTCTTGCCATAGAGGGAGTGCAGCGAAGATTCACCAGACTGATACCTGAGATGGTAGGAATTACGTATGAGGAGAGATTGGGTTGACTGGGCTTATACTCGCTGGAGTTTAGAAGAATGAGAGGGGATCTCATTGAAACTTATAAAATTCTAACAGGACTAGACAGACTAGATGCAGGAAGGATGTTCCCAATGGCGGGGGAATCCACAACCAGGGGTCACAGTCTAAAGATAAGGGGTAAGCCATTTAGGACTGAGATGAGGAGGAATTTCTTCACCCAGAGAGTGGTGAACCTGTGGAATTCTCTACCACAGAAGGCAGTTGAGGCCAACTTATTAAATATATTCAAGAAGGAGTTAGATATTTTTCTTAAGGCTAAAGGGATCAAGGGATATGGGGAGAAAGCAGGGACAGGGTACTGAATTTGGATGATCAGCCATGATCTCATTAAATGGCAGAGCAGGCTCGAGGGGCTGAATGATCTACTCCTGCTCCTATCTTCTATGTTTCTATGTTTTTTGGTCCATGGAACACCATCACTTCCAAGTTCCTTACAAGTCACATACCATTTGGACATGGACATATATCACCATTCCTTCACTGTTGCTGGGTCAAAATCTTGGAACTTCTTTCCTAACAGAATTTTGGGTGTATGTTCACCTCACGGACAGCAGCGATTCATGAAGTTGGCTCACCACCACCTTCTCAAGAGCAACTTGGGATAGGCAATATATGCTGGCCTTGATAGTGACGCCCATATCCAAAGAATGAATAAATAAAACATTAACATCTTCTCTTGCTTTATTAATTGATATGGAAGTTCATTTTTAAACTAAATGTAGTGTAGTTACTCAATCTTACCACTTTGTACATTTTCATTAATTTTCTGCTCATTTTCTTATCTTACAGTTAACTGAGAAGCAATCTTACTGGATACTGAAGTCAGAGAACATAGTCAAACCATTCAAAGTCAGATTTATCGAATTAAAACAAAAACATACCTTGACTGTGTATTCAGATGGAGAAAGGGGATAGTCAATTCCATTGATTGTGTAGACCACATCGGGCATGTTGGACAGATTGTTGCAGTTGATTAAGTACTGTAAAAAGGGTGAAGTATTTAATAATGGTCGTCAGTCGAATGTTCTCAGAGAAGCATTGCAGGAAATACTTGTTAAATAATAAAATCAATGATGTAATCATTGGATGTACAGTTGGTCACGTTTAAAAGCAGCTGTGGCTACATTCCAGCACAAGTGCCAAGATGGTCCCGCGAGGAACCTGCGTCATTGATCCCGGTGGATATTCCGAGGTATGTGGGGAGGTTCCCTGCAACCTAAGAGTGTATGGAGGCCATCTACCTGCCCCCAGAGGCTGTAAAAATGGCTGTTGATTGCTGGGCTTGTGGAAGAAAAACTGTTGGGGGAACACCCCACAAGATGAGAGTTAAAATGCCTCCACTGGCCCCCTTCGTAAGGGGGTCAAATTTTAAAAATATATTTTTACCCTTTCTTTGGGGGTGCAGGCTGCAACCCAGTTCCCTCGGTGGGACTCACATCCACCATTTAGCAGCCTGGTTTCACCAGGTGTCCCGGCATTGATGATCCGTTGGGCCTTTGAGAGGCTGGGTTTACCTGGCACACAGGAACTCCCAGCATTGAGAATCTCCAGCCCTCCTACATCAGTAGTCTTGCTTGGAGTTGGTGGAAGCTCCACCCTTCGCAAGACCCCTGGGAAACCCTAACCCAAAGGCGGGACCAGCCTAATTTGTAGCCCTACAGGCGCTCTTCCACCTGACTTACAGTGGGAGGGCAGTGGAAGCCCCATAGACTCCTGGTTTAACAGGCCTTAAATTTAGTCATTTTGATGGGAGCTAAGCTTGATTCCTGAGATTCTTTTGGATCTTGCAGCTAGCTAGGAAAGTCAGAAACAAGTGCTTCTAAAGGGTGTTCTGTAATACAGAGCAATAGCAGAAGAGAAATGACAATATACGCTACTGATTGATTCAGTTCGCTTTTTAATTTTTTAAGAACAAAACTCTTAAATAAAGCATCACCTTATAAATACTACAAAATGAAAAATATATAACTGCAACCTCCTTTGGTTCATTGTAAAGTCTGATCAGTACCATAGAGGCTTACCTCGCCATAGTTTCCTTCTGTCGCACCAATGTATTGCTGGATCTTGCTGATGGGTCCACGGGGACCAGTGAGCAGAGGAGTACCAGTATCAACAATTGCCTGACAGCCCTCACTGCAGCCCACAACCTGCCCATTGATTGTCACTCTGAAAGAGGAAAAGGTGGTTACAGTTGATTGAATTCTTTCCCTCCCTAAACCTCTCCGCCTCTCTAACTCTCTCTCTCCTTCTTTAAGGCGCTCCTTAAAACATACCTTTTTGACCAAGCTTTTGGTCATCTGCCCGAATACGTCCACATGTGGTTTGATGTCAAATTCTGTTTGATAAAGCTCCTGTAAAGCACCTTGGGACACATTACTACATTAAAGGCGCTATATAAATGCAAGTTGTTGTTGTTAACCCTGAAAGTACGATATTTGTGAAAAACACAAGCAGAGCTGAACCAAAGAGGTGAATCTAAATTTAAATATTCCAATATTGGGTCAGACATTTTCCAGGCATCCTATGGGCATGGGACGTTGGCCCCTGAGAATGGCCTGTTGTGCCCATTTTACCTCTGTTAAAACAGGTGCAACGAGGTCCAATTTGTACTCTCGCACGTCTAATGAGCAGCTGGCCCTATTTCTCGTTCATTACTTTTAATCAGTCAGTTTTAATGGACAGCAAATCATGCAGGATGGATTCTTGGCACATGATTCTCCAAGTACTCCGAGTGTGTGCTCTCGGCGAGCAATGGTCTGCAATAACTTTACCCTTAGATGGATTGAGCCTCTGTTTGCTCAGGCTGGACTTAAACAATGGTTCAATTGTGACCTGGAAGCTATCCTTGAGTTAGCTCGTTCCCTGTGTTTATTCCTGATCATTGAAAGGCGTTGCAGTATTATCACACTAACGCAACTGCTACCCCATTGTATTTAATATTTACACTTGCAATGTTGAGTGCAACTTGATTCTTACAGAATGCGTGCCAATTGTGAAATGGGTCAGTCATTTACCTGTCCAAGCTGATCTGCCAGTAAGTTTGGTGAGTGACGGGCACCCAGTTAACTTGACCTGTAAAGTGGTTTTCATCATATCCACCAAATACCACTTCACTTCCGGACTGACCAGCCTCTCTGTAAAACAATTTAACCAGAATGTTATTGAAATGAGCATAAACAGAGATTCAGATATTCCTGATTAACAATATGTTTTACTGGCTGGCCCAATGTGGCTTCATTAACCAGTGGAAATTAGACCCAAGCCAATATTTTGCGAAATAAATAAGAAAAGAAAACTTGATCCTCACTGTGCTGGTTGGAATGAAATGTTGTTCTTTCCATAATCCCTGAAAGAGATTGCAATTATCCAATTTCCCATCTTGGATCGATAAATCAATTAAAAAATCTAAAGGAGTTGAATTTGTCCATTGGGATCCAGTTGGATGTGCTTCGGACTTTGCTAGAAGGTGGAGAGGTCACCTGACATGAAAACAGTTCATCCAGGTGAGAGAACAAACACAAGGAAGGGCGAGAAAAGGCCCATCGGCTTTAAAGAAAGAAGGTTCTGTGGTGGCCTTAAGTAAATACACTATTTTAAGCAGGGAACTATGGAGATGTAAGTATAAGAAGGTAAGAAAACCGACCTGCTCAGGTAAAAAGCAAACATGTCCTGTTCCACCAGGTCATCAGCCATCATGTTATCAAACACAGGTGTGGCACTTGATGCTGCAATGCTTGGATAGGCCAATCCGAGAATTCCATCAAACGAAGCGTAGTAGAATGAATTCCCAGGTTCAGACTCACTTAAACCAAATTCCTGCTGACTGATAGCTATGTTCGATACCTAGACAAAAGAAAAAAGCTAACTTGTTATAGTAATCTGTGATTTTATGATTAAGGTTATCCACCAGGTGGTGCTGTAGCCAATGCTGCTGCTAACGTCAGAGATTTGCTTCCTGTTAAGGTCAGAGGTTTGCTTCCTGTCAAGGTCAGCAAAGGTGCAATGCCTGGATGCAAGCCTGCCTGGTTGTTTCGCAGTCATTTAATAAAGTACTCTTATTAATCCTAATACCTCTCCTCTTTGATTCCTTGTCTCACTACATGGATTTATCACATTTGGCGATGAGGTAACTAAAGGACTCTGAATAAAGAAGAAAAGTCTGCCAGGATGTTTAAACAACAGAATTAGGAGCTATGGTTAGCTACCAGCTGGAAGAGAGCATGGCTACCATGGTAGGAACGGTTTCCGCTTTTGATAGTCAAGCACAAACCTGGGAGGAATACTGTGAAGTGTTGGGTTATTTTTTCGAAGCAAATGAAATAAATGATGCCGGATAAAGGAAAGCCATTCTGCTTAGTTCAGTGGGAAGCCAAACCTACAGTTTGATGAAGAATCTGCTCAGTCCTGAAAAGCCTGGAGACAAATCATTTGTTGAATTAGTGGCCTTGCTAAAAGAACATTTCAACCCTAAGCCTAGTGCGATTGTACAGCGGTTCAAGTTTAATTCAAGGAACAGGAAATAGGAAGAGAGGTAATGGACTATGTAGCGGTGTTGCGTAAATTAGCACAAGATTGCAATTATGGGAACAACCTGAAGGAAATGCTGAGAGATAGGCTAGTTTGCGGAATAATGGATGACTGAATGCAGTGCAGATTATTATCCGAGACTGGGCTTACTTATGAAAAAGCATTGGAACTTGCTCAAGCCTTAGAGACAGCGAACCGAGATGTAAAAGAAATACAGGGTTCAGACAGGGCTAATGCTACACAAGTTGCAGGTCAGGTTGTTGTGCACAGGTTGAACATGCGTCAGAAACCATAACGTGAGCATGTGAAGGCATGTTATAGATGCAAGGGTGATCACCTGGCGAGTGAATGCCGGTTTCTGGAGGAAAAGTGCTACAAGTGTGGGAAACAAGGACAAATAAAATGAGCTTGCAGGGCGAAATCACCTGTGGAGGAATCCAAACCAAAAGGGGGAGGACAGCAAAACCAAGGGAGAGAAGTGAAAAAACATGGAGCACACCACATCACCGGGGAAGCTGAGGAAGAAGAGGACATGTTCATAATGTATGGCATGTTAGAGAACATTCCAAAAGTGGCTCCTATCACATTGCAACTGACAGTAAATGACTCTAAGGTGAACTTTGAAGTGGATACAGGGTGCGGCGTGTCCATAATGAACAAGGCAGAGTACTCAAAATTGTGGAACCATGCAAAAGTTCCAGAGTTAAAGCCTTGCTCCCTGAATCTTAAAACATATACAGGTGAACGAGTAGTGACATTAGGTACAGCTAATGTAACTGTGCAACACAGGGACACAGTGGAACAGCTACCTGTAGTTATAGTATCGGGTACCGGACCAAACCTGTTAGGTCGGGGCTGGATAAAAGAACTTAAATTAGACTGGGGAGCAGTACATCAAATAGATGCGGGCAAACAGTTGACTTTGCAAGAAGTGTTGAGTGAACATGAGAATGTGTTCAAGGAGGAACGTGGCACATTTAATGGCCCCCCAACTAAGATTGATGTAGACAAGGAGGCACCGCCAAGGTTTTTTAAACAATGACCTGTGCCTTATGCCATGAAGCCAAAGGTAGAGGCTGAGCTTGACCGTCTATTGAGAGAGAACATACTGGAGCCAGTGAAATGTTCGGAATGGGCAGCTCCCATAGTATCTGTTTTAAAACCGGACAATTCGGTAAGACTCTGTGGAGACTATAAATTGACAGTCAATCGGGTGTCCAAACTAGAGCAGTATCCGATTCCCAAAACAGAGGATCTCTTTGCAAACCTGACTGGAGGAAAGAAATTCACAAAGTTGGATATGAGTCATGCCTACTTGCAGATTACACTGGATGACAAATCAAAGAAGTATGTCACCATAAATACACACAAGGGCTTGTTTACATATAACCGCTTACTGTTTGGTGTCTCATCTAGTCCAGCTATCTTCCAGAGGACAATCGAAGTTGTACTGCAAGGGATTCCACATGTTTCCATCTATCTGGATGACATTCTGGTGACGGGAAGAACCGTGAAGGAGCATCTGAGCACTCTGAGAGACGTACTACAGAGATTGGAGAGGGTAGGGTTCCGGCTCAAGAGGAGTAAGTGCACTTTCCTGGGGAATGAGGCAGTGTTCCTGGGACACAGAGTGGACACCACCGGGCTCCATCCACTCAAGGAGAAGGTACAAGCACTGCAGGACGCCCCTGCTCCTACAAATGTGGCTGAGTTAAAAGCTTACCTGGGACTGCTGAACTATTATAACAGGTTTTTACCAAACTTGTCAACTGTGTTAGCACCTCTTCACAAACTACTGCACAAGGAGACACAGTAGCAGTGGGGAGAGGAGCAGGGGGTTTCATTTGAACAGTCCAAGAAACTGATGCTGTTGTCGGATGTGCTGGTTCACTACAATGCAGAGAAAGACATCATTCTCTCTTGTGATGCTTCACCTTACGGGGTGGGGGCAGTTCTTTCACACTGCATGGAAGATGGAACTGAAAGACCAATAGGGTTTATGTCCCGAACTCTAACACCAGCGGATAAAAACTATTCCCAGTTAGACAAAGAGGGGTTAGCAGTAATGTTTGGGTTACAGAGGTTCCACAAGTACATATATGGCAGGAAGTTCACCATATGCACCGATCATAAACCTCTTCTCTCTCTTTTCAATGAAATGAAAGCAGTTCCACAGATGGTGTCACCCCAGATCCAGAGGTAGACAGTGACGTTGAGGGCATATGAGTATGTCATCGTCTACAAGGCGGGCAAGTACCATGGGAACGCAGATGCCTTGAGCCGTCTTCCACTGCCAGGCACACCTATCCGTGCAGCTCCAGAGGACAGATTTTTGATGTTGGAGGACACTGACACGGCACTTGTGACTGCAGAGCAAGTAAGAACATGGACAGGTAAAGATCCAGTACTGTCTAGAGTTCAAGAATATGTGGTATGGGGATGGCCGCAGCATCCGGAAGGGGCTGACTTCACACCCTACAGTGTCAGGAAAACAGAGCTGAGTGTGCAGGATGTGTGTTGTGGGGAGCACGAGTAATTATTCCACAGCCAGCACGACAGTCTACCCTAGAGCAACTACATCAGTGTCATCCTGGGGTCTCGCATATGAAAGCCTTGGCTAGGAGTTATTTGTGGTGGCCAAAGCTAGATGAGGAGATAGAAAATCTAGTCAAGACATGCAGCACTTGTCAGGAACACCGGAAGGCACCAGCAGCGGCTCCTCTCCACCCCTGGGAGTGGCCAGATAAACCATGGAGAAGATTGCACTTAGATTATGCGGGTCCATTCATGGGGAAGATGTTCCTCATAATCATTGATGCATATTCCAAATGGATGGATGTTTATCCTGTAAATTCTGCTTCCGCCACTAATACTATAGACTGCCTGCGTCGGAGTTTCAGTAATCAAGGGCTACCGGAGATCGTGGTGAGTGACAATGCCACTTGTTTTGTGAGTACAGAGACAAAAGAGTTCTTGAGAAAAAATGGCATAGTGCAGGTGACCTCGGCTCCACATCATCCGTCCCCGAATGGACTTGCAGAGAGAGCCATACAAACATTTAAGGAGATGATGAAAAAAAGTGCAGAAGGGAGTTTAGCAGCCAAAGTGTCACGGGTTCTGTTCAGCTACAGAATAACACCTCAATCCACCACAGGACTCTCTCCTGCTGAAATGTTATTAGGTCATAGACTACGCTCCACTCTTGACCTTGTCCACCCAGACCTAAAAAGGAAAATGGAAAACAGACAAAACAAACAAAAAGAGAACCATGACAAAAGAACAAAGAGCCGAAGTTTTGGAGAAGAAGATGCGGTCCTTACCAGGAATATCAGTTATGGACCAAAGTGGATTCCTGGCTTCATCGACTCAATGACAGGTCCAGTATCATAGAAGGTCATGTTGGGAGATGGTAGGGTAGTATGCAGACATGTAGGTCAGATACTTCCCAGACAAGGGGAAATTGAAATGAAGGTTCCAGATGCAATGACTGAAGACAGGGTTGCCCCCAGTTATCAAAGTGCATCTGTGGTGCCACCACCAGGGACAGAGACAATTCCACAGGAACCTATTCGTCAAGAGGAAACCATCGTTGCAGAGTCAGATACTCTGAGCACTGCTCAGGAGCAGCTGGTGGCTTCACCACAAACAAGCAGGGACTTTACTGTTAGACGTTCACAAAGGGCTCGCAAGCCACCAGATAGATTGATACTGAACTGTTAGATTCGTCAAGTATGGAACATGATGAATGGAGACTCCTTATGTGACCCTCAGGAATGGTTGTTTGTTAAGAAATTCATACTGAAATCTTAAGGGGGGAGGGATACAGTAATCTGGGATGTTATGATTAAGGTTATCCACCAGGTGGTGCTGTAGCCAATGCTGCTGCTAAGGTCAGAGGTTTGCTTCCTGTTAAGGTCAGAGGTTTGCTTCCTGTCAAGGTCAGCAAAGGTGCAATGCCTGGATGCAAGCCTGTCTGGTTGTTTCGCAGTCGTTTAATAAAGTACTCTTATTAATCCTAATACCTCTCCTCTTCGAGTCCTTGTCTCACTACATGAATTTATCACACTTGTTCTGAAGAATTATTGTACTGAGAGTCATCAACAAACACATTAGCGCATTCTTATCCAGGTCACACATTACTTACATGTTACGACAAAATGTTTGTTGTTCATCGGGCTGATACTTTACCAAATAACAAAATTCAGTATTGACAGTTTAGAACACAACATCAGAATTAGGAGCAGGAGTAGGCCATACGACCCCTTGGGCCCACTCCGCCATTCAATAAGATCCCCATATCTCTTGATTCCTCTAGAGTCCAAAAATCTATCTGACTGCGCCTTCAATATACTCAACAATTCAGCATCCACAGCCCTTTGAGGTAGAGAGTTTCAAAGATTCACAACCTCTGAGTGAAAAAATTCCTCCTCATCTCAGTCTTAAATGGCCAACCCCTTATCTTGAGACTATGCCCCTTAGTTCTAGACTCTCCCGTCAGAGAAAACAACCTCTGTCAATCCCCCTCAGAGTCTTATATGTTTCGATGAGATCATCTCTCATTCTTCTAAACTCCAGAGAGTATAGGCCCAATCTAATCAATCTCTCCTCATAGGACAATCCTCTCATCCCAGGAATCAATCTAGCTTTATTGATACAGGGTTCTGAAAATCCACAGCTGTTCCTGAGCACTCCTGACCTCACAAGAACCTGGCGTATCATTGGCTGTGGTTTCACTGACCTGGTCAGAGGTCAGCAACAGTGCGTATTGGCCCCATTTGGGGTCCAGGGTGAGGTTGTGACCCGGACCCCTGAAGATTTGAGAATATATTTCTTTTCACTGTTGATAGCAACTTCCAAGTATATTGAAATCCTCCTGTCGTTTTTCCTGTTCAGCTTTGGAGTCTACGACATTCGTTAGCTTTGTATCATTGGCAATTTCAGAAATATTAAAAGTGAACGGCCAATGATTTTTAGTTCTTTGTTGTAGGACATGTTACTGCTGAACGATAAGGAATGGTCATAATGCTTGACTTTAATTTAAAAAATGAGACAGTAGGAACACTACATTTCTAAATATCTTTGATTGAATTCTATTCATTTATATGAACCTATAAATTAGCCTAAAAAGTATAAGTCCCATTGACATATTGACTCCTGTTACCATGCTGAAGCCCTTCACCCAACAACAACAGCAATTCACATTTATATAGCGCCTTTAATGCAGTACAAATTCCCAAGGGGCTTCACAGGAACGTTATCAGACAAAATTTCACACCGAACCATATAAGGAGATATTCGGACAGATGACCAAATGCTCGGTGAAAGAGGTAGGTTTTAAGGAGCATATTAAAGGGGGAGAGAGAGGTAGAGAGGCGGAGAGGTTTAGGGAGGGAATTCCTGAGCTTAGGGCCTAGGCAACAGAAAGCATGGCCACCAATGGTGGGGTGAAGGAAATCGGTGATGCAGAAGAGGCCTCTAACATTACAAAGCCCCCTATTGGCTTGTTGCAACATGATCTATTCAACTAACCAATACTCTATGCCTGCATTTGAAGAATGTATTGGATCTGATAGTAGGAGATATTAATATTCAGGGAACTCTGACTTGAATGGGCAATTTAAGAATTTTGACATTGTTTTGTCATAACGTTGTTAGTAAAAGTTACATTATACTTACAGTAACTGTGTCATAGCCCAGGACCCCAGCCATACTGCCTCCACCATACCGAATGGAGAGCGGTTGGTTTCTTGTCTGATATGTTGAGGACTTGCTTGGTGAATATCTCTTGTGGTTCACTGCAAAAATAGTACATGCTTCATAACACTTAATTTAATGGTTTCGTTGTTTTATTCCACTACTGAGTTAAGGATAGATCTTACCAAAAATATTCTTTCTAATTCTTTATTTGTAGCCCCATTTGTTTCTGTTGAATTTTGCGCTCATTTAGGTGAGGGATGTTGGTGCTGGCTATTGAACCACTTTACATATCAGACAACTAGCAGTAGCATCAAGAGCTCACAAGGTCAAGTACAGCATGGGTTAGATGTAGAGGAAAGCTACCTTTGTGCTGTCCCAACAATGGGCCTCTGCTGTAACACACCAATGTAATATTTTCCGTTTCTCCGTACAACCATCGTATGGCTTCTCTGAGTCAGATTGCCAGTTCGTGTCACAGTAGGACACAGTTCATGTCCTGTGGGCCCATGATCATGAGGAACTAGGTTACGACGGCCCAAGTTGATTTTATGTAGGAGACCTTTGGCCCATCAACGCGAAAAAAAAAAGAAAGACTTGTATTTCTATAGCACCTTTCACAGCCTCAGGACGTCCCAAAGTGCTCTACAGCCAATGAAGTACTTTTGAAGTGTAGTCACTGTTGTAATGTAGGATACACTGCAGCCAAATTGCGCACAGCAAGCTCCCACAATCAGCAACATGATAATCACCCGATAATCTGTTTTAGTGATATTGAATAATGGTTAAATATTGGTTAGGACAGCGGGGTGAGCTCCCCAGCTCTTCTTTGAAATAGTGCCATGGGATTTATTATGTCCACCTGAGAGAGCAAATGTGGCCTCGATTTAACGTCTCACCTGAAAGATGGCACACTCTGACAGTGCAGCACTCCCTCAGTACTGCACTGGAGTGTCAGCCTAGATTTTGGTGTTTAAGTCTCTGGATTGGGACTATGAACCCACAACCTTCTGACTCAGAAGGACGAGTGTGCTACCAACTGAGCCATGGCTGACGCAGTATGGGCTGGATTTAAGCCCAATTCTCTGAGTGAAAGGCCAGTGCACTACATTGTCCCAGAGCACCTTTTTCTGGCATTATTTTCTTTTATTAAGCATCCTTCCTAACTGGCATGACACTGTAGTAATGTGATTAAATTCCATTATCCAATTATCTCACAAACTCATCGAACAGAAATCATAACCGTGTGTGTTTTAATTAGCGTAAGTAGTCAGTTGGTTATATGGCTTTAATTTACAGCATTGATGATTACTATATAGATTAAAAGTTTGACCTAATTGGTTTTACATTTGCTAAATGGGATCAACTTTTAGGAGTATGCTTTGTGCTGGTGGCACTTGTACATCGACTGCCACTGTCCCTGTCGACAAATGTGGGCTTCTGTAAGTCAAATCTTTGAAGAAACAAAGCACCAGGCCTCACAACTCTAACAAATGTATTTTCATATACATTGACACATTGAATCAATTGGCTGTATTTTCAGAAGGTCTGGATCCACCAAATACTTTTACCCTTAACGCTCTTAGCCACCTTCTGTAAGTTTATGTGTCCTTTAATTGGTGATCAATTGATTGTGCCCTTGGAACACTTTCCCAATCAATGCCCAGATCACTCAGTGGAAAATGCCAACGAAATCTTGGGAAGTCGAATAACTGTTTACGTATACTTACTGCATACTTGGCTGTTACAGTAAACTGATGTAACCCAAAGGTTGGAGGAGCCAGTATCAAAGAGGACGGTGAAGCTCTGTGGTGGGGTTCCAATGCTGATTGCTCCAAAATAATACATCTGTCAGAATATTTTATAGATCAAACAAGGTAAGTTAAAATTTACCAAGTGTTACCGTACTAAATTTCAGTGCATATAGACACACACTGAGGCAGATATTCATGTTCCTGTGCTCAGGTGTATTGGACTGTCTAGGCGCAGCTCATAGAAGCAAATTAGGTTGGAAGGAGCATGTGCCTGTATAGGAGTTTGCCCGATTTTCCTCCCCACACTGCACCCCTGCAAACCAGTGCACCTCGTCACAGGAACAGAAAGACCTGTATGATTGAGAACAAAGGATGTTTTGGACTAACCCTAACCCTAACCCTAGATGTTGTTAGAAGCACAGCATCAGTTTTCACTTGTACACCAACAACACGTATCTCTCTGGCACCACTCTCATCTTCAGGCTGTTGCTGTCTTGTGTGACTGCTCGCCACACCATCAAGTCTTGGATTTGGGTTGTGGTCGGCTTTGACCTGACTTTCTTATCCCAAGTGGTTATCACCAAGACTGCTCATGTTGCTCACTTCACCCTACCTCTCTCGCATCGGTACAAAATCCCTAATCCATGCCTTCATCACCTCAGGTATCGATTTCTCAAATGCATCCCCTCCTCCAATCTTCACAAGCTTCAGTTAGTTCACCGCTCTGTGGTCGAGTTTTTGCTCCAAAGTTCCTGAGTGCTCATCACTCCTGTCCTTGTCACTGTTACCCTGCCTCCCAGCTTGTTGGCTCCCTCATCCTCATTTTCAAATCCCTTCAGTCACACTGCACTTTATCTGAGTGATCTTCTCCAGTCGTATATCCCAGCCCACAAACTCCACTCCTGGAGAGAGTGAAGAACCAGCTCTACTTTAGAGTTCAAATCCATCCGGCCTCCGACTCAAACCACCCAGGCGGGAACGCCGCCTGTTCCCACCGGCTTCTTGCCAAGAGTTACAATCAGCCCTGAAAACTCTTCTTTCACTCACTTTGCTCCTGTTTTCTGACGTTCTCTCCACAAACTACTTCACCTCATTACCCCTCTCCCCCCATTCAAAGACTACCGAAAGGCTTAGCTGCCCCATTGTGTTTCTTGACCCCCTGCTTGATCTTTGCTGTTTCCCCGCTCCCAAAATTATTCATAGATGTTCTTCTACATCAGGGGTGCTATATAAATGCAAATTGTTGTAACTGCATTGATTTTCCTTTCTTGAGAAAATTTTACAGATCTAGATTAATGCACACCTATCTCGTAGAAACAGAATGCCTTGCAGCTAAAATTAAAAACATCTTACCTACTCTTATTTTCTTCAGGAATATTTCAATGCTAAATATAATTTCTAATTATATTAATGTAGTATATTGTCCATCAAGTCACATAACCTAGACTCTGTGATCCTGGAGATCTAGGGCAGGATTTTCAATGGGCCGTGAAGGCGGGATTGGAGGCGTGTGGGGGGTTAAATTCCCGAAATCGGGGGCACGAACCCATCCCACCCCCAACCCACCTCCTTGCCAGTTTCAAAGGAGGCAGGTACCTGACCCGCACTGGGACCCACCTCCCCGAGGTGGGAAGGGGATTAGTGCCAATTAACTGCAGGTAGTTAACAGGCAGTTTTTAGCCTAATCCCTATTTTCATTGTTGAAATGTGAGATTCCCAATGGCTGCAAACCATGCCAATTTACCGAGGCGGGCCGTCGGGATGAAGGGCTTGGAGGGGTCGAGATGTCCGGTGTTCAGGTGAGTGATGGGTGCAGGAGTGCAGAGGTAAGTGTGTTTGGTCTGTTTAAAGTGTTTATAGAAGTTTTACTTACATTTACATACCTTTACAGCTTTCCTTCCCTCAGGTCTCGGCAGTCCCTCATCTCACCGGCACAGAAAGCAGAATGGCCGCGATCTGTCAAAAGTTCCAGCATTCAGCTTTCTGTTCCGGGGAGATCTCTAAATCATCCTGACAGGAAGGAATTAACTTGGAGTACAGATTGTCAGTGTTTGACAGCTTCAAACAGCTGTGAAACGCTGATATTTCATCTGTCAAATGGTCTTGACAGATGAAATATCAATCTGTGACGTCACCTGTTGCCGGGTGGCCTTTAATTGGCCTGCGGAGCCTGCTGGGCGGACTCAACAAGGTCAATCAAGTCATTATCGTGTGGGTTGGCTAGAACTTGATGGAGGCGGGACTACAACCCTGAAAGTTGTAATCCCCCCTCCTACCCGACTCCTCAATGAAAATCCAGCCCTGTGATTCTGGAGATCTACTCTTTAATAACACATTCCTTGAATAACACAAGGGGTGGGGGGCTAATGATAACATTGGGCGATAGTGTATAATGGGGGAAATCAGATCAGCCCATTGTTCAGCTGCCCTGATTTTAATTTCCATTGACTTCAGTGGAAGCCAAAATTGGGAGAGGTGTATAATGGGTGGCCAGTCCCATATCGCCTGTTTTACATTACCTCCCAAAGTCAAAATTAACCCCATGCGTCCAATAACCGGTGCAAAGCTATGGAGGTCTACTGCAATAAATACAACTGACATGGAACTTGAGGGTAAATTCACCAATGCTGCACTCCCAGTGGTGCACCGTGCTCAGAAGATAGGGCTGCTACTTTGCAGCATTGGATCTCTAAGTTTCCTTCGACCTCAACTCTCCACCGGGATCAGTGAAGTTGCCCTTAAAGTTCCTCAGCAAAAATGACAGCGATTACTTACATCGAAATAGTTTCTAAGTGGCTCGCCTGAAGCCAGGGACTGGCTGTTGAAGAGTCCTGCATATTTGGAGTATGGATTGTGTGGGTGATTCTTCAGAAATTCCCCAAGTAACCCACGTTCTTCAAGAGCCTTACGGGTAGATTTACCTTTTATCAAGGGAACTCTGTGAAGATAAACATGACACACAGTAGGGGATGAATCAAAGTTGTGAGCAACATGTCCTAGTCTTTTAATTAAACTCTGCAGATTGCGGGACTAGCATTGTAACAATGGTTCAAAATTAGGTCAATCAGAGATACAAAAACCTACTTCAAAACAGCAGCTGCTTGAACGTTAATTGAAATAGGTGTAGAAAGAAAAAAGAAAAGGAACTTGGGGCCTCGATTTTAACTTGTGGAGGGATCGGTGAATTGGGCTGGGGGAATCCGGGGAGCACGACAAACCCGCATGCATAGGCCTGGAGAGATTTTAACCCCCGGGCTCATTTCTTTATTCAGACTCGTACTGCCGCTCAAACCCGGCAGGAATCACTGCCTGGCCAGCAGGCGGGAGCAGGAATTCGGGCAGCAAGAGGCCGTGGCCGGGGACACGCGGGAACGGTCCTCCGACAGCCGGTTAAATGGTGAGGCGGTGTGGCGAGTGGGGGTAGGCGGTCCAGTGGTGGTCGCAATCAGGGGAAGAGGGGCGGGGAAGCCCAGGGCAAGGGAGGCTCAAGGTTTATTTGTGGGGCTCGGAAGAGCAATCCTGCTCCTGGCCCACATGGAAACTTTACACTGAAAGGTAAGAACTTACCTTGCCTGGGCCTCTTCTGGCCCTCGATCCAGCCCTCAGCAGGTTTGTTCTGGCGGGAAAGTCACCAGTGCTCCCCGGCTCAGGCCTCAGGTTAAAATCGCAGATCGGGGCACCGATGATGTCATCAGGACCCAATATGCATATTTTAAGAGGACCCCAGCGGATACAGGAGGGTGTCCTTGCCGCCTGCAATTTAAAATGAAATTGGGTCAGATTGGGCTGGGAACGAAGTGGGTAGGTTCTCCGCTCCATTTTAACAGCCCCCCACCACTCAGTTTCCTCCAGGCTGGAGGGAGGAGTTAAAATCGAGGCCCTTGTGTTTATGTAATGCTTTTGAACTTTACTCAGAAATATCCCAAAGCAGTTCACTAGGAGTGAATTGGTTTGTGAAGCGCCATCACTGTTATTAATTATTACACTGTTGTTAAGCAAACACAAGTCATTCTGCACACAGCAAAGTCCCTCAAACAGCAATGAGAAAAATAAACAGTCAACCTGTTTTTGATGCTGATGATCGAAGGAAAATTACCAAGAGAACTCACTGCCAGGACACCATATTGCCCATTTTATCATGTTAAAGGTGCAACCTCTTGTTGCATACGTCGGTTGCAACTCACGGATACAAGGAAATGATGGACTATTTTAGATTGTACTATAAAAATTATGCAATCCTGTATTAATAGGTTTTCAGAATCTACTCCAAGGTAAAGTATAGAAAGTTTGGATTGGGCAAGAAAACATCAAAAGCTTAAGTTGCTCAAATGCAAGTCATAAGGCTCAACATGACTGGGGACGGTTTTGATAATTTAGCGCAGATGCTATATTGATCTCTGTAATATGCTTGGAAGGAGATGGTCAGAAGCAGGTAAATAATTAGTAGATAGAGGTATGTTAATAAATGTACGTTGAATTATCTCATGGAACATGACGACGATGGAAGAAATATTTCATGTGCAAATGTTTAAAAGGAAAGAGAACTTAAAACTATCTCCTACTGATCCTGTTAGAGAGAAACTGCAGTACAAAGAAACACTACACAAGAATGGAAATTTAGATACATAGATACAGATAAAATGATCATTTCCTGCCTGATTAAACACTCAGAAAGCTGAATGCAAGCGAGTGCAATGAGTAGCCACTTCATCTTGTCCGGCACTTCTCAGGAAGTTGGTCAGATTTGCGAAATGTCTGGCTACTTTTATACAGGTCTGTACCAACCAGTTCTACTGTCCATAAAGTCAAATGATGTAGGTCATCAAAAAAAATCACGTTTGTATCGTCCTTGTGGAAGGACACACTCGGACTATAGGTGTTATTTAATAGTTATCAGCTGATATTTTTGACAATCAAACATTTTACATGTCAAGTTTAAGAACTTAGACCTGATAAGAGAACCACATGCATATTTGTTAAAGAAGATAAGATTTGGTTCTTGCGGTTGAACTTGCGTTATAGTTGATCAAATGTAAGTGTTTAGCTCTTTGAGGACAGTATGATTATAGAAACCTAGAGCACGTTTCAGGGGTAAGGAACGCATGCGGCACATTGTTGCTTTATATGAGATCTCAAGCTCAGGGGAAACTCATTTATTTTGCTTTCTCTGAATTACCTAAAACTTTCAAACTAAGGTCACACAAGGAACCTGGAAGCTGAGGGAGTACGTGGCCAAATCCTAGATTTTATCTGGGCTGTGTAGCAGCCTTAGGATCTACTTAAGGATAGATGGGAGACTAAATGAGCCCATCTCAAAAGTGGAGCGAGGCAAAGTTGTCCACGGTCGCACATTCTGTACAGTGTCTTAACCAATGACACGTTAGATGACATTTAATGGAAATGTCTGTGTCAAAGAATATTTGGCGTTTATTTTCTCAGCTGGTGTGTGTGTGCTAAGCCATTGTAGCAGAGCCTATTCTCCAATCATCTTGGATCCCCTTGCCATTGGACCAAGACCTTGCTCTGTCAAGCCCGTGTGGTAGCTGGTGTGCAACGGCCACCCCACGTTGAAAGAATTCACGAACAGGTATCTTTCATCTTTTAAAATGAATTTCTGGACCTGGAACGTCAGGACCTTCTTGGACAACCCCAACAGTGACAGACCGGAATGCCGTACTGCTACCGTTGCCCAGGAGCTCAGATGTTTCAACATTGACATCACCGTCCTAAGTGAGACCCGGCAGGCAGGGGAAGGCCAGCTCAAGGAGCACGGTGGTGGCTACACTTTCTTCTGGAAAGGCAAACCTGAAGAAGAACGCCGCCTCCAGGGGGTAGGCTTCGCCATAAAAAATGAACTATTTGGGCATCTCAGAGACTCTCCTAGTGGGGTAAACTAGTGCCTCATGAATCTTCGGCTCATCTTAGCCCGGTACCAGTGCACTACTGTCATCAGTGCGTACGCCCCAACATTGGAAGCCACAGACGAAACGAAAGAAGAAGTCTAGTCCAGCCTCAAACAATCCCTGTCCCGAGTCCCAACAGGCAACAAGCTTATCCGCCTTGGCAACTTTAACCCCAGAGTTGGAAAGGGCACAGACCTCTGGGGAGGTGTGATCGGCAGAGAGCGGGTAGGGAAAGCCAACTCCAACGGTACCCTCCTCCTGTCGAAATGCTTAGAACATGGCATTTTCATAACCAACACCTTGCTCCATCAGAGAGACAAGTATAAGACTTCATGGCAGCACCGTCGCTCCAAGCACTGGCATCTGCTGGACTACGTCATCGTCCGAGCGATATACCTCAAGGACATCCGCATCATCTGCGCCATGACAGGAGCTGACGACTGCTGGACAGACCACCGCCTAATCCGCTCTGTCATCTCCATCAATGTAGCCCCAAAACAGCGGCGGCAACAGAAACAATGCCGCAGGAAAATCAACGCTGGAGCACTCAAAGACCGCGCTAAGAAGGCCCTATTCAATCTGTGCCTCACAAACAACCTGACGACTCCCAGTGATGCAGAGACACAGAGTGCCCACAGCGCCTGGTCTGCACTCAAGGCCTCCATAATCAGCACATGTGAAGAGACGCTCGGTCACTCAACCAGGAATCACCAAGACTGGTTCGACGAGAAAGACCAGGAGATCCAGGAGCTAATAAGCCGCAAGCGCAAAGCATTCCTGATCTGGAAACAGCAACACATCTTGAGAGCAAGAAAGCAGCTCTACAGATGCCTGAAGGCCGAGGTCCAACAAAAAACTTGCAACCTAAACAACAGGTGGTGGCTGGTGAAAGCACAGGAGATCCAGCAGCAAGCCGACAACCACGACACGCGTGGATTCTTTAGCGCAGTCAAGACCATCTACAGCCCAAGCACCCAAGGTCCTACCCCACTGTGGGCCAAGAACGGAGAGGTACTCATCAAGGACAGAGAGGCAGTCAGTGCCCGCCGGAAGGAGCACTTTGAAGATCTCCATAACTGAGAATCTGTATTCGACGCGAGCATCCACAACTCCATCCCGCAGCATTCTACCTGCCACCATCTCAGCATAACCCCAGCCCAGCATGAGGTTGAAAAGGCCATCCGACAACTGCAGAACAAAAGGCCTCAGGAGCAGATGGAATCCCTGCCAAGGCACTAAAGCATGGCGGAGAAGCACTACTGGCGTGAATTCATGAAATCATTTCTCTTATCTGGTAGGAGGACAGCATGCCAGGGGATCTCAGAGATGAAGTAATTGTGACCATCTTCAAGAAAGGTGACAAGTCCGATTGTGGTAATTACAGAAGAGTTTCCCTGCTGTCTGCCACAGGGACAGTCATCACAAGAATCCTCCTCAATCGCCTTCTCCCAGTGCCAAAGAGCTCCTCCCAGAGTGGCAATGCGGATTATGCCCACTAAGGGGCACAATGGACATGATCTTCACCGCACGTCAATTGCAAGAGAAATGCAGGGAACAGCACCAACTGCTGTACATGACCTTCTTTGATCTCACAAAGGCCTTCGACACTGTCAACCGTGAGGGATTATGGAGTGTCATCCACAAATTCGGCTGCCCTCAAAAGTTTGCTTCACGATGACATGCAAGCCATGATCCTAGCCAACGGTTCCACCACAGACCCAATTCACGTACGGACCGGAGTCAAGCAAGTCTGTGTCATCGCACCAACGCTTTTCTCGATCTTCCTTGCTGCAATGCTCCATCTCATCCTCAGTAAGCTCCCCGCTGGAGTGGAGCTAATTTACAGAACAAATGGAAAACTGTTCAACCTCCTTCGCCTCCAGTCCAGATCCAAGGTCGTCACATCCTCTGTCGTCGAATTACAGTATGCAGATGACGCTTGCGTCTGTGCTCACTCGGAGGTCGAACTCCAAACCATCGTCAACACCTTCACCAAAGCGTACGAGAGCATGGGCCTTACACTAAACATCCATAAGACAAGGGTCCTCTACCAAACTGCCCCCGCCACACAGTACTGCCCCCCCGATTATCAAAATCCACGACAAGGCCTTGGACAACGTGGACCACTTTCCATACCGCGGGAGCCTGCTGTCAACAAGGGCAGACGTCGATGACGAAGTCCAACACTGCCTTCAGTGTGCAAGTGCAGCCTTCGGTCGCCTGAGGAAGAGAGTGTTTGTAGACCAGGACCTCAAACCCGGTACTAAGCTCATGGTCTACAGAGCAGCAGGGATAGCTGCCCTGCTGTATGCCTCAGAGAAATGGACCATGTACAGCAGGCACCTCAAAGCACTGGAGAGGTACCACCAACGTTGCCTCCGCAAGATCCTGCAAATCCATTGGCAGGATAGGCGCACCAACGTCAGTGTTCTCGCTCAGGCCAACATCCCCAGTATCGAAGCTTTGACCACACTCAATCAGCTCCGATGGATGGGTCACATCGTCTGCATGACCGATACGAGACTCCTAAAACAAGTGCTCTACTTGGAGCCCCGGCACGGCAAGGGAGCCCCAGGTGGGCAGAGGAAACGCTTCAAGGATACCTTCAAAGCCTCCTTGAAAAAGTGTAACAACCCCAGCGACACCTGGGAATCCCTGGCCCAAGACCGCACAAAGTGGAGGAGAAGCATCTGAGACCAAAGAACAATCCCTGTCCCGAGTCCCAACGGGCGACAAGCTGATCCTCCTTGGCGCTTTTAATGCCAGAGTTGGAAAGGGGAGGGGTGATCGGCAGAGAGCGGGTAGGGAAAGCCAACTCCAACGGTACCGTCCTCCTGTCGAAATGCTGAGAACATGGCCTTGTCATAACCAACACCTTGTTCCATCAGAGAGACAAGTACAAGGCTTCATGGCAGCATGCGGGAAGGCGCCGAACACCTCGAGTGTCTTCGCTGGGAACAAGCGGAAGCGAAGCGTAAACAGCAGAAGGAGCGCACATCAACCCAAGCACCCCACCCACCCGCCCCTTCAACCACCGTCTGCCCCACCTGTGACAGAGACTGTAGGTCCCGCATTGGACTCATCAGTCACCTGAGAACTCATTTATAATGTAGAAGTAAGTCATCTTCGGTTCCGAGGGACTGCCTAAGAAGGAGAAGAATTATCGGCACCATTCCAAAGGGAATCTGCAGATATACTAATTGAAAGATATAAGGAGAATCTGTCCCACTTATTGATTCATATTACTAGCTGGGAATTCTGGTGGATGGTGAGATTAGCTTGGACACAGCACTTTGGGACCATAGTGAATAGAGGTGAAGGGCGCTCTTGCTGTTCCTCAGTGATAGAAAAATTTTAATGCAATTAAGCTTATGACATATAAGATGTATATCCAAACAGTTCTCCTTTACTCTTTAGACTGCTTACTTTGGCCCATATTTGAGATCCAAGACCAAGTTGTGAGATGAACTTGCGGTATAAAAGAAGGAAGGGACTGTTCCCTACACCAATCTGTTATTAAGCACCCTGGAGAGGGAGGCCACCTCATAGAACCCATGGCCAGAACCCATTACACGAGGACCTAGATAAGCACTTAGCACAGAAAATGCTGGAAATACTCAGCAGCATCTTTGGAGAGAGAAACAGAGTTAACGTTTCAGGTCAATGACCTTTCATCGCTATCTTCTTCCAGGAATGCCCACTTAGATAAGCAGTTGGACTTGGATCTCTTGAAGTGTGCTGCTCCTGTCCAATCCCAGAAGCACCAGGATTTCCTGACCTGAGCCACGTTAACGTAATTGCGATTAACATCACGCAGCAGGGTTTTCTATCCTTTAGGCTCTCGGTCCTTTACAATAGTTCCTAAATTGCTCAATCAACATACATCATAAACGGCATACAGCTAGCTGTCCTGTGTCTTCTGTATGTTGGGGAAGGGGATTCCGTTTCAGTTTGGGTTTACTTCCATTCGTGGTTAACTTAATCTGGTGGATTTTCCGATCAGGTCTCTGATTGCATGCTGCTTGAGTAATGCATTATTAAAACATGCACTGACCCCATTTGAGTTTGTGGAGTCAGTCACATTTGCTTAATGTGGGGCAGGATTAGAACATAAAACATAAGAACATAAGAAATAGGAGCAGGAGTAGGCCATTCGGCCCTTCGAGCCTGCTCTGCCATTCAATGAGATCATGGCTGATCTTCTGCCTCAACTCCATTCATCGGCCCTATCGTCATATACCTTGATGCCCTTATGAGTCAGAAATCTATTGACTTGTGTTTTGAATATACCCAATGACTGGGCCTCCACAACCCTCTGCGGTAGAGAATTCCAAAGATTCACCAGCCTGTGTGAAGAAATTTCTTCTCATCTCAGTCCTGAATTGCGTACCCTTTATCTTGAGGCTATGGCCCCTGGTTCTAGACTCCCCAGCCAAGGGAAACATTCTCCCAGCATCCATCCTATCAAACCCTGTAATAATTTTGTATGCTTCAATGAGATTTCCTCTCATTCTTCTGAATTCAAGAGAATACAAGACTAGTTTACTCATTCTCTTCTCATACGACAGTCCCGCCATCACAGCCCATATTGGGCCTGGCATTGGGAGCTCACAAAAAAGCTGTGTAGGAGGGGTAAGTTTAAAGGGATGTGGCTACTTAAAGGTAACTGGCCACATATTGTGGTAAAAATGTTGGTAAACCTTACAGGGCCTGGTAAAATTTTCAATGCATATTTCAGTCTTTGGTGGTTCAGTGTGAGGATAAGGAGATACGAGCTTGGGATATTATCCAAGCAGTACATGAGGACTGTGGCGAGGGAAGCTGCTTTGCCTGCCGACCAAAGCTGAATGTTGGGTTCGAGGTGATGGTCAGTGGCCGAGATGAGGTGGAAAGACTTTTACTCAGTTTGAAGGTTGGTGATGAGTTCTTGGAGGTATCTCTGCTTTATTCGGAAGAGGTCATGGTCTCATTCTTAAACTTGCCAGTTTATATTGAGGACAATGTGCTAATCAAAAAGTTGGAGTCGTGGGACATTACAATTTGCTCGGCAATAAAGAGGAGGTACTAGCCAGGAACACGGGTAGCAGATGGAACCCGTTACGTGAAGGTGTGATTCCCAGAGGGGGTGAAGTTGTTACCGTACAGCATGAAATTCAAGTCAATGGAAGGAGTGCAGTACTACTGAGTACTGCATGATAAGCAAGTGAAGGTTTGTTATTATTGTCTTGGACACGACCATCTTGTAAGAAACTGTCTGGACTTCTACTGTTATAATTGTGGTGAGTCTGGAAACATTGCTCGGAGCAGCAAGGCGGAGAGCTGTGGGGTTTCTTATCAAGGCCCCACCCGCTGTGACTGTGAGGCAGAAGGAAGCTCGATGAGTGATGAGGAGATGGGAGAAGGAGCAGGAGGTGTGAGTGGAATGGTGGGAGGAGCGGAGCAGTTGGAGGACACAGCTGGTGAATGAAAGGAGAAAAGAGCGCAGGAAGAGGCAGAAAATTGCAGAGCAGAGAACAGGATGGAGATGGTGGAAAACACACCAAGTACAGTGGAAAAGAACAAAGACAGCAGAGGGCAGCACGGGTCGAGGGTAGAGTCGAGCCATAATACGGTTCAGCTCTCCCTAAAGAATCTGGTGGCCGCGGGGGGAGAGGAGATGGGAGCGGGGTGCGTGGTAAATGTAAGTGGTAAATCAAGGGAACGGTAGCGTAGTGGTAATGTCACTGGGCTAGTAATCCAGAGGCCTGGACTAATGATCCAGAGACGCGAGTTCAAATCCCACCATGACAGCTGGGGAATTTAAATACAGTTAATTAAATAAATCTGGAATTAAAATACTGATTAGTATCAGTAATGGTAACCATGAAATTGTCGGATTGTCGTAAAACCACAGCTGCTTCACTAATGCCCTTAAGGGAAGCAAATCTACTGTCCTTACCTCATCTGGCCTATATGTGACTCCAGACCCACGACAATGTGGTTGATCTTAACTGGCCTCTCAAATGGTCTAGCAAGTCACTCAGCTGTAACTAAATGCTACGAAACAAAATAAGAAGAATGAAACCGGACAGACCACCCGGCATCGACCTCGGCACCAGCTACGGACACGGCAACAGCACACCCAGCCCAGTCCACCCTGCAAAATCCTCCCCACAAACATCTGGGGACTTGTGCCAAAATTGGGAGAGCTGTCCCACAGGCTAGTCAAGCAACAGCCTGACATAGTTATACTCATAGAATCATACCTTTCAGCCAATGTCCTGAACTCCTCCATCACCATCCCTGGGTATGTCCTGTCCCAGCGGTAGGACAGACCCACCAGGGTGGTGGCACAGTGGTATACAGTCGGGAGGGAGTATCCTCAACATTGACTCCGGACCCCATGAAGTCTCATGGCTTCAGGCCAAGCATGGGAAAGGAAACCTCCTGCTGATTACCACCTACTACCCTCCCTTAGCTGAGGAGTCAGTACTCCTCCATGTTGAACACCACTTGGAAGAAGCACTGAGAGTAGCAAGGGCACAGAATGTACTCTGGGTGGGGGACTTCAATGTCCATCACCAAGAGTGGCTTGGTAGCACCACTACTGGCCGAGTCCTGAAGGACATGACTGCCAGTCTGGGCCTGCGACAGGTGGTGAGTGAACCAACATGAGGGAAAAACCTACTTGACCTCGTCCTCACCAATCTACCTGTCGCAGATGCACCTGTCCATGACAGCATTGGCAGCAGTGACCACCGCACAGTCATTGTGGAGGCAAAGTCCTGTCTTCACACTGAGGACACCCTCCATCATTTTGTGTGGCACTACCACCGTGCTAAATGAGATAGATTCAGAACAGATCTAGCAGCTCAAAACTGGGCATCCATGACGTGATGTGGGCCATCAGCAGCAGCAGAATTGTATTCCACCACAATCTGTAACCTCATGGCCCGGCCTATCACTCACTCTACCCTTACCACCAACCCTGGTTCAACAACGAGTGAAGAAGAGCATGCCAGGAGCAGCACCAGGTGTACGAAAAAATGAGGTGCCAACCTGGGGAAGCTGCAACACAGGACTACATGCATGCAAAAAAGCAAAGGCAGCATTCTATAGACAGGGCTAAGCGATCCCACAATCAGCGGATCAGATCAAAGCTCTGCAGTCCTGCCACATCCAGTCGTGAATGGTGGTGGACCATTAAACAACTAACGGGAGGAAGAGGAGGTTCCAAGAATATCCCCATCCTCAATGATGGTGGAGCCCAGCACGTGAGTGCAAAAGACAAGGCTGAAGTGTTTGCAACCAAGTTCAGCCAGAGGTGCCGAGTTGATGATCCATATCGGCATACTCCTGAGGTCCCCACCATCACAGAAGCCAGTCTTCAGCCAATTCGATTCACTCCACGTGATATCAAGAAACGGTTGAGCGCACTGGATGCAGCAAAGGCTATGGGCCTTGACAACATCCCGGCTATTGTGCTGAAGGCTTGTGCTCCAGAAGTAGCTGCGCCTCTAGCCAAGCTGCTCCAGTACAGCTACAACACTGGCATCTATCCGACAATGTGGAAAACTGCCCAGGTATATCCTGTCCACAAAAAGCAGGACAAATCCAACCCGGCCAATTACCGCCCCATCAGTCTACTCTCAATCATCAGCAAAGTGATGGAAGGTGTCATCGAGAGTGCTATCAAGTGGCACTTACTCACCAATAACCTGCTCACTGATGCCCAGTTTGGGTTCCGCCAAGACCACTCGGCTCCCAACCTCATTACAGCCTTGATCCAAACATGGACAAAGGAGCTGAATTCCAGAGGTGAGGTGAGCATGACGGCCCTTGACATCAAGGCAGCATTTGACCGAGCGTGGCAAGGAGCCCTAATAAAACTGAACTCAATGGGAATCAGGGGGAAAACGCTCCACTGGTTGGAGTCATACATAGCATAAAGGAAGTGGTTGTGGTGGTTGAAGGTCAATCATCACAGACCCAGGACATCGCTGCAGGAGTTCCTCAGGGCAGTGTCCTGGGCCCAACCATCTTCAGCTGCTTCATCAATGACCTTCCCTTCAACATAAGGTCTGAAATGGAGATGTTTGCTGATGACTGCACAGTGTTCTGCGCCATTCACAACTCCACAGATAATGATGCAGTCCATGCCCACATGCAACAAGACCTGGACGATGTTCAGGCTTGGGCTGATAAGTTGCAGATAACATTGACGCCACAGAAGTGCCAGGCAATGATGGCCCAGTAATTCCGTTCCAAACGCGTGAGTACGGTCGGGGTACTCACGCGTCTGGCCGGAGGAAATGCCGGTTTTCAGCATGCACAGCGCATGCGGAGAAAACCGGCATTTCCTGTCCTCTGAACGAAGGGGTTCAGAGGCACAGCGCGTGCGCAGTGAACTTAGTCGATTTCATTCATGGATTCAGTGAGGTTAAGTCCTTACAACTTACACATGAAAAAAGCATGTGTAAAGTTGCTCCAGAGGCTGCGGAGGAAGATATATTTTATTGTGGAGCTTCTGAAAGGATATTTTTGTTTGGGAAAGGGAGGAAAGTTATTTTAAGAAATGATGAGGTAAGTTTTAAAGTTTAATTTTTTTTTTTTAAACGGGTTTTCAGTACTGTAGGTAGAAGGAGCAATTGTGGCTGTGTGAGTAGAATTTGCTGTGTTTATTAAATGTGAAAATGACTGTTCTAAAATGAGTAATGTAACATTTCCAACATTTTTAAGAAAGAAACTGTTCATCAGTAATATATTCTTTTAAGTAATTATGTATGTATGTCCGTATATATTCCTTTACGTATATGTATATATTCCTTTACTTATGTGTATGAATGTATGTATTTAATTATGATTTTCCAATAAGTTACTTTCTCTGAAAGTCATAATTAAATACATACATTCATACACATAAGTAAAGGAATATATACATACATATACGCAAAGGAATATATACAGACATACATACATAATTACTTAAAAGAATATATTACTGATGAAAAGTTTCTTTCTTAAAAATGTTGGAGTCATTTTCACATTTAATAAACACAGCAAATTCAATTCACATAGCCACAATTGCTCCTTCTACCTACATAACTGAAAACCCTTTATAAAAAACAAAAATAAACTTCAAAACTTACCTCAGCATTTCTTAAAATAACTTTCCTCCCTTTCCCAAACAAAAATATTGCCTTTCAGAAGCTCCACGATAAAATATATCTTCCTCCGCAGCCTCTGGAGCAACTGTACCCATGCTTTTTTCATGTGTAAGTTGCAAGGACTTAAACTCACTGAAAGCATGAATGAAACCGGCGAATTTTACTGCGCACGCGCTGCCTGTGCAGTTGCACGCATTCTGCCTCTGAACCCCTTCGTTCAGAGGACAGGAAATGCCGGTTTTCCCCGCATGCGCTGTGCATGCTGAAAACCGGCATTTCCTCTGGCTAGATGCGTGAGTACCCCAACCGTACTCACGCGTTTGGAACGGAATTACTGGGCCGTTCATTTTACATGTCAATAAAATGAAAAATTTAACAATTGTACGATTTGCCCCCTCGCATCTGCGACTGAGGGTCCAAGGAGGTGCATTGCGCAAGAGGTCATCGTCGTACGTATCCTCACACTGTTCCCTTTCGGGAACTGTACGAAGTGGTGGAAGGATTTCTGGCCATGTTAACGCTCCTTCCGTGACCATAACCATCTTCATACCAGCCATTAGGGTGGTTAGTCCTATGGCGTGAGGGTTTTACGGGCTCCCACAACCCATCTGAGGGGGGGGCCACCCACACCCACGGACGCATGTATCCCGCTGGATGTCCACCCAGAATTTATAGTTGGAGCTCTGACTCCACTTGCCGGGATTGTCTGCAGCGGGGTTCGAAACCCTACTCCTTCTGGCCCAGCGGCGGGCTGCTTACCGCTACGCAAAAGGCCCACTCCGCGCAAAAGGTGACACCCATACGTTTCCTGCGCCTTTTCCCTCCCCGTGACTGGAGCCCTATGCTGTCACTTGAAAGACCAAGCTATCATCTGTCCTTTTTGCGGCACCTTTGACTTCTCATTACCAATGATGAGCAGGTGCTGCGCCTCCACCTCCTTGAGGAGATTGCTGAGGTCATCATCAGTTCAATTGTGAGTTCTTTTAATGCCGTGAATTGTGCTCATTCCAGCCATTTCATGTTGCTAATCTGAGTGGGCCTTTGGCGTAGCGGTAGCATCCCCACCGCTGGGCCACACGGCGTAGGGTTTCTAAATGCTTTGTAGGTAAAAATGCTTTGCAGCTTGTGAGAAACATTGGGGGCGTGTCCTTTTAAAATGAGACCTCAAGGGGCGTGTCTCACTTGCACTGTGCGCTCCAGGCTTCGCGCTGGCTGCACTCCTGGGCGGCGTGACGTCAGATGCTGCCCGGGAGTCAACATTTTAAAACAGCAATTCCAGGCGTCCCTGAAGCTCAACGGCCAGCGCGTCGGGTAAGTGCAGATCGGGGGCTTGCACGCGCGGCAAGCCCCCGACCCGAATTTCTGCCCCGATATCTCCAACAAGTGAGAGTCTAACCACCCCCCCTTGACATTCAATGGCATTACCATTGCCGAATACCCCACTATCAACATCCTGGGGGTCACCATTAACCAGAAACTTAACTGGACCAGCCACATAAATACTGTGGCAACAAGAACAGGCAGATGCGAGGTATTCTGTGGCGAGTGTCTCACCTCCTGACTCCCCAAAGCCTTTCCACCATCTACAAGGCACAAGTAAGGAGTGTGATGGAATACTCTCCACTTAGCTGGATGAGTGCAGCTCCAACAACACTCAAGAAGCTCGACACCATCCAGGACAGAGCAGCCCGCTTGATTGGCACCCCATCCACCAACTTAAACATTCACTCCCTCCACCACCGGCATACCATGGCTGCAGTGTGTACCATTTACAAGATGCACTGCAGCAACTCGCCAAGGCTTCTTCGGCAGCACCTCCCAAACCCCCTACATCTTCCACCTAGAAGTACAAGAGCAGCAGGCGCATGGGAACACCACCGCCCCCTCCCAGGTCACACAACATCCTGACTTAGAAGTATATTGCCGATCCTTCATCGTCGCTGGGTCAAAATCCTGGAAGTCCCTACCTAACAGCACTGTGGGAGTACATTCATCACACTGCAGGGGGGCATCTTTTCCGGGGTTTACGGTAATTTACCTGGTCAGCAGCCTTTGCTTGCACTCTGACCAATTCCAACCTTTTACCTGGTTTACGGTAATTCACCTGGTCAGGCAGCCTTTTGCTGCTACACTGTAACTCAATTTCCAAACAGTGGTTTCGAATCGCTACCCCACATTCCAGTTCTGACTGGAGGAACTTACAATTAATGATATATTAAGACGGACAAATGATCTGGATGTGAGAAAATCAAATTTTATTACAACTAGAGAAACTATACCACACGAACACAGTAATTACAGTAAATTACATAAATAGGGGAAGGCAGACGGCAAAAACGAGGGATAGATGGCTACAATGTTAATTAAACAATCTTAGCAATTTCCCCTTAATTACCGCCCTCTAACTCCTTACTAGGTTGCCTTGCTGAGGAGTCAGAAACCTGCTCACCTGCGGTCCAAGGAAGTAAGAGAGAGATAGCTTCTCAGGAGCTACCTTTATATCCAGCGATCTCCTGCTGTTTGGCGCTGAAAGGGTCTGTGTGCAAAATTCGCGCCCAAAAGTTCGAATACACAAGAGAAAGGCTGTGATTGGCTGATTCAAAGTGGTTGGAGTGGTTTGAATGTGTCTACCTTCTGGGGCCGAAGTGTACTCGCCCACATCCGGAGTTCACCTGGGCTAAAACAAAAGGGAATCCAACTGCCCTATTGTTCAGAAATGGGTGATTCAAAAACCCATTCATTCCTAATCAAAGTCCTTTCCGTATTTCCAATGTGCCTCAATGTGTGTAAGAGGTTTGAATGGGGCTGGATTTCTGTGTAAACAGAAGCCGATTGTTCTGCGGTTGCTGCTCAAGTGGATAATCCCTTATGTCAATAAACACTTCTGAGAAGGGAAACTCCCTTTGATTTGCAGGTCTGGCTGCCACTGTTTGATCCTCCCACTTACACAGACATACTACAAGCTGCTTCTTTTGTCCTTTTGGCCAATGCTTTTCTGACGGCCATTTTCAGACTCCCCTGCAATGGCCAAACTCCAGGGAACAATTTTATTAATAAAATGTCTTAAAGTGTGCGAATTTTCCACAAAGTTCCTCGATTCTGGTGTTGTCCACGTGCTGCAATGCAGCCCTTTGCGGTTCTGGGCACGTTTTAAAACATTGTCCAACCCAGAGACAATTTAAAGTCACGCACAGTTCTTCGTCCACGATGTGGACCAATATTTTCCGATCTTCAGGGATTTAGAGGATTTTTGCGAACCCCTACACTCCGCCCTTTGGATACTTCCAACTTGATTGTAGTATCCACTCGAAGGAGTGGCCAAAATTTTCTGACCCCCAACAACCATCCCCTGTGTTTACCTATAGCTACCTACCACTGATCCTCCGACCCGTCTATTCCCCTCAAATTCGAGAAAAAACTGTGGTACGGTAGGCACCTTACAGATACATCAATTTACAATAAGGGGTCTCATACCCCTGCATCACTTGTTACATTATACAATGCAATCAAAATTTACAATCACTTGTTACATTATAACTTATTACAAAATGTTGCAATCTTGGTTATACAATGTAATCAAAATGATCACAAGCACGGAGAGGGTCCTGCGCCTCTGCTCAACTTGGGGCTGTAACACAAAATACAAAATCTTCATTAAACATTTGAACAAAATGCTGAAATCCCGACCATCACGTGCCAATAATGGGTCATGAAATTCAAGTGGGTATTGCTCCTCCCACCCGGGCAGTAAATGTTCCTTCTACCCCCCTTGGATGGTCTTAAAACCTTTTAAAAACAGAAGAATGGATTTTACAGAACAGTCTGCTCCATCAGCCCCGAGCCGTTCCCTTGTCCCTTTGTGGAGGCGGGGTACCCCCCCCCCATGGTTAAAATGACCTTGGCACAGACCGAGACCGGGGAGTATGGGATTGTAACTCCCAGTCCCTCCCCCTCCCGTCTTCCCTCGACTGACTGCAGAAAATGATGGGTGCCTGTGTGGCGGCCCTCCCTGGCCCCACACTCAAACTTGGATCCCAGATCCGGCCACCCACTCATCCTCCCCAGCCACACTTACACTCTAACTTTGCCCATGGGCCCCCTGGGTGAGTTCCTCCCTTTCACGAACGCACCCACGCGACTCTTGGGTCTCCCCCTCCCCTTTACAATCTTTCCCGGGCCGCCACCACCCACTCCCGGGGAACGCGTCTCTATCTGACAAGGCACCCGCGCTTCCCCACCATGACTCCTCAACAGCGAGGTCTCCCGCAAGTGAAATTTGGTCAGGATAGTGCTGGGTTGGGGGGCCGTGCCCCACCCAGCTGGGGCCATCGCTTCCGCGTAGGAGGAGTAGGCAAGTTCCTCCGGACCCTGTCTGGTTTCTCCCAAAGGTCGCTGTGGGGTTTCCCTCTGGATTTGTCCAGTGGCGAGGTGATCCCCAACATTCTGTATCCATATCTTCATTCGATGTCCAGCTTGGGCTGGGCGACCAGGGCTGCTCCTGTGTCCATTCTCCTGCAAAAAACATAAAAGGACATGCAGCCAGGTCTCTCACTGACCTGCTGCCTTAGGTGGAGACATGGCCGGGTCCCTCGACCTCGGACCAAAATACAAACATTTGGCACACTTGTAAAATTCAATCACCTTAAAACAAGCTATACAATGTAACTTAACAAAAAGCTATAATACAAATGCCGCCCATCTCCGGACGGCCAGGCTAATCTCTGGCACTGTCGCAGATTACTGCTGGCTGCAGCGAAGCTGGACTGCCTCCTGCTTCTGGTCCCTCGCAGCTTATGGCTGTTGATTGGGGACCCCTGTACTTTGGCTTCTCCCCGGTTTGGGAGATTGCTCTTTGTGGCAGGTACTCTGGTGACCATCTTTTCTTGGGCTTGCAGACCCGCTGAGACTTTCTGAGGGGCGCCTCTGTGGGGGAAACTTTGGCTGGCGGACCCTGAGCCTTGGTCACAGCCCTAGCTGGCTGGGAACCTTCTCCCCCTGATGCAAACATCACAGACTGTATAAGATACCTGGAAGACTGCCGGTACTCTGGGTTTGCCTCCTTTTCCCTACCCACTCCTGTACTGAGGGCAGTTATTCCCTCACCACCTGCTGTTGGTGGCTGAAAATCTTCCTCCCCAGGTCCAAAACCTGCTACCAGCTCCCCTGCAAGAGTAATTGCTATCCCTGCCTCCCCAGGGTCCCACATCATGGGGGGACCACTCTAGAAGCAGGCTGGGAAGCTTGTTCCTTTAAACAGGTGACTGCGCCTGCGCAAACCTCCTCCCCTGAGTCCCTCGGCAGAGGCTGTGAAGCCTCTGTATCCAAACAGGCGACTGCGCCTGCGCAGGGAAACTGAGAAAGAGCTGCTGTGGTCCCGCCGGCAACTGTGCCTGCGCAAACCTCCTCCCCGGAGTCCCTTGGCAGAGGCTGTGAAGCCTCTGGCTTTAAACAGGCGATTGCGCCTGCACGGGAAAACGTAAAAAGAGCCGCTGTGGTTCCGCCGGCAACTGCGCCTGAGCGAACAATCTCTTCACAGGGCTGGGGAACCACTGCACTAGCACAGGCAACTGCGCCTGCGCGTTCAGTTTCTTTGCGAAGGGTAGGAAGAACTGTTGAGTCTTCCAAGCAGGCTACTGTGCCTGCGCGTATAGATTGGGAAGCGGGGACCTTTAAATGGCCAACTGCACCTCCGCACTTGGCCTCACAGAGAAAAAGAATCGCTGGGGGTTCCAAGTTCGCAACTGCGCTTGCGCGAACCCGGTGTTGGGAAACCTCTCCCGTCAGGCGCGTGACTGCGCCTGCGTGGGAAAACTGAGGAGGAGCTGCTGGGGCCCCGCAGGCAACTGCGCCTGCGCAAATAATCTCTTCAAAGGGCTGGGGAACTGTTACACTAGCACAGGCATCTGCGCCTGCATGTTCGGTTTCTTTGTAAAGGGTAGGAAGAACAGCTGGGTCTTCCAAGCAGGCTACTGCGCCTGCACGTCTAGATTGGGAAGCGGGGACTTTTAAACGGCCGACTGCGCCTGCACACACGGCCTCACAGTGAGAAGGAGCCGCTGGGGGTTTCAAGTTCGCGACTGCGCCTGCGCGAACCTGGTGTTGGGGAACCTCGCCCCTCAGGCGCGCGACTGCACCTGTGCGGGAAAACCGAGGAAGAGCCGCTTGGGTCATGGGCTGGGGGACTGCGCCTGCGTGAACCTGTTATTAGGAAACCTCTCCCCTCAGGCGCGCGACTGCGCCTGCGCGGACCTCTTGTTTAAAAGACTAGGGAATTCCTGTCTCCAGACCAGCGACTGCGCATGCGCAGGTAGTCTTTTCTGTGAATGGATTGGCAGCAGCCTGCAGATTTCTAATCTCAGGTTGCTGTTTCTCTGTTTTTGAGCCACATAATTTGTTCAAATTTAAACTTTGGTTCGAATTTAAGCTTTGGCCAAAATTTGGGTCCCACTGGGGCAGGGAAGTGTCCCAATTTGTGGGCTGGACAACTTTTCCCTGGAAACAAGCCACAGCGCCTGTCTTTACAGGCTGTGAACTTGAACTTGTCTTGTCAGATTTATACAATTTGCATTGGTTGGCGTGGAACCACTTTGTGCACCAGGGTAGTTTTACTGCATAGACCATGGGGCTGGCCCTATCCACTACACTATAGGGTCCTATGTAGAGTGGCTCTAAACTTCCCACCGGGCATAGTTCCTTACCATCACTAGGTCTCCTATCTCCCACTGGTGGCTCTTGCTAGGCACGAGCAGCAGCCAGTTATTCCGATGCTGCTTCCCCATGCTGTCAGCGGCCTGCCCATAAATCTGTTTGAAGTGTTCTAGGAGGGTTCAGGCGAATTTGTCCCAGTTTATTTCCTGCAGCTGTCCTTCAGTGAGGACTGGGGCGAGGACATGAGTGGGGGTCCTCATAACTCTGCCGGTCATGAGCTCATGTGGTGAATGCCCTGTACTTTTGGACTGGCTGGCCTGGATCCCCATGATGACTAGAGGTAGGGTCTCTGCTCATTTCTGGGGTGACCCCGCTGTCTCTTTCCTCAGCCTTTCCTTAAGGGTACGGTTCATGCACTCCACAATCCCTGAGGACTGGGGATTGTGAGCGACATGCCACTTCCCCTGAATACCAAGCAGCCTGAGGGTGTTCTGCATGACTTGACCAGTGAAGTGGCTTCCCTGGTCGGACTCCACGAACTGTGGCAGTCCCCACCGCGAGAACACCTCCTTTACCAAGATCTTTGCAGTCCCCATTGCTGTGGCCGTCCAGCAGGGGAAGGCTTCCACCCACTTGGAAAACACATCCACCAGGACGAGGCAGTATTTGTAGCCTCCCTGGGTGGTGGGCAAGGGCCCTATATAGTCGATCTGGATCAACTGCCATGGTCCCTCCACCCTCCTAATGTGTCCCATGGGCACCTTCCTTGTGTGGGGATCGGGGTTATTTGCTGCACACACAAGACAGCTAGCACAGAACTCGCGGACATCATTCCGGAGTCCTGGCCACCACCCCGCCTGTTCCATCCATTGCCAGGTGGTCTCAGGTCCGGGGTGTCCCGCTCCTGGCCCCTCATGGGCCAGCTGAAGGAACTCCCTCCGATGTTGCTGGGGTACTATCCACTGTTCCCCCCTGAACAGCATGCCCTCCCTTACAGAGAGAGGGGCTGTGCTGTAGGGGCCCTCTATCCTTTTTCCTTCCATCACTGCGCGAATTATTGCCTTCAGGCCAGGGTCCTGTGCCTGGACCGTTTTAAGGTCCGGGGCTAACACTATTCCTGGTTTTCCCTGTGTCCCACCCCTGCCTGTAATCGCTGCCACTGGCCTGGACTCATCTGGGTCCCAGAAAGTGCCGGCCCGTGCACCCTCTTTGGCCAGCATGTCGGCTTGCTGGTTGCCCTGGCTGCGGGGTTCTGTGGAGGAAAGGGCTTTCACCTTGTGGATGAAGACCTCGCCTTCCTCCCCCACAGCTGCCAGGATTTTCTCCAGCAGGGGCTTTACTGTTAAGGGCTTCCCGTTGGTGGAGGTGTACCCACGATGGGACCAGATGGCCAGGTACTCCGTGCACGAGTTGCAAGTGAACATGCTGTCAGAGCAAACCGTATACGGGGTAGGGAAGATGTCGGGGTGGGTAACCACATACATCACCGCAGACAGTTCAGCCTGCTGGGCACTCATGGTGTCCGGGAGCTTGATTGCCAAGGCAATGCCTACCGTTGGGTCAAAGATCCCGCAACCCGTGAGTCTTACCCCAGCGGACACCATGCTGGAACCGTCCACATAGATCTCACGGCCTGAGGGATGTATCCCGGCCCGTAAACCTATGTTCACCTCCCATACCCCTTCTATGGAACACCGATGGGCTGTTCCAGGATATACCATATTGGCCGCAAGCTTTGGCTCGCAAAGGCCCTTTACCTTCAGATCCATCTGTGAGAGAAGAAGGGTCCAGCGCGCAATGCGGATGCTGCTGACTGTCCCATCTTTAATCCTCCCATCCAAGAGCATCTGAGTGGGTGTGTGGTGTGTGAGGAGGGTGGTGGGAGAGGTGCCTGTGAAAATGAAAGATCTTTTCACAGCCCAATGTGTGGCCAAAAGATGCCGTTCACAGTTGGAGTAGCTCCTCTCCACACCCGTGAGGACTCTGGAGGAGTAGACCACGGGTCTCAGCCTGCTGTGCCGCTCTTGGAGCAGCACAGCACTCAGACTATCCCCGCTGGCCGCTACCTCCAAGAAGAACTCCTTTTTCCCATCTATCGCTCCTAGGGCTGGTGCGGTCTGCAGGTCTCCCTTTAACTTAACAAATGCCGCCTGGCATCCCTCATCCCAGGACCACTCAACCCCCTTGTGTAGGAGACGGAGCAGAAGGGCTGCTGTGGCTGCATAATCCTCTATAAAATCCCTGCAGTACCCCGTCAATCCCAGGAACGACCTCACCCCTCTTACTGAATTGGTAATCGGTAACTCCTGGACCGCTTCCCTCCTTGCCTTATCTATTGCCCTCTCTCCTGTGCGGACAGTCAGACCCAGGAATTTAACTTCCTGCTGACCGATCTGCGCCTTCTTGGGGTTGACTTTAAACCCTTTTCTCTGCAGCAGCTCCAGCAGCTCAGCCAGGAGGGGGCCATGCTCTACGACCGAGTTGGTAAATAAAAGCAGGTCATCCACATACTGCAGTAACTGAGTGGGCTGACTGAACTCTTTTAAACTATCCTTCATGCACTAGTGGAAGATGCTGGGGCTGTTGTGGAAACCCTGTGGCAGACAGGTCCAGGTATACTGCTGTCCCTTAAAGGTGAAGGCAAACTTATATTGGTCCTCCCATTTTAAAGGGATGGACCAGAACCCATTCGAAATGTCCAGCACCGTGAATGTGTTCGCGGATGCTGGAATGCTACTAATAAGATTAGCCACTGCTTCTACTGTGGGAGCACACGCGGGGATATTGCTGTTAAGCACCCGATAGTCCACCGTGGCTCTCCATGAATTGTCTGGTTTCCTAACCGGCCAAAGTGGAGAATTAACATGAGTGGCTATGGGCCTCAACACTCCCTGTTTAACTAAGGAGGTGATGGCTGTCTCCATGTCGGGTTCTGCCTCCTTGGGGAAATTGTACTGTTTCTGTGGTCGGGCCATGGGGTCCCCGTCTATTTTAACCTCAAACCCTGTGATCCTCCCGCAGTCGTTTTTATGGGTGGCAAACGCTGTGAGGTTTGCCTGCACGACTGTCTGCAGTGCCTCCGGGACACCATTTACCATGAGCCCGAGGTCGTAACCTTCTTTGGGCTTCACAGTACACAGGGTCCCCTTTCCCTCCTTGCCTAGGATGACCACTACACCCTCTTCCCTGTCTGTGCAATCCCCCCAGAGGCAATGGTTGCGGAGATCCATGAGGATCCCATGGCTCACCATGAAGTCGGCTCCTAGGATCCCCTTTCCTCCCTCCGCCTTCCACCTTGCCAGGATACATGTCCACTTGGTCCAGATCGTGCCCAGGCGGATTGAGAGGGGTCTGGAGTATACCCCCGCCTGCTCCTGACCGGTGAATCCCGATAGTATGTATGGAACCCCGTTAGACAGAGGTGAGGTGGTGGGATTAGCAGTATGGATCACGGTGCATGATGCCCCCGTATCCAATAGATAAGTCCCTGTAACCTTCCCTACCTCCATCTGTACGAGCGGTCTCTTCCATTCATCGTACCGGAGATTACACAGACGGACAGGCTGCACGGGCTCCAGTCATAGTGGGGAGGCAGAGGTGGGCGAGGGGGCTGCAGCACCACTGATGGCTGCTACCTTTCCCTGATTGGTCCTGAGGAAAGATTTTAACGTCTCCAAGACGGACTCGACTGTATCGGGAGGAGTTTCTGTCTCTGCCTTCTGAGTTGGGGCTGCGGGGGCCCTGGCTTTATCGTTCACGGGCGGACCGTACCTCCGTTGTCGGAGGGGTACACTGGTCCTGGTCCCTGCCTGCCTAGCAGGACCTGCTGGCGTTCTCCTACCACCTCTTCTGGCTGCCAGAGCTCCTCAAAACTCGGAGCTGTGGACTGCTGCCTTGGGATCTCTAATTCCCTAGCCAACCTTTCTCTGGGTGTTGCCTGTGGGGCCGTTTTACTTCGGTTGCCAGTAAAATCCGGCTGACCTGCCTTCGGGCTGATCAGACAAATCATCCCCTTTGCTGCTTTTAGGCTTTCTATCTCTGCCCTACAGGGGCCATGATCTGCTTCCTCAAACCTTTGGTCGCAGGCCAGCTTATAAGCTGCCTTTACCTCCCTAACCAATTCCTCCTGCTCTGTTACTTCTGAGGTGAGGTGGGCATTCTCTTCCCGCAGTCTCATCTCGTTACTCTTTGCTCCTGTAAACTGACACTTTAGGAACTCTATCTTGTGCCTCGCATGGCTTCTGCCCTCGCTAGCATCTTGGGTGAGGTGTGCGTTTTCCTCCTGTAGCCTCATCTCACTGTCCCTTGCCTCTGTGACATCCTGCACAAGGCGCTCTATAAATGCCTGGCATTTTGTGACCTCTAGTGTGAGGCGTGCATTTTCTTCCCGCACCCTCATTCCACTAGCCCTGCCCTCATTCACCTCTCTTATGAGGCGTTCTACCTCCGCCTGGCATTTTTCAAACTGGGACTCTCGATTCTTGGCCTCTTTAACCTCTTCCTGCACCCTCATCTCACCCTTCTTAACCCAGCCACCTATACCATGATAGGTCAGCCTACACGCTGCCACTAACATCCGCAGGGCTACCCACATACTGAAAACGAGAGAAACAAGAGCTGATGCTTTCTCCAGATCCAGACCAGTCATCATATCAAGAACTGCCTCCAGTCCTGCCGCGGTCGTCAATTTGTAGGGGGGCATCTTTTCCGGGGTTTACGGTAATTTACCTGGTCAGCAGCCTTTGCCTGCAATCTGACCAATTCCAATCTTTTACCTGGTTTACGGTAATTCACCTGGTCAGGCAGCCTTTTGCTGCTACACTGTAAACCAATTTCCAAACAGTGGTTTCGAATCGCTACCCCACCTTCCAGTTCTGACTGGAGGAACTTATAATTAATGGTATATTAAGACGGACAAATGATCTGGATGTGAGAAAATCAAATTTTATTACAACTAGAGAAACTACACCACACGAACACAGTAATTACAGTAAATTACATAAATAGGGGAAGGCAGACGGCAAAAATGAGGGATAGATGGCTACAATGTTAATTAAACAATCTTAGCAATTTCCCCTTAATTACTGCCCTCTAACTCCTTACTAGGTTGCCTTGCTGAGGAGTCAGAAACCTGCTCACCTGTGGTCCAAGGAAGTAAGAGAGAGATAGCTTCTCAGGAGCTACCTTTATATCCAGCGATCTCCTGCTGTTTGGCGCTGAAAGGGTCTGTGTGCAAAATTCGCGCCCAAAAGTTCGAATACACAAGAGAAAGGCTGTGATTGGCTGATTCAAAGTGGTTGGAGTGGTTTGAATGTGTCTACCTTCTGGGGCCAAAGTGTACCCGCCCACATCCGGAGTTCACCTGGGCTAAAACAAAAGGGAATCCAACTTCCCTATTGTTCAGAAATGGGTGATTCAAAAATCGATTCATTCCTAATCAAAGTCCTTTCCGTATTTTCAATGTGCCTCAATGTGTGTAAGAGGTTTGAATGGGGCTGGATTTCTGTGTAAACAGAAGCCGATTGTTCTGTGGTTGCTGCTCAAGTGGATAATCCCTTATGTCAATAAACACTTCTGAGAAGGGAAACTTCCTTTGATTGGCAGGTCTGACTGCCACTGTTTGATCCTCCCACTTACACAGACATACTACAAGTTGCTTCTTTTGTCCTTTTGGCCAATGCTTTTCTGACTGCCATTTTCAGACCCCTCTGCAATGACCAAACTCCAGGGAACAATTTTATTAATAAAATGTCTTAAAGTGTGCAATTTTTCCACGAAGTTCCTCGATTCCGGTGTTGTCCACGTGCTGCAATGCAGCCCTTTGTGGTTCTGGGCATGTTTTAAAACATTGTCCAACCCAGAGACAATTTAAAGTCACGCACAGTTCTTCATCCACGATGTGGACCAATATTTTCCGATCTTCAGGGATTTAGGGGATTTTTGCGAACCCCTACAACAGGGACTGCAGGGGTTCAAGAAGGGCAGCTCACCACCACCTTCTCAGGGGCAACTGGGGATGGGCAATAAATGCTGGCATTGCCAGCAATGCCTTGATCTCATAAATGAGTAAAACATTTTTTTTTCAATGTACTCCAAAGAAAGATGTGGCGATGGACATCTCGGTGAGCAGGAGGGGGCAAGCCAAGGAGAGGGTGCAAGAGGCAGGAGCCTTAAAGGGGCAGCAGGACTGGAGCAGCGAGACAAAGACGCTAGAAGGGAGCAATATAGGTGCGCCATTGTCCCAGAGAGAAGGATCAGGGAAGAAAAGTCAGCGGTGGAGAGGAGGTTGAAGGGAGCGGCGCTGTTGGAGAAGCCGCAATAGCAGGAAGACACTCTATGGGAAATGATGGGCTGGATTTTCATTGAGGAGTCGGGTAGGAGGCGTGACTACAACTTTCGGGGTTGTAGTCCCACCTCCATCGAGTTCTAGCCAACCCACGCGATTTTGACTTGATTGACCTTGTTGAGCCCGCCCAGCGGGCTCAGCAGGCCAATGAAGGGCCACCCAGCAACAGGTGACGTCACAGATTGATATTTCACCTGTCAAGACCTTTTGACAGATGAAATATCAGCGTTTCACAGCTGTTTGAAGCTGTCAAACACTGACTATCTGTACTCCAGGTTAATTCCTTCCTCTCAGGATGATTTAGAGATCTCCCCAGAACAGAAAGCTGAATGCTGCAATTTTTGACAGCTCGCGGCCATTCTGCTTTCTGTGCCGGTGAGATGAGGGACTCCTGAGGCCTGAAGGAAGGAAGGCTGTAAAGGTAAGTAAAGATATGTAAAACTTCTTTAAACACTTTACACACACCAAACACACTTACCTTTGCACTCATGCACTCATCACTCACCTAAACACCGGACATCTCGACCCCTCCGAGCCCTTCATCCCGACGGTCCGCCTCCTCTAACTTGGCGTGATTTGGGGCCGTCGGGAACCCCACACTTCAACATTAAAAATAGGGATTAGGCTAAAAACTGCCTATTAACTACCAGTTAACAGGCAGTTAATTGGCACTATGTGCCAGGCATTAACGTGCCTACGTTAACAGGCATTAATTGGCAGACGTCGACGATGAAGTCCAACACCACCTTCAGTGTGCTAGTGCAGCCTTCGGTCGCCTGAGGAAGAGAGTGTTTGAAGACCAGGACCTCAAACCCGGCACTAAGCTCATGGTCTACAGGGCAGCAATGATACCTGCCCTGCTGTATGCCTCAGAGACATGGACCATGTACAGCAGGCACCTCAAAGCACTGGAGAGGTACCACCAATGCTGCCTCTGCAAGATCCTGCAAATCCATTGGCAGGATAGGCGCACCACGTCAGTGTTCTTGCTCAGGCCAACATCCCCAGCATCAAAGCGCTGACCACGCTCAATCAGCTCCGATGGACGGGTCACATTGTCCGCATGCCCGATACGAGACTCCCAAAACAAGTGCTCTACTCGGAGCTCCGGCACAGCAAGAGAGCCCCAGGTGGGCAGAGGAAATGCTTCAAGGACACCCTCAAAGCCTCCTTGAAAAAGTGCAACATCCCCACCGACACCAGGGAATCCCTGGCCCAAGACCGCACAAAGTGGAGGAGAAGCTTCCGGGAAGGCGCCGAACACCTCGAGTCTCTTCGCCGGGAGCAAGCGGAAGCCAAGCGCAAGCAGCGCAAGGAGCGCACGTCAACCCAAGCACCCCACCCACCCGCCCCTTCAACCACCGTCTGCCCCACCTGTGACAGAGACTGTAAGTCCCGCATTGGACTCATCAGTCACCTGCGAGCTCATTTTTAATGTGGAAGCAAGTCATCCTCAGTTCTGAGGGACTGCCTAAGAAGAAGTAAGAATTGGCACTAATCCCCTTCCAGCCTCGGGAAGACGGCTCCCAGCACAGGTCGGGTAGTCGCCTCCTTTGAAACTGGCATGGAGGCGGGTTGGGGGCGGGATGGGTTCGTGCCCCCCCGATGTCGGGATTTTTACCCCCCACACGCCTCCAATCCCGACTCCATGGCCCAATGAAAATCCAGCCCGATGTATCTGACGGGGAAAAGGATTATGTATCTGATGGGGACCAGGAACAGAAGGTTACAGAAGAGCTCGAGAGTGAGGAGTCAGAGGGGGACAGAGACATGGAAGTGGGGGGTGGGGTGGCACCATGTGGAAAGGGAAAGGTTAGTGAGGGGCAGAAGGATGGAGAAGGGGCAGCTCCTTGGCCCAAACTTAATGCAAGGAAGAGGCTGAAACAGCAGGGAAGGTTCAAACAGGAGGTGAAAAAGAGCTGGAGGCTGCAGGAAAAAGCAACAGCTGGCCAAAAAGTTGGGAAGGAGCATGAGAGGAGGGAAGGGCCAGAGATTTAATGATGGGAGATTATCAGGCATACTTCCCTTATTCGGAGCCATGATTACATTGGTCTCGATTAGTGTGAACGGACTGAGGGGTGAGAAGAAATTGCAGCAGTTGTTGCAGTGTTTTAAAGGCACTGACTTGTTGGGCTGGATTTTCCAAGCCCCGTGGAGGCGGGGTTGGAGGTGGGAGTGGTGGGGAAATTGCAGAATCGGTGGGCACGAACCCATCCCGCCCCCAACCCGCCTCTGTGCCAATGTCCCAGGAGGCGGGGACCCGTCATGTGCTGGGAGCCGCCTCCCCGAGACGGGAAGGGGATTAGTGACAATTAACTGCTTTACAGGCAGTTTTTTGCCTAATCCCTATTTTTAGCCCTGAAGTGTGGGCTTCCCGATGGCTCCGAATCACGCCAAGTTAGCAAGGCGAAGCGTCGGTCTGAAGGGGTTGGAGGGGTCGAGATGTCCGTTGTGCAGGTGAGTGATGGGTGCATGTGAGCAGCGGTAACTGTGTGAGGTACATGTAAAGTTTTTAAATAAGTTTTACTTACCTTTACTTTCTCCTGCAGGCTTCCTTCCTTCAGTTCTCGGGAGTTCCTCAGCTCACCGGCACAGAAAGCAGAATGGCTGCTGAACTGTCAAAATCTGCAGCTTTCTGCTTTCTGGTCTGGAGAGATCTCTAACTGAGTCTGAGTAGAAGGACTCAAGTTTGAAGACAGATTGTCAGTGTTTGACAGCTTCACAGAGCTGTCAAACACTGATTTTTCATCTGTCAAAAGCTCTTGACAGATGAAATGTCAATCACTGACGTCACCAGTGACCAGGTGTCCCTTAATTGGCCTGCTGAGCCCGCTGGGCGGGCTTAACAAGGTCAATCAAGGGAAAATAACGTGGTTTTACAACCCAAAAAGTGGGAGTCCCGCCTCCATCACGTCCCCATTGACAAACTCCAGCTTGTTGTGTCTGCAAGAAACCTTTTGGGATGAGGATATCCTAGAAAGAGTTTGGAAGGTTTGGAAAGGGGAGGTGTTTGCAAGTTGTGCAAACAATAACCGTAGAGGGGTGGCTGTATTGGTGAGTCCATCCATAAAAGAGAACGTTGCCTTGGTGGACAAGGAAACTGAGGGGACATTGTTGTGTCTGTGTATAATAAGACACAGACTGCGGAGAACGGTACAACAGATGTTTACTAAACGTGGCTCACACTGGAACTGATCTGTATAGATTACTGCTCAGTGCTATATACAGGTGTGGTCACTGCCGGTACTACAGTATACATGAGCTGTAAAAAGTAGTTCCCCCCTTAAAGGTATATACATTACAATTCCTCCCCTTTTAGATTAACAGTACCATAACACTCATTTAACAATTAAATATCGAACTAATTACTGTAAGAATTCACAATAATTTACAGTTCTGAAGATCAATTTTTTTGATTAAAGAATCCCTGGGCGTTGTGCTTTTAAATTTCCAGGGATAAAAATGGCTGTCACACCACATGGCCGAAGACAAAAGAAGCTTGGAATGCAGCTTTCTGTGTCTGGAAGTAAGGTTCAATGAAGACAAAGGACAATGCTTTGTTTACAAAGCAATTGAATGCTATAAGCATTTGTTTGTATATCGAGTGGATACATCTAAACTGCAGAAGAGACTTTTGTACCTTGAATGGGAAACGTTTAACAATTGAATGGGTCTAAATCACTTAGCATTCTGGACAATAAGGCTGTTGCATTCTCTTTTGTTTCAGCCCAGGGAGCTCCGGAAGACACATTAACCCAGTCTAACCACTTTGAGTTAGCCAATCACAGCTTTCTCTTGTGTATTGGACCCTTTGGGTGGGGAATTTTGCACACAGCCCTTGCAAGGCAGAACGGCAGGGGCCTCACCAGGTATAAAGATAACGGCTGAGAAGCTATCTCTCTCTCTTACTTCGCTGGATCACAGGTGAGCAGAGTTTCTGACTCCTCAACAAGGCAACCTAGCAGGAGTTAAGGGGTGGTGATTTAAGGGTATTGCTAAGATTGTTTAAATAACATTGTAGCCATTGTATCCCTCATTTTCGCCGTCTGCAACCCCCTGTTATATAGTTTTACTGTAATTACTGTGTTCGTGTGGTATAGTTTGATATTTTGATTGCAGTTTCTTTTAGTTAATAAAACTTGATTTTTTTCTCTCATCCAAACTACGTGTCTGTTTTAATATCAATAATTATAAGCCCTGCAGTCAGAACTGGAAGGTGGGGTAGCAATTCGAAACCGCTGTTTTAAAATTGGTTTTATTGGAATTGGTCTGTGTGCAGGCAAAGGCTGCAAGACCAGGAAAATTACTTTAAACCAGTTTAAAGAAGCCCCCAAACCCTTACAATGGCGACCGCAGGCAGGACTGCAGGCCGTTTTTGATATGATAAGTGGTCTGGATCTAGAGAAAGCATCAGTTATTGTCTTTCTTGCTTTCAGCCTGTGGGCAGCCCTGCGGAAGGTAGTGGCAGTGTGTAAGCTGACCTATCGGGGTATAGGTTGCTGGGTTAGGAAGGGTGTGAAGAGAGAGCAGGAGGAGGTTATAGAGCGCCTTGTGCAGGAAGTCACTGAGGCCAGAGACAGTGAGATGAGACTGCAGGAAGAGAATGTCCGCCTCATCTCAGAAGTAAAAGAGCAGGAGGAAAGGTTTGAGGAAGCAGATCATGGCCCCTGTAGGGCAGAGATAGAAAGCCTTAACATGGCTTTAAAGGCATCAAAGGGAATGGTTTGCATGATCAGCCCGAAGGCAGGTCAGCCGGATTTTACTGGCAGCCCAAGTAGAACCATCCCACAGGCAGCACCCAGAACAGTGCTGGATTGGGAATTAGAGACCCCAAGACCGCAGCCCACAGCTCCGAGTCTTGAGGAGCTCTGGCAGCGAGGAGGGGTGGACAATGGGGTGGTAGGAGATCACCAGCAGGTCCCGCTAGGCAGGTGGGGACCAGGACCAGTGTACCCCCTCCAACAACGAAGGTACGGTCCGCCCGTGAGGAGTGAGCCTGAGAATAGGAATCCTCAGCCCACAGCAAGTTCGAGTTCACAGGCAAGCACTGTGGCTTGTGTGGGGGGAGGAGCCAGTCATGTTCAGAGTAAGCTGTTTAAGCCAGGGAACAGGGAAGGAGAGTTCTGGGACCCCTGTAGAGCAGGTCCAGTAGCAGAAATCCGGGACAAGGGAGGCACACAGGGGATAGTTTTGGCCCCAGAAAAAAGGCAGGTCCAAAATTCCCCAGTTAAAGCCACCTGGGTGAGGGAACATGAGTTTACTGTCCATGCAAGTTCAAGTTCACCACCTGTAAAGACAGGCACTGTGGCCTGTTTAAAGGGACCAGCTTCCCAGCCCGCTTCTAGAGTGGTCCCCCCCCATGATGTGGGACCCTGCGGGGGCAGGGATAGCAATCCCTCTTGCAGGAGACATAGGGAGGGAGCTGGCACCAAGTTTTAAACATGGGGAGGAAAATTTCCAGCCACCAGCAGCGGGTGGTGAGAGTATACCTGCCCCCAGCACAGGAGTGGGCAGGGAAGAGCAGACAAACCCAGAGAGAGATTTGCACCGGCAGGCTGCCAGGTACATTATACAGTGCGGGCTATTTGGACATGGGGGAGAAGGTGCCCAGCCAGCTGGGGCTGTGACCCAAGCTCAGGGTCCGCCAGCCAAAGTTTCCCCCAGAGAGACACCCCTCAGAAGGTCTCAGCGGGTGCCCCAGCCTAAGAAAGCATGTTCACCCACTTTACAGTGGAGTAGGGCGGTCTCCCAAGCCAGGGAGAAGCCAGAGAACAGAAGCCCCCACTCAACAGCCATAAGCTGCGAGGGACCAGAGACAGGAGGCAGTCCAGCTTCGCTGCAGCCAGCAGCAATCTGCGATGGGGCCAGAGATTAGCCTGGCCGTCTGGAGACGGGCGGCATTTGTATTATAGCTATGTGTGTGTATATAGCGTGCTTTAAAGGTATATTTTAAGTTCTGTTGATATAACTAGTTTTAAGTTTAAGTTTAAAGAGTTTAAGTTAACATGTGTGCCGAATGTTTGTCTTTTGGTCCGAGGGCAAGGGACCCGACCATGTCTCCACCTAAGGCAGCAGGTCAGTGAGACCTGGCTGCATGTCCTTTTAAGTTTTTGCAGGAGATTGGAAAATGAAGCAGCCATGTTCGCCCAGCCCGAGCTGGGCATCGAATGAAGATACGGATACGGAATGTTGGGGATCACCTCGCCACTGGACGAATCCAGGAGACCCCGCAGCAATCTTCGGGAAAAACCGGACAGGATCCGGAGGAACTTGCCTACTCCTCCTACGGGGAGGAGATGGCCCCAGCTGGGTGGGGCACGGCCCCCAACCCAGCACTATCCTGACCGAAGTTCACTTGTGGGAGACCTCGCTGTTGAGGAGTCATGATGGGGAAGCGTGGGCGCCTGGTCATAGGGACACGTTCCTCGGGGGTGGGTGGTGATGGCCCAGGAAAGATCGTATAGAGGAGGGGGAGACCCAAGAGTCGCGTGGGTGCGGTCGGGGGAGGGAGGAACTCACCCGGGGGCCCACGGGCAAAGAGGATAAGTGTGGCTGGGAAGGATGAGTGGGTGGCCGGATCAGTGTGGGGCCAGGGAGAGCCGCCACACAGGCACCCATCATTTTCTGCAGCCAGTCGAGGGAAGACGGGAGGGGGAGGGACTGGGAGTCATGAGATCCCATACTCCCCGGTCTCGGTCTGTGCCAAGGTAATTTTAAACATGAGGGGTACCCCGCCTCCACAAAGTGACAAAGGAACGGTTCGGGGCTGGCGGAGCAGGCTGGTCGGTAAATCCATTCTGCCTGTTTTAAAGTTTAAGACGATCAAAGGGGGGTGGAAGGTACTTTTACTGCCCGAGTGGGAGGAGCAATGCCCACTCGAATTTCGTGACCCATCATCAGCACGTGATGATCGGGGTTCATTTAAGCATGTTGTTTAATGATTTTTTGTATTTTGTGTTGCAGCCCCAAGTTGAGCAGAGGCGTCGGATCCTCTCCATGCTTGGGACCAGTTTGTGACAACTCCAAGTTGAGCAGAGGTGTAGGACCCTCTCCGTGCTTGGGATCATTTTGAGTACATTGTGTAACTAAGATTGCAACATTTTGTAATAAGTTATGATGTAAAAGGTGATTGTAAATTTGGTTTACCTTGTATAATTTTACAAGCGTGTAGGGGTATGAGACCCCTTATTGAGAACTGAAGTATCTGTAAGATGCCTACCGTACCATGGTTTTTTTCTTGAATTTAAGGGGAATAGACAGGATGGGGATCAGTGGCAGATAGCTATTAGGTAAATACAGGGGATGGTTGTTTGTGAGGGGTCAGAAATGATTGCTCATTTCTTCAAGAGGATACTACAAGCAAGCTGGAAGTATCCAAGGGCGGACTGTAAGAATTCACAATAATTTACAGTTCTGAAGATTCATTTTTTTGATTAAAGAATCCCTGGGCGTAGTGCTTTTAAATTTCCAGGGATAAAAATGGCAGTCGCACCACATGGCCGAAGACAAAAGAGGCTTGGAATGCAGCTTTCTGTGTCTGAAAGTAAGGTTCAATGAAGACAAAGGACAATGCTTTGTTTACAAAGCAACTGAATGCTATAAGCATTTGTTTGTATATCGAGTGGATACATCTAAACTGCAGAAGAGACTTTTGTACCTTGAATGGGAAATGTTTAACAATTGAATGGGTCTAAATCACTTAGCATTCTGGACAATAGGGCTGTTGCATTCTCTTTTGTTTCAGCCCAGGGAGCTCTGGAAGACACATTAACCCAGTCTAACCACTTTGAGTTAGCCAATCACAGCTTTCTCTTGTGTATTGGACCCTTTGGGTGGGGTATTTTGCACACAGCCCTTGCAAGGCAGAACAGCAGGGGCCTCACCAGGTATAAAGATAGTGGCTGAGAAGCTATCTCTCTCTCTTACTTCGCTGGATAACAGGTGAGCAGAGTTTCTGACTCCTCAACAAAGCAACCTAGCAGGAGTTAAGGGGTGGTGATTTAAGGGTATTGCTAAGATTGTTTAAATAACATTGTAGCCATTGTATCCCTCATTTTCGCCGTCTGCAACAGCCTGTTATATAGTTTTACTGTAATTACTGTGTTCGTGTGGTATAGCTTGATATTTTGATTATAGTTTTTTTAGTTAATAAAACTTGATTTTTTCTCTCATCCAAACTACGTGTTGTTTTAATATCAATAATTATAAGCCCTGCAGTCAGAACTGGAAGGTGGGGTAGTGATTCGAAACCGCTGTTTTAAAATTGGTTTTATTGGAATTGGTTCGAGTGCAGGCAAAGGCTGCAAGATCAGGAAAATTACTTTTAACCAGTTTAAAGAAGCCCCAACCCTTACAATTACAATTAACACTTTTAACATGCAACATTAGCTGTAAATAGTCTATTTATATATTCAGTCTTTGGGGAGGCTTCCTGATCCTTTCTGGATAGCGCCTTTCCCGAGTGTCTTGCTCTTGGTGCGGAGGCGATTCTGGCCCCCTGTCGTCGGTTGGTTCATCAGCTTCCGATGCTACTGTTTCTGGGGTAGATGCGACCTGTACGTTGGGTTCATCACCAGGTACGTATGGGCGAGGCATGGGTTTGACTTTTTCCTGTGACTCTAGGATCTGGTCAGCATGGCGTCTCACGATGCTCTCCCCAACGTCCACTGTGTACATTAGTGGGCCCTGCCGTGTGCATATCGTTCCTGGCTGCCATTTTTCTGTTCGGTAGTCGCGGGCCAAGACTGGTTGCCCTACATTGAAGCTCCTTGTTGGCTTCTCATGGATGTGCTGGAATTGCTTACTCTCAACATCTGTTCGTACGTTTGGCCTGAGCAAATCCAGGCGAGATCTTAACCTTCGGTTAAAGAACATCATGGCTGGGGCCTGGTTGGTGACTGCATGTGTTGCATTCCGGTAGGCGAACAGGAAATTGTCCACCTTGTGCTGCAGTGGAATGTTGTCATTGTACATAGCCTTTATTGCCTTCTTAAAGGTTTGTATGAACCTCTCAGCCAATCCATTAGTGGCTGGATGATACGGGGCGGATGTGTAATGCCTTACCCCATTCTTTTTCAAGAACCTCCGGAACTCTTCGGACACAAACTGTGGTCCGTTGTCGGAGCAAATCTGTTCTGGCAAGCCATTCCTGGCAAAAATGGTCTGTAGGACTGCAATAGTTTTCTCCGTGGTGGTGGAGGACATTTTGATGACCTCAGGCCATTTTGAGTGCGCATCCACGGCTATTAAAAACATTGAGTCCATGAATGGACCAGCAAAATCAATATGCACCCGTTGCCATGGAGATGAGGGCCACTCCCATGGGTGTAGAGGGGCCTGTGGTGGTGCATTTTGGACTTTCTGGCATTCTGAGCAGCTCTTGGTCAGGTCTTCGATTTGTTTATCGATTCCCGGCCACCACACTTAAGCCCTGGCTAGGCTTTTCATTTTTACCCCTCCCAGATGACCTCATGAAGCTCATTGAGCACTCTATCCCTTAACTTGGGTGAAATTACCACTCGGGATCCAAACATCAAGGTCCCCCAGCACACTGACAGCTGTTCTCTCCTTGTTGAGAATGCTGGCAACAGTGAGTCGCCATGTGCTGGCCATCCCTTCACCGTCAAATCATATACCCGAGACAGTGTCGGGTCATTTCGGGTTTCCTTTTCGATACAAGCGTTAGTCACCGGTAGGTATTCAACTGTAGTCGAATGGAATATTTCGACAGGATCCACTGCTGGTGCTTCCTCCGCAGTAGGCAGTGGCCGGCGTGATAGCCCATCAGCATTTCCATGCTGTTTCGTGCCCTTATATTCAATCTCATAGTGGTGCGCCCCTAGAAAGAGTGACCATCTTTGTAGTCGTTGCGCAGTCATCACCGGAATGCCCTTCTTCGGATTAAAAATGGAGACAAGAGGCTGGTGATCAGTCAGCAAGGTGAATTTCTGCCCGTGCAGATAGTGATTGAACTTTTTCACTCCCCACACTAGGCTGAGGGCCTCCCTGTCAATCTGGGCGTAGTTACGCTTGGCTGAGGTTAGTGATCGTGACGCAAAGGCTATTGGCCTCTCTGAGCCGTCCGAGAATTTTTGCGACAGCACCGCTCCAATGCCATAGGGTGACGCATCACATGCCAACCGAATTGGTAACGCTGGGTTGTAATGGGCCAATACCTTTTTCGATGTGATTAGTGTTTTGCTCTTCTGGAAAGCTTGTCTACATTCGTCACTCCACTTCCATGGCACCCCAGTTTGCAGTAGGGTGTTCAGTGGGTGTAGTATTGTAGACAAATTTGACAAGTACTTATAGTAGTAGTTTACCAGCCCGAGGAACGACCTCAGTTATGACACATTTTCCGGTGCTGGAGCCTTGACTACTGCCTCAATCTTCTCTGGGGACTTATGTAACCCCTCTTTATCGATAACGTGGCCACAATACGAGATCTGTTTTCTAAAAAACTCGCATTTGGGGCGGTTAGCTCGGAGCCCATATTCCTGCAATCTAGTGAGCACCTGCTCCAGGTTGGCAAGGTGATCACTGTCATTTTCGCCCGTGACCAGGATGTCGTCCAAATAACACTGGGTCCCTGGGATCCCTTGCAGGACTTGTTCCATTGCCCTCTGCCAAATAGCCGGAGCTGATGCTACCCCGAATACCAGCCGGTTGTATTGGTAGAGACCTTTATGGGTGTTGATTGTGAGGTATTTTTTTGATGCTTCTTCTACCTCCATTTGCAGATACACCTGGGCCAGATCAATCTTAGTGAAGCTTTTCCCTCCAGATAGCGAGGCGAAAATATCTTCAATCCACGGAAGTGGATATTGTACGGTGTGAAGGACCGGGTTCGCTGTTACCTTAAAGTCCCCACAGATGCGAACCTTCCTTGGTTCCCCAGGCATGCTGCTCAACAACTTTTTCATCACAGGGATGATGGGTGTAGCCCACTCACTCCAGTCTACCTTGGACAGTACACCTGAACGTTCCAGACTCTCCAGCTCTGCTTCGACGGCTGGGCGAATCGCATAATAAGATGACGGAGAATAGTTCAGACAAACAAAAGAGTGATAACGACTCCGAAAGCAGGGAACTGAGTTGTCTGAAACTACATAATGTGATCACAACGGAGGATAACCGAACCATTTGGGTCACTCTCAAGATAGCAGGAGTCCAGGTAAAGATGGAATTGGACACAGGATCTTTTAGTGTTTCGAGTCCTTGCTGGAACAATTCTTTCGCGTCAGTTAGGATCTTTGACAGTCGTCCAGGTGTGACGTCGTCATCCTTTTTGTCAGCCACAGTCAGTGCCTGTATGGAATGCCAATCCAGTTGTATTTTCCGGATCCATTCACGTCCCAGTAATGGTGGTCCTCCATCTTGCAATACATACAGGTCTAGTTTTGGTGTTTCCTTACCGTTATATATAACGGTCACCCTTATTTTTCCTTTGGGGTAGACTTTTTACCCCGTGTACATCTTCAAAATAATTTTTGTGTCTCTCAAGGGTATGTGTGAGAATAGCCGCTCGTAGTCCCGTCGGTTTATGACTGTTAGGGCTGATCCTGTGTCCAATTCCATCTTTACCTGGACTCCTGCTATCTTGAGAGTGACCCAAATGGTTCGGTTATCCTCCGTTGTGATCACATTATGTAGTTTCAGACAACTCAGTTCCCTGCTTTCGGAGTCGTTATCACTCTTTTGTTTGTCTGAACTATTCTCCGTCATCTTATGTACCTTCTTGTACTTTCCTTTGGTAGGTTTCTTATTGCTGGTTTTCTTTCCCGACCTGCAGACTCGTGCTATGTGTCCTACTTTTCCACACTGTCTGCACACTTTGTCTTTGAACCAGCAATCATTCTGGTCATGTGTTGTTCTGCCGCAGCGATAGCACTTCCCTGTTCCATATGACATTTCGTTTGTGCCATATTCTTGCAGTCCCTGTTGTATCTCTGCAGCGCCCTGTGCTGCTGCTTCATATGATACCGCAATGCTGAAAGCCTTTTCCAGCGTAAGATCCTTTTCAGATAAAAGCCGTTTCTGGGTTCCTTCACTTTGAAGCCCACACACAAACTTGTCCCTTAAGGTATCTGCCAGTCCCGCTCCAAACTGGCAGTGTTTCGATAGTTTGCGCAGTTCTGTTAAATAATCAGCATTGCTTTCATCCTTATGCTGGTTCCGTTTGTGAAACTTGAATCTTTCTGCTATCAGCAGCGGTGTGGGGTTTAAATGTTCCTGTAGTATCGTTACTATGTCTTCAAAACTCTTTTCCATTGGCTTCGTTGGGGTTACTAGATTTCGTAATAAACCATACGTCTTTGCACCCATTAAATTTAACAATACCGACGATTTCTTGTCATCTGACTCCTCATTTGCCTTGCAGTATAACTCTATTCGTTCGACATACGTAGTCCAATCTTCGACTTCATTGTCAAATGCGGTGATACTGCCACTCTTCGGCATTTTGGGTGTGGTTTAAAATGGCGTCTCCCAATGGCTTAAAATGGCGTCTCCCACGCTTTCCTTCCTCCCCCGCTGCTGCCAACGCCACTCCTGGCGGTTCTCGTGGCAATGGCAGCGCCCTGTAGGTTTCGCGCGCTTCTCCTGCGCTGCTGCCAACGCCGCTCTCGGCGGTCCTCGTGGCAATGGCGGCGCCTCGCGGGTTTCTGCGCATCTCTCTCTCCCTCTCTTTGACGCTGCTCGGCCCCTGAACACCGGCTGTGCCCTGTGCGCTCTGCCCTCTCTCTCTCTCCCCCGTCGACGCTGCTCGGCCCTTTGCTGTGCCGCTTGGTCGGGCTCTAGCCCGCCGCTGTCCGGGAAGGGTCTGCGCACTACCTGTTGCCAGCCCGTTTCGCTGGGCCACCTTGACTGGAAAGCCAAGCCTGGCTCTCGACAGCCTCCCCCGCAATTCTCGAGTCTCTGCTGGATGACTGGGCGGTTGCCCGTGGTCGACGCCCGAGTCTCTGGCCTTGACCTCCAATCCACTGAGCTCCAGGAACGAATCCCCGGGAGGTGATGCAGAGTTGCAGGTAGGTTCGAACTTGCCTTGTCGCCAATGTTGTGTCTGTGTATAATAACACACAGACTGCGGAGAACGGTACAACAGGTGTTTACTAAACATGGCTCACAGTGGAACTGATCTGTACAGATTACTACTCAGTGCTATATACAGGTGTGGTCACTGCCGGTACTACAGTATACATGAGCTGTAAAAAGTAGTTCCCCCCTTAAAGGTATATACATTACAGACATTTTTACGGCTAAGGGTAAAAACGGAAGAAATTAATTGCGATCTCTTTAATATCTATGTACCGAACGTCCCTTGCAAGCATTGCGAGTTTTTTCAGGAGTTGTACACTGAAGTGGCAGAGGTGGAAAATCCTTGTATAGTGGGGGATTTTAATGTATTTTTATCTCGGATGGACATTTCAGCCCAGATGACCTTTAAGGATGATAACTCCAGAGGGATGATTGTAAATATGATGGCAAATTTAATTTTGAGACCGGAACCCCATAAAAAGGGAGTTCTCCAGAAGAGGTTGGGTGGGTGATGTTTTAAAACAGAGCCGAATAGATTTTGTGTTAATGCGGGAAGGGTTAAGTTCTGACGTGATGGAGGTTTATTATAAAAAGGTATTTTTTAGTGACCACTCGGCTTTGGTTCTTAGAATTAGGAACAGCAGAGTTAAGATCGGTTCCGGGGTGTGGATTTTAAACAATTAATACCTGAAAGAAATGGCTTATAAAGAAGGGATTTTAAATATAATGAAGAATGCTCAGAAGGAACCTTTGTTCTTGAAAGAAAGAAGAGTTTGGTGGGACAATTTCAAATATGAGGTAAAAGTTTTTTCGGTACGTTATGGGAAAAAGAGAGCGGCAGCTAACCGGGGTCGAGAAGAGAATATAAACAAAAGGTTTACAGATGTCTGTAAAGTGGTTGACGGAGGGAATAAGGGAGCTGAGACTAAGATCCGGGTGGTAAAGGAAGAGTGGGAATTATTGCAAGTTGAAAAATGCAAGGGAGCCATTCTCCATGCAAAGGCTAAAGATACATTGGAGGGCGAAAGATGCACCAGATATTTTCTAGAGCAAGAGAAGCTGCGACAGAGATTATCATTAATTGGAGAGTTGAAGGTTGGGGAGAAGATCACTCATGAAAGTGGGGAGATTTTAGAGGCGGCTAGCAGCTTTTATCAAGAGTTATATACAAAAGAAGACATTTCCAATTTGGCGATGGAGAAGGTTAGTGCTTTTATTGAAGAGGGTTTAAAGGAGGATGAGAGAAGCATGTGTGACAAAGAAGTAGGATTAGCGGAAATAAAAGTAGCAATAAGTGGAATGAAGGGGGGGGGGAAGCCCAGTGTCCGATGGACTAAGTGCAGAATTTTACAAAAATTTTTTCGAGATTTGAAGTCCATTGCTCTTAGGAGCTTTTAAGGAAATTAAAACTGAGGGAAGCCTGGTCCCATCTATGAGGAGAGGTGTCATAAGCTTAGCTTATAAAAATAAAAGGGGTAGAAGGGATCTGAAGAATTGGAGGCCCATCACATTATTAAATGGGGATTATAAGATCTTGGCGAGGAAGGAGGTGTTGCCGCACATAGTTTTGCCCTCTCAGTCCTATGGAGTCATAGGCCGGGACATCGCAGACTCTGTTGTCTCAATCCGAGATGCGATAGAGCTCATGGAAGAGAGTGAGAGGGAGGCTTATGTATTAAAGATAGATCAAGAGAAAGTCTTTGATAGGGCCTTTTCTCATGAGTTTTCAATAAAGGTTTTGAAAGCATTTGGTTTTGGGAAAATTTCATTGAGTGGATAAGGATTTTTTATTCAAACATATTTAGCTGTGTTAAATGTAATGGTTTTTTATCCAAGTATTTTCCGATACAGAGATCAGTGAGACAGGGTTGTCCCCTGTCCCCTTTGCTATACACATTGGTAGCAGAACTATTAGGTTACATGATGCGAAAGAAACAAGGTGTAGTTGGGATTGCGGTTCCCAGTTCCGGGCTGGTGTTGGTGATACACCAAAATGCAGATGACACAACCTTAACATTGAGAAATGGGGAGTCAGTGAAGAAAGCTATGGACGTAATGGAGGAGTATTGTAGAGCTTCAGGAGCCAGAGTGAATTATAGTAAGTCCCAATGCCTGGTTGCAGGAAGGGGTAGGGAGGAATGGTTGAAGGAAAGTCCCTTTAAGGTGGTGGAGGTTTTTTGAAGTTCTGGGGTGCATATCAGGTGCAAGAAAGACAGGGATGAAGTGGATCGATTAAATTGGGAACCAAAGGTTATGAAAATTTAAAAGATTTTGGGAAGATGGGAAAGAAGGTGGTTGAAAGTGCAAGGAAGAGCGACAGTGGTGTCCGCTCACCTGCTATCTAAGCTATGGTACTTATTGACGGTGGAGGATATTCCTGAGTGGGTGGAAAAGTCCATCCGAGAGGCTTGTGTGAGGTTTTTATGGGAAGGGAAACCAGCCTTGGTTGCTTACAATACCATTATTGGACGAAGAAATCAGGGAAGACTCAATTTCCCAGATATTGATTTGAAGAAAAAATCCTTTAGAAGCAAATGGGTGAGGAGATTTCTTCAGAAGTCAAATACAAGTTTTTGGAAGAGTTGTTTCGAGCATTTTTTAAAACGAAGTGGGATAGGAGGGCAGGGGATATTGTAATAGCAACAGAAAATGCTGGAAATATTCAGCAGGCCCGGCAGCATCCGTGGAGAGAGAAACAGAGTTAACGTTTCAGGTCTGGGACCCTTCATCAGAACTGGAAAAAGTGGAATACAATAATATGTTTTTGAAATCGATTAAACCTCTCCCTCGGTTTTATAAGGGGGTTGTAGAGATTTGGGCCCAATTTTTAAAAAGTGTGCAGTTTATGCCCAAGGGGGCTGAGGAATTTTTTGAACAGCCCTTATTTATGAACAGGTGGGTCAACATCGAAGGAGAGGTATTATTTAATCAAGCTTTTATAAAAAGCTGGTATTATATATGTGAAAGATGTATTATACGAGGTAATTCCAGGTTGGTTGCGGGAAGCGGTAGTGAGGGACGTGGTGTGGGAGGAGGATCAGCAGGTAGAGGAAAAAGCAATAGGGATCATGTATGAGAAGATTGTGAGTGCAATGCCATAGGATTGGATGGAAGAAATAAATGTGGAAATCTCCAAAGGAAATAAAATGTATCCGGCTTTTCCAAGCTTTCTGCTGGAAAAAGGGGGAGAGCTGGTCCAATCTGACAACTGTAATACTATGCGGAATTTAGTGAATGGAGATTCAAGACACCTGCTGGTGAGGAGTTTTGGCAGAGTATATACCCACAGCTGGACTTCAACAGGATTTGGAAGGGAGTGTGGGCAAATTTTAAATGTCCAGAGTGGATTGAACTGGATTTCAAATTGGCTCATAACCAGATTTTTACCATGACGGTCTTGTGTAAGATTGGAGGAGTGGAGGGGGCAACTTGCCCAGTGTGTGGGACACGGGACGGGGCTCTGTCCCATTTACTGGTGTTATGTCCGCAGTTAAATGATTTTAAGTACTATGTTCGACAGTTGTGTGAAGTTTTTTTGCTGGGTATGGACCGAAGAGCGAGAATGGGAATCCTGTGGGACTCAATTTTGAGATGGGGATTGCAGGAGAGTCTGCCCGAGTCTAGTGCAGCGGCATTTAATTTAATGTTCAGTTTGGCTAGATTTGTGATTGTGCAAAGAAGGAATGCTCTGTTTGTTAAGGGGAGGAGAATCAATCTAAAAGTGTATTTTAAATATAAGCTAAAAGATCATTATAAGGCTCTGTGGATGCTTTATTCAGACAGGAATTTAAAGATAGTATTTTACAATCAATTTTTAAAGTACAATCAATTAATATATGTTACAGGAGACAAATTAAACTTCAGGTTTTGATGTTAATGTGTGGTGGAGGAATGGCTGTGCAGAGTGGCGGAATTGATTTGTATGATACAATGGAATGATCACGATGTTGTAAATGTTCATAATGTTCAATAAAAAATTTAAAACATAAAGGGCTAGAAATTCAGTAGGCTTTGCGCCCAGTTTTCACCCAAAGAGGGCTTTTGCGCCACTTGATGAGGTTGCGCCGATATTCAGCGCTGCGGTAATGGCGGCATTAGCCAGTAGCGCTGCGCCGCCACCGATGACGTCATCGGTGTGCGCAGTGCCCCGCTACCGCCCCGATACCAGCCCGACCGCCATATTGAGTAGCGACCGCCTCTTCCGTAGCGGCCGCAAACAACGTTCAGAGACCGGGGCCGTACTGCAGCCTTAGTGGGGTGAGTTAAGGTGGAGGTGCGGCCGGCCGCTTTTTCGGCGGCCGCCTGCCCGCACCTCCTTCCCCGGCCTCCTCCACCCCCACCCCCCCCCGCGGCATTGCCGGCTGTTTTCCGGGAGCCCGGCACTTCTCCGTGGTGCCGGGCTCATTTGCCGGCACTAGCGAGCGGCGATCTCGCTGTTGCAGGCACCTCCCCCTTAAGAGAGGGAGGAAGGCCTGCAGTACCGCAGCCTGCCGCTCCGCAGCGGGTGGCGCTGCGGCAACTAGCGCGCCGAAATTCAGTTTCAGCGCCCCAAGCGGGGGCGGGCACACCCTGGAATAGCGCCCGGTTCCGACTTGGGGCGCAAAAACTGAATTTCTGACGGGCGCAACTGGCTCCGCGCGCAGCGCTAACTTTTGGGCGCACGCCAGCTGGCGGGGCCTAACTGAATTTCTAGCCCAAAAAGTTGGTAGCACCCTTGCCTCTGAGACAAGAAGGGTTGTGGGTTCAAGTCCCACTCCAGGACTTGAGCACAATAAATCTAGGCTGACACTCCAGTGCAGTACTTCTGCTACACTGCCGGAGGTGCCATCTTTCGAATGAGACATTAAACCAAGGCCCCGTCTGCTCTCTCAGGTGGGTGTAAAAGATCCCATGGCACTATTTCGAAGAAGAGCAGGGGAGCTCTCCCCGGTATCCTGGCCAATATTTATCCCTCAACCAACATCACTAAAGCAGATTATCTGGTCATTATCACATTGCTGTTTGCGGGACCTTGCTGTTCGCAAATTGGCTGCCATGTTTCCTACATTACAACAGTGACTACACTTCAAAAAGTACTTCATTGGCTGTGAAGCGCTTTTTTATGTCTGGTGGTCGTGAAAGGTGCTGTATAAATGCAAGTCTTCCCTTTCTGTCTTTTAATTTGAGACATGACATGGTAAGTCTAGCATGCTTTGGGTGACTTGGGACTTCTGGGGTTAGAAATTGGGCCGTGTTGCGCCTATTTTGCGCCCATAAAGAGGATGCAACGAGGCCCAATTTTGGGGACCAATGTCCTGGGCCCCAAGGATGTCTGAAAAAATGTCCCATCCAAACTTGGGCCAAGCCATTTCGCGGTCGTCCCTGGTGTCCGCCTGAAACAGGCGATAAGCCCCATACGTATATAAGTGAGGGCGAGACAGTCGCTGGCAGCTCGCTCAGATTATTCAGATGAGGCCCGAGGGCTAATGAGTTTGTAACTGAAGTGCGGTGCAGCCCACATCCCCACCCACAATCAGAGCTAACAAAAACAGAAACAACAGAAAAAATGTTTGCAATACTTCTAAGTTTATTATCTTTTTGCTTTTGCTGAGATGCTGTAATAAAGAAATGAAAGTTCCCCCAAAAAAGACAGAAAATACCTGGCATACACCAACAAGGTGAAATCACGCTGCGTGATATTAGTAACAAGCACAATGGGGATAATTGTCACCTTCACTCTCTGGGCGGGTAAAGTCCCGCCCGCCATTTCTGAAAATCGGGCAGGTTCTATAGCGAAGGGCAATGCTGTACGCCAATCTACCGCCCAAGCCGTGCAGGTGGAAATTCCCCACCATGTGTGCGCGTGAAGATCCTTTATCTGCTGCTTTAAGAGTGATTAACACGTCTGCTCATAATGGACAGAGGAACTTCATACAAACACATTCATGTGTTTTACTAACACCATACAGTGTGCTTTCCACCCACAAGTCTGGATTCACCACAGAGGCAAACACCTAAAATGGAGATGTCTTTTGACTCTGGAATGGACCATCGCTCATACAATCAATTGCACATAGCAGTGAAAGGTTCAGTCCAACGTTCAGGCAGGTCTTCAATTAGGGTTCAAGGCAAGAGAAAGGACAAAAAATATAGGAGTGCATCTACAAAGTGGTTTGTCATCCAAGGTTGACTTTGCAAAATTATCAATTTAAAGCACATTTTGATGAGCCATTCATTGGATTTGTAGGTCAGTTTGGTCCGATTTAATTAAAAGATTTCAGTTCATTGACTTTATTCTAGGGGTTTTTCTTTGCTACATCTCATGCAAAATCAGATGAGCTTGAGTACTCTTTAACCAGAGGCTCGCCAGGGTTTTATTTGAATTCTTGTTACCTTATGGTCCAGTGCTTCAATCATTGTGGATGAATGAGCAAAGGCCACAAAATGGGATCTGAATGTGCCTTAAATGAATAAATGAAAACTTGGATGATCAAATTAGGCAGCTTGGGCAAAGCCCATTCGGTTGTTTCCTCTGTCAAAGATGGAATAGTATGGCCCAATGAAGACATCTCCCAGAATCCAGAGCCCTCCAGAAGAGGATGGAAGATACATGCTTTCAAATCCACTTAAGCAGTCACCTTGCTCCTGGAAGAAATGCAAAGTGTGAGAGTCAGTTCCCTAGAACTACTTTGTTGCTAATTCTGATTCTTCTGTGTGTATATTAATAAAAAATGAAAAGAACATCCACAGTTTCTTCTTTAGTGATCACTATGCTATGTTAAATCAAAAAATTCACAGAAATGTAAATTCTTTGGTCCATCAGTCTCTCAATTGGTCCACCGATGTGCCACAGACACTATTCTACATTACACATTCATGGGTGCAGTACTGACAACACTCAAGAAGTTCGACAGCATCCAGAACAAAGCAGTCCACATGATCAACAGGCCATCCAGCACCTTAAACACCCACTCCCTCCATCACTGGCACACCCGGGCTGCAGTGTGTACTATCTACAGGATGCACTGCAGCAACTCGCCAACATTGCTTCAACAGCACCTCCCAATCCCGAATCTCCATCACCTAGAAGGACAGGAGCAGCAGGTCCATGGAACACCATCACCTCCAAGTTCCCTTCCAAGTCACTTACCATCCTGACATGGACATATATCACTGTTCCTTCATCGTCGCTGGGTCAAAATCCTGGAACTTCTTCCCTAACAGAATTGTGGGTGTACGTTCACCACATGGAGTGCAGAGATTCAAGAAGGTGACTCACCACCACCTTCTCAAGAGCAACTAGGGATAGGCAATAAATGCTGGCCTTGATAGTGACGCCCATATTAAAAGAATGAATAAATAAAATATTAACATCTTCTCTTGCTTTATTAATTGATATGGAAGTTCATTTTTTAACTAAATGTAGTACAGTTACTCAATCTTACCACTTTGTACATTTTCATTAATTTTCTGCTCATTTTCTTATCTTACAGTTAACTGAGAAGCAATCTTACTGGATACTGAAGTCAGAGAACATAGTCAAACCATTCAAAGTCAGGTTTATCGAATTAAAACAAAAACATACCTTGATTGTGTATTCAGATGGAGAAAGGGGATAGTCAATTCCATTGATTGTGAAGACCACATCAGGCATGTTGGACAGATTGTTACAGTTGATGGAGTACTGTAAAAAGGGTGAAGTATTTAACAATGGTCGTCAGTAGAATGTTCTCAGAGAAGCATTGCAGGAAATACTTGTATAAATAGCAAAATCAATGATGTAATCATTGGATGTACAGTTGGTCACGTTTAAAAGCAGCTGTGGCTACATTCCAGCACAAGTGCCAAGATGGTCCCGCGAGGAACCTGCGTCATCGATCCCGGTGGATATTCTGAGGTTTGTGGGGAGGTTCCCTGCAACCTAGGAGTGTATGGAGGCCATCTACCTGCCCCCAGAGGCTGTAAAAATGGCCGTTAATTGCTGGGCTTGTGGAGGAGGAACTGTTGGGGGAACCCCCCAGGATGAGGGTTAAAATGCCTCCACTGGCCCCCTTCGTAAGGGGGTCAAATTTAAAAAAATTATTTATACCCTTTCTTTGGGGGTGCAGGCTGCAACCCAGTTCCCTCGGTGGGACTCACATCCACCATTTAGCAGCCTGGTTTCACCAGGTGTCCCGGCATTGATGATCCGTTGGCCTTTGAGAGGCTGGGCTTACCGGGCACACAGGAACTCCCAGCATTGAGAATCTCCAGCCCTCCAACATCAGTAGTCTTGCTTGGAGCTGGTGGAATCTCCACCCTTCGCAAGACCCCTGGGAAACCCTAACCCAAAGGCGGGACCAGCCTAATTTGTAGCCCTACAGGCGCTCTACCACCTGACTTACAGTGGGAGGGCAGTGGAAGCCCCATAGACTCCTGGCTTAACAGGCCTTAAATTTAGTCATTTTGATGGGAGCTAAGCTTGATTCTTGAGATCCTTTTGGATCTTGCAGCTAGCTACAAAAGTCAGAAACAAGGGCACCACTGTAAGTCTTTGAAGTTAATGGTCATGCTTATCAAGATCAGGGATGTTAGCACTGGGAAATGAGAGTTTCAGGTACCTGTCAGCATCCAAGCACTCCCAGATCAGGGACTGCAGAGTTAGCTACAGAATAAACTCTTAAGTAAAGCATCATCTTATAAATACTACAAAATGAAAAATATATCACTAGAACCACCTTTGGTTCATTATAAAGTCTGATCTGTAACATAGAGCCTTACCCCGCCATAGTATCCTTGAGTTGCACCAATGTATTGCTGGATCTTGCTGATGGGTCCACGGGGACCAGTGAGCAGAGAAGTACCAGTATCAACGATGGCCTGACAGCCCTCACTGCAGGCCACAACCTGCCCATTGATTGTCACCCTGAAAGAGGAAAAGGTGGTTACAGTTGATTGAATGCATTCCCTCCCTAAACCTCTCCGCCTCTCTACCTCTCTCTCTCCTTCTTTAAGACGCTCCTTAAAACATACCTTTTTGACCAAGCCTTTGGTCATCTGCCTGAATACCTCATGTGGTTTGATGTCAAATTCTGTTTAATAAAGCTCCTGTGAAGCATCTTGGGACACATTACTACATTAAAGGCACTATATAAATGCAAGTTGTTGTTGTTAACCCTGAAACTAAGATATTTGTGAAAAATACAAGCAGAGCTGAACCAAAGAGGTGAATCTAAATTTAAATATTCCAATATTGGGTCAGACATCTTCCAGGCATCCTATGGGCATGGGACGTTGGCCCCTGAGAATAGCCTGTTGTGCCCCTTTTACCTCCGTTAAAATAGGTGCAACGAGGTCCAATTTGTACTCTCGCACGTCTAATGAGCAGTCGGCCCTATTTCTCGTTCATTAATTTTAATCAATCAATCAGTTTTAATGAACAGCAAATCATGCAGGATGGATTCTTGGCACATGATGCTCCAAGTACTCAGTGTGTGCTCTCGGCGAGCAATGGCCTGCAATAACTTTACCCTTAGATGGATTGAGCCTCTGTTTGCTCAGGCTGGACTTAAACAATAGTCCAATTGTGGCCTGGAAGCTATCGTTGAGTTAGCTCGTTCCCTGTGTTTATTCCTGATCATTGAAAGGTGTTGCAATATCATCACACTAACTCAACTGCTACCCCATTGTACTTAATATTTCCACTTGCAATGTTGAGTGCAACTTGATTGTTACAGAATGCGTGCCAATTGTGAAATGGGTCAGTCATTTACCTGTCCAAGCTGATTTGCCAGTAAGCTTCGTGAGTGACGGGCACCCAGTTAATTTGACCTGTGTAGTGGTTTTGATCAATTCCACCAAATACAACTTCACTTCCGGACTGACCAGCCTCTCTGAAAAACAATTTAACCAGAATGTTATTAAAATGAGCATAAACAGAGATACAAAAATTCCTGATCAACAATATGTTTTATTGGCTGGCCCAATGTGGCATCATTAACCAGTGGAAATTAGACCAAAGTCAATATTTTGCGAAATAAATAAGAAAAGAGAACTTGATCGTCACTGTGCTGGTTGGAATGAAACATTGTTCTTTCCATAATCCCTGAAAGAGATTGCAATTATCCAATTTCCCATCTTGGATCTATAAGTCAATTAAAACATCTAAAGGAGTTGAATTTGTCCATTGGGATCCAGTTGGATGTGCTTCGACCTTTGCTAGAAGGTGAAGAGGTCACCTGACATGAAAACAGTTCATCCAGGTGAGAGAACAAACACAAGGAAGGGCGAGCAAAGGCCCATCGGCTTTATAGAAAGAAGGTTCTGTGGTGACCTTAAGTAAATACCCTATTATCAGCAGGGAGCATCGGAGATGGAAGTACAAGAAGGTAAGAAAACCAACCTGCTCAGGTAAAAAGCAAACAGGTCCTGTTGCACCAGGTCATCAGACATCATGTTATCAAACACAGGTGTGGCCCCTGATGATGCAATGCTTGGATAGGCCAATCCGAGAATCCCATCAAACGAAGCGTAGGAGAATGAACTCCCAGGTTCAGTCTTACTTAAACCAAATTCCTGCTGACTGATAGCTATGTTCGATACCTAGACAAAAGGAAAAAGCTAACTTGTTCTGAAGAATTATTTTACTGAGAGTCATCAACAAACACATTAGCGCATTGTTATCCAGGTCACACATTACTTACATGTTACGACAAAATGCTTGTTGTTCCTCGGGCTGATACTTTACCAAATAACAAAATTCAGTATTGACTGGGCAACAGTTTAGAACATAACATAAGAATTAGGAGCAGGAGTAGGCCATACGGCCCCTCGGGCCCACTCCGCCATTCAATAAGATCCCCATATCTCTTGATTCCTCTAGAGTCCAAAAATCTATCTGACTGCGCCTTCAATATACTCAACAATTCAGCATCCACAGCCCTTTGAGGTAGAGAATTTCAAAGATTCACAACCTCTGAGTGAAAAAATTCCTCCTCATCTCAGTCTTAAATGGCCAACCCCTTATCTTGAGACTATGCCCCCTAGTTCTAGACTCTCCCACCAGTGAAAACAACCTCTGTCAATCCCCCTCAGAATCTTATATGTTTCGATGAGATTACCTCTCATTCTTCTAAACTCCAGAGAGTATAGGCCCAATCTAATCAATCTCTCCTCATAGGACAATCCTCTCATCCCAGGAATCAATCTAGCTTTATTGATACAGGGTTGTGAAAATCCACAGCTGTTCCTGAGCAATCCTGACCTCACAGGAACCTGGTGTATCATTGGCTGTGGTTTCACTTACCTGGTCAGAGGTCAGCAACAGTGCGTGTGGGCCCCATTTGGGGTCCAGGGTGAGGTTGTGACCAGGACCCCTGAAGATTTGAAAATATTGTTTTTTTTAACTGTTGATAGCAACTTCCAAGTATATTGAAATCCTCTTGTAGTTTTTCCTGTTCAGCTTTGGAGTCTACCACCTTCGTTAGCTTTGTATCATTGGCAATTTCAGAAATATTAAAAGTGAACGGCCAATGATTTTTAGTTCTTTGTTGTAGGACATGTTACTGCTGAACGATAAGGAATTGTCATAATGCTTGACTTTAATTTTTTAAATGAGATAATAGGAACACTACATTTCTAAATATCTTTGATTGAATTCTATCCATTGTTATGAACCTATAAATTAGCCTAAAAAGTATAAGTCCCATTGACATATTGACTCCTGTTACCATGCTGAAGCCCTTCACCCAACAACAACAGCAACTCGCATTTATATAGCGCCTTTACTGCAGTAAAACGTCCCAAGGGGCTTCACAGGAACATTATCAGACAAAATTTGACACCGAGCCATACAAGGAGATATTCGGACAGATGGCCAAAAGCTTGGTCAAAGAGGTAGGTTTTAAGGAGCATATTAAAGGGGGAGAGAGAGGTAGAGAGGCGGAGGTTTAGGGAGGGAATTCCTGAGCTTAGGGCCTAGGCAACAGAAAACATGGCCACCAATGGTGGGGTGAAGGAAATCGGTGATGCAGAAGAGGCCTCTAACATTACAAAGCTCCCTATTGGCTTGTTGCAACATGATCTATTCAACTAACCAATACTCTATGCCTGCATTTGAAGAATGTATTGGATCTGATAGTAGGAGATATTAATATTCAGGGAACTCTGACTTGAATGGGCAATTTAAGAATTTTGACATTGTTTTGTCATAACTTTGTTAGTAAAAGTTACATTATACTTACAGTGACTGTGTCATAGCCCAGGATCCCAGTCATACTGCCTGAACCATACTGAATGGAGAGCGTTTGGTCATCTGTCTTGAATGTTGAGGACTTGCTTGGTGAATATCTGTTGTGGTTCACTGCAAAATAGTACACGTTTCATTACACTCAATTTAATGGTTTGGTTGTTTTATTCCACTACTGAGTTAAGGATAGATCTTACCAAAAATATTCTTTCTAATTCTTCATTTGTACCACCATTTCTTTCTGTTGAATTTTGCGCTCATTTAGGTGAGGGGTGTTGGTGCTGGCTATTGAACCACTTTACATATCAGCCAACCAGCAGTAGCATCAAGAGTTCACAGGGTCAAGTACAGCATGGGTTAGATTTAGAGGAAAGCTACCTTTGTGCTGTCCAAACAATGGGCCTCTGCTGTCACCCACCAATGTAATATTTTCCATTTCTCCGTACAACCATCGTATGGCTTCTCTGAGTCAGATTGCCAATTCGTGTCACAGCAGGACAGTGTTGTCCTGTGGGCCCATGATCATGAGGAACTAGGTTATGACGGCCCAAGTTGATTTTATGTAAGAGACCTTTGGCCCATTAACGCGGAAAGAAAAAAAAGAAAGACTTGCATTTCTATAGCACCTTTCACAGCCTCAGGACATCCCAAAGTGCTCTACAGCCAATGAAGTACTTTTGAAGTGTAGTCACTGTTGTAATGTAGGAGACACGGCAGCCAACTTGCGCACAGCAAGCTCCCACAAACAGCAACGTGATAATGACCAGATAATCTGTTTTAGTGCTATTGATTAATGGTTAAATATTGGCTGGGACAGCGGGGTGAACTCCCCAGCTCTTCTTTGAAATAGTGCCATGGGATCTTTTGCGTCTACCTGAGAGAGCAGATGTGGCCTCGATTTAACATCACACCTGAAAGATGGCACACTCTGACAGTGTAGCACTCCCTCAGTACAGCACTGGACTGTCATCCTAGATTTTGGTGTTCAAATTTCTGGATTGGGACTTGAACTGACAACCTTCTGACTCAGAAGGCGAGTGTGCTACCAACTAAGCCAGTGCTGACCCAGTATGGGCTGGATTTAAACCCAGTTCTCTGAGTGAAAGGCCAGTGCACTACATAGTCCCAGAGCACATTTTTCTAGCATTATTTTCTTTTATTAAGCATCCTTCCTAACTGGTATGACACTGCAGTAATGTGATTAAATTCCATTATCCAATTATTTCACAAACTCATCGAACAGAAATCATAAACGTGTGTGTTATAATTAGAATAAGTAGTCAGTTGGATATATAGCTTTAATTTACAGCATTGATGATTACTATGTAAATTAAAAGTTTGACCTAGTTGGTTTTACATCGCTAAATTGGATCAACTTTTAGGAGTATGTTTTGTGCTGGTGGCACTTGAACATCGACTGCCACCGTCCATGTCGACAAAAGTGGGCTTCTGTAAGTCAAATCTTTGAAGAAACAAAGCACCAGGCCTCACAACTCTAACAAATGTATTTTCATAAACATTGACACGTTGAATCAATTGGCTGTATTTTCAGAAGGTCTGGATCCACCAAATACTTTTACCCTTAACGCTCTTAGCCACCTTCTGTAAGTTTATGTGTCCTTTAATTGGTGATCAATTGATTGTGCCCTTGGAACACTTTCCCAATCAATGCCCAGATCACTCAGCGGAAAATGCCAACGAAATCTTGGGAAGTCTAACTGTTTACGTATACTTACTGCATACTTGGCTGTTACAGTAAACTGATGTGATCCAAAGGTTGGAGGAGCCAGTATCAAAGATGACGGTGAAGCTCTGTGGTGGGGTTCCAATGGTGATTGCTCCAAAATAAGACATCTGTCAGAATATTTTATAGATGAAACAAGGTATGTTATAATTTACCAAGAGTTGCTGTATTAAATTTCAGTGCATATAGACACACACTGAGGCAGATGTTCAAGTTCCTGTGCTCAGGTGTATTGGACTGTCTAGGCACAGCTCATAGAAGCAAATTAGGTTGGAAGGAGCATGTGCCTGTATAGGAGTTTGCCCGATTTTCCTCCCCACACTGCACCCCTGCAAACCAGTGCACCTCGTCACAGGAACAGAAAGACCTGTATGATTGAGAACAAAGGGTGTTTTGGACTAACCCTAACCCTAACCCTAACCCTAGATGTTGTTACAAGCACAGCATCAGTATTCACTTGTACACCAACAACACGTATCTCTCTGGCACCACTCTCATCTTCAGGCTGTTGCTGTCTTGTGTGACTGCTCGCCGCACCATCAAGTCTTGGATTTGGGTTGTGGTCGGCTTTGACCTGACTTTCTTATCCAGAATGGTTATCACCAAGACTGCTCATGTTGCTCACTTCACCCTACCTCTCTCTCATCAGTACAAAATCCATAATCCATGCCTTCATCACCTCAAGTATCGATTTCTCAAATGCATCCCCTCCCCCAATCTTCACAAGCTTCAGTTATTTCCCCGCTCTGTGGTCGAGTTTTTTCTCCCAAGTTCCTGAGTGCTCATCACTCCTGTCCTTGTCACAGTTACCCTGCCTCCCAGCTTGTTGGCTCCCTCATCCTCATTTTCAAATCCCTTCAGTCACACTGCACTTTATCCGAGTGATCTTCGCCAGTCGTAGATACCAGCCCACAAACTCCACTCCTGGAGAGAGTGAAGAACCAGCTCTACTTTAGAGTTCAAATCCATCCGGCCTCCGACTCAAACCACCCAGGCGGGAACGCCGCCTGTTCCCACCGGCTTCTTGCCAAGAGTTACAATCAGCCTTGAAAACTCTTCTTTCACTCACTTTGCTCCTGTTTTCTGACGTTCTCTCCACAAACTACTTCACCTCACTACCCCTCTTCCCCCATTCAAAGACTACCTAAAAGCCTAGCTCTTCCATTGTGTTTTTTGAACCCCTGCTTAATCTTTGCTGTTTCTCCCCCTCCCTAAATTATTCATAGATGTTCTTCTACATCAGGGGTGCTATGTAAATGCAAATTGTTGTAATTGCATTGATTTTCCATTCCTCAAGAAAATTTTACAGATCTAGATTAATGCTCACCTACCTCGTAGAAACAGAGGCCTAGAAATTGGGTATAGCCCCGCCAGCTCGTTTGTGCCGAAAATTTTGCGCTGGCCACGGAGCCAGTTGCGCCCGTCCCATATTCACTTTTAGCGCCCCAAGGCGGAACCGGGCGCTGTTCCAGGGTGTGCCCGCCCCCGCTTGGGGCGCTGAAAGTGAATTTCAGCGCTCCCGGTGCCGCTGCGCCACCCGATGCGGTGCGACAGGCTGCTGTACTGCAGGCCTCCTCCTTCTCTTAAGGAGGAGGTGCCTGCAACGGCCGGAGCCGCGATCGCGAGTGCCGGCAAAAGAGCCCGGCACAACGGAGAAGTGCCGGGCTCCACGGAAACCAGCTGGCAATGCCGCGGGGGGGGCGGTGGAGGAGGCCAGGGAAGGAGGTGCGGGCAGGCGGCCGCCGAAAAAGCAGCCGGCCGCACCTCCACCTTAAAGCGCCCCGCTAAGGCTGCAGTAAGGACCCGGTCTCCCGATGTTGTTAGCGGTCACCACGGAAGAGGCGGCCGCTACTGAAGATGGGGGTCGGGGCGGTAGCGGGGCGGAACCGGGGCACTGCGCACACCGATGACGTCATCGGTGCCGGCGCAGCGCTACCGGCTACCGCCGCCATTACCGCGGCCCTCAAAATCAGCACTACCACCCCTACTGGCGCAGAAGCCCTCTTTGGGCTGTAACTGGGCGCAAAGCCCACCGAATTTCTAGGCCAGAATGCCTTGCTGCTAAAATTAAAAACAGTTTACCTACTCTTATTTTCTTTAGGAATTTTTCAATGCTAAATATAATTTCTAATTATATTAATGCAGTATATTCTCCATCAAGTCACATAACCTAAACTCTGTGATCCTGGAGATCTACTCTTTACTAACACATTCCTTGAATAACACAAGGGCGGGGGGTGGGGGGCTAATGATAACATTGGGCAATAATGTAAAATGGGCGAAATCGGATCAGCCGCCCATTGTACAGCTGCCCCGATTTTAATTTCCATTGACTTCAGTGGAAGCCAAAATCGGGAGAGGTGTATAATGGGTGGCCAGTCTGATAACGCCTGTTTTACACTACCTCCAAATGTCGAAATTAACCCCATGCGCCCAATAACCGGTGCAAAGCTATGGAGGTCTACTGCAATAAATACAACTGACATGGAACTTGAGGGCAAATTCACCAATGCTGCACTCCCAGTGGAGAACTATGCTCGGAAGATAGGGCTGCTACTTTGCAGCATTGGATCTCTAAGTTTCCTTCAATCTCAACTCTCCACCGGGATCAGTGAAGTTGCCCTTAAATTTCCTCAGCAAAAATGACAGCGATTACTTACGTCCAAATAGTTTCTAAGTGGCTCGCCTGAAGCCAGGGACTGGCTGTTGAAGAGTCCTGCATATTTGGAGTATGGATTGTGTGGGTGATTCTTCAGAAATTCCCCAAGTAACCCACGTTCTTCAAGAGCCTTACGGGTAGATTTACCTTTTATCAAGGGAACTCTGTGAAGATAAACATGACACACAGTAGGGGGTGAATCAAAGTTGTGAGCAACATGCCCTAGTCTTTTAATTAAACTCTGCAGATTGCGGGACTAGTATTGTAACAATGGTTCAAAATTAGGTCAATCAGAGATACAAAAACCTACTTCAAAACAGCAGTTGCTTGAACGTTAATTGAAATAGGTGTAGAAAGAAAAAAGAAAAGGAACTTGGGGCCTCGATTTTAACTTGGGGAGGGATCGGTGAATTGGGCTGGGGGAATCCGGGGAGCACGACAAACCCGCATGCCGAGGCCTGGAGAGATTTTAACTCTTGGGCTCATTTCCATATTCAGACTCGGACTGCCACTCAAACCCGGCAAGAATCACTGATACTTTAGCGCAGATGCTATATTGTTCTCTGTAATATGCTTGGAAGGAGATCATCAGAAGCAGGTAAATAATTAGTAGATAGAGGTATGTTAATAAATGTACATTGAATTATCTCATGGAACATGACTACGATGGAAGAAATATTTCATGTGCAAATGTTTAAAAGGAAAGAGAACTTAAAACTATCTCCTACTGATCCTGTTAGATAGAAACTGCAGTACAAAGAAACACTGCACAAGAATGGAAATTTAGATACATAGATACAGATAAAATAATAATTTCCTACCTGATTAAACACTCAGAGAGCTGAATGCAAGCGAGTGCAATGAGTAGCCACTTCATCTTGTCCGGCACTTCTCAGGACGTTGGCGAGGTTTGTGAAATGTCTGGCTACTTTTATACAGGTCTGTACCAACCAGTTCTATTGTCCATAAAGTCAAATGATGTAGGTCATCAAAAAAATTTGCGGTTGTATCGTCCTTGTGGAAGGACACACTCGGACTCCAGGTGTTATTTAATAATTATCAGCTGATATTTTTGACAATCAAACATTTTAAATGTCAAGCTTTAGAACGTAGAGCTGATAAGAGAACCACATGCATATTTGTTAAAGAAGATAACATATGGTTCTTGCAAATGTAAGTGTTTAGCTCTTTGAAGCCAGTATGATTATAGAAACCTAGAGCATGTTTCAAGGGTAAGGAACGCATGTGGCACATTGTTGCTTTATATGAGATCTCAAGCTCAGGGGAAGCTCATTTATTTTGTTTTCACTGAATTACCTAAAAGTTTCAAACAAAGGTCACATGAGGAACCTGGAAGCTGAAGGATTACGTGGTCATATCCTAGATTTTATCTGGGCTGTGTAGCAGCCTTAGGATCTACTTAAGGATAGATGGGAGACTCAGTGAGCCCATCTCAAAAGTGGAGCGAGGCAAAGTTGTCCACGGTCGCAAATTCTGTTCAGTGTCTTAACCAATGACGCGTTAGATGACATTGTTATGGAAATGTCTGTGCCAAAGAATGTTGGCGTTTATTTTCACAGCTGGTGTGTTGTTGCTGGACAGCGCACTCCACGCACCATCTTGAACAATTCACTAACCAGCGCAGTATGGTGGTGAGCTCAAGTGCGTGATTATGGTCCGCACCATTCCAAAGGGAATCTGCGGAGATACTAATTGAAAGATATAAGGAGACTCTGTCCCACTTATCGATTCATATTACTAGCTGGGGATTCTGGTGGATGGCGAGATTAGCTTGGACACAGCACTTTGGGACCATAGTGAATAGAGGTGAAGGGCGCTCTTGCTGTTCCTCAGTGCTAGAGAAGATGTATATCCAAACAGTTCCCCTTTACTGTTTAGACTGCTTACTTTGGCCCATATTTGAGATCCAAGACCAAGTTGTGGGATGAACTTCTGGTATAAAAGAAGGAAGGGACTCTTCCCTACACCAATCTGTTATTAAGCACCTTGGAGAGGGAAGCCACCTCATGGAGAGCATGCCTTTTGGCCAGAACCCTTTACACGAGGACCTAGATAAGCACTAAACACAGAAAATGCTGGAAATACTCAGCAACATCTTTTGGAGAGAGAAACAGGGTTAACGTTTCAGGTCAATGACCGTTCGTCACTGTCTTCTTCCAGGAATGCCCATTTAGATAAGCAGTTGGACTTGGATCTCTTGAAGTTTGCTGCTCCTGTCCAGTCCCAGGAGCACCAGGATTTCCTGACCTGAGCCACGTTAACGTAAATGCGATTAACATCACGCAACAGGTTTTTCTATCCTTTAGGCTCTCGATCCTTTACAATAGTTCCTAAATTGCTCAAACAACATACATCATAAACAGCATACAGCTAGCTGTCCTGTGTCTTCTGTATGTTGGGGAAGGGGGTTCAGTTTCAGTTTGGGTTTACTTCCATTCGTGGTTAACGTAATCTGGTGGATTTTCCGATCAGGTCTCTGATTGCATGCTACTTGAGTAATGCATTATTAACACATGCACTGACCCCATTTGAGTTTGTGGAGTCAGTCACATTTGCTTAATGTGGGGCAGGATTACAGCCCATATTGGGCCTGGCATTGGGAGCTCGCAAAAAAGCTGTGTAGGAGGGGTAAATTTAAAGGGATGTGGCTACTTAAAGGTAACTGGCCACATATTGTGGTAAAAATGTTGGTAAACTCTACAGGGCCTGGTAAAATTTTCAATGCCTATTTCAGTCTTTTGGTAACAAAAGTGCCTGGAAAATCCCAGTGGCAGCAAAATATATTTGAAGGCAAGAATCCAAGTCTATGTTCAAGTGATGGAACAGCACAACACTCCAACCCCTCATTTGATGGCTGGCGAAGTGGGATGGTGCAAAATGAAGTGTTAGTGAGGTTGGTGCCCGATTTTCTGTCTAGGTCACCACCCCGATAGGACAGCATTGCAGCATCCATGGAAGAAGGGTCCAGCTGACCATTACTGCCATGAACACTGCTGCATTTTAGTTCTGCACCAGGCTCTCTGCTGACCCAGAGTCTGTGGAGCTGATTCAGCAAGGTAAGGTCAGCACTCCTCTGTCTCCAAATGTTGGTCGGAGGATATCAGCAGGCGGGCACATTCTGCCCGGCATCTCCCCATTGCTCCATCTCTTCTTCCTCCAAAACCATTAATAAAGGAGAATTCCCATTGGGAAACCCACTGCCCCAATATTGGGGGATGCACCAAAGCAATGGCAGTGCCGGAAGTCTTGGCACAAAATTTCCTGACTAACTAAGTGGAAACGATAAAACAAGTTAAAGAAAGTGAGAGAAGGGTTCAGCAATAGCCTCAAAATGCAGCTTATTAAATGCACATCTGCAAGCAGGACACCTTAGCAGTCCTGGCCACCCATTTTACATGAGCAGATATATGACTGAGTGTTATACCAGCGTAAGCGCTGAGAAATTCTGAGGACATTTCAATAATCCTCTTTGAGTTAATTTTAATATGATTCACTGAGAACTGACAGATGCCTGTAGAAAATCTGACTGGAAAATGGTGATAAATCTGATCTAAATGTCTCCAGCCTTTTTTCTGATCAGTTGCACCTACTTGTTGCCTGTTACTTGCACTAATCTACTCTATTGAATCAATAGCAAATCACATGCAGAACTTCACAGGTTCAGGTGAGATCAGCTGTGCGGCAGGTGTATAATGGTCTCAGAAAGTGCGGAGAGGCATCCCACACAGAGTAGAACCCAGGATGTAATTAGCACGTCCTTTATAAGTACTTTAGATAATGCAATTCCTACACAGATACCCACTTACTGTGAAGTGGGGTTCTCTCACCATTGTCAATTTACTATCTGCCTGAGGATTACCTCTAATAATATTTTTGTTCTTTTCGTATTGATTTAGTTTAATTCTGAAACAACTGGTCAGAGTCAACTGCTTGAAGAGGGAGTTGCCTAATAAATGGTTATTGATTACAACGTTAAACAATTGAAAGCAAATTTATTCCCAGTTTTGATGAAGGATTTTGCAATTGTGGAACCTTTCTTGGTGAGGTGATGCAGGGAGGGGCAGTCTCGAGACATCTGGCAGAAGTTATTTCCAATTCTAGAGTTCCCCTAGAGGAACAACTGCAAAAAATGACTTTTCATGGCGATGTGGGCAGATTGCTCACGACCAAAATTGTCCTTTAACAAAGTTATTCTGCCAGTTATTCACTAATATTATGCCTGCACCTCGATATATGTATGACTTATCTTTAAGAGTAATTTGCAATTCTCTTTTACATGTGCCATTCTAATCGATTCTGTTCATTTTAACTTCACTTTCTATTCACTAATTTGTGTGAATTAAAGTAAATGGAGCCCAGAAAGGAAATATCGATTGTATTCTGCCAAAAGCAGGACGAATCCAATCCGATCAATTACCGCCCCATCAGTCTACTCTCAATCATCAGCAAAGTGATGGAAGGCGTCGTCGACAGTGCTATCAAGCGGCACTTACTCACCAATAACCTGCTCATTGATGCTGAGTTTGGGTTCCGCCAGGACCACTTGGCTCCAGAACTCATTACAGCCTTGGTCCAAACATGGACAAAAGAGCTGAATTCCAGAGGTGAGGTGAGAGTGACTGTCCTTGACATCAAGGCAGCATTTGGCCGAGTGTGGCATCGAGCCCTAGTAAAACTGAAGTCAATGGGAATCAGGGGGCATACTCTCCACTGGCTAGAGCCGTAGCTAGCACAAAGGAAGATGGTTGTGGTTGTTGGATGCCAATAGTCCCAGGACATCGCTGTAGGAATTCCTCAGGCTAGTGTCCTAGGCCCAACCATCTTCAGCTGCTTCTTCAATGACCTTCCCTCCAGTAGTTGCAACAGACACCATTGCATCTCTTAAGGAAAGCAGAGGAAGATACAGGGCTATGGGGAGAGAGCAGGGGAAATGGGATTACTTTGTATTGCTTTAACAATGAGGCAGTACATTCTCTTTCCATGCTATAAGTGTTAGACTTTGCTCAGTGGTAGCACTCTCGCCTCACCGTCAGAAGTTCTTGGGTTCAAGAGAAACTTGAACATATAATCTAGGCTGACACATCAGTGAAATATCAAGGGAGCCTTGCACTGATACGGGCATTGGGTAGACATAAAAGATCCCATGGCATGATTCAGAAGAAGAACTTGGGAGTTCTCCCAGTGTTCTGGTCAGCATTTATTCCTCGACCAACATCACTGAAATAGATTATCTGGTCACTTATCTCAGTGTTATTTGTGCGACACATCAGGGAGGGGGAGAAGTTCCTGGACTCTATGTTTCAGGAGATGGTCAGACCTATGAAGTTAATTACTGCAGATGTAGTCCGTGGTCGGGGACAGGACAGTGTGACTACGAGTGAGGAAGGTACAGGGATCCAGGATGTAGTGTTGAAGGAGACGCAGCCCTTGTTCTTGTCCAGCAGGATCGAGGTTCTTACTCCCTGTGAGGGCGGGAGCGGGGACTGCAGGGAGGATGAGCAACCTGGCCACAGCACCGTGGTACAGGGGGCCATTCAAGTGGAGGGAGTAAAAAGAAATGTTGTAGTGGTAGGGGATAGTATCATTAGGGGGATAGATAGGGTTCTCTGCAGTCAAGAGCGGGAGTCCCGAAGGCTGTGTTGCCTGCCCGGTGCCAGGGTTAAGGACATCTCTTCTGGGCTGGAAAGAAACTTGGAGTGGGAGGGGGAGGATCCATTTGTCATGGTCCATGTTGGTACAAACGACGTAGACAGGACAAGGAAGACGGTTCTGTTAAAGGAGTATGAGCAGCTAGGGGTCAAATTAAAAAACAGAACCTCAAGGGTAATAATCTCTGGGTTATTACCTGAGCCACGAGCGAATTTGGCTAGGATAAATAAAATTAAAGAGTTAAATGCGTGGCTCAAAGACTGGTGTGGGAGAAATGGGTTTTGCTTCTTGGGACACTGGCACCAGTATTGGGACAGGAGGGAGCTATTCTGTTGGGACAGACTCCACTTGGCCAGTGCTGGGACTAGAGTCCTGGCGAATCATATAACTAGGGCTGTAGAGAGGGCTTTAAACTAATTAGTGGGGGGGAGGTTTCTCGAGAGCAAATAATAGAAATGACAACAGAGAAGGTCATAGACTTAGGTAGCAGTGGGGGAATTAAAAAACAGAATGTGTCAGGAAGGGACAGAAGGTATGGAGTAAAAAGTAAAGTACTAAAAAGGGAAAAAACAGGAACTAAGTGTTACAAAACATATTTGAAAGTTCTTTATCTGAATGCACGTAGCATTCGTAACAAAATGAATGAGTTAACGGCACAAATAACGACATATGGGTATGATCTTGTGGCCATTACAGAAACATGGCTGCAGGGTGACCATGACTGGGAATTAAACATACCAGGTTATTTAACAATCAGGAAGGACAGGCAGGAAGGGAGAGGAGGTGGGGTGGCTATGTTAATAAAGGAGGAATCACTATAATACAGAGAAATGATATTGGGTCAAAGGAGCAGGATAGTGAAACAGTTTGGGTGGAGATAAGGAATAATAAGGGGAAAAAAACACTAGTGGGTGTAGTCTATAGGCCTCCGAACAGTTGCAACTCTGTTGGACGGAGTATTAATCAGGAAATAGTTGAGGCTTGTAATAAGGGAACAGCTATAATTATGGGGGATTTTAATTATCATATTAACTGGACAAATCAAATTGGGCAGAGCAGCCTTGAGGATGAGTTAATTGAGTGTATTAGGGATGGGTTTCTTGAGCAGTATGTAACTGAACCGACCAGGGGGCAAGCAACCTTAGATTTGGTCCTGTGTAATGAGACAGGATTAATTAAAAATGTCCTAGTAAAGGATCCCCTTGGAATGAGTGACCATAACATGGTTGAGTTCCATATTCAATTAGAGGGTGAGAAGGTTGGATCTCAAACAAGCGTGCTGAGATTGAATAAAGGAGACTATGAAGGTATGAGAGCGGAATTGATTAGAGTGGACTGGGAAAATAGATTAAAGGGTAAGACGGTACATGATCAGTGGTGTACATTTAAGGAGTTATTTTACAACTTCCAAAAAATATATATTCCACTGAGGAAAAAAGGGTGTAAAAGAAAAGATAGCCATCCGTGGCTAAGTAAAGTAATTAAGGATAGTATCCGACTAAAAACAAGGGCATATAAGGTAGCCAAATCTAGTGGGAGGATGGAAGATTGGGAAGTCTTTAAAAGACAGCAAAAAATAACTAAAAGATTGATTAAGAAAGGGAAGATAGATTATAAAAGTAAATTAGCAAAAAATATAAAAACAGACAGTAAAAGTTTCTATAGTTATATAAAAAGAAAAAGGGTGGCTAAAGTAAATGTTGGTCCCTTAGAGGATGAGACCGGGAAATTAATGGTGGGAAACATGGAGATGGCAAAAACACTGAACAATTATTTTGTATCAGTCTTTACAGTAGAGGACACTAAGAATATCCCAACACTGGACAAACAGGGGGCTCTAGGGGGGGAGGAACTAAATATGATTAAAATCACTAAGGAAGTGGTACTTGGTAAAATAATGGGACTCAAGGCGGATAAATCCCCTGGACCTGATGGCTTGCATCCTAGGGTCTTGAGGGAAGTAGCAGTAGGGATTGTGGATGCATTGGTAATAATTTTCCAAAACTCACTGGACTCAGCAAAGGTCCCGGCAGATAGAGCTCATGGAAGAGAGTGAGAGGGAGGCTTATGTATTAAAGATAGATCAAGAGAAAGTCTTTGATAGGGCCTTTTCTCATGAGTTTTCAATGAAGGTTTTGAAAGCATTTGGTTTTGGGAAAATTTCATTGAGTGGATAAGGATTTTTTATTCAAACATATTTAGCTGTGTTAAATGTAATGGTTTTTTATCCAAGTATTTTCCGATACAGAGATCAGTGAGACAGGGTTGTCCCCTGTCCCCTTTGCTATACACATTGGTAGCAGAACTATTAGGTCACATGATGCGAAAGAAACAAGGTGTAGTTGGGATTGCGGTTCCCAGTTCCGGGCTGGTGTTGGTGATACACCAAAATGCAGATGACACAACCTTAACATTGAGAAATGGGGAGTCAGTGAAGAAAGCTATGGACGTAATGGAGGAGTATTGTAGAGCTTCAGGAGCCAGAGTGAATTATAGTAAGTCCCAATGCCTGGTTGCAGGAAGGGGTAGGGAGGAATGGTTGAAGGAAAGTCCCTTTAAGGTGGTGGAGGTTTTTTGAAGTTCTGGGGTGCATATCAGGTGCAAGAAAGACAGAGATGAAGTGGATCGATTAAATTGGGAACCAAAGGTTATGAAAATTTTAAAGATTTTGGGAAGATGGGAAAGAAGGTGGTTGAAAGTGCAAGGAAGAGCGACAGTGGTGTCCGCTCACCTGCTATCTAAGCTATGGTACTTATTGACGGTGGAGGATATTCCTGAGTGGGTGGAAAAGTCCATCCGAGAGGCTTGTGTGAGGTTTTTACGGGAAGGGAAACCAGCCTTGGTTGCTTACAATACCATTATTGGACGAAGAAATCAGGGAAGACTCAATTTCCCAGATATTGATTTGAAGAAAAAATCCTTTAGAAGCAAATGGGTGAGGAGATTTCTTCAGAAGTCAAATACAAGTTTTTGGAAGAGTTGTTTCGAGCATTTTTTAAAACGAAGTGGGATAGGAGGGCAGGGGATATTGTAATAGCAACAGAAAATGCTGGAAATATTCAGCAGGCCCGGCAGCATCCGTGGAGAGAGAAACAGAGTTAACGTTTCAGGTCTGGGACCCTTCATCAGAACTGGAAAAAGTGGAATACAATAATATGTTTTTGAAATCGATTAAACCTCTCCCTCGGTTTTATAAGGGGGTTGTAGAGATTTGGGCCCAATTTTTAAAAAGTGTGCAGTTTATGCCCAAGGGGGCTGAGGAATTTTTTGAACAGCCCTTATTTATGAACAGGTGGGTCAACATCGAAGGAGAGGTATTATTTAATCAAGCTTTTATAAAAGCTGGTATTATATATGTGAAAGATGTATTATACGAGGTAATTCCAGGTTGGTTGCGGGAAGCGATAGTGAGGGACGTGGTGTGGGAGGAGGATCAGCAGGTAGAGGAAAAAGCAATAGGGATCATGTATGAGAAGATTGTGAGTGCAATGCCATAGGATTGGATGGAAGAAATAAATGTGGAAATCTCCAAAGGAAATAAAATGTATCCGGCTTTTCCAAGCTTTCTGCTGGAAAAAGGGGGAGAGCTGGTCCAATCTGACAACTGTAATACTATGCGGAATTTAGTGAATGGAGATTCAAGACACCTGCTGGTGAGGAGTTTTGGCAGAGTATATACCCACAGCTGGACTTCAACAGGATTTGGAAGGGAGTGTGGGCAAATTTTAAATGTCCAGAGTGGATTGAACTGGATTTCAAATTGGCTCATAACCAGATTTTTACCATGACGGTCTTGTGTAAGATTGGAGGAGTGGAGGGGGCAACTTGCCCAGTGTGTGGGACACGGGATGGGGCTCTGTCCCATTTACTGGTGTTATGTCCGCAGTTAAATGATTTTAAGTACTATGTTCGACAGTTGTGTGAAGTTTTTTTGCTGGGTATGGACCGAAGAGCGAGAATGGGAATCCTGTGGGACTCAATTTTGAGATGGGGATTGCAGGAGAGTCTGCCCGAGTCTAGTGCAGCGGCATTTAATTTAATGTTCAGTTTGGCTAGATTTGTGATTGTGCAAAGAAGGAATGCTCTGTTTGTTAAGGGGAGGAGAATCAATCTAAAAGTGTATTTTAAATATAAGCTAAAAGATCATTATAAGGCTCTGTGGATGCTTTATTCAGACAGGAATTTAAAGATAGTATTTTACAATCAATTTTTAAAGTACAATCAATTAATATATGTTACGGGAGACAAATTAAACTTCAGGTTTTGATGTTAATGTGTGGTGGAGGAATGGCTGTGCAGAGTGGCGGAATTGATTTGTATGATACAATGGAATGATCACGATGTTGTAAATGTTCATAATGTTCAATAAAAAATTTAAAACATAAAGGGCTAGAAATTCAGTAGGCTTTGCGCCCAGTTTTCACCCAAAGAGGGCTTTTGCGCCACTTGATGAGGTTGCGCCGATATTCAGCGCTGCGGTAATGGCGGCATTAGCCAGTAGCGCTGCGCCGCCACCGATGACGTCATCGGTGTGCGCAGTGCCCCGCTACCGCCCCGATACCAGCCCGACCGCCATATTGAGTAGCGACCGCCTCTTCCGTAGCGGCCGCAAACAACGTTCAGAGACCGGGGCCGTACTGCAGCCTTAGTGGGGTGAGTTAAGGTGGAGGTGCGGCCGGCCGCTTTTTCAGCGGCCGCCTGCCCGCACCTCCTTCCCCGGCCTCCTCCACCCCCCGCCCCCCGCGGTATTGCCGGCTGTTTTCCGGGAGCCCAGCACTTCTCCGTGGTGCCGGGCTCATTTGCCGGCACTAGCGAGCGGCGATCTCGCTGTTGCAGGCACCTCCCCCTTAAGAGAGGGAGGAAGGCCTGCAGTACCGCAGCCTGCCGCTCCGCAGCGGGTGGCGCTGCGGCAACTAGCGCGCCGAAATTCAGTTTCAGCGCCCCAAGCGGGGGCGGGCACACCCTGGAATAGCGCCCGGTTCCGACTTGGGGCGCAAAAACTGAATTTCTGACGGGCGCAACTGGCTCCGCGCGCAGCGCTAACTTTTGGGCGCACGCCAGCTGGCGGGGCCTAACTGAATTTCTAGCCCAAAAAGTTGGTAGCACCCTTGCCTCTGAGACAAGAAGGGTTGTGGGTTCAAGTCCCACTCCAGGACTTGAGCACAATAAATCTAGGCTGACACTCCAGTGCAGTACTTCTGCTACACTGCCGGAGGTGCCATCTTTCGAATGAGACATTAAACCAAGGCCCCGTCTGCTCTCTCAGGTGGATGTAAAAGATCCCATGGCACTATTTCGAAGAAGAGCAGGGGAGTTCTCCCCGGTATCCTGGCCAATATTTATCCCTCAACCAACATCACTAAAGCAGATTATCTGGTCATTATCACATTGCTGTTTGCGGGACCTTGCTGTTCGCAAATTGGCTGCCATGTTTCCTACATTACAACAGTGACTACACTTCAAAAAGTACTTCATTGGCTGTGAAGCGCTTTTTTATGTCTGGTGGTCGTGAAAGGTGCTGTATAAATGCAAGTCTTCCCTTTCTGTCTTTTAATTTGAGACATGACATGGTAAGTCTAGCATGCTTTGGGTGACTTGGAACTTCTGGGGTTAGAAATTGGGCCGTGTTGCGCCTATTTTGCGCCCATAAAGAGGATGCAACGAGGCCCAATTTTGGGGACCAATGTCCTGGGCCCCAAGGATGCCTGAAAAAATGTCCCATCCAAACTTGGGCCAAGCCATTTCGCGGTCGTCCCTGGTGTCCGCCTGAAACAGGCGATAAGCCCCATACGTATATAAGTGAGGGCGAGACAGTCGCTGGCAGCTCGCTCAGATTATTCAGATGAGGCCCGAGGGCTAATGAGTTTGTAACTGAAGTGCGGTGCAGCCCACATCCCCACCCACAATCAGAGCTAACAAAAACAGAAACAACAGAAAAAATGTTTGCAATACTTCTAAGTTTATTATCTTTTTGCTTTTGCTGAGATGCTGTAATAAAGAAATGAAAGTTCCCCCCAAAAAAGACAGAAAATACCTGACATACACCAACAAGGTGAAATCACGCTGCGTGATATTAGTAACAAGCACAATGGGGATAATTGTCACCTTCACTCTCTGGGCGGGTAAACTCCCGCCCGCCATTTCTGAAAATCGGGCAGGTTCTATAGCGAAGGGCAATGCTGTACGCCAATCTACCGCCCAAGCCGTGCAGGTGGAAATTCCCCACCATGTGTGCGCGTGAAGATCCTTTATCTGCTGCTTTAAGAGTGATTAACACGTCTGCTCATAATGGACAGAGGAATTTCATACAAACACATTCATGTGTTTTACTAACACCATACAGTGTGCTTTCCACCCACAAGTCTGGATTCACCACAGAGGCAAACACCTCAAATGGAGATGTCTTTTGACTCTGGAATGGACCATCACTCATACAATCAATTGCACATAGCAGTGAAAGGTTCAGTCCAACGTTCAGGCAGGTCTTCAATTAGGGTTCAAGGCAAGAGAAAGGACAAAAAATATAGGAGTGCATCTACAAAGTGGTTTGTCATCCAAGGTTGACTTTGCAAAATTATCAATTTAAAGCACATTTTGATGAGCCATTCATTGGATTTGTAGGTCAGTTTGGTCCGATTTAATTAAAAGATTTCAGTTCATTGACTTTATTCTAGGGGTTTTTCTTTGCTACATCTCATGCAAAATCAGATGAGCTTGAGTACTCTTTAACCAGAGGCTCGCCAGGGTTTTATTTGAATTCTTGTTACCCTATGGTCCAGTGCTTCAATCATTGTGGATGAATGAGCAAAGGCCACAAAATGGGATCTGAATGTGCCTTAAATGAATAAATGAAAACTTGGATGAATAAATTAGGCAGCTTGGGCAAAGCCCATTCGGTTGTTTCCTCTGTCAAAGATGGAATAGTATGGCCCAATGAAGACATCTCCCAGAATCCAGAGCCCTCCAGAAGAGGATGGAAGATACATGCTTTCAAATCCACTTAAGCAGTCACCTTGCTCCTGGAAGAAATGCAAAGTGTGAGAGTCAGTTCCCTAGAACTACTTTGTTGCTAATTCTGATTCTTCTGTGTGTATATTAATAAAAAATGAAAAGAACATCCACAGTTTCTTCTTTAGTGATCACTATGCTATGTTAAATCAAAAAATTCACAGAAATGTAAATTCTTTGGTCCATCAGTCTCTCAATTGGTCCACCGATGTGCCACAGACACTATTCTACATTACACATTCATGGGTGCAGTACTGACAACACTCAAGAAGTTCGACAGCATCCAGAACAAAGCAGTCCACATGATCGACAGGCCATCCAGCACCTTAAACACCCACTCCCTCCATCACTGGCACACCCGGGCTGCAGTGTGTACTATCTACAGGATGCACTGCAGCAACTCGCCAACATTGCTTCAACAGCACCTCCCAATCCCGAATCCCCATCACCTAGAAGGACAGGAGCAGCAGGTCCATGGAACACCATCACCTCCAAGTTCCCTTCCAAGTCACTTACCATCCTGACATGGACATATATCACTGTTCCTTCATCGTCGCTGGGTCAAAATCCTGGAACTTCTTCCCTAACAGAATTGTGGGTGTACGTTCACCACATGGAGTGCAGAGATTCAAGAAGGTGACTCACCACCACCTTCTCAAGAGCAACTAGGGATAGGCAATAAATGCTGGCCTTGATAGTGACGCCCATATTAAAAGAATGAATAAATAAAATATTAACATCTTCTCTTGCTTTATTAATTGATATGGAAGTTCATTTTTTAACTAAATGTAGTACAGTTACTCAATCTTACCACTTTGTACATTTTCATTAATTTTCTGCTCATTTTCTTATCTTACAGTTAACTGAGAAGCAATCTTACTGGATACTGAAGTCAGAGAACATAGTCAAACCATTCAAAGTCAGGTTTATCGAATTAAAACAAAAACATACCATGATTGTGTATTCAGATGGAGAAAGGGGATAGTCAATTCCATTGATTGTGAAGACCACATCGGGCATGTTGGACAGATTGTTACAGTTGATGGAGTACTGTAAAAAGGGTGAAGTATTTAACAATGGTCGTCAGTAGAATGTTCTCAGAGAAGCATTGCAGGAAATACTTGTATAAATAGCAAAATCAATGATGTAATCATTGGATGTACAGTTGGTCACGTTTAAAAGCAGCAAAAGTGCCAAGATGGTCCCGCGAGGAACCTGCGTCATCGATCCCGGTGGATATTCTGAGGTTTGTGGGGAGGTTCCCTGCAATCTAAGAGTGTATGGAGGCCATCTACCTGCCCCCAGAGGCTGTAAAAATGGCCGTTAATTGCTGGGCTTGTGGAGGAGGAACTGTTGGGGGAACCCCCCAGGATGAGAGTTAAAATGCCTCCACTGGCCCCCTTCGTAAGGGGGTCAAATTTAAAAAATATATTTTTACCCTGTCTTTGGGGGTGCAGGCTGCAACCCAGTTCCCTCGGTGGGACTCACATCCACCATTTAGCAGCCTGGTTTCACCAGGTGTCCCGGCATTGATGATCCGTTGGCCTTTGAGAGGCTGGGCTTACCAGGCACACAGGAACTCCCAGCATTGAGAATCTCCAGCCCTCCAACATCAGTAGTCTTGCTTGGAGTTGGTGGAAGCTCCACCCTTCACAAGATGCCCGGGAAACCCTAACCCAAAGGCGGGACCAGCCTAATTTGTAGCCCTACAGGCGCTCTACCACCTGACTTACAGTGGGAGGGCAGTGGAAGCCCCATAGATTCCTGGCTTAACAGGCCTTAAATTTAGTCATTTTGATGGGAGCTAAGCTTGATTCTTGAGATCCTTTTGGATCTTGCAGCTAGCTACAAAAGTCAGAAACAAGGGCACCACTGTAAGTCTTTGAAGTTAATGGTCATGCTTATCAAGATCAGGGATGTTAGCACTGGGAAATGAGAGTTTCAGGTACCTGTCAGCATCCAAGCACTCCCAGATCAGGGACTGCAGAGTTAGCTACAGAATAAACTCTTAAGTAAAGCATCATCTTATAAATACTACAAAATGAAAAATATATCACTAGAACCACCTTTGGTTCATTATAAAGTCTGATCTGTAACATAGAGCCTTACCCCGCCATAGTATCCTTGAGTTGCACCAATGTATTGCTGGATCTTGCTGATGGGTCCAGTGGGACCAGTGAGCAGAGAAGTACCAGTATCAACGATGGCCTGACAGCCCTCACTGCAGCCCACAACCTGCCCATTGATTGTCACCCTGAAAGAGGAAAAGGTGGTTACAGTTGATTGAATGCATTCCCTCCCTAAACCTCTCCGCCTCTCTACCTCTCTCTCTCCTTCTTTAAGATGCTCCTTAAAACATACCTTTTTGACCAAGCCTTTGGTCATCTGCCTGAATACCTCCTCATGTGGTTTGATGTCAAATTCTGTTTAATAAAGCTCCTGTGAAGCATCTTGGGACACATTACTACATTAAAGGCACTATATAAATGCAAGTTGTTGCTGTCAACCCTCAAACTAAGATATTTGTGAAAAACACAAGCAGAGCTGAACCAAAGAGGTGAATCTAAATTTAAATATTCCAATATTGGGTCAGACATCTTCCAGGCATCCTATGGGCATGGGACATTGGCCCCTGAGAATAGCCTGTTGTGCCCCTTTTACCTCCGTTAAAATAGGTGCAACGAGGTCCAATTTGTACTCTCGCACGTCTAATGAGCAGTCGGCCCTATTTCTCGTTCATTAATTTTAATCAATCAATCAGTTTTAATGAACAGCAAATCATGCAGGATGGATTCTTGGCACATGATTCTCCAAGTACTCCGAGTGTGTGCTCTCGGCGAGCAATGGCCTGCAATAACTTTACCCTTAGATGGATTGAGCCTCTGTTTGCTCAGGCTGGACTTAAACAATAGTCCAATTGTGGCCTGGAAGCTATCGTTGAGTTAGCTCGTTCCCTGTGTTTATTCCTGATCATTGAAAGGTGTTGCAATATCATCACACTAACTCAACTGCTACCCCATTGTACTTAATATTTCCACTTGCAATGTTGAGTGCAACTTGATTGTTACAGAATGCGTGCCAATTGTGAAATGGGTCAGTCATTTACCTGTCCAAGCTGATTTGCCAGTAAGTTTGGTGAGTGACGGGCACCCAGTTAATTTGACCTGTGTAGTGGTTTGGATCAATTCCACCAAATACAACTTCACTTCCGGACTGACCAGCCTCTCTGAAAAACAATTTAACCAGAATGTTATTGAAATGAGCATAAACAGAGATACAAAAATTCCTGATCAACAATATGTTTTATTGGCTGGCCCAATGTGGCATCATTAACCAGTGGAAATTAGACCAAAGTCAATATTTTGCGAAATAAATAAGAAAAGAGAACTTGATCGTCACTGTGCTGGTTGGAATGAAACATTGTTCTTTCCATAATCCCTGAAAGAGATTGCAATTATCCAATTTCCCATCTTGGATCTATAAGTCAATTAAAACATCTAAAGGAGTTGAATTTGTCCATTGGGATCCAGTTGGATGTGCTTCGACCTTTGCTAGAAGGTGAAGAGGTCACCTGACATGAAAACAGTTCATCCAGGTGAGAGAACAAACACAAGGAAGGGCGAGCAAAGGCCCATCGGCTTTATAGAAAGAAGGTTCTGTGGTGACCTTAAGTAAATACCCTATTATCAGCAGGGAGCATCGGAGATGGAAGTACAAGAAGGTAAGAAAACCAACCTGCTCAGGTAAAAAGCAAACAGGTCCTGTTGCACCAGGTCATCAGACATCATGTTATCAAACACAGGTGTGGCCCCTGATGATGCAATGCTTGGATAGGCCAATCCGAGAATCCCATCAAACGAAGCGTAGGAGAATGAACTCCCAGGTTCAGTCTCACTTAAACCAAATTCCTGCTGACTGATAGCTATGTTCGATACCTAGACAAAAGGAAAAAGCTAACTTGTTCTGAAGAATTATTTTACTGAGAGTCATCAACAAACACATTAGCGCATTGTTATCCAGGTCACACATTACTTACATGTTACGACAAAATGCTTGTTGTTCCTCGGGCTGATACTTTACCAAATAACAAAATTCAGTATTGACTGGGCAACAGTTTAGAACATAACATAAGAATTAGGAGCAGGAGTAGGCCATACAGCCCCTCGGGCCCACTCCACCATTCAATAAGATCCCCATATCTCTTGATTCCTCTAGAGTCCAAAAATCTATCTGACTGCGCCTTCAATATACTCAACAATTCAGCATCCACAGCCCTTTGAGGTAGAGAATTTCAAAGATCCACAACCTCTGAGTGAAAAAATTCCTCCTCATCTCAGTCTTAAATGGCCAACCCCTTATCTTGAGACTATGCCCCCTAGTTCTAGACTCTCCCACCAGTGAAAACAACCTCTGTCAATCCCCCTCAGAATCTTATATGTTTCGATGAGATTACCTCTCATTCTTCTAAACTCCAGAGAGTATAGGCCCAATCTAATCAATCTCTCCTCATAGGACAATCCTCTCATCCCAGGAATCAATCTAGCTTTATTGATACAGGGTTGTGAAAATCCACAGCTGTTCCTGAGCAATCCTGACCTCACAGGAACCTGGCGTATCATTGGCTGTGGTTTCACTTACCTGGTCAGAGGTCAGCAACAGTGCGTGTGGGCCCCATTTGGGGTCCAGGGTGAGGTTGTGACCAGGACCCCTGAAGATTTGAAAATATTGTTTTTTTTAACTGTTGATAGCAACTTCCAAGTATATTGAAATCCTCTTGTAGTTTTTCCTGTTCAGCTTTGGAGTCTACCACCTTCGTTAGCTTTGTATCATTGGCAATTTCAGAAATATTAAAAGTGAACGGCCAATGATTTTTAGTTCTTTGTTGTAGGACATGTTACTGCTGAACGATAAGGAATTGTCATAATGCTTGACTTTAATTTTTTAAATGAGATAATAGGAACACTACATTTCTAAATATCTTTGATTGAATTCTATCCATTGTTATGAACCTATAAATTAGCCTAAAAAGTATAAGTCCCATTGACATATTGACTCCTGTTACCATGCTGAAGCCCTTCACCCAACAACAACAGCAACTCGCATTTATATAGCGCCTTTACTGCAGTAAAACGTCCCAAGGGGCTTCACAGGAACATTATCAGACAAAATTTGACACCGAGCCATATAAGGAGATATTCGGACAGATGGCCAAAAGCTTGGTCAAAGAGGTAGGTTTTAAGGAGCATATTAAAGGGGGAGAGAGAGGTAGAGAGGCGGAGAGGTTTAGGGAGGGAATTCCTGAGCTTAGGGCCTAGGCAACAGAAAGCATGGCCACCAATGGTGGGGTGAAGGAAATCGGTGATGCAGAAGAGGCCTCTAACATTACAAAGCTCCCTATTGGCTTGTTGCAACATGATCTATTCAACTAACCAATACTCTATGCCTGCATTTGAAGAATGTATTGGATCTGATAGTAGGAGATATTAATATTCAGGGAACTCTGACTTGAATGGGCAATTTAAGAATTTTGACATTGTTTTGTCATAACTTTGTTAGTAAAAGTTACATTATACTTACAGTGACTGTGTCATAGCCCAGGATCCCAGTCATACTGCCTGAACCATACTGAATGGAGAGCGTTTGGTCATCTGTCTGAAATGTTGAGGACTTGCTTGGTGAATATCTGTTGTGGTTCACTGCAAAATAGTACACGTTTCATTACACTCAATTTAATGGTTTGGTTGTTTTATTCCACTACTGAGTTAAGGATAGATCTTACCAAAAATATTCTTTCTAATTCTTCATTTGTACCACCATTTCTTTCTGTTGAATTTTGCACTCATTTAGGTGAGGGGTGTTGGTGCTGGCTATTGAACCACTTTACATATCAGCCAACCAGCAGTAGCATCAAGAGTTCACAGGGTCAAGTACAGCATGGGTTAGATTTAGAGGAAAGCTACCTTTGTGCTGTCCAAACAATGGGCCTCTGCTGTAACTCACCAATGTAATATTTTCCGTTTCTCCGTACAACCATCGTATGGCTTCTCTGAGTCAGATTGCCAATTCGTGTCACAGCAGGACAGTGTTGTCCTGTGGGCCCATGATCATGAGGAACTAGGTTATGACGGCCCAAGTTGATTTTATGTAAGAGACCTTTGGCCCATTAACGCGGAAAGAAAAAAAAGAAAGACTTGCATTTCTATAGCACCTTTCACAGCCTCAGGACATCCCAAAGTGCTCTACAGCCAATGAAGTACTTTTGAAGTGTAGTCACTGTTGTAATGTAGGAGACACGGCAGCCAACTTGCGCACAGCAAGCTCCCACAAACAGCAACGTGATAATGACCAGATAATCTGTTTTAGTGCTATTGATTAATGGTTAAATATTGGCTGGGACAGCGGGGTGAACTCCCCAGCTCTTCTTTGAAATAGTGCCATGGGATCTTTTGCGTCTACCTGAGAGAGCAGATGTGGCCTCGATTTAACATCACACCTGAAAGATGGCACACTCTGACAGTGTAGCACTCCCTCAGTACAGCACTGGACTGTCATCCTAGATTTTGGTGTTCAAATTTCTGGATTGGGACTTGAACTGACAACCTTCTGACTCAGAAGGCGAGTGTGCTACCAACTAAGCCAGTGCTGACCCAGTATGGGCTGGATTTAAACCCAGTTCTCTGAGTGAAAGGCCAGTGCACTACATAGTCCCAGAGCACATTTTTCTAGCATTATTTTCTTTTATTAAGCATCCTTCCTAACTGGTATGACACTGCAGTAATGTGATTAAATTCCATTATCCAATTATTTCACAAACTCATCGAACAGAAATCATAAACGTGTGTGTTATAATTAGAATAAGTAGTCAGTTGGATATATAGCTTTAATTTACAGCATTGATGATTACTATGTAAATTAAAAGTTTGACCTAGTTGGTTTTACATCGCTAAATTGGATCAACTTTTAGGAGTATGTTTTGTGCTGGTGGCACTTGAACATCGACTGCCACCGTCCATGTCGACAAAAGTGGGCTTCTGTAAGTCAAATCTTTGAAGAAACAAAGCACCAGGCCTCACAACTCTAACAAATGTATTTTCATAAACATTGACACGTTGAATCAATTGGCTGTATTTTCAGAAGGTCTGGATCCACCAAATACTTTTACCCTTAACGCTCTTAGCCACCTTCTGTAAGTTTATGTGTCCTTTAATTGGTGATCAATTGATTGTGCCCTTGGAACACTTTCCCAATCAATGCCCAGATCACTCAGCGGAAAATGCCAACGAAATCTTGGGAAGTCTAACTGTTTACGTATACTTACTGCATACTTGGCTGTTACAGTAAACTGATGTGATCCAAAGGTTGGAGGAGCCAGTATCAAAGATGACGGTGAAGCTCTGTGGTGGGGTTCCAATGGTGATTGCTCCAAAATAAGACATCTGTCAGAATATTTTATAGATGAAACAAGGTATGTTATAATTTACCAAGAGTTGCTGTATTAAATTTCAGTGCATATAGACACACACTGAGGCAGATGTTCAAGTTCCTGTGCTCAGGTGTATTGGACTGTCTAGGCACAGCTCATAGAAGCAAATTAGGTTGGAAGGAGCATGTGCCTGTATAGGAGTTTGCCCGATTTTCCTCCCCACACTGCACCCCTGCAAACCAGTGCACCTCGTCACAGGAACAGAAAGACCTGTATGATTGAGAACAAAGGGTGTTTTGGACTAACCCTAACCCTAACCCTAACCCTAGATGTTGTTACAAGCACAGCATCAGTATTCACTTGTACACCAACAACACGTATCTCTCTGGCACCACTCTCATCTTCAGGCTGTTGCTGTCTTGTGTGACTGCTCGCCGCACCATCAAGTCTTGGATTTGGGTTGTGGTCGGCTTTGACCTGACTTTCTTATCCAGAATGGTTATCACCAAGACTGCTCATGTTGCTCACTTCACCCTACCTCTCTCTCATCAGTACAAAATCCATAATCCATGCCTTCATCACCTCAAGTATCGATTTCTCAAATGCATCCCCTCCCCCAATCTTCACAAGCTTCAGTTATTTCCCCGCTCTGTGGTCGAGTTTTTTCTCCCAAGTTCCTGAGTGCTCATCACTCCTGTCCTTGTCACAGTTACCCTGCCTCCCAGCTTGTTGGCTCCCTCATCCTCATTTTCAAATCCCTTCAGTCACACTGCACTTTATCCGAGTGATCTTCTCCAGTCGTAGATACCAGCCCACAAACTCCACTCCTGGAGAGAGTGAAGAACCAGCTCTACTTTAGAGTTCAAATCCATCCGGCCTCCGACTCAAACCACCCAGGCGGGAACGCCGCCTGTTCCCACCGGCTTCTTGCCAAGAGTTACAATCAGCCTTGAAAACTCTTCTTTCACTCACTTTGCTCCTGTTTTCTGACGTTCTCTCCACAAACTACTTCACCTCACTACCCCTCTTCCCCCATTCAAAGACTACCTAAAAGCCTAGCTCTTCCATTGTGTTTTTTGAACCCCTGCTTAATCTTTGCTGTTTCTCCCCCTCCCTAAATTATTCATAGATGTTCTTCTACATCAGGGGTGCTATGTAAATGCAAATTGTTGTAATTGCATTGATTTTCCATTCCTCAAGAAAATTTTACAGATCTAGATTAATGCTCACCTACCTCGTAGAAACAGAGGCCTAGAAATTGGGTATAGCCCCGCCAGCTCGTTTGCGCCGAAAATTTTGCGCTGGCCACGGAGCCAGTTGCGCCCGTCCCATATTCACTTTTAGCGCCCCAAGGCGGAACCGGGCACTGTTCCAGGGTGTGCCCGCCCCCGCTTGGGGCGCTGAAAGTGAATTTCAGCGCTCCCGGTGCCGCTGCGCCACCCGATGCGGTGCGACAGGCTGCTGTACTGCAGGCCTCCTCCTTCTCTTAAGGAGGAGGTGCCTGCAACGGCCGGAGCCGCGATCGCGAGTGCCGGCAAAAGAGCCCGGCACAACGGAGAAGTGCCGGGCTCCACGGAAACCAGCTGGCAATGCCGCGGGGGGGGCGGTGGAGGAGGCCAGGGAAGGAGGTGCGGGCAGGCGGCCGCCGAAAAAGCAGCCGGCCGCACCTCCACCTTAAAGCGCCCCGCTAAGGCTGCAGTAAGGACCCGGTCTCCCGATGTTGTTAGCGGTCACCACGGAAGAGGCGGCCGCTACTGAAGATGGGGGTCGGGGCGGTAGCGGGGCGGAACCGGGGCACTGCGCACACCGATGACGTCATCGGTGCCGGCGCAGCGCTACCGGCTACCGCCGCCATTACCGCGGCCCTCAAAATCAGCACTACCACCCCTACTGGCGCAGAAGCCCTCTTTGGGCTGTAACTGGGCGCAAAGCCCACCGAATTTCTAGGCCAGAATGCCTTGCTGCTAAAATTAAAAACAGTTTACCTACTCTTATTTTCTTTAGGAATTTTTCAATGCTAAATATAATTTCTAATTATATTAATGCAGTATATTCTCCATCAAGTCACATAACCTAAACTCTGTGATCCTGGAGATCTACTCTTTACTAACACATTCCTTGAATAACACAAGGGCGGGGGGTGGGGGGCTAATGATAACATTGGGCAATAATGTAAAATGGGCGAAATCGGATCAGCCGCCCATTGTACAGCTGCCCCGATTTTAATTTCCATTGACTTCAGTGGAAGCCAAAATCGGGAGAGGTGTATAATGGGTGGCCAGTCTGATAACGCCTGTTTTACACTACCTCCAAATGTCGAAATTAACCCCATGCGCCCAATAACCGGTGCAAAGCTATGGAGGTCTACTGCAATAAATACAACTGACATGGAACTTGAGGGCAAATTCACCAATGCTGCACTCCCAGTGGAGAACTATGCTCGGAAGATAGGGCTGCTACTTTGCAGCATTGGATCTCTAAGTTTCCTTCAATCTCAACTCTCCACCGGGATCAGTGAAGTTGCCCTTAAATTTCCTCAGCAAAAATGACAGCGATTACTTACGTCCAAATAGTTTCTAAGTGGCTCGCCTGAAGCCAGGGACTGGCTGTTGAAGAGTCCTGCATATTTGGAGTATGGATTGTGTGGGTGATTCTTCAGAAATTCCCCAAGTAACCCACGTTCTTCAAGAGCCTTACGGGTAGATTTACCTTTTATCAAGGGAACTCTGTGAAGATAAACATGACACACAGTAGGGGGTGAATCAAAGTTGTGAGCAACATGCCCTAGTCTTTTAATTAAACTCTGCAGATTGCGGGACTAGCATTGTAACAATGGTTCAAAATTAGGTCAATCAGAGATACAAAAACCTACTTCAAAACAGCAGTTGCTTGAACGTTAATTGAAATAGGTGTAGAAAGAAAAAAGAAAAGGAACTTGGGGCCTCGATTTTAACTTGGGGAGGGATCGGTGAATTGGGCTGGGGGAATCCGGGGAGCACGACAAACCCGCATGCCGAGGCCTGGAGAGATTTTAACTCTTGGGCTCATTTCCATATTCAGACTCGGACTGCCACTCAAACCCGGCAAGAATCACTGATACTTTAGCGCAGATGCTATATTGTTCTCTGTAATATGCTTGGAAGGAGATCATCAGAAGCAGGTAAATAATTAGTAGATAGAGGTATGTTAATAAATGTACATTGAATTATCTCATGGAACATGACTACGATGGAAGAAATATTTCATGTGCAAATGTTTAAAAGGAAAGAGAACTTAAAACTATCTCCTACTGATCCTGTTAGATAGAAACTGCAGTACAAAGAAACACTGCACAAGAATGGAAATTTAGATACATAGATACAGATAAAATAATAATTTCCTACCTGATTAAACACTCAGAGAGCTGAATGCAAGCGAGTGCAATGAGTAGCCACTTCATCTTGTCCGGCACTTCTCAGGACGTTGGCGAGGTTTGTGAAATGTCTGGCTACTTTTATACAGGTCTGTACCAACCAGTTCTATTGTCCATAAAGTCAAATGATGTAGGTCATCAAAAAAATTTGCGGTTGTATCGTCCTTGTGGAAGGACACACTCGGACTCCAGGTGTTATTTAATAATTATCAGCTGATATTTTTGACAATCAAACATTTTAAATGTCAAGCTTTAGAACGTAGAGCTGATAAGAGAACCACATGCATATTTGTTAAAGAAGATAACATATGGTTCTTGCAAATGTAAGTGTTTAGCTCTTTGAAGCCAGTATGATTATAGAAACCTAGAGCATGTTTCAAGGGTAAGGAACGCATGTGGCACATTGTTGCTTTATATGAGATCTCAAGCTCAGGGGAAGCTCATTTATTTTGTTTTCACTGAATTACCTAAAAGTTTCAAACAAAGGTCACATGAGGAACCTGGAAGCTGAGGGATTACGTGGTCATATCCTAGATTTTATCTGGGCTGTGTAGCAGCCTTAGGATCTACTTAAGGATAGATGGGAGACTCAGTGAGCCCATCTCAAAAGTGGAGCGAGGCAAAGTTGTCCACGGTCGCAAATTCTGTTCAGTGTCTTAACCAATGACGCGTTAGATGACATTGTTATGGAAATGTCTGTGCCAAAGAATGTTGGCGTTTATTTTCACAGCTGGTGTGTTGTTGCTGGACAGCGCACTCCACGCGCCATCTTGAACAATTCACTAACCAGCGCAGTATGGTGGTGAGCTCAAGTGCGTGATTATGGTCCGCACCATTCCAAAGGGAATCTGCGGAGATACTAATTGAAAGATATAAGGAGACTCTGTCCCACTTATCGATTCATATTACTAGCTGGGGATTCTGGTGGATGGCGAGATTAGCTTGGACACAGCACTTTGGGACCATAGTGAATAGAGGTGAAGGGCGCTCTTGCTGTTCCTCAGTGCTAGAGAAGATGTATATCCAAACAGTTCCCCTTTACTGTTTAGACTGCTTACTTTGGCCCATATTTGAGATCCAAGACCAAGTTGTGGGATGAACTTCTGGTATAAAAGAAGGAAGGGACTCTTCCCTACACCAATCTGTTATTAAGCACCTTGGAGAGGGAAGCCACCTCATGGAGAGCATGCCTTTTGGCCAGAACCCTTTACACGAGGACCTAGATAAGCACTAAACACAGAAAATGCTGGAAATACTCAGCAACATCTTTTGGAGAGAGAAACAGGGTTAACGTTTCAGGTCAATGACCGTTCGTCACTGTCTTCTTCCAGGAATGCCCATTTAGATAAGCAGTTGGACTTGGATCTCTTGAAGTTTGCTGCTCCTGTCCAGTCCCAGGAGCACCAGGATTTCCTGACCTGAGCCACGTTAACGTAAATGCGATTAACATCACGCAACAGGTTTTTCTATCCTTTAGGCTCTCGATCCTTTACAATAGTTCCTAAATTGCTCAAACAACATACATCATAAACAGCATACAGCTAGCTGTCCTGTGTCTTCTGTATGTTGGGGAAGGGGGTTCAGTTTCAGTTTGGGTTTACTTCCATTCGTGGTTAACGTAATCTGGTGGATTTTCCGATCAGGTCTCTGATTGCATGCTACTTGAGTAATGCATTATTAACACATGCACTGACCCCATTTGAGTTTGTGGAGTCAGTCACATTTGCTTAATGTGGGGCAGGATTACAGCCCATATTGGGCCTGGCATTGGGAGCTCGCAAAAAAGCTGTGTAGGAGGGGTAAATTTAAAGGGATGTGGCTACTTAAAGGTAACTGGCCACATATTGTGGTAAAAATGTTGGTAAACTCTACAGGGCCTGGTAAAATTTTCAATGCCTATTTCAGTCTTTTGGTAACAAAAGTGCCTGGAAAATCCCAGTGGCAGCAAAATATATTTGAAGGCAAGAATCCAAGTCTATGTTCAAGTGATGGAACAGCACAACACTCCAACCCCTCATTTGATGGCTGGCGAAGTGGGATGGTGCAAAATGAAGTGTTAGTGAGGTTGGTGCCCGATTTTCTGTCTAGGTCACCACCCCGATAGGACAGCATTGCAGCATCCATGGAAGAAGGGTCCAGCTGACCATTACTGCCATGAACACTGCTGCATTTTAGTTCTGCACCAGGCTCTCTGCTGACCCAGAGTCTGTGGAGCTGATTCAGCAAGGTAAGGTCAGCACTCCTCTGTCTCCAAATGTTGGTCGGAGGATATCAGCAGGCGGGCACATTCTGCCCGGCATCTCCCCATTGCTCCATCTCTTCTTCCTCCAAAACCATTAATAAAGGAGAATTCCCATTGGGAAACCCACTGCCCCAATATTGGGGGATGCACCAAAGCAATGGCAGTGCCGGAAGTCTTGGCACAAAATTTCCTGACTAACTAAGTGGAAACGATAAAACAAGTTAAAGAAAGTGAGAGAAGGGTTCAGCAATAGCCTCAAAATGCAGCTTATTAAATGCACATCTGCAAGCAGGACACCTTAGCAGTCCTGGCCACCCATTTTACATGAGCAGATATATGACTGAGTGTTATACCAGCGTAAGCGCTGAGAAATTCTGAGGACATTTCAATAATCCTCTTTGAGTTAATTTTAATATGATTCACTGAGAACTGACAGATGCCTGTAGAAAATCTGACTGGAAAATGGTGATAAATCTGATCTAAATGTCTCCAGCCTTTTTTCTGATCAGTTGCACCTACTTGTTGCCTGTTACTTGCACTAATCTACTCTATTGAATCAATAGCAAATCACATGCAGAACTTCACAGGTTCAGGTGAGATCAGCTGTGCGGCAGGTGTATAATGGTCTCAGAAAGTGCGGAGAGGCATCCCACACAGAGTAGAACCCAGGATGTAATTAGCACGTCCTTTATAAGTACTTTAGATAATGCAATTCCTACACAGATACCCACTTACTGTGAAGTGGGGTTCTCTCACCATTGTCAATTTACTATCTGCCTGAGGATTACCTCTAATAATATTTTTGTTCTTTTCGTATTGATTTAGTTTAATTCTGAAACAACTGGTCAGAGTCAACTGCTTGAAGAGGGAGTTGCCTAATAAATGGTTATTGATTACAACGTTAAACAATTGAAAGCAAATTTATTCCCAGTTTTGATGAAGGATTTTGCAATTGTGGAACCTTTCTTGGTGAGGTGATGCAGGGAGGGGCAGTCTCGAGACATCTGGCAGAAGTTATTTCCAATTCTAGAGTTCCCCTAGAGGAACAACTGCAAAAAATGACTTTTCATGGCGATGTGGGCAGATTGCTCACGACCAAAATTGTCCTTTAACAAAGTTATTCTGCCAGTTATTCACTAATATTATGCCTGCACCTCGATATATGTATGACTTATCTTTAAGAGTAATTTGCAATTCTCTTTTACATGTGCCATTCTAATCGATTCTGTTCATTTTAACTTCACTTTCTATTCACTAATTTGTGTGAATTAAAGTAAATGGAGCCCAGAAAGGAAATATCGATTGTATTCTGCCAAAAGCAGGACGAATCCAATCCGATCAATTACCGCCCCATCAGTCTACTCTCAATCATCAGCAAAGTGATGGAAGGTGTCGTCGACAGTGCTATCAAGCGGCACTTACTCACCAATAACCTGCTCATTGATGCTGAGTTTGGGTTCCGCCAGGACCACTTGGCTCCAGAACTCATTACAGCCTTGGTCCAAACATGGACAAAAGAGCTGAATTCCAGAGGTGAGGTGAGAGTGACTGTCCTTGACATCAAGGCAGCATTTGGCCGAGTGTGGCATCGAGCCCTAGTAAAACTGAAGTCAATGGGAATCAGGGGGCATACTCTCCACTGGCTAGAGCCGTAGCTAGCACAAAGGAAGATGGTTGTGGTTGTTGGATGCCAATAGTCCCAGGACATCGCTGTAGGAATTCCTCAGGCTAGTGTCCTAGGCCCAACCATCTTCAGCTGCTTCTTCAATGACCTTCCCTCCAGTAGTTGCAACAGACACCATTGCATCTCTTAAGGAAAGCAGAGGAAGATACAGGGCTATGGGGAGAGAGCAGGGGAAATGGGATTACTTTGTATTGCTTTAACAATGAGGCAGTACATTCTCTTTCCATGCTATAAGTGTTAGACTTTGCTCAGTGGTAGCACTCTCGCCTCACCGTCAGAAGTTCTTGGGTTCAAGAGAAACTTGAACATATAATCTAGGCTGACACATCAGTGAAATATCAAGGGAGCCTTGCACTGATACGGGCATTGGGTAGACATAAAAGATCCCATGGCATGATTCAGAAGAAGAACTTGGGAGTTCTCCCAGTGTTCTGGTCAGCATTTATTCCTCGACCAACATCACTGAAATAGATTATCTGGTCACTTATCTCAGTGTTATTTGTGCGACACATCAGGGAGGGGGAGAAGTTCCTGGACTCTATGTTTCAGGAGATGGTCAGACCTATGAAGTTAATTACTGCAGATGTAGTCCGTGGTCGGGGACAGGACAGTGTGACTACGAGTGAGGAAGGTACAGGGATCCAGGATGTAGTGTTGAAGGAGACGCAGCCCTTGTTCTTGTCCAGCAGGATCGAGGTTCTTACTCCCTGTGAGGGCGGGAGCGGGGACTGCAGGGAGGATGAGCAACCTGGCCACAGCACCGTGGTACAGGGGGCCATTCAAGTGGAGGGAGTAAAAAGAAATGTTGTAGTGGTAGGGGATAGTATCATTAGGGGGATAGATAGGGTTCTCTGCAGTCAAGAGCGGGAGTCCCGAAGGCTGTGTTGCCTGCCCGGTGCCAGGGTTAAGGACATCTCTTCTGGGCTGGGAAGAAACTTGGAGTGGGAGGGGGAGGATCCATTTGTCATGGTCCATGTTGGTACAAACGACGTAGACAGGACAAGGAAGACGGTTCTGTTAAAGGAGTATGAGCAGCTAGGGGTCAAATTAAAAAACAGAACCTCAAGGGTAATAATCTCTGGGTTATTACCTGAGCCACGAGCGAATTTGGCTAGGATAAATAAAATTAAAGAGTTAAATGCGTGGCTCAAAGACTGGTGTGGGAGAAATGGGTTTTGCTTCTTGGGACACTGGCACCAGTATTGGGACAGGAGGGAGCTATTCTGTTGGGACGGACTCCACTTGGCCAGTGCTGGGACTAGAGTCCTGGCGAATCATATAACTAGGGCTGTAGAGAGGGCTTTAAACTAATTAGTGGGGGGGAGGTTTCTCGAGAGCAAATAATAGAAATGACAACAGAGAAGGTCATAGACTTAGGTAGCAGTGGGGGAATTAAAAAACAGAATGTGTCAGGAAGGGACAGAAGGTATGGAGTAAAAAGTAAAGTACTAAAAAGGGAAAAAACAGGAACTAAGTGTTACAAAACATATTTGAAAGTTCTTTATCTGAATGCACGTAGCATTCGTAACAAAATGAATGAGTTAACGGCACAAATAACGACATATGGGTATGATCTTGTGGCCATTACAGAAACATGGCTACAGGGTGACCATGACTGGGAATTAAACATACCAGGTTATTTAACAATCAGGAAGGACAGGCAGGAAGGGAGAGGAGGTGGGGTGGCTATGTTAATAAAGGAAGGAATCACTATAATACAGAGAAATGATATTGGGTCAAAGGAGCAGGATAGTGAAACAGTTTGGGTGGAGATAAGGAATAATAAGGGGAAAAAAACACTAGTGGGTGTAGTCTATAGGCCTCCGAACAGTTGCAACTCTGTTGGACGGAGTATTAATCAGGAAATAGTTGAGGCTTGTAATAAGGGAACAGCTATAATTATGGGGGATTTTAATTATCATATTAACTGGACAAATCAAATTGGGCAGAGCAGCCTTGAGGATGAGTTCATTGAGTGTATTAGGGATGGGTTTCTTGAGCAGTATGTAACTGAACCGACCAGGGGGCAAGCAACCTTAGATTTGGTCCTGTGTAATGAGACAGGATTAATTAAAAATGTCCTAGTAAAGGATCCCCTTGGAATGAGTGACCATAACATGGTTGAGTTCCATATTCAATTAGAGGGTGAGAAGTTTGGATCTCAAACAAGCGTGCTGAGATTGAATAAAGGAGACTATGAAGGTATGAGAGCGGAATTGATTAGAGTGGACTGGGAAAATAGATTAAAGGGTAAGACGGTACATGATCAGTGGTGTACATTTAAGGAGTTATTTTACAACTTCCAAAAAATATATATTCCACTGAGGAAAAAAGGGTGTAAAAGAAAAGATAGCCATCCGTGGCTAAGTAAAGTAATTAAGGATAGTATCCGACTAAAAACAAGGGCATATAAGGTAGCCAAATCTAGTGGGAGGATGGAAGATTGGGAAGTCTTTAAAAGACAGCAAAAAATAACTAAAAGATTGATTAAGAAAGGGAAGATAGATTATAAAAGTAAATTAGCAAAAAATATAAAAACAGACAGTAAAAGTTTCTATAGTTATATAAAAAGAAAAAGGGTGGCTAAAGTAAATGTTGGTCCCTTAGAGGATGAGACCGGGAAATTAATGGTGAGAAACATGGAGATGGCAAAAACACTGAACAATTATTTTGTATCAGTCTTTACAGTAGAGGACACTAAGAATATCCCAACACTGGACAAACAGGGGGCTCTAGGGGGGGAGGAACTAAATATGATTAAAATCACTAAGGAAGTGGTACTTGGTAAAATAATGGGACTCAAGGCGGATAAATCCCCTGGACCTGATGGCTTGCATCCTAGGGTCTTGAGGGAAGTAGCAGTAGGCATTGTGGATGCATTGGTAATAATTTTCCAAAACTCACTGGACTCAGCAAAGGTCCCGGCAGATAGAGCTCATGGAAGAGAGTGAGAGGGAGGCTTATGTATTAAAGATAGATCAAGAGAAAGTCTTTGATAGGGCCTTTTCTCATGAGTTTTCAATGAAGGTTTTGAAAGCATTTGGTTTTGGGAAAATTTCATTGAGTGGATAAGGATTTTTTATTCAAACATATTTAGCTGTGTTAAATGTAATGGTTTTTTATCCAAGTATTTTCCGATACAGAGATCAGTGAGACAGGGTTGTCCCCTGTCCCCTTTGCTATACACATTGGTAGCAGAACTATTAGGTCACATGATGCGAAAGAAACAAGGTGTAGTTGGGATTGCGGTTCCCAGTTCCGGGCTGGTGTTGGTGATACACCAAAATGCAGATGACACAACCTTAACATTGAGAAATGGGGAGTCAGTGAAGAAAGCTATGGACGTAATGGAGGAGTATTGTAGAGCTTCAGGAGCCAGAGTGAATTATAGTAAGTCCCAATGCCTGGTTGCAGGAAGGGGTAGGGAGGAATGGTTGAAGGAAAGTCCCTTTAAGGTGGTGGAGGTTTTTTGAAGTTCTGGGGTGCATATCAGGTGCAAGAAAGACAGGGATGAAGTGGATCGATTAAATTGGGAACCAAAGGTTATGAAAATTTTAAAGATTTTGGGAAGATGGGAAAGAAGGTGGTTGAAAGTGCAAGGAAGAGCGACAGTGGTGTCCGCTCACCTGCTATCTAAGCTATGGTACTTATTGACGGTGGAGGATATTCCTGAGTGGGTGGAAAAGTCCATCCGAGAGGCTTGTGTGAGGTTTTTACGGGAAGGGAAACCAGCCTTGGTTGCTTACAATACCATTATTGGACGAAGAAATCAGGGAAGACTCAATTTCCCAGATATTGATTTGAAGAAAAAATCCTTTAGAAGCAAATGGGTGAGGAGATTTCTTCAGAAGTCAAATACAAGTTTTTGGAAGAGTTGTTTCGAGCATTTTTTAAAACGAAGTGGGATAGGAGGGCAGGGGATATTGTAATAGCAACAGAAAATGCTGGAAATATTCAGCAGGCCCGGCAGCATCCGTGGAGAGAGAAACAGAGTTAACGTTTCAGGTCTGGGACCCTTCATCAGAACTGGAAAAAGTGGAATACAATAATATGTTTTTGAAATCGATTAAACCTCTCCCTCGGTTTTATAAGGGGGTTGTAGAGATTTGGGCCCAATTTTTAAAAAGTGTGCAGTTTATGCCCAAGGGGGCTGAGGAATTTTTTGAACAGCCCTTATTTATGAACAGGTGGGTCAACATCGAAGGAGAGGTATTATTTAATCAAGCTTTTATAAAAGCTGGTATTATATATGTGAAAGATGTATTATACGAGGTAATTCCAGGTTGGTTGCGGGAAGCGATAGTGAGGGACGTGGTGTGGGAGGAGGATCAGCAGGTAGAGGAAAAAGCAATAGGGATCATGTATGAGAAGATTGTGAGTGCAATGCCATAGGATTGGATGGAAGAAATAAATGTGGAAATCTCCAAAGGAAATAAAATGTATCCGGCTTTTCCAAGCTTTCTGCTGGAAAAAGGGGGAGAGCTGGTCCAATCTGACAACTGTAATACTATGCGGAATTTAGTGAATGGAGATTCAAGACACCTGCTGGTGAGGAGTTTTGGCAGAGTATATACCCACAGCTGGACTTCAACAGGATTTGGAAGGGAGTGTGGGCAAATTTTAAATGTCCAGAGTGGATTGAACTGGATTTCAAATTGGCTCATAACCAGATTTTTACCATGACGGTCTTGTGTAAGATTGGAGGAGTGGAGGGGGCAACTTGCCCAGTGTGTGGGACACGGGATGGGGCTCTGTCCCATTTACTGGTGTTATGTCCGCAGTTAAATGATTTTAAGTACTATGTTCGACAGTTGTGTGAAGTTTTTTTGCTGGGTATGGACCGAAGAGCGAGAATGGGAATCCTGTGGGACTCAATTTTGAGATGGGGATTGCAGGAGAGTCTGCCCGAGTCTAGTGCAGCGGCATTTAATTTAATGTTCAGTTTGGCTAGATTTGTGATTGTGCAAAGAAGGAATGCTCTGTTTGTTAAGGGGAGGAGAATCAATCTAAAAGTGTATTTTAAATATAAGCTAAAAGATCATTATAAGGCTCTGTGGATGCTTTATTCAGACAGGAATTTAAAGATAGTATTTTACAATCAATTTTTAAAGTACAATCAATTAATATATGTTACGGGAGACAAATTAAACTTCAGGTTTTGATGTTAATGTGTGGTGGAGGAATGGCTGTGCAGAGTGGCGGAATTGATTTGTATGATACAATGGAATGATCACGATGTTGTAAATGTTCATAATGTTCAATAAAAAATTTAAAACATAAAGGGCTAGAAATTCAGTAGGCTTTGCGCCCAGTTTTCACCCAAAGAGGGCTTTTGCGCCACTTGATGAGGTTGCGCCGATATTCAGCGCTGCGGTAATGGCGGCATTAGCCAGTAGCGCTGCGCCGCCACCGATGACGTCATCGGTGTGCGCAGTGCCCCGCTACCGCCCCGATACCAGCCCGACCGCCATATTGAGTAGCGACCGCCTCTTCCGTAGCGGCCGCAAACAACGTTCAGAGACCGGGGCCGTACTGCAGCCTTAGTGGGGTGAGTTAAGGTGGAGGTGCGGCCGGCCGCTTTTTCAGCGGCCGGCCGCTTTTTCAGCGGCCGCCTGCCCGCACCTCCTTCCCCGGCCTCCTCCACCCCCCGCCCCCCGCGGTATTGCCGGCTGTTTTCCGGGAGCCCAGCACTTCTCCGTGGTGCCGGGCTCATTTGCCGGCACTAGCGAGCGGCGATCTCGCTGTTGCAGGCACCTCCCCCTTAAGAGAGGGAGGAAGGCCTGCAGTACCGCAGCCTGCCGCTCCGCAGCGGGTGGCGCTGCGGCAACTAGCGCGCCGAAATTCAGTTTCAGCGCCCCAAGCGGGGGCGGGCACACCCTGGAATAGCGCCCGGTTCCGACTTGGGGCGCAAAAACTGAATTTCTGACGGGCGCAACTGGCTCCGCGCGCAGCGCTAACTTTTGGGCGCACGCCAGCTGGCGGGGCCTAACTGAATTTCTAGCCCAAAAAGTTGGTAGCACCCTTGCCTCTGAGACAAGAAGGGTTGTGGGTTCAAGTCCCACTCCAGGACTTGAGCACAATAAATCTAGGCTGACACTCCAGTGCAGTACTTCTGCTACACTGCCGGAGGTGCCATCTTTCGAATGAGACATTAAACCAAGGCCCCGTCTGCTCTCTCAGGTGGATGTAAAAGATCCCATGGCACTATTTCGAAGAAGAGCAGGGGAGTTCTCCCCGGTATCCTGGCCAATATTTATCCCTCAACCAACATCACTAAAGCAGATTATCTGGTCATTATCACATTGCTGTTTGCGGGACCTTGCTGTTCGCAAATTGGCTGCCATGTTTCCTACATTACAACAGTGACTACACTTCAAAAAGTACTTCATTGGCTGTGAAGCGCTTTTTTATGTCTGGTGGTCGTGAAAGGTGCTGTATAAATGCAAGTCTTCCCTTTCTGTCTTTTAATTTGAGACATGACATGGTAAGTCTAGCATGCTTTGGGTGACTTGGGACTTCTGGGGTTAGAAATTGGGCCGTGTTGCGCCTATTTTGCGCCCATAAAGAGGATGCAATGAGGCCCAATTTTGGGGACCAATGTCCTGGGCCCCAAGGATGCCTGAAAAAATGTCCCATCCAAACTTGGGCCAAGCCATTTCGCGGTCGTCCCTGGTGTCCGCCTGAAACAGGCGATAAGCCCCATACGTATATAAGTGAGGGCGAGACAGTCGCTGGCAGCTCGCTCAGATTATTCAGATGAGGCCCGAGGGCTAATGAGTTTGTAACTGAAGTGCGGTGCAGCCCACATCCCCACCCACAATCAGAGCTAACAAAAACAGAAACAACAGAAAAAATGTTTGCAATACTTCTAAGTTTATTATCTTTTTGCTTTTGCTGAGATGCTGTAATAAAGAAATGAAAGTTCCCCCAAAAAAAGACAGAAAATACCTGACATACACCAACAAGGTGAAATCACGCTGCGTGATATTAGTAACAAGCACAATGGGGATAATTGTCACCTTCACTCTCTGGGCGGGTAAACTCCCGCCCGCCATTTCTGAAAATCGGGCAGGTTCTATAGCGAAGGGCAATGCTGTACGCCAATCTACCGCCCAAGCCGTGCAGGTGGAAATTCCCCACCATGTGTGCGCGTGAAGATCCTTTATCTGCTGCTTTAAGAGTGATTAACACGTCTGCTCATAATGGACAGAGGAATTTCATACAAACACATTCATGTGTTTTACTAACACCATACAGTGTGCTTTCCACCCACAAGTCTGGATTCACCACAGAGGCAAACACCTAAAATGGAGATGTCTTTTGACTCTGGAATGGACCATCACTCATACAATCAATTGCACATAGCAGTGAAAGGTTCAGTCCAACGTTCAGGCAGGTCTTCAATTAGGGTTCAAGGCAAGAGAAAGGACAAAAAATATAGGAGTGCAGCTACAAAGTGGTTTGTCATCCAAGGTTGACTTTGCAAAATTATCAATTTAAAGCACATTTTGATGAGCCATTCATTGGATTTGTAGGTCAGTTTGGTCCGATTTAATTAAAAGATTTCAGTTCATTGACTTTATTCTAGGGGTTTTTCTTTGCTACATCTCATGCAAAATCAGATGAGCTTGAGTACTCTTTAACCAGAGGCTCGCCAGGGTTTTATTTGAATTCTTGTTACCCTATGGTCCAGTGCTTCAATCATTGTGGATGAATGAGCAAAGGCCACAAAATGGGATCTGAATGTGCCTTAAATGAATAAATGAAAACTTGGATGAATAAATTAGGCAGCTTGGGCAAAGCCCATTCGGTTGTTTCCTCTGTCAAAGATGGAATAGTATGGCCCAATGAAGACATCTCCCAGAATCCAGAGCCCTCCAGAAGAGGATGGAAGATACATGCTTTCAAATCCACTTAAGCAGTCACCTTGCTCCTGGAAGAAATGCAAAGTGTGAGAGTCAGTTCCCTAGAACTACTTTGTTGCTAATTCTGATTCTTCTGTGTGTATATTAATAAAAAATGAAAAGAACATCCACAGTTTCTTCTTTAGTGATCACTATGCTATGTTAAATCAAAAAATTCACAGAAATGTAAAATCTTTGGTCCATCAGTCTCTCAATTGGTCCACCGATGTGCCACAGACACTATTCTACATTGCACATTCATGGGTGCAGTACTGACAACACTCAAGAAGTTCGACAGCATCCAGAACAAAGCAGTCCACATGATCAACAGGCCATCCAGCACCTTAAACACCCACTCCCTCCATCACTGGCACACCCGGGCTGCAGTGTGTACTATCTACAGGATGCACTGCAGCAACTCACCAACATTGCTTCAACAGCACCTCCCAATCCCGAATCCCCATCACCTAGAAGGACAGGAGCAGCAGGTCCATGGAACACCATCACCTCCAAGTTCCCTTCCAAGTCACTTACCATCCTGACATGGACATATATCACTGTTCCTTCATCGTCGCTGGGTCAAAATCCTGGAACTTCTTCCCTAACAGAATTGTGGGTGTACATTCACCACATGGAGTGCAGAGATTCAAGAAGGTGACTCACCACCACCTTCTCAAGAGCAACTAGGGATAGGCAATAAATGCTGGCCTTGATAGTGACACCCATATTAAAAGAATGAATAAATAAAATATTAACATCTTCTCTTGCTTTATTAATTGATATGGAAGTTCATTTTTTAACTAAATGTAGTACAGTTACTCAATCTTACCACTTTGTACATTTTCATTAATTTTCTGCTCATTTTCTTATCTTACAGTTAACTGAGAAGCAATCTTACTGGATACTGCAGTCAGAGAACATAGTCAAACCATTCAAAGTCAGGTTTATCGAATTAAAACAAAAACATACCTTGATTGTATATTCAGATGGAGAAAGGGGATAGTCAATTCCATTGATTGTGAAGACCACATCAGGCATGTTGGACAGATTGTTACAGTTGATGGAGTACTGTAAAAAGGGTGAAGTATTTAACAATGGTCGTCAGTAGAATGTTCTCAGAGAAGCATTGCAGGAAATACTTGTATAAATAGCAAAATCAATGATGTAATCATTGGATGTACAGTTGGTCACGTTTAAAAGCAGCTGTGGCGACATTCCAGCACAAGTGCCAAGATGGTCCCGCGAGGAACCTGCGTCATCGATCCCGGTGGATATTCTGAGGTTTGTGGGGAGGTTCCCTGCAACCTAGGAGTGTATGGAGGCCATCTACCTGCCCCCAGAGGCTGTAAAAATGGCCGTTAATTGCTGGGCTTGTGGAGGAGGAACTGTTGGGGGAACCCCCCAGGATGAGGGTTAAAATGCCTCCACTGGCCCCCTTCGTAAGGGGGTCAAATTTAAAAAAATTATTTATACCCTTTCTTTGGGGGTGCAGGCTGCAACCCAGTTCCCTCGGTGGGACTCACATCCACCATTTAGCAGCCTGGTTTCACCAGGTGTCCCGGCATTGATGATCCGTTGGCCTTTGAGAGGCTGGGCTTACCGGGCACACAGGAACTCCCAGCATTGAGAATCTCCAGCCCTCCAACATCAGTAGTCTTGCTTGGAGCTGGTGGAAGCTCCACCCTTCGCAAGACCCCTGGGAAACCCTAACCCAAAGGCGGGACCAGCCTAATTTGTAGCCCTACAGGCGCTCTACCACCTGACTTACAGTGGGAGGGCAGTGGAAGCCCCATAGACTCCTGGCTTAACAGGCCTTAAATTTAGTCATTTTGATGGGAGCTAAGCTTGATTCTTGAGATCCTTTTGGATCTTGCAGCTAGCTACAAAAGTCAGAAACAAGGGCACCACTGTAAGTCTTTGAAGTTAATGGTCATGCTTATCAAGATCAGGGATGTTAGCACTGGGAAATGAGAGTTTCAGGTACCTGTCAGCATCCAAGCACTCCCAGATCAGGGACTGCAGAGTTAGCTACAGAATAAACTCTTAAGTAAAGCATCATCTTATAAATACTACAAAATGAAAAATATATCACTAGAACCACCTTTGGTTCATTATAAAGTCTGATCTGTAACATAGAGCCTTACCCCGCCATAGTATCCTTGAGTCGCACCAATGTATTGCTGGATCTTGCTGATGGGTCCAGTGGGACCAGTGAGCAGAGAAGTACCAGTATCAACGATGGCCTGACAGCCCTCACTGCAGGCCACAACCTGCCCATTGATTGTCACCCTGAAAGAGGAAAAAGTGGTTACAGTTGATTGAATGCATTCCCTCCCTAAACCTCTCCGCCTCTCTACCTCTCTCTCTCCTTCTTTAAGACGCTCCTTAAAACATACCTTTTTGACCAAGCCTTTGGTCATCTGCCTGAATACCTCCTCATGTGGTTTGATGTCAAATTCTGTTTAATAAAGCTCCTGTGAAGCATCTTGGGACACATTACTACATTAAAGGCACTATATAAATGCAAGTTGTTGCTGTCAACCCTCAAACTAAGATATTTGTGAAAAACACAAGCAGAGCTGAACCAAAGAGGTGAATCTAAATTTAAATATTCCAATATTGGGTCAGACATCTTCCAGGCATCCTATGGGCATGGGACGTTGGCCCCTGAGAATAGCCTGTTGTGCCCCTTTTACCTCCGTTAAAATAGGTGCAACGAGGTCCAATTTGTACTCTCGCACGTCTAATGAGCAGTCGGCCCTATTTCTCGTTCATTAATTTTAATCAATCAATCAGTTTTAATGAACAGCAAATCATGCAGGATGGATTCTTGGCACATGATGCTCCAAGTACTCAGTGTGTGCTCTCGGCGAGCAATGGCCTGCAATAACTTTACCCTTAGATGGATTGAGCCTCTGTTTGCTCAGGCTGGACTTAAACAATAGTCCAATTGTGGCCTGGAAGCTATCGTTGAGTTAGCTCGTTCCCTGTGTTTATTCCTGATCATTGAAAGGTGTTGCAATATCATCACACTAACTCAACTGCTACCCCATTGTACTTAATATTTCCACTTGCAATGTTGAGTGCAACTTGATTGTTACAGAATGCGTGCCAATTGTGAAATGGGTCAGTCATTTACCTGTCCAAGCTGATTTGCCAGTAAGCTTCGTGAGTGACGGGCACCCAGTTAATTTGACCTGTGTAGTGGTTTTGATCAATTCCACCAAATACAACTTCACTTCCGGACTGACCAGCCTCTCTGAAAAACAATTTAACCAGAATGTTATTAAAATGAGCATAAACAGAGATACAAAAATTCCTGATCAACAATATGTTTTATTGGCTGGCCCAATGTGGCATCATTAACCAGTGGAAATTAGACCAAAGTCAATATTTTGCGAAATAAATAAGAAAAGAGAACTTGATCGTCACTGTGCTGGTTGGAATGAAACATTGTTCTTTCCATAATCCCTGAAAGAGATTGCAATTATCCAATTTCCCATCTTGGATCTATAAGTCAATTAAAACATCTAAAGGAGTTGAATTTGTCCATTGGGATCCAGTTGGATGTGCTTCGACCTTTGCTAGAAGGTGAAGAGGTCACCTGACATGAAAACAGTTCATCCAGGTGAGAGAACAAACACAAGGAAGGGCGAGCAAAGGCCCATCAGCTTTATAGAAAGAAGGTTCTGTGGTGACCTTAAGTAAATACCCTATTATCAGCAGGGAGCATCGGAGATGGAAGTACAAGAAGGTAAGAAAACCAACCTGCTCAGGTAAAAAGCAAACAGGTCCTGTTGCACCAGGTCATCAGACATCATGTTATCAAACACAGGTGTGGCCCCTGATGATGCAATGCTTGGATAGGCCAATCCGAGAATCCCATCAAACGAAGCGTAGGAGAATGAACTCCCAGGTTCAGTCTCACTTAAACCAAATTCCTGCTGACTGATAGCTATGTTCGATACCTAGACAAAAGGAAAAAGCTAACTTGTTCTGAAGAATTATTTTACTGAGAGTCATCAACAAACACATTAGCGCATTGTTATCCAGGTCACACATTACTTACATGTTACGACAAAATGCTTGTTGTTCCTCGGGCTGATACTTTACCAAATAACAAAATTCAGTATTGACTGGGCAACAGTTTAGAACATAACATAAGAATTAGGAGCAGGAGTAGGCCATACGGCCCCTCGGGCCCACTCCACCATTCAATAAGATCCCCATATCTCTTGATTCCTCTAGAGTCCAAAAATCTATCTGACTGCGCCTTCAATATACTCAACAATTCAGCATCCACAGCCCTTTGAGGTAGAGAATTTCAAAGATTCACAACCTCTGAGTGAAAAAATTCCTCCTCATCTCAGTCTTAAATGGCCAACCCCTTATCTTGAGACTATGCCCCCTAGTTCTAGACTCTCCCACCAGTGAAAACAACCTCTGTCAATCCCCCTCAGAATCTTATATGTTTCGATGAGATTACCTCTCATTCTTCTAAACTCCAGAGAGTATAGGCCCAATCTAATCAATCTCTCCTCATAGGACAATCCTCTCATCCCAGGAATCAATCTAGCTTTATTGATACAGGGTTGTGAAAATCCACAGCTGTTCCTGAGCAATCCTGACCTCACAGGAACCTGGCGTATCATTGGCTGTGGTTTCACTTACCTGGTCAGAGGTCAGCAACAGTGCGTGTGGGCCCCATTTGGGGTCCAGGGTGAGGTTGTGACCAGGACCCCTGAAGATTTGAAAATATTGTTTTTTTTAACTGTTGATAGCAACTTCCAAGTATATTGAAATCCTCTTGTAGTTTTTCCTGTTCAGCTTTGGAGTCTACCACCTTCGTTAGCTTTGTATCATTGGCAATTTCAGAAATATTAAAAGTGAACGGCCAATGATTTTTAGTTCTTTGTTGTAGGACATGCTACTGCTGAACGATAAGGAATTGTCATAATGCTTGACTTTAATTTACAAAATGAGATAATAGGAACACTACATTTCTAAATATCTTTGATTGAATTCTATCCATTGTTATGAACCTATAAATTAGCCTAAAAAGTATAAGTCCCATTGACATATTGACTCCTGTTACCATGCTGAAGCCCTTCACCCAACAACAACAGCAACTCGCATTTATATAGCGCCTTTACTGCAGTAAAACGTCCCAAGGGGCTTCACAGGAACATTATCAGACAAAATTTGACACCGAGCCATATAAGGAGATATTCGGACAGATGGCCAAAAGCTTGGTCAAAGAGGTAGGTTTTAAGGAGCATATTAAAGGGGGAGAGAGAGGTAGAGAGGCGGAGAGGTTTAGGGAGGGAATTCCTGAGCTTAGGGCCTAGGCAACAGAAAGCATGGCCACCAATGGTGGGGTGAAGGAAATCGGTGATGCAGAAGAGGCCTCTAACATTACAAAACTCCCTATTGGCTTGTTGCAACATGATCTATTCAACTAACCAATACTCTATGCCTGCATTTGAAGAATGTATTGGATCTGATAGTAGGAGATATTAATATTCAGGGAACTCTGACTTGAATGGGCAATTTAAGAATTTTGACATTGTTTTGTCATAACTTTGTTAGTAAAAGTTACATTATACTTACAGTGACTGTGTCATAGCCCAGGATCCCAGTCATACTGCCTGAACCATACTGAATGGAGAGCGTTTGGTCATCTGTCTGAAATGTTGAGGACTTGCTTGGTGAATATCTGTTGTGGTTCACTGCAAAATAGTACACGTTTCATTACACTCAATTTAATGGTTTGGTTGTTTTATTCCACTACTGAGTTAAGGATAGATCTTACCAAAAATATTCTTTCTAATTCTTCATTTGTACCACCATTTCTTTCTGTTGAATTTTGCGCTCATTTAGGTGAGGGGTGTTGGTGCTGGCTATTGAACCACTTTACATATCAGCCAACCAGCAGTAGCATCAAGAGTTCACAGGGTCAAGTACAGCATGGGTTAGATTTAGAGGAAAGCTACCTTTGTGCTGTCCAAACAATGGGCCTCTGCTGTAACTCACCAATGTAATATTTTCCGTTTCTCCGTACAACCATCGTATGGCTTCTCTGAGTCAGATTGCCAATTCGTGTCACAGCAGGACAGTGTTGTCCTGTGGGCCCATGATCATGAGGAACTAGGTTATGACGGCCCAAGTTGATTTTATGTAAGAGACCTTTGGCCCATTAACGCGGAAAGAAAAAAAAGAAAGACTTGCATTTCTATAGCACCTTTCACAGCCTCAGGACATCCCAAAGTGCTCTACAGCCAATGAAGTACTTTTGAAGTGTAGTCACTGTTGTAATGTAGGAGACACGGCAGCCAATTTGCGCACAGCAAGCTCCCACAAACAGCAACGTGATAATGACCAGATAATCTGTTTTAGTGCTATTGATTAATGGTTAAATATTGGCTGGGACAGCGGGGTGAACTCCCCAGCTCTTCTTTGAAATAGTGCCATGGGATCTTTTGCGTCTACCTGAGAGAGCAGATGTGCCCTCGATTTAACATCACACCTGAAAGATGGCACACTCTGACAGTGTAGCACTCCCTCAGTACAGCACTGGACTGTCATCCTAGATTTTGGTGTTCAAGTTTCTGGATTGGGACTTGAACTGACAACCTTCTGACTCAGAAGGCGAGTGTGCTACCAACTAAGCCAGTGCTGACCCAGTATGGGCTGGATTTAAACCCAGTTCTCTGAGTGAAAGGCCAGTGCACTACATAGTCCCAGAGCACATTTTTCTAGCATTATTTTCTTTTATTAAGCATCCTTCCTAACTGGTATGACACTGCAGTAATGTGATTAAATTCCATTATCCAATTATTTCACAAACTCATCGAACAGAAATCATAAACGTGTGTGTTATAATTAGAATAAGTAGTCAGTTGGATATATAGCTTTAATTTACAGCATTGATGATTACTATGTAAATTAAAAGTTTGACCTAGTTGGCTTTACATCGCTAAATTGGATCAACTTTTAGGAGTATGTTTTGTGCTGGTGGCACTTGAACATCGACTGCCACCGTCCATGTCGACAAAAGTGGGCTTCTGTAAGTCAAATCTTTGAAGAAACAAAGCACCAGGCCTCACAACTCTAACAAATGTATTTAAATAAACATTGACACGTTGAATCAATTGGCTGTATTTTCAGAAGGTCTGGATCCACCAAATACTTTTACCCTTAACGCTCTTAGCCACCTTCTGTAAGTTTATGTGTCCTTTAATTGGTGATTAATTGATTGTGCCCTTGGAACACTTTCCCAATCAATGCCCAGATCACTCAGCGGAAAATGCCAACGAAATCTTGGGAAGTCTAACTGTTTACGTATACTTACTGCATACTTGGCTGTTACAGTAAACTGATGTGATCCAAAGGTTGGAGGAGCCAGTATCAAAGATGACGGTGAAGCTCTGTGGTGGGGTTCCAATGGTGATTGCTCCAAAATAAGACATCTGTCAGAATATTTTATAGATGAAACAAGGTATGTTATAATTTACCAAGAGTTGCTGTATTAAATTTCAGTGCATATAGACACACACTGAGGCAGATGTTCAAGTTCCTGTGCTCAGGTGTATTGGACTGTCTAGGCACAGCTCATAGAAGCAAATTAGGTTGGAAGGAGCATGTGCCTGTATAGGAGTTTGCCCGATTTTCCTCCCCACACTGCACCCCTGCAAACCAGTGCACCTCGTCACAGGAACAGAAAGACCTGTATGATTGAGAACAAAGGGTGTTTTGGACTAACCCTAACCCTAACCCTAACCCTAGATGTTGTTACAAGCACAGCATCAGTTTTCACTTGTACACCAACAACACGTATCTCTCTGGCACCACTCTCATCTTCAGGCTGTTGCTGTCTTGTGTGACTGCTCGCAGCACCATCAAGTCTTGGATTTGGGTTGTGGTCGGCTTTGACCTGACTTTCTTATCCAGAATGGTTATCACCAAGACTGCTCATGTTGCTCACTTCACCCTACCTCTCTCTCATCAGTACAAAATCCATAATCCATGCCTTCATCACCTCAAGTATCGATTTCTCAAATGCATCCCCTCCCCCAATCTTCACAAGCTTCAGTTATTTCCCCGCTCTGTGGTCGAGTTTTTTCTCCCAAGTTCCTGAGTGCTCATCACTCCTGTCCTTGTCACAGTTACCCTGCCTCCCAGCTTGTTGGCTCCCTCATCCTCATTTTCAAATCCCTTCAGTCACACTGCACTTTATCCGAGTGATCTTCTCCAGTCGTAGATACCAGCCCACAAACTCCACTCCTGGAGAGAGTGAAGAACCAGCTCTACTTTAGAGTTCAAATCCATCCGGCCTCCGACTCAAACCACCCAGGCGGGAACACCGCCTGTTCCCACCGGCTTCTTGCCAAGAGTTACAATCAGCCTTGAAAACTCTTCTTTCACTCACTTTGCTCCTGTTTTCTGACGTTCTCTCCACAAACTACTTCACCTCACTACCCCTCTCCCCCCATTCAAAGACTACCTAAAAGCCTAGCTCTTCCATTGTGTTTTTTGAACCCCTGCTTAATCTTTGCTGTTTCTCCCCCTCCCTAAATTATTCATAGATGTTCTTCTACATCAGGGGTGCTATGTAAATGCAAATTGTTGTAATTGCATTGATTTTCCATTCCTCAAGAAAATTTTACAGATCTAGATTAATGCTCACCTACCTCGTAGAAACAGAGGCCTAGAAATTGGGTATAGCCCCGCCAGCTCGTTTGTGCCGAAAATTTTGCGCTGGCCACGGAGCCAGTTGCGCCCGTCCCATATTCACTTTTAGCGCCCCAAGGCGGAACCGGGCGCTGTTCCAGAGTGTGCCCGGCCCCGCTTGGGGCGCTGAAAGTGAATTTCAGCGCTCCCGGTGCCGCTGCGCCACCCGATGCGGTGCGGCAGGCTGCTGTACTGCAGGCCTCCTCCTTCTCTTAAGGAGGAGGTGCCTGCAACGGCCGGAGCCGCGATCGCGAGTGCCGGCAAAAGAGCCCGGCACAACGGAGAAGTGCCGGGCTCCACGGAAACCAGCCGGCAATGCCGCGGGGGGGCAGTGGAGGAGGCCAGGGAAGGAGGTGCGGGCAGGCGGCCGCCGAAAAAGCGGCCGGCCGCACCTCCACCTTAAAGCGCCCCGCTAAGGCTGCAGTAAGGACCCGGTCTCCCGATGTTGTTAGCGGTCACCACGGAAGAGGCGGCCGCTACTGAAGATGGGGGTCGGGGCGGTAGCGGGGCGGAACCGGGGCACTGCGCACACCGATGACGTCATCGGTGCCGGCGCAGCGCTACCGGCTACCGCCGCCATTACCGCGGCCCTCAAAATCAGCACTACCACCCCTACTGGCGCAGAAGCCCTCTTTGGGCTGTAACTGGGCGCAAAGCCCACCGAATTTCTAGGCCAGAATGCCTTGCTGCTAAAATTAAAAACAGTTTACCTACTCTTATTTTCTTTAGGAATTTTTCAATGCTAAATATAATTTCTAATTATATTAATGCAGTATATTCTCCATCAAGTCACATAACCTAAACTCTGTGATCCTGGAGATCTACTCTTTACTAACACATTCCTTGAATAACACAAGGGCGGGGGGTGGGGGGCTAATGATAACATTGGGCAATAATGTAAAATGGGCGAAATCGGATCAGCCGCCCATTGTGCAGCTGCCCTGATTTTAATTTCCATTGACTTCAGTGGAAGCCAAAATCGGGAGAGGTGTATAATGGGTGGCCAGTCTGATAACGCCTGTTTTACACTACCTCCAAATGTCGAAATTAACCCCATGCGCCCAATAACCGGTGCAAAGCTATGGAGGTCTACTGCAATAAATACAACTGACATGGAACTTGAGGGCAAATTCACCAATGCTGCACTCCCAGTGGAGAACTATGCTCGGAAGATAGGGCTGCTACTTTGCAGCATTGGATCTCTAAGTTTCCTTCAATCTCAACTCTCCACCGGGATCAGTGAAGTTGCCCTTAAATTTCCTCAGCAAAAATGACAGCGATTACTTACGTCCAAATAGTTTCTAAGTGGCTCGCCTGAAGCCAGGGACTGGCTGTTGAAGAGTCCTGCATATTTGGAGTATGGATTGTGTGGGTGATTCTTCAGAAATTCCCCAAGTAACCCACGTTCTTCAAGAGCCTTACGGGTAGATTTACCTTTTATCAAGGGAACTCTGTGAAGATAAACATGACACACAGTAGGGGGTGAATCAAAGTTGTGAGCAACATGCCCTAGTCTTTTAATTAAACTCTGCAGATTGCGGGACTAGCATTGTAACAATGGTTCAAAATTAGGTCAATCAGAGATACAAAAACCTACTTCAAAACAGCAGTTGCTTGAGCGTTAATTGAAATAGGTGTAGAAAGAAAAAAGAAAAGGAACTTGGGGCCTCGATTTTAACTTGGGGAGGGATCGGTGAATTGGGCTGGGGGAATCCGGGGAGCACGACAAACCCGCATGCCGAGGCCTGGAGAGATTTTAACTCTTGGGCTCATTTCCATATTCAGACTCGGACTGCCACTCAAACCCGGCAAGAATCACTGATACTTTAGCGCAGATGCTATATTGTTCTCTGTAATATGCTTGGAAGGAGATCATCAGAAGCAGGTAAATAATTAGTAGATAGAGGTATGTTAATAAATGTACATTGAATTATCTCATAGAACATGACTACGATGGAAGAAATATTTCATGTGCAAATGTTTAAAAGGAAAGAGAACTTAAAACTATCTCCTACTGATCCTGTTAGATAGAAACTGCAGTACAAAGAAACACTGCACAAGAATGGAAATTTAGATACATAGATACAGATAAAATAATAATTTCCTACCTGATTAAACACTCAGAGAGCTGAATGCAAGCGAGTGCAATGAGTAGCCACTTCATCTTGTCCGGCACTTCTCAGGACGTTGGCGAGGTTTGTGAAATGTCTGGCTACTTTTATACAGGTCTGTACCAACCAGTTCTATTGTCCATAAAGTCAAATGATGTAGGTCATCAAAAAAATTTGCGGTTGTATCGTCCTTGTGGAAGGACACACTCGGACTCTAGGTGTTATTTAATAATTATCAGCTGATATTTTTGACAATCAAACATTTTAAATGTCAAGTTTTAGAACTTAGAGCTGATAAGAGAACCACATGCATATTTGTTAAAGAAGATAACATATGGTTCTTGCAAATGTAAGTGTTTAGCTCTTTGAAGCCAGTATGATTATAGAAACCTAGAGCATTTTTCAAGGGTAAGGAACGCATGTGGCACATTGTTGCTTTATATGAGATCTCAAGCTCAGGGGAAACTCATTTATTTTGTTTTCACTGAATTACCTAAAAGTTTCAAACAAAGGTCACATGAGGAACCTGGAAGCTGAGGGATTACGTGGTCATATCCTAGATTTTATCTGGGCTGTGTAGCAGCCTTAGGATCTACTTAAGGATAGATGGGAGACTCAGTGAGCCCATCTCAAAAGTGGAGCGAGGCAAAGTTGTCCACGGTCGCACATTCTGTTCAGTGTCTTAACCAATGACGCGTTAGATGACATTGTTATGGAAATGTCTGTGCCAAAGAATGTTGGCGTTTATTTTCACAGCTGGTGTGTTGTTGCTGGACAGCGCACTCCACGCACCATCTTGAACAATTCACTAACCAGCGCAGTATGGTGGCGAGCTCAAGTGCGTGATTATGGTCCGCACCATTCCAAAGGGAATCTGCGGAGATACTAATTGAAAGATATAAGGAGACTCTGTCCCACTTATCGATTCATATTACTAGCTGGGGATTCTGGTGGATGGCGAGATTAGCTTGGACACAGCACTTTGGGACCATAGTGAATAGAGGTGAAGGGCGCTCTTGCTGTTCCTCAGTGCTAGAGAAGATGTATATCCAAACAGTTCCCCTTTACTGTTTAGACTGCTTACTTTGGCCCATATTTGAGATCCAAGACCAAGTTGTGGGATGAACTTCTGGTATAAAAGAAGGAAGGGACTCTTCCCTACACCAATCTGTTATTAAGCACCTTGGAGAGGGAAGCCACCTCATGGAGAGCATGCCTTTTGGCCAGAACCCTTTACACGAGGACCTAGATAAGCACTAAACACAGAAAATGCTGGAAATACTCAGCAACATCTTTTGGAGAGAGAAACAGGGTTAACGTTTCAGGTCAATGACCGTTCGTCACTGTCTTCTTCCAGGAATGCCCATTTAGATAAGCAGTTGGACTTGGATCTCTTGAAGTTTGCTGCTCCTGTCCAGTCCCAGGAGCACCAGGATTTCCTGACCTGAGCCACGTTAACGTAAATGCGATTAACATCACGCAACAGGTTTTTCTATCCTTTAGGCTCTCGATCCTTTACAATAGTTCCTAAATTGCTCAAACAACATACATCATAAACAGCATACAGCTAGCTGTCCTGTGTCTTCTGTATGTTGGGGAAGGGGGTTCAGTTTCAGTTTGGGTTTACTTCCATTCGTGGTTAACGTAATCTGGTGGATTTTCCGATCAGGTCTCTGATTGCATGCTACTTGAGTAATGCATTATTAACACATGCACTGACCCCATTTGAGTTTGTGGAGTCAGTCACATTTGCTTAATGTGGGGCAGGATTACAGCCCATATTGGGCCTGGCATTGGGAGCTCGCAAAAAAGCTGTGTAGGAGGGGTAAATTTAAAGGGATGTGGCTACTTAAAGGTAACTGGCCACATATTGTGGTAAAAATGTTGGTAAACTCTACAGGGCCTGGTAAAATTTTCAATGCCTATTTCAGTCTTTTGGTAACAAAAGTGCCTGGAAAATCCCAGTGGCAGCAAAATATATTTGAAGGCAAGAATCCAAGTCTATGTTCAAGTGATGGAACAGCACAACACTCCAACCCCTCATTTGATGGCTGGCGAAGTGGGATGGTGCAAAATGAAGTGTTAGTGAGGTTGGTGCCCGATTTTCTGTCTAGGTCACCACCCCGATAGGACAGCATTGCAGCATCCATGGAAGAAGGGTCCAGCTGACCATTACTGCCATGAACACTGCTGCATTTTAGTTCTGCACCAGGCTCTCTGCTGACCCAGAGTCTGTGGAGCTGATTCAGCAAGGTAAGGTCAGCACTCCTCTGTCTCCAAATGTTGGTCGGAGGATATCAGCAGGCGGGCACATTCTGCCCGGCATCTCCCCATTGCTCCATCTCTTCTTCCTCCAAAACCATTAATAAAGGAGAATTCCCATTGGGAAACCCACTGCCCCAATATTGGGGGATGCACCAAAGCAATGGCAGTGCCGGAAGTCTTGGCACAAAATTTCCTGACTAACTAAGTGGAAACGATAAAACAAGTTAAAGAAAGTGAGAGAAGGGTTCAGCAATAGCCTCAAAATGCAGCTTATTAAATGCACATCTGCAAGCAGGACACCTTAGCAGTCCTGGCCACCCATTTTACATGAGCAGATATATGACTGAGTGTTATACCAGCGTAAGCGCTGAGAAATTCTGAGGACATTTCAATAATCCTCTTTGAGTTAATTTTAATATGATTCACTGAGAACTGACAGATGCCTGTAGAAAATCTGACTGGAAAATGGTGATAAATCTGATCTAAATGTCTCCAGCCTTTTTTCTGATCAGTTGCACCTACTTGTTGCCTGTTACTTGCACTAATCTACTCTATTGAATCAATAGCAAATCACATGCAGAACTTCACAGGTTCAGGTGAGATCAGCTGTGCGGCAGGTGTATAATGGTCTCAGAAAGTGCGGAGAGGCATCCCACACAGAGTAGAACCCAGGATGTAATTAGCACGTCCTTTATAAGTACTTTAGATAATGCAATTCCTACACAGATACCCACTTACTGTGAAGTGGGGTTCTCTCACCATTGTCAATTTACTATCTGCCTGAGGATTACCTCTAATAATATTTTTGTTCTTTTCGTATTGATTTAGTTTAATTCTGAAACAACTGGTCAGAGTCAACTGCTTGAAGAGGGAGTTGCCTAATAAATGGTTATTGATTACAATGTTAAACAATTGAAAGCAAATTTATTCCCAGTTTTGATGGAGGATTTTGCAATTGTGGAACCTTTCTTGGTGAGGTGATGCAGGGAGGGGCAGTCTCGAGACATCTGGCAGAAGTTATTTCCAATTCTAGAGTTCCCCTAGAGGAACAACTGCAAAAAATGACTTTTCATGGCGATGTGGGCAGATTGCTCACTACCAAAATTGTCCTTTAACAAAGTTATTCTGCCAGTTATTCACTAATATTATGCCTGCACCTCGATATATGTATGACTTATCTTTAAGAGTAATTTGCAATTCTCTTTTACATGTGCCATTCTAATCGATTCTGTTCATTTTAACTTCACTTTCTATTCACTAATTTGTGTGAATTAAAGTAAATGGAGCCCAGAAAGGAAATATCGATTGTATTCTGCCAAAAGCAGGACAAATCCAATCCGATCAATTACCGCCCCATCAGTCTACTCTCAATCATCAGCAAAGTGATGGAAGGTGTCGTCGACAGTGCTATCAAGCGGCACTTACTCACCAATAACCTGCTCATTGATGCTGAGTTTGGGTTCCGCCAGGACCACTTGGCTCCAGAACCCATTACAGCCTTGGTCCAAACATGGACAAAAGAGCTGAATTCCAGAGGTGAGGTGAGAGTGACTGCCCTTGACATCAAGGCAGCATTTGGCCGAGTGTGGCATCGAGCCCTAGTAAAACTGAAGTCAATGGGAATCAGGGGGCATACTCTCCACTGGCTAGAGCCGTAGCTAGCACAAAGGAAGATGGTTGTGGTTGTTGGATGCCAATAGTCCCAGGACATCGCTGTAGGAATTCCTCAGGCTAGTGTCCTAGGCCCAACCATCTTCAGTTGCTTCTTCAATGACCTTCCCTCCAGCATAAATCAGGGAGTAGTTGCAACAGACACCATTGCATCTCTTAAGGAAAGCAGAGGAAGATACAGGGCTATGGGGAGAGAGCAGGGGAAATGGGATTACTTTGTATTGCTTTAACAATGAGGCAGTACATTCTCTTTCCATGCTATAAGTGTTAGACTTTGCTCAGTGGTAGCACTCTCGCCTCACCGTCAGAAGTTCTTGGGTTCAAGAGAAACTTGAACATATAATCTAGGCTGACACATCAGTGAAATATCAAGGGAGCCTTGCACTGATACGGGCATTGGGTAGACATAAAAGATCCCATGGCATGATTCAGAAGAAGAACTTGGGAGTTCTCCCAGTGTTCTGGTCAGCATTTATTCCTCGACCAACATCACTGAAATAGATTATCTGGTCACTTATCTCAGTGTTATTTGTGCGACACATCAGGGAGGGGGAGAAGTTCCTGGACTCTATGTTTCAGGAGATGGTCACACCTATGAAGTAAATTACTGCAGATGTAGTCCGTGGTCAGGGACAGGACAGTGTGACTACGAGTGAGGAAGGTACAGGGATCCAGGATGTAGTGTTGAAGGAGACGCAGCCCTTGTTCTTGTCCAGCAGGATCGAGGTTCTTACTCCCTGTGAGGGCGGGAGCGGGGACTGCAGGGAGGATGAGCAACCTGGCCACAGCACCGTGGTACAGGGGGCCATTCAAGTGGAGGGAGTAAAAAGAAATGTTGTAGTGGTAGGGGATAGTATCATTAGGGGGATAGATAGGGTTCTCTGCAGTCAAGAGCGGGAGTCCCGAAGGCTGTGTTGCCTGCCCGGTGCCAGGGTTAAGGACATCTCTTCTGGGCTGGAAAGAAACTTGGAGTGGGAGGGGGAGGATCCATTTGTCATGGTCCATGTTGGGACAAACGACGTAGACAGGACAAGGAAGACGGTTCTGTTAAAGGAGTATGAGCAGCTAGGGGTCAAATTAAAAAACAGAACCTCAAGGGTAATAATCTCTGGGTTATTACCTGAGCCACGAGCGAATTTGGCTAGGATAAATAAAATTAAAGAGTTAAATGCGTGGCTCAAAGACTGGTGTGGGAGAAATGGGTTTTGCTTCTTGGGACACTGGCACCAGTACTGGGACAGGAGGGAGCTATTCTGTTGGGACAGACTCCACTTGGCCAGTGCTGGGACTAGAGTCCTGGCGAATCATATAACTAGGGCTGTAGAGAGGGCTTTAAACTAATTAGTGGGGGGGAGGTTTCTAGAGAGCAAATAATAGAAATGACAACAGAGAAGGTCATAGACTTAGGTAGCAGTGGGGGAATTAAAAAACAGAATGTGTCAGGAAGGGACAGAAGGTATGGAGTAAAAAGTAAAGTACTAAAAAGGGAAAAAACAGGAACTAAGTGTTACAAAACATATTTGAAAGTTCTTTATCTGAATGCACGTAGCATTCGTAACAAAATGAATGAGTTAACGGCACAAATAACGACATATGGGTATGATCTTGTGGCCATTACAGAAACATGGCTGCAGGGTGACCATGACTGGGAATTAAACATACCAGGTTATTTAACAATCAGGAAGGACAGGCAGGAAGGGAGAGGAGGTGGGGTGGCTATGTTAATAAAGGAAGGAATCACTATAATACAGAGAAATGATATTGGGTCAAAGGAGCAGGATAGTGAAACAGTTTGGGTGGAGATAAGGAATAATAAGGGGAAAAAAACACTAGTGGGTGTAGTCTATAGGCCTCCGAACAGTTGCAACTCTGTTGGACGGAGTATTAATCAGGAAATAGTTGAGGCTTGTAATAAGGGAACAGCTATAATTATGGGGGATTTTAATTATCATATTAACTGGACAAATCAAATTGGGCAGAGCAGCCTTGAGGATGAGTTCATTGAGTGTATTAGGGATGGGTTTCTTGAGCAGTATGTAACTGAACCGACCAGGGGGCAAGCAACCTTAGATTTGGTCCTGTGTAATGAGACAGGATTAATTAAAAATGTCCTAGTAAAGGATCCCCTTGGAATGAGTGACCATAACATGGTTGAGTTCCATATTCAATTAGAGGGTGAGAAGGTTGGATCTCAAACAAGCGTGCTGAGATTGAATAAAGGAGACTATGAAGGTATGAGAGCGGAATTGATTAGAGTGGACTGGGAAAATAGATTAAAGGGTAAGACGGTACATGATCAGTGGTGTACATTTAAGGAGTTATTTTACAACTTCCAAAAAATATATATTCCACTGAGGAAAAAAGGGTGTAAAAGAAAAGATAGCCATCCGTGGCTAAGTAAAGTAATTAAGGATAGTATCCGACTAAAAACAAGGGCATATAAGGTAGCCAAATCTAGTGGGAGGATGGAAGATTGGGAAGTCTTTAAAAGACAGCAAAAAATAACTAAAAGATTGATTAAGAAAGGGAAGATAGATTATAAAAGTAAATTAGCAAAAAATATAAAAACAGACAGTAAAAGTTTCTATAGTTATATAAAAAGAAAAAGGGTGGCTAAAGTAAATGTTGGTCCCTTAGAGGATGAGACCGGGAAATTAATGGTGGGAAGCATGGAGATGGCAAAAACACTGAACAATTATTTTGTATCAGTCTTTACAGTAGAGGACACTAAGAATATCCCAACACTGGACAAACAGGGGGCTCTAGGGGGGGAGGAACTAAATATGATTAAAATCACTAAGGAAGTGGTACTTGGTAAAATAATGGGACTCAAGGCGGATAAATCCCCTGGACCTGATGGCTTGCATCCTAGGGTCTTGAGGGAAGTAGCGGTAGGGATTGTGGATGCATTGGTAATAATTTTCCAAAACTCACTGGACTCAGCAAAGGTCCCGGCAGATAGAGCTCATGGAAGAGAGTGAGAGGGAGGCTTATGTATTAAAGATAGATCAAGAGAAAGTCTTTGATAGGGCCTTTTCTCATGAGTTTTCAATGAAGGTTTTGAAAGCATTTGGTTTTGGGAAAATTTCATTGAGTGGATAAGGATTTTTTATTCAAACATATTTAGCTGTGTTAAATGTAATGGTTTTTTTATCCAAGTATTTTTCGATACAGAGATCAGTGAGACAGGGTTGTCCCCTGTCCCCTTTGCTATACACATTGGTAGCAGAACTATTAGGTCACATGATGCGAAAGAAACAAGGTGTAGTTGGGATTGCGGTTCCCAGTTCCGGGCTGGTGTTGGTGATACACCAAAATGCAGATGACACAACCTTAACATTGAGAAATGGGGAGTCAGTGAAGAAAGCTATGGACGTAATGGAGGAGTATTGTAGAGCTTCAGGAGCCAGAGTGAATTATAGTAAGTCCCAATGCCTGGTTGCAGGAAGGGGTAGGGAGGAATGGTTGAAGGAAAGTCCCTTTAAGGTGGTGGAGGTTTTTTGAAGTTCTGGGGTGCATATCAGGTGCAAGAAAGACAGGGATGAAGTGGATCGATTAAATTGGGAACCAAAGGTTATGAAAATTTAAAAGATTTTGGGAAGATGGGAAAGAAGGTGGTTGAAAGTGCAAGGAAGAGCGACAGTGGTGTCCGCTCACCTGCTATCTAAGCTATGGTACTTATTGACGGTGGAGGATATTCCTGAGTGGGTGGAAAAGTCCATCCGAGAGGCTTGTGTGAGGTTTTTACGGGAAGGGAAACCAGCCTTGGTTGCTTACAATACCATTATTGGATGAAGAAATCAGGGAAGACTCAATTTCCCAGATATTGATTTGAAGAAAAAATCCTTTAGAAGCAAATGGGTGAGGAGATTTCTTCAGAAGTCAAATACAAGTTTTTGGAAGAGTTGTTTCGAGCATTTTTTAAAATGAAGTGGGATAGGAGGGCAGGGGATATTGTAATAGCAACAGAAAATGCTGGAAATATTCAGCAGGCCCGGCAGCATCCGTGGAGAGAGAAACAGAGTTAACGTTTCAGGTCTGGGACCCTTCATCAGAACTGGAAAAAGTGGAATACAATAATATGTTTTTGAAATCGATTAAACCTCTCCCTCGGTTTTATAAGGGGGTTGTAGAGATTTGGGCCCAATTTTTAAAAAGTGTGCAGTTTATGCCCAAGGGGGCTGAGGAATTTTTTGAACAGCCCTTATTTATGAATAGGTGGGTCAACATCGAAGGAGAGGTATTATTTAATCAAGCTTTTATAAAAGCTGGTATTATATATGTGAAAGATGTATTATACGAGGTAATTCCAGGTTGGTTGCGGGAAGCGATAGTGAGGGACGTGGTGTGGGAGGAGGATCAGCAGGTAGAGGAAAAAGCAATAGGGATCATGTATGAGAAGATTGTGAGTGCAATGCCATAGGATTGGATGGAAGAAATAAATGTGGAAATCTCCAAAGGAAATAAAATGTATCCGGCTTTTCCAAGCTTTCTGCTGGAAAAAGGGGGAGAGCTGGTCCAATCTGACAACTGTAATACTATGCGGAATTTAGTGAATGGAGATTCAAGACACCTGCTGGTGAGGAGTTTTGGCAGAGTATATACCCACAGCTGGACTTCAACAGGATTTGGAAGGGAGTGTGGGCAAATTTTAAATGTCCAGAGTGGATTGAACTGGATTTCAAATTGGCTCACAACCAGATTTTTACCATGACGGTCTTGTGTAAGATTGGAGGAGTGGAGGGGGCAACTTGCCCAGTGTGTGGGACACGGGACGGGGCTCTGTCCCATTTACTGGTGTTATGTCCGCAGTTAAATGATTTTAAGTACTATGTTCGACAGTTGTGTGAAGTTTTTTTGCTGGGTATGGACCGAAGAGCGAGAATGGGAATCCTGTGGGACTTGTTGTGTATGTAACCGTTTACCTTTAAGGGAACTATAGAATGTGACCGTTCGCCTTTAAGAGCACTACTTTAGGGTGGCACTATTTATTGGCTCATGTATACTGTAATACCGATAGTGACCACACCAGTATATAAGGGTTGTGATACGTTAACTAGATCAGAAATCGCCCAGACCACTGAATAGTAAAGACCTGTTTTGTTTGTACTTCTAAAGTCTCTGAAGTTATTTACTGCACAACCTACAGACTTTACAGTGGCGACGAGTCCGATCGTACCCTGCGGCAAGACTAACCAGTAGCAGAGAGCTTCAAAAAGAAAACACGAGGCTCCGTCTACTAAAAGTATAGTACTTACTGGAAGCTGGAAGATTAACAGCAAAGCTGCGGCAGCAACAGGCACAGATTACCCTGCTACCACATCTTGAGCGAGCCAATCAGCCTAAAACAAGGCGGCCGAAGAGACTGTGAGTAGTTAAAACAAATAAATTTTAAAAAAAACGGGGTAGAAGTATTTGGAGGAGAAGGGCAAAGCATTCGGGTCCAACGGCGTCGGGTGACAGCCGGACCGCGGGCAATGTGAGAAGCCGTGCAGCAACCGCTGCCACGAAGCGCTGAGCCTGCGAGTAGGCGCGGGAGTGTCAGAGCCGAGAGCCGCGCGAGCGGGGGAGCCAGAGCCGAGCGGGAGGCGTTGCAAGCCAGCGATCGCATCTCCAGATAAGGGCCGAGAGCCGCGAGAGCGATCGGATCTACAGATAAGGGCCGGCAGCCGCTTCGCGATCCAGCGATCGCATTATAGATAAGGACCGCACTCGGGCTGACAGACGGCGTCGGGGGACCGGGTGAAGACCGCCAAGTGCGGGAAAACCGCCATTGAAGTGGGTGGGGAGAGCGAGAAGCGCGGGAAAGCCGCCATTTTTCGGGGAAAACCGCTGAAGAAGAAGGAAGAAGCGGGAAACCGCCATCTTGGAAATTATTAAGAATTTCAGAAAAGTAATAAGATTTTTCAGAAAGGCTGGTGTGTTCTCAAGAAGAGAGAAGAAAATTAATAATAAGTAAAGTAATACTTGTACTGTTCTCAAAAAGAGAAGAAGATGCCTAAGCGAGGAAATATTAATGACTTTAATGCAGAAATAGAAGACTGGGCCACGTATGTGGAACGCAGAGAAATATATTGCGTAGCCAACGAAATTGAGGATGACAACAAGGCAATAACTTTGTTAAATTCGATGGGAGCAAAAACATACGGGCTTTTGAAACATCTAATAGCACCAGTTAAACCAGTGGACCAGACCTTCGAAGAGATCGTAACAGTGTTGAAGGATCACTTGAATCCCACACCGTTGATGCTGGCTGAACGATTTAAATTTTACGCCAGAACCCAGAGGCAAGATGAAAGCAATGCGGAATACTTAGTCGAACTGCGTAAGCTAGCGAAATACTGCCAGTTTGGAGGGAATTTGACAGAGGCGCTGCGGGACAAGTTCGTATGCGGCTTGGCCAAAGAAGGAACGCAGAAGCGACTTCTGGAAGAAAACGACCTCACACTGGACAGGGCTGTCCTCATAGCTTCATCGCACGAAGCCGCAGCGAAAGGGACGGCGGAAATGCAGCTAAAGGCGGCGGCACTCGGGGTGGACCAAATTACAACAAGCACTCCCAAATGCTACCGTTGTGGAAAGACAACGCACGACCAGAATCAGTGCTGGTTTAAGAACCAAGAGTGCAGGAAATGTGGCAAACTGGGTCACATCGCGAAGGTATGCAGGTCCGGAAAGAAGACCAACAAGCAAAGGAAGCCACCACCACAAGGAAAGTACAACAAGGTGCATCAGGTGGCTGAAAAGAGTTCAGACGAACAAAATTCAGACTCAGACCCAAACAGCCAGGAGCTGGATAGTCTGAGAATCCACCATGTGGGTAAAGTAACTGATCTACAGTTGATCTAGGTCACACTAAAAATAGCGGGAGTCCAAGTACGAATGGAGCTGGACACGGGATCAGCTGTATCCGTCATCAACCAAAAGGACTATCACTGGCTATTCTCTCACATACCCTTAAGAAATACCAAATTCGTATTACAGACATACACGGGGCATCATGTATACCCCCTGGGAAAAATACGAGTCAAGGTGAGAGATAGGGGTAAAGAACACCCACGAATGTATCTGTACGTACTACCTGAGGGAGGACCACCACTTCTGGGACGGGAGTGGATCAAGAAAATAGACATGGAATGGCACTACCGACAAGCAATGACGAGTGAGGACTCGGTGCAGACAAGCAGCTCAGACTCCGAGCCGGAAGACGATAAGTCCAGCTTATGTATGAAAAACAAGATTAACATGAACTCACGGACTAAGGTTGGGAAATCGATGGCGTGCATAAAGACAGAGAATTCTGAGTCTGTTCAAGCTACAGACAGATGCATTACGGAGGAACACCGGGCTAGAACTCAACGTTATGTCAAAGTACAACGACAATTAGAACAGTTGAGTGCCCGTCTCCTACAAGAGATGGAAAAGGTGAAAAAGTTCTGGGACACCGAATGGGAGTCCCTGGAAAGACAACAGAGACAGCTCACTCAAGCAGAGAGCGACCATAGAGCCATCGTGGCCAAGTACCAATCACTTCTCCCTGAGGCTGTTCAGGAACTAGAATATACACAGAACGATCCAAAGGAAGAGGAATCTTCAGGAAGTCAGGATGGTATTCCAGTTCACCTCTACGACTTGTTGCAAGCAGAGTGTAACGAGTTGAAAGAACAGTATGAACAGGCTCGGACTACAATCCTGGAAGGGGTTAACTTGGCAACTTCCGAAAAGCTCGTGTTAGTGAAAGAACATGAACGACTAAAGGTTGACCATAAGCAAGAATTACAAAGTCTGCAGGAAATGTTTGATGAGCTTCAGGCCAAGGCTGACTCATCGTTAGGGATTCAATCCATAGGAAAAAAATTAGTGGTGGAAGACATACCAGAACAGGGAATACAGGATGTCCAAGAACTCGTTAAATTATTAAAGGAAACACAAAATAAATATGAAGCGGCAATGGCCGAGGTCCAACGACTTGAAGAACAGATGCAACTGGAAATCTTTTCAGTGGAAGAAAAGGGAACTGTAAGAAACACAGAGACCGTAAGAATGGGCCATGAACATGAGCTTAAATCGTCAGAGGAGAAGGGTTTGGAGCTCTCAAAAGTTATTGAAATAGCCGAGGTTGCAACACAGACTGAGAAGATGGCAGCAGAGCAACCCTTAGATACCAAAAGTACGCTGACTCATGTCAAGGTTGAACAACAGAACGCTGAAACAACTGCTCCGGTAGAGGGATTGAATAGTCCGATCAATCAATCTCCAAAGGAAGTTGAAGTATTAAAATCACAAATGAGGTCATTAGTAAACAACTTGCTGAAAGCCCAGAAAAAGTTAGAGGAAGCGGAACACGTGAAGAAGTCTCTTCAGGAAAGATGTCTGGATTTGGAACAAAAGCTGGCTGACGTCCAGCTGGGTAGGGAGGACATAGAAGACCCTCTCGCTGGCCTAGCTCAGGACGACTCCGAATATTACTATGTCCTGTCCTGCCCAACTTGTAACTTCGACTCCCACCATACAGAAATCATGGAGGAGCACCGAAAGTCTACGGAACATCGGGAGAAGGTGGCTCTACTACGGAAAAAGGAGGAAGAGAAGGAGGAACTGCGCATGCAGCTGGCAGCTGACAGTGGAGCCCAGAGAGTCTCCAAGAAGCAGAAAAGGAAAAGTCGAAACAGAAGATGACCCATCTGAACCATTATTACCTCTACCAGATCACACACGTGGTCCCTCCGAACGGAGCCAATTCAGTTCGGAAGTTCAAACTGTTAAACCCATGGAAGGACTATTGAATGAGTCACTCCAGCAATGTGAACCGAATACACCACAGAGACTGAATCTATGAACTGTTTTCCACAGAGACTGAATCTGTGATCTGTTTTGACATGAAGTTATATATGTTATTATGTTATGTTAAACATGAAGTTATATGACGTTGACTCCATCGAGAGTATATCTGTAAATTGTTATATGACGTTGACTCCATCGAGAGTATATCTGCAACCTGTTTATATAAAATTGAAGATTGTATGTTTAACGGGATTCTGTAAGTAATAAGCTAGGAAGGGAGGAGTGTTGTGTATGTAACCGTTTACCTTTAAGGGAACTATAGAATGTGACCGTTCGCCTTTAAGAGCACTACTTTAGGGTGGCACTATTTATTGGCTCATGTATACTGTAATACCGATAGTGACCACACCAGTATATAAGGGTTGTGATACGTTAACTAGATCAGAAATCGCCCAGACCACTGAATAGTAAAGACCTGTTTTGTTTGTACTTCTAAAGTCTCTGAAGTTATTTACTGCACAACCTACAGACTTTACAGGACTCAATTTTGAGATGGGGATTGCAGGAGAGTCTGCCCGAGTCTAGTGCAGCGGCATTTAATTTAATGTTCAGTTTGGCTAGATTTGTGATTGTGCAAAGAAGGAATGCTCTGTTTGTTAAGGGGAGGAGAATCAATCTAAAAGTGTATTTTAAATATAAGCTAAAAGATCATTATAAGGCTCTGTGGATGCTTTATTCAGACAGGAATTTAAAGATAGTATTTTACAATCAATTTTTAAAGTACAATCAATTAATATATGTTACAGGAGACAAATTAAACTTCAGGTTTTGATGTTAATGTGTGGTGGAGGAATGGCTGTGCAGAGTGGCGGAATTGATTTGTATGATACAATGGAATGATCACGATGTTGTAAATGTTCATAATGTTCAATAAAAAATTTAAAACATAAAGGGCTAGAAATTCAGTAGGCTTTGCGCCCAGTTTTCACCCAAAGAGGGCTTTTGCGCCACTTGATGAGGTTGCGCCGATATTCAGCGCTGCGGTAATGGCGGCATTAGCCAGTAGCGCTGCGCCGCCACCGATGACGTCATCGGTGTGCGCAGTGCCCCGCTACCGCCCCGATACCAGCCCGACTGCCATATTGAGTAGCGACCGCCTCTTCCGTAGCGGCCGCAAACAACGTTCAGAGACCGGGGCCGTACTGCAGCCTTAGTGGGGTGAGTTAAGGTGGAGGTGCGGCCGGCCGCTTTTTCAGCGGCCGCCTGCCCGCACCTCCTTCCCCGGCCTCCTCCAACCCCCCCCCCCCCCGCGGCATTGCCGGCTGTTTTCCGGGAGCCCGGCACTTCTCCGTGGTGCCGGGCTCATTTGCCGGCACTAGCGAGCGGCGATCTCGCTGTTGCAGGCACCTCCCCCTTAAGAGAGGGAGGAAGGCCTGCAGTACCGCAGCCTGCCGCTCCGCAGTGGGTGGCGCTGCGGCAACTAGCGCGCCGAAATTCAGTTTCAGCGCCCCAAGCGGGGGCGGGCACACCCTGGAATAGCGCCCGGTTCCGACTTGGGGCGCAAAAACTGAATTTCTGACGGGCGCAACTGGTTCCGCGCGCAGCGCTAACTTTTGGGCGCACGCCAGCTGGCGGGGCCTAACTGAATTTCTAGCCCAAAAAGTTGGTAGCACCCTTGCCTCTGAGACAAGAAGGGTTGTGGGTTCAAGTCCCACTCCAGGACTTGAGCACAATAAATCTAGGCTGACACTCCAGTGCAGTACTTCTGCTACACTGCCGGAGGTGCCATCTTTCGAATGAGACATTAAACCAAGGCCCCGTCTGCTCTCTCAGGTGGATGTAAAAGATCCCATGGCACTATTTCGAAGAAGAGCAGGGGAGTTCTCCCCGGTATCCTGGCCAATATTTATCCCTCAACCAACATCACTAAAGCAGATTATCTGGTCATTATCACATTGCTGTTTGCGGGACCTTGCTGTTCGCAAATTGGCTGCCATGTTTCCTACATTACAACAGTGACTACACTTCAAAAAGTACTTCATTGGCTGTGAAGCGCTTTTTTATGTCTGGTGGTCGTGAAAGGTGCTGTATAAATGCAAGTCTTCCCTTTCTGTCTTTTAATTTGAGACATGACATGGTAAGTCTAGCATGCTTTGGGTGACTTGGGACTTCTGGGGTTAGAAATTGGGCCGTGTTGCGCCTATTTTGCGCCCATAAAGAGGATGCAACGAGGCCCAATTTTGGGGACCAATGTCCTGGGCCCCAAGGATGCCTGAAAAAATGTCCCATCCAAACTTGGGCCAAGCCATTTCGCGGTCGTCCCTGGTGTCCGCCTGAAACAGGCGATAAGCCCCATACGTATATAAGTGAGGGCGAGACAGTCGCTGGCAGCTCGCTCAGATTATTCAGATGAGGCCCGAGGGCTAATGAGTTTGTAACTGAAGTGCGGTGCAGCCCACATCCCCACCCACAATCAGAGCTAACAAAAACAGAAACAACAGAAAAAATGTTTGCAATACTTCTAAGTTTATTATCTTTTTGCTTTTGCTGAGATGCTGTAATAAAGAAATGAAAGTTCCCCCCAAAAAAAGACAGAAAATACCTGACATACACCAACAAGGTGAAATCACGCTGCGTGATATTAGTAACAAGCACAATGGGGATAATTGTCACCTTCACTCTCTGGGCGGGTAAACTCCCGCCCGCCATTTCTGAAAATCGGGCAGGTTCTATAGCGAAGGGCAATGCTGTACGCCAATCTACCGCCCAAGCCGTGCAGGTGGAAATTCCCCACCATGTGTGCGCGTGAAGATCCTTTATCTGCTGCTTTAAGAGTGATTAACACGTCTGCTCATAATGGACAGAGGAATTTCATACAAACACATTCATGTGTTTTACTAACACCATACAGTGTGCTTTCCACCCACAAGTCTGGATTCACCACAGAGGCAAACACCTAAAATGGAGATGTCTTTTGACTCTGGAATGGACCATCGCTCATACAATCAATTGCACATAGCAGTGAAAGGTTCAGTCCAACGTTCAGGCAGGTCTTCAATTAGGGTTCAAGGCAAGAGAAAGGACAACAAATATAGGAGTGCATCTACAAAGTGGTTTGTCATCCAAGGTTGACTTTGCAAAATTATCAATTTAAAGCACATTTTGATGAGCCATTCATTGGATTTGTAGGTCAGTTTGGTCCGATTTAATTAAAAGATTTCAGTTCATTGACTTTATTCTAGGGGTTTTTCTTTGCTACATCTCATGCAAAATCAGATGAGCTTGAGTACTCTTTAACCAGAGGCTCGCCAGGGTTTTATTTGAATTCTTGTTACCCTATGGTCCAGTGCTTCAATCATTGTGGATGAATGAGCAAAGGCCACAAAATGGGATCTGAATGTGCCTTAAATGAATAAATGAAAACTTGGATGAATAAATTAGGCAGCTTGGGCAAAGCCCATTCGGTTGTTTCCTCTGTCAAAGATGGAATAGTATGGCCCAATGAAGACATCTCCCAGAATCCAGAGCCCTCCAGAAGAGGATGGAAGATACATGCTTTCAAATCCACTTAAGCAGTCACCTTGCTCCTGGAAGAAATGCAAAGTGTGAGAGTCAGTTCCCTAGAACTACTTTGTTGCTAATTCTGATTCTTCTGTGTGTATATTAATAAAAAATGAAAAGAACATCCACAGTTTCTTCTTTAGTGATCACTATGCTATGTTAAATCAAAAAATTCACAGAAATGTAAATTCTTTGGTCCATCAGTCTCTCAATTGGTCCACCGATGTGCCACAGACACTATTCTACATTACACATTCATGGGTGCAGTACTGACAACACTCAAGAAGTTCGACAGCATCCAGAACAAAGCAGTCCACATGATCGACAGGCCATCCAGCACCTTAAACACCCACTCCCTCCATCACTGGCACACCCGGGCTGCAGTGTGTACTATCTACAGGATGCACTGCAGCAACTCGCCAACATTGCTTCAACAGCACCTCCCAATCCCGAATCCCCATCACCTAGAAGGACAGGAGCAGCAGGTCCATGGAACACCATCACCTCCAAGTTCCCCTCCAAGTCACTTACCATCCTGACATGGACATATATCACTGTTCCTTCATCGTCGCTGGGTCAAAATCCTGGAACTTCTTCCCTAACAGAATTGTGGGTGTACGTTCACCACATGGAGTGCAGAGATTCAAGAAGGTGACTCACCACCACCTTCTCAAGAGCAACTAGGGATAGGCAATAAATGCTGGCCTTGATAGTGACGCCCATATTAAAAGAATGAATAAATAAAATATTAACATCTTCTCTTGCTTTATTAATTGATATGGAAGTTCATTTTTTAACTAAATGTAGTGTAGTTACTCAATCTTACCACTTTGTACATTTTCATAAATTTTCTGCTCATTTTCTTATCTTACAGTTAACTGAGAAGCAATCTTACTGGATACTGAAGTCAGAGAACATAGTCAAACCATTCAAAGTCAGGTTTATCGAATTAAAACAAAAACATACCATGATTGTGTATTCAGATGGAGAAAGGGGATAGTCAATTCCATTGATTGTGAAGACCACATCGGGCATGTTGGACAGATTGTTGCAGTTGATGGAGTACTGTAAAAAGGGTGAAGTATTTAACAATGGTCGTCAGTAGAATGTTCTCAGAGAAGCATTGCAGGAAATACTTGTATAAATAGCAAAATCAATGATGTAATCATTGGATGTACAGTTGGTCACGTTTAAAAGCAGCTGTGGCTACATTCCAGCACAAGTGCCAAGATGGTCCCGCGAGGAACCTGCGTCATCGATCCCGGTGGATATTCTGAGGTTTGTGGGGAGGTTCCCTGCAACCTAAGAGTGTATGGAGGCCATCTACCTGCCCCCAGAGGCTGTAAAAATGGCCGTTAATTGCTGGGCTTGTGGAGGAGGAACTGTTGGGGGAACCCCCCAGGATGAGAGTTAAAATGCCTCCACTGGCCCCCTTCGTAAGGGGGTCAAATTTAAAAAATATATTTTTACCCTGTCTTTGGGGGTGCAGGCTGCAACCCAGTTCCCTCGGTGGGACTCACATCCACCATTTAGCAGCCTGGTTTCACCAGGTGTCCCGGCATTGATGATCCGTTGGCCTTTGAGAGGCTGGGCTTACCAGGCACACAGGAACTCCCAGCATTGAGAATCTCCAGCCCTCCAACATCAGTAGTCTTGCTTGGAGTTGGTGGAAGCTCCACCCTTCACAAGATGCCCGGGAAACCCTAACCCAAAGGCGGGACCAGCCTAATTTGTAGCCCTACAGGCGCTCTACCACCTGACTTACAGTGGGAGGGCAGTGGAAGCCCCATAGATTCCTGGCTTAACAGGCCTTAAATTTAGTCATTTTGATGGGAGCTAAGCTTGATTCTTGAGATCCTTTTGGATCTTGCAGCTAGCTACAAAAGTCAGAAACAAGGGCACCACTGTAAGTCTTTGAAGTTAATGGTCATGCTTATCAAGATCAGGGATGTTAGCACTGGGAAATGAGAGTTTCAGGTACCTGTCAGCATCCAAGCACTCCCAGATCAGGGACTGCAGAGTTAGCTACAGAATAAACTCTTAAGTAAAGCATCATCTTATAAATACTACAAAATGAAAAATATATCACTAGAACCACCTTTGGTTCATTATAAAGTCTGATCTGTAACATAGAGCCTTACCCCGCCATAGTATCCTTGAGTTGCACCAATGTATTGCTGGATCTTGCTGATGGGTCCAGTGGGACCAGTGAGCAGAGAAGTACCAGTATCAACGATGGCCTGACAGCCCTCACTGCAGCCCACAACCTGCCCATTGATTGTCACCCTGAAAGAGGAAAAGGTGGTTACAGTTGATTGAATGCATTCCCTCCCTAAACCTCTCCGCCTCTCTACCTCTCTCTCTCCTTCTTTAAGATGCTCCTTAAAACATACCTTTTTGACCAAGCCTTTGGTCATCTGCCTGAATACCTCCTCATGTGGTTTGATGTCAAATTCTGTTTAATAAAGCTCCTGTGAAGCATCTTGGGACACATTACTACATTAAAGGCACTATATAAATGCAAGTTGTTGCTGTCAACCCTCAAACTAAGATATTTGTGAAAAACACAAGCAGAGCTGAACCAAAGAGGTGAATCTAAATTTAAATATTCCAATATTGGGTCAGACATCTTCCAGGCATCCTATGGGCATGGGACATTGGCCCCTGAGAATAGCCTGTTGTGCCCCTTTTACCTCCGTTAAAATAGGTGCAACGAGGTCCAATTTGTACTCTCGCACGTCTAATGAGCAGTCGGCCCTATTTCTCGTTCATTAATTTTAATCAATCAATCAGTTTTAATGAACAGCAAATCATGCAGGATGGATTCTTGGCACATGATTCTCCAAGTACTCCGAGTGTGTGCTCTCGGCGAGCAATGGCCTGCAATAACTTTACCCTTAGATGGATTGAGCCTCTGTTTGCTCAGGCTGGACTTAAACAATAGTCCAATTGTGGCCTGGAAGCTATCGTTGAGTTAGCTCGTTCCCTGTGTTTATTCCTGATCATTGAAAGGTGTTGCAATATCATCACACTAACTCAACTGCTACCCCATTGTACTTAATATTTCCACTTGCAATGTTGAGTGCAACTTGATTGTTACAGAATGCGTGCCAATTGTGAAATGGGTCAGTCATTTACCTGTCCAAGCTGATTTGCCAGTAAGTTTGGTGAGTGACGGGCACCCAGTTAATTTGACCTGTGTAGTGGTTTGGATCAATTCCACCAAATACAACTTCACTTCCGGACTGACCAGCCTCTCTGAAAAACAATTTAACCAGAATGTTATTGAAATGAGCATAAACAGAGATACAAAAATTCCTGATCAACAATATGTTTTATTGGCTGGCCCAATGTGGCATCATTAACCAGTGGAAATTAGACCAAAGTCAATATTTTGCGAAATAAATAAGAAAAGAGAACTTGATCGTCACTGTGCTGGTTGGAATGAAACATTGTTCTTTCCATAATCCCTGAAAGAGATTGCAATTATCCAATTTCCCATCTTGGATCTATAAGTCAATTAAAACATCTAAAGGAGTTGAATTTGTCCATTGGGATCCAGTTGGATGTGCTTCGACCTTTGCTAGAAGGTGAAGAGGTCACCTGACATGAAAACAGTTCATCCAGGTGAGAGAACAAACACAAGGAAGGGCGAGCAAAGGCCCATCGGCTTTATAGAAAGAAGGTTCTGTGGTGACCTTAAGTAAATACCCTATTATCAGCAGGGAGCATCGGAGATGGAAGTACAAGAAGGTAAGAAAACCAACCTGCTCAGGTAAAAAGCAAACAGGTCCTGTTGCACCAGGTCATCAGACATCATGTTATCAAACACAGGTGTGGCCCCTGATGATGCAATGCTTGGATAGGCCAATCCGAGAATCCCATCAAACGAAGCGTAGGAGAATGAACTCCCAGGTTCAGTCTCACTTAAACCAAATTCCTGCTGACTGATAGCTATGTTCGATACCTAGACAAAAGGAAAAAGCTAACTTGTTCTGAAGAATTATTTTACTGAGAGTCATCAACAAACACATTAGCGCATTGTTATCCAGGTCACACATTACTTACATGTTACGACAAAATGCTTGTTGTTCCTCGGGCTGATACTTTACCAAATAACAAAATTCAGTATTGACTGGGCAACAGTTTAGAACATAACATAAGAATTAGGAGCAGGAGTAGGCCATACGGCCCCTCGGGCCCACTCCGCCATTCAATAAGATCCCCATATCTCTTGATTCCTCTAGAGTCCAAAAATCTATCTGACTGCGCCTTCAATATACTCAACAATTCAGCATCCACAGCCCTTTGAGGTAGAGAATTTCAAAGATCCACAACCTCTGAGTGAAAAAATTCCTCCTCATCTCAGTCTTAAATGGCCAACCCCTTATCTTGAGACTATGCCCCCTAGTTCTAGACTCTCCCACCAGTGAAAACAACCTCTGTCAATCCCCCTCAGAATCTTATATGTTTCGATGAGATTACCTCTCATTCTTCTAAACTCCAGAGAGTATAGGCCCAATCTAATCAATCTCTCCTCATAGGACAATCCTCTCATCCCAGGAATCAATCTAGCTTTATTGATACAGGGTTGTGAAAATCCACAGCTGTTCCTGAGCAATCCTGACCTCACAGGAACCTGGCGTATCATTGGCTGTGGTTTCACTGACCTGGTCAGAGGTCAGCAACAGTGCGTGTGGGCCCCATTTGGGGTCCAGGGTGAGGTTGTGACCAGGACCCCTGAAGATTTGAAAATATTGTTTTTTTTAACTGTTGATAGCAACTTCCAAGTATATTGAAATCCTCTTGTAGTTTTTCCTGTTCAGCTTTGGAGTCTACCACCTTCGTTAGCTTTGTATCATTGGCAATTTCAGAAATATTAAAAGTGAACGGCCAATGATTTTTAGTTCTTTGTTGTAGGACATGCTACTGCTGAACGATAAGGAATTGTCATAATGCTTGACTTTAATTTACAAAATGAGATAATAGGAACACTACATTTCTAAATATCTTTGATTGAATTCTATCCATTGTTATGAACCTATAAATTAGCCTAAAAAGTATAAGTCCCATTGACATATTGACTCCTGTTACCATGCTGAAGCCCTTCACCCAACAACAGCAACTCGCATTTATATAGCGCCTTTACTGCAGTAAAACGTCCCAAGGGGCTTCACAGGAACATTATCAGACAAAATTTGACACCGAGCCATATAAGGAGATATTCGGACAGATGGCCAAAAGCTTGGTCAAAGAGGTAGGTTTTAAGGAGCATATTAAAGGGGGAGAGAGAGGTAGAGAGGCGGAGAGGTTTAGGGAGGGAATTCCTGAGCTTAGGGCCTAGGCAACAGAAAGCATGGCCACCAATGGTGGGGTGAAGGAAATCGGTGATGCAGAAGAGGCCTCTAACATTACAAAGCTCCCTATTGGCTTGTTGCAACATGATCTATTCAACTAACCAATACTCTATGCCTGCATTTGAAGAATGTATTGGATCTGATAGTAGGAGATATTAATATTCAGGGAACTCTGACTTGAATGGGCAATTTAAGAATTTTGACATTGTTTTGTCATAACTTTGTTAGTAAAAGTTACATTATACTTACAGTGACTGTGTCATAGCCCAGGATCCCAGTCATACTGCCTGAACCATACTGAATGGAGAGCGTTTGGTCATCTGTCTGAAATGTTGAGGACTTGCTTGGTGAATATCTGTTGTGGTTCACTGCAAAATAGTACACGTTTCATTACACTCAATTTAATGGTTTGGTTGTTTTATTCCACTACTGAGTTAAGGATAGTTCTTACCAAAAATATTCTTTCTAATTCTTCATTTGTACCACCATTTCTTTCTGTTGAATTTTGCGCTCATTTAGGTGAGGGGTGTTGGTGCTGGCTATTGAACCACTTTACATATCAGCCAACCAGCAGTAGCATCAAGAGTTCACAGGGTCAAGTACAGCATGGGTTAGATTTAGAGGAAAGCTACCTTTGTGCTGTCCAAACAATGGGCCTCTGCTGTAACTCACCAATGTAATATTTTCCGTTTCTCCGTACAACCATCGTATGGCTTCTCTGAGTCAGATTGCCAATTCGTGTCACAGCAGGACAGTGTTGTCCTGTGGGCCCATGATCATGAGGAACTAGGTTATGACGGCCCAAGTTGATTTTATGTAAGAGACCTTTGGCCCATTAACGCGGAAAGAAAAAAAAGAAAGACTTGCATTTCTATAGCACCTTTCACAGCCTCAGGACATCCCAAAGTGCTCTACAGCCAATGAAGTACTTTTGAAGTGTAGTCACTGTTGTAATGTAGGAGACACGGCAGCCAATTTGCGCACAGCAAGCTCCCACAAACAGCAACGTGATAATGACCAGATAATCTGTTTTAGTGCTATTGATTAATGGTTAAATATTGGCTGGGACAGCGGGGTGAACTCCCCAGCTCTTCTTTGAAATAGTGCCATGGGATCTTTTGCGTCTACCTGAGAGAGCAGATGTGGCCTCGATTTAACATCACACCTGAAAGATGGCACACTCTGACAGTGTAGCACTCCCTCAGTACAGCACTGGACTGTCATCCTAGATTTTGGTGTTCAAGTTTCTGGATTGGGACTTGAACTGACAACCTTCTGACTCAGAAGGCGAGTGTGCTACCAACTAAGCCAGTGCTGACCCAGTATGGGCTGGATTTAAACCCAGTTCTCTGAGTGAAAGGCCAGTGCACTACATAGTCCCAGAGCACATTTTTCTAGCATTATTTTCTTTTATTAAGCATCCTTCCTAACTGGTATGACACTGCAGTAATGTGATTAAATTCCATTATCCAATTATTTCACAAACTCATCGAACAGAAATCATAAACGTGTGTGTTATAATTAGAATAAGTAGTCAGTTGGCTTTAATTTAATTTACAGCATTGATGATTACTATGTAAATTAAAAGTTTGACCTAGTTGGTTTTACATCGCTAAATTGGATCAACTTTTAGGAGTATGTTTTGTGCTGGTGGCACTTGAACATCGACTGCCACCGTCCATGTCGACAAAAGTGGGCTTCTGTAAGTCAAATCTTTGAAGAAACAAAGCACCAGGCCTCACAACTCTAACAAATGTATTTTCATAAACATTGACACATTGAATCAATTGGCTGTATTTTCAGAAGGTCTGGATCCACCAAATACTTTTACCCTTAACGCTCTTAGCCACCTTCTGTAAGTTTATGTGTCCTTTAATTGGTGATCAATTGATTGTGCCCTTGGAACACTTTCCCAATCAATGCCCAGATCACTCAGCGGAAAATGCCAACGAAATCTTGGGAAGTCTAACTGTTTACGTATACTTACTGCATACTTGGCTGTTACAGTAAACTGATGTGATCCAAAGGTTGGAGGAGCCAGTATCAAAGATGACGGTGAAGCTCTGTGGTGGGGTTCCAATGGTGATTGCTCCAAAATAAGACATCTGTCAGAATATTTTATAGATGAAACAAGGTATGTTATAATTTACCAAGAGTTGCTGTATTAAATTTCAGTGCATATAGACACACACTGAGGCAGATGTTCAAGTTCCTGTGCTCAGGTGTATTGGACTGTCTAGGCACAGCTCATAGAAGCAAATTAGGTTGGAAGGACCATGTGCCTGTATAGGAGTTTGCCCGATTTTCCTCCCCACACTGCACCCCTGCAAACCAGTGCACCCCGTCACAGGAACAGAAAGACCTGTATGATTGAGAACAAAGGGTGTTTTGGACTAACCCTAACCCTAACCCTAACCCTAGATGTTGTTACAAGCACAGCATCAGTTTTCACTTGTACACCAACAACACGTATCTCTCTGGCACCACTCTCATCTTCAGGCTGTTGCTGTCTTGTGTGACTGCTCGCCGCACCATCAAGTCTTGGATTTGGGTTGTGGTCGGCTTTGACCTGACTTTCTTATCCAGAATGGTTATCACCAAGACTGCTCATGTTGCTCACTTCACCCTACCTCTCTCTCATCAGTACAAAATCCATAATCCATGCCTTCATCACCTCAAGTATCGATTTCTCAAATGCATCCCCTCCCCCAATCTTCACAAGCTTCAGTTATTTCCCCGCTCTGTGGTCGAGTTTTTTCTCCCAAGTTCCTGAGTGCTCATCACTCCTGTCCTTGTCACAGTTACCCTGCCTCCCAGCTTGTTGGCCCCTCATCCTCATTTTCAAATCCCTTCAGTCACACTGCACTTTATCCGAGTGATCTTCTCCAGTCGTAGATACCAGCCCACAAACTCCACTCCTGGAGAGAGTGAAGAACCAGCTCTACTTTAGAGTTCAAATCCATCCGGCCTCCGACTCAAACCACCCAGGCGGGAACGCCGCCTGTTCCCACCGGCTTCTTGCCAAGAGTTACAATCAGCCTTGAAAACTCTTCTTTCACTCACTTTGCTCCTGTTTTCTGACGTTCTCTCCACAAACTACTTCACCTCACTACCCCTCTCCCCCCATTCAAAGACTACCTAAAAGCCTAGCTCTTCCATTGTGTTTTTTGAACCCCTGCTTAATCTTTGCTGTTTCTCCCCCTCCCTAAATTATTCATAGATGTTCTTCTACATCAGGGGTGCTATGTAAATGCAAATTGTTGTAATTGCATTGATTTTCCATTCCTCAAGAAAATTTTACAGATCTAGATTAATGCTCACCTACCTCGTAGAAACAGAGGCCTAGAAATTGGGTATAGCCCCGCCAGCTCGTTTGTGCCGAAAATTTTGCGCTGGCCACGGAGCCAGTTGCGCCCGTCCCATATTCACTTTTAGCGCCCCAAGGCGGAACCGGGCGCTGTTCCAAGGTGTGCCCGGCCCCGCTTGGGGCGCTGAAAGTGAATTTGAGCGCTCCCGGTGCCGCTGCGCCACCCGATGCGGTGCGGCAGGCTGCTGTACTGCAGGCCTCCTCCTTCTCTTAAGGAGGAGGTGCCTGCAACGGCCGGAGCCGCGATCGCGAGTGCCGGCAAAAGAGCCCGGCACAACGGAGAAGTGCCGGGCTCCACGGAAACCAGCCGGCAATGCCGCGGGGGGGCAGTGGAGGAGGCCAGGGAAGGAGGTGCGGGCAGGCGGCCGCCGAAAAAGCGGCCGGCCGCACCTCCACCTTAAAGCGCCCCGCTAAGGCTGCAGTAAGGACCCGGTCTCCCGATGTTGTTAGCGGTCACCACGGAAGAGGCGGCCGCTACTGAAGATGGGGGTCGGGGCGGTAGCGGGGCGGAACCGGGGCACTGCGCACACCGATGACGTCATCGGTGCCGGCGCAGCGCTACCGGCTACCGCCGCCATTACCGCGGCCCTCAAAATCAGCACTACCACCCCTACTGGCGCAGAAGCCCTCTTTGGGCTGTAACTGGGCGCAAAGCCCACCGAATTTCTAGGCCAGAATGCCTTGCTGCTAAAATTAAAAACAGTTTACCTACTCTTATTTTCTTTAGGAATTTTTCAATGCTAAATATAATTTCTAATTATATTAATGCAGTATATTCTCCATCAAGTCACATAACCTAAACTCTGTGATCCTGGAGATCTACTCTTTACTAACACATTCCTTGAATAACACAAGGGCGGGGGGTGGGGGGCTAATGATAACATTGGGCAATAATGTAAAATGGGCGAAATCGGATCAGCCGCCCATTGTGCAGCTGCCCTGATTTTAATTTCCATTGACTTCAGTGGAAGCCAAAATCGGGAGAGGTGTATAATGGGTGGCCAGTCTGATAACGCCTGTTTTACACTACCTCCAAATGTCGAAATTAACCCCATGCGCCCAATAACCGGTGCAAAGCTATGGAGGTCTACTGCAATAAATACAACTGACATGGAACTTGAGGGCAAATTCACCAATGCTGCACTCCCAGTGGAGAACTATGCTCGGAAGATAGGGCTGCTACTTTGCAGCATTGGATCTCTAAGTTTCCTTCAATCTCAACTCTCCACCGGGATCAGTGAAGTTGCCCTTAAATTTCCTCAGCAAAAATGACAGCGATTACTTACGTCCAAATAGTTTCTAAGTGGCTCGCCTGAAGCCAGGGACTGGCTGTTGAAGAGTCCTGCATATTTGGAGTATGGATTGTGTGGGTGATTCTTCAGAAATTCCCCAAGTAACCCACGTTCTTCAAGAGCCTTACGGGTAGATTTACCTTTTATCAAGGGAACTCTGTGAAGATAAACATGACACACAGTAGGGGGTGAATCAAAGTTGTGAGCAACATGCCCTAGTCTTTTAATTAAACTCTGCAGATTGCGGGACTAGCATTGTAACAATGGTTCAAAATTAGGTCAATCAGAGATACAAAAACCTACTTCAAAACAGCAGTTGCTTGAACGTTAATTGAAATAGGTGTAGAAAGAAAAAAGAAAAGGAACTTGGGGCCTCGATTTTAACTTGGGGAGGGATCGGTGAATTGGGCTGGGGGAATCCGGGGAGCACGACAAACCCGCATGCCGAGGCCTGGAGAGATTTTAACTCTTGGGCTCATTTCCATATTCAGACTCGGACTGCCACTCAAACCCGGCAAGAATCACTGATACTTTAGCGCAGATGCTATATTGTTCTCTGTAATATGCTTGGAAGGAGATCATCAGAAGCAGGTAAATAATTAGTAGATAGAGGTATGTTAATAAATGTACATTGAATTATCTCATAGAACATGACTACGATGGAAGAAATATTTCATGTGCAAATGTTTAAAAGGAAAGAGAACTTAAAACTATCTCCTACTGATCCTGTTAGATAGAAACTGCAGTACAAAGAAACACTGCACAAGAATGGAAATTTAGATACATAGATACAGATAAAATAATAATTTCCTACCTGATTAAACACTCAGAGAGCTGAATGCAAGCGAGTGCAATGAGTAGCCACTTCATCTTGTCCGGCACTTCTCAGGACGTTGGCGAGGTTTGTGAAATGTCTGGCTACTTTTATACAGGTCTGTACCAACCAGTTCTATTGTCCATAAAGTCAAATGATGTAGGTCATCAAAAAAATTTGCGGTTGTATCGTCCTTGTGGAAGGACACACTCGGACTCTAGGTGTTATTTAATAATTATCAGCTGATATTTTTGACAATCAAACATTTTAAATGTCAAGTTTTAGAACTTAGAGCTGATAAGAGAACCACATGCATATTTGTTAAAGAAGATAACATATGGTTCTTGCAAATGTAAGTGTTTAGCTCTTTGAAGCCAGTATGATTATAGAAACCTAGAGCATGTTTCAAGGGTAAGGAACGCATGTGGCACATTGTTGCTTTATATGAGATCTCAAGCTCAGGGGAAACTCATTTATTTTGTTTTCACTGAATTACCTAAAAGTTTCAAACAAAGGTCACATGAGGAACCTGGAAGCTGAGGGATTACGTGGTCATATCCTAGATTTTATCTGGGCTGTGTAGCAGCCTTAGGATCTACTTAAGGATAGATGGGAGACTCAGTGAGCCCATCTCAAAAGTGGAGCGAGGCAAAGTTGTCCACGGTCGCACATTCTGTTCAGTGTCTTAACCAATGACGCGTTAGATGACATTGTTATGGAAATGTCTGTGCCAAAGAATGTTGGCGTTTATTTTCACAGCTGGTGTGTTGTTGCTGGACAGCGCACTCCACGCGCCATCTTGAACAATTCACTAACCAGCGCAGTATGGTGGTGAGCTCAAGTGCGTGATTATGGTCCGCACCATTCCAAAGGGAATCTGCGGAGATACTAATTGAAAGATATAAGGAGACTCTGTCCCACTTATCGATTCATATTACTAGCTGGGGATTCTGGTGGATGGCGAGATTAGCTTGGACACAGCACTTTGGGACCATAGTGAATAGAGGTGAAGGGCGCTCTTGCTGTTCCTCAGTGCTAGAGAAGATGTATATCCAAACAGTTCCCCTTTACTGTTTAGACTGCTTACTTTGGCCCATATTTGAGATCCAAGACCAAGTTGTGGGATGAACTTCTGGTATAAAAGAAGGAAGGGACTCTTCCCTACACCAATCTGTTATTAAGCACCTTGGAGAGGGAAGCCACCTCATGGAGAGCATGCCTTTTGGCCAGAACCCTTTACACGAGGACCTAGATAAGCACTAAACACAGAAAATGCTGGAAATACTCAGCAACATCTTTTGGAGAGAGAAACAGGGTTAACGTTTCAGGTCAATGACCGTTCGTCACTGTCTTCTTCCAGGAATGCCCATTTAGATAAGCAGTTGGACTTGGATCTCTTGAAGTTTGCTGCTCCTGTCCAGTCCCAGGAGCACCAGGATTTCCTGACCTGAGCCACGTTAACGTAAATGCGATTAACATCACGCAACAGGTTTTTCTATCCTTTAGGCTCTCGATCCTTTACAATAGTTCCTAAATTGCTCAAACAACATACATCATAAACAGCATACAGCTAGCTGTCCTGTGTCTTCTGTATGTTGGGGAAGGGGGTTCAGTTTCAGTTTGGGTTTACTTCCATTCGTGGTTAACGTAATCTGGTGGATTTTCCGATCAGGTCTCTGATTGCATGCTACTTGAGTAATGCATTATTAACACATGCACTGACCCCATTTGAGTTTGTGGAGTCAGTCACATTTGCTTAATGTGGGGCAGGATTACAGCCCATATTGGGCCTGGCATTGGGAGCTCGCAAAAAAGCTGTGTAGGAGGGGTAAATTTAAAGGGATGTGGCTACTTAAAGGTAACTGGCCACATATTGTGGTAAAAATGTTGGTAAACTCTACAGGGCCTGGTAAAATTTTCAATGCCTATTTCAGTCTTTTGGTAACAAAAGTGCCTGGAAAATCCCAGTGGCAGCAAAATATATTTGAAGGCAAGAATCCAAGTCTATGTTCAAGTGATGGAACAGCACAACACTCCAACCCCTCATTTGATGGCTGGCAAAGTGGGATGGTGCAAAATGAAGTGTTAGTGAGGTTGGTGCCCGATTTTCTGTCTAGGTCACCACCCCGATAGGACAGCATTGCAGCATCCATGGAAGAAGGGTCCAGCTGACCATTACTGCCATGAACACTGCTGCATTTTAGTTCTGCACCAGGCTCTCTGCTGACCCAGAGTCTGTGGAGCTGATTCAGCAAGGTAAGGTCAGCACTCCTCTGTCTCCAAATGTTGGTCGGAGGATATCAGCAGGCGGGCACATTCTGCCCGGCATCTCCCCATTGCTCCATCTCTTCTTCCTCCAAAACCATTAATAAAGGAGAATTCCCATTGGGAAACCCACTGCCCCAATATTGGGGGATGCACCAAAGCAATGGCAGTGCCGGAAGTCTTGGCACAAAATTTCCTGACTAACTAAGTGGAAACGATAAAACAAGTTAAAGAAAGTGAGAGAAGGGTTCAGCAATAGCCTCAAAATGCAGCTTATTAAATGCACATCTGCAAGCAGGACACCTTAGCAGTCCTGGCCACCCATTTTACATGAGCAGATATATGACTGAGTGTTATACCAGCGTAAGCGCTGAGAAATTCTGAGGACATTTCAATAATCCTCTTTGAGTTAATTTTAATATGATTCACTGAGAACTGACAGATGCCTGTAGAAAATCTGACTGGAAAATGGTGATAAATCTGATCTAAATGTCTCCAGCCTTTTTTCTGATCAGTTGCACCTACTTGTTGCCTGTTACTTGCACTAATCTACTCTATTGAATCAATAGCAAATCACATGCAGAACTTCACAGGTTCAGGTGAGATCAGCTGTGCGGCAGGTGTATAATGGTCTCAGAAAGTGCGGAGAGGCATCCCACACAGAGTAGAACCCAGGATGTAATTAGCACGTCCTTTATAAGTACTTTAGATAATGCAATTCCTACACAGATACCCACTTACTGTGAAGTGGGGTTCTCTCACCATTGTCAATTTACTATCTGCCTGAGGATTACCTCTAATAATATTTTTGTTCTTTTCGTATTGATTTAGTTTAATTCTGAAACAACTGGTCAGAGTCAACTGCTTGAAGAGGGAGTTGCCTAATAAATGGTTATTGATTACAATGTTAAACAATTGAAAGCAAATTTATTCCCAGTTTTGATGGAGGATTTTGCAATTGTGGAACCTTTCTTGGTGAGGTGATGCAGGGAGGGGCAGTCTCGAGACATCTGGCAGAAGTTATTTCCAATTCTAGAGTTCCCCTAGAGGAACAACTGCAAAAAATGACTTTTCATGGCGATGTGGGCAGATTGCTCACTACCAAAATTGTCCTTTAACAAAGTTATTCTGCCAGTTATTCACTAATATTATGCCTGCACCTCGATATATGTATGACTTATCTTTAAGAGTAATTTGCAATTCTCTTTTACATGTGCCATTCTAATCGATTCTGTTCATTTTAACTTCACTTTCTATTCACTAATTTGTGTGAATTAAAGTAAATGGAGCCCAGAAAGGAAATATCGATTGTATTCTGCCAAAAGCAGGACAAATCCAATCCGATCAATTACCGCCCCATCAGTCTACTCTCAATCATCAGCAAAGTGATGGAAGGTGTCGTCGACAGTGCTATCAAGCGGCACTTACTCACCAATAACCTGCTCATTGATGCTGAGTTTGGGTTCCGCCAGGACCACTTGGCTCCAGAACCCATTACAGCCTTGGTCCAAACATGGACAAAAGAGCTGAATTCCAGAGGTGAGGTGAGAGTGACTGCCCTTGACATCAAGGCAGCATTTGGCCGAGTGTGGCATCGAGCCCTAGTAAAACTGAAGTCAATGGGAATCAGGGGGCATACTCTCCACTGGCTAGAGCCGTAGCTAGCACAAAGGAAGATGGTTGTGGTTGTTGGATGCCAATAGTCCCAGGACATCGCTGTAGGAATTCCTCAGGCTAGTGTCCTAGGCCCAACCATCTTCAGTTGCTTCTTCAATGACCTTCCCTCCAGCATAAATCAGGGAGTAGTTGCAACAGACACCATTGCATCTCTTAAGGAAAGCAGAGGAAGATACAGGGCTATGGGGAGAGAGCAGGGGAAATGGGATTACTTTGTATTGCTTTAACAATGAGGCAGTACATTCTCTTTCCATGCTATAAGTGTTAGACTTTGCTCAGTGGTAGCACTCTCGCCTCACCGTCAGAAGTTCTTGGGTTCAAGAGAAACTTGAACATATAATCTAGGCTGACACATCAGTGAAATATCAAGGGAGCCTTGCACTGATACGGGCATTGGGTAGACATAAAAGATCCCATGGCATGATTCAGAAGAAGAACTTGGGAGTTCTCCCAGTGTTCTGGTCAGCATTTATTCCTCGACCAACATCACTGAAATAGATTATCTGGTCACTTATCTCAGTGTTATTTGTGCGACACATCAGGGAGGGGGAGAAGTTCCTGGACTCTATGTTTCAGGAGATGGTCACACCTATGAAGTAAATTACTGCAGATGTAGTCCGTGGTCAGGGACAGGACAGTGTGACTACGAGTGAGGAAGGTACAGGGATCCAGGATGTAGTGTTGAAGGAGACGCAGCCCTTGTTCTTGTCCAGCAGGATCGAGGTTCTTACTCCCTGTGAGGGCGGGAGCGGGGACTGCAGGGAGGATGAGCAACCTGGCCACAGCACCGTGGTACAGGGGGCCATTCAAGTGGAGGGAGTAAAAAGAAATGTTGTAGTGGTAGGGGATAGTATCATTAGGGGGATAGATAGGGTTCTCTGCAGTCAAGAGCGGGAGTCCCGAAGGCTGTGTTGCCTGCCCGGTGCCAGGGTTAAGGACATCTCTTCTGGGCTGGAAAGAAACTTGGAGTGGGAGGGGGAGGATCCATTTGTCATGGTCCATGTTGGGACAAACGACGTAGACAGGACAAGGAAGACGGTTCTGTTAAAGGAGTATGAGCAGCTAGGGGTCAAATTAAAAAACAGAACCTCAAGGGTAATAATCTCTGGGTTATTACCTGAGCCACGAGCGAATTTGGCTAGGATAAATAAAATTAAAGAGTTAAATGCGTGGCTCAAAGACTGGTGTGGGAGAAATGGGTTTTGCTTCTTGGGACACTGGCACCAGTACTGGGACAGGAGGGAGCTATTCTGTTGGGACAGACTCCACTTGGCCAGTGCTGGGACTAGAGTCCTGGCGAATCATATAACTAGGGCTGTAGAGAGGGCTTTAAACTAATTAGTGGGGGGGAGGTTTCTAGAGAGCAAATAATAGAAATGACAACAGAGAAGGTCATAGACTTAGGTAGCAGTGGGGGAATTAAAAAACAGAATGTGTCAGGAAGGGACAGAAGGTATGGAGTAAAAAGTAAAGTACTAAAAAGGGAAAAAACAGGAACTAAGTGTTACAAAACATATTTGAAAGTTCTTTATCTGAATGCACGTAGCATTCGTAACAAAATGAATGAGTTAACGGCACAAATAACGACATATGGGTATGATCTTGTGGCCATTACAGAAACATGGCTGCAGGGTGACCATGACTGGGAATTAAACATACCAGGTTATTTAACAATCAGGAAGGACAGGCAGGAAGGGAGAGGAGGTGGGGTGGCTATGTTAATAAAGGAAGGAATCACTATAATACAGAGAAATGATATTGGGTCAAAGGAGCAGGATAGTGAAACAGTTTGGGTGGAGATAAGGAATAATAAGGGGAAAAAAACACTAGTGGGTGTAGTCTATAGGCCTCCGAACAGTTGCAACTCTGTTGGACGGAGTATTAATCAGGAAATAGTTGAGGCTTGTAATAAGGGAACAGCTATAATTATGGGGGATTTTAATTATCATATTAACTGGACAAATCAAATTGGGCAGAGCAGCCTTGAGGATGAGTTCATTGAGTGTATTAGGGATGGGTTTCTTGAGCAGTATGTAACTGAACCGACCAGGGGGCAAGCAACCTTAGATTTGGTCCTGTGTAATGAGACAGGATTAATTAAAAATGTCCTAGTAAAGGATCCCCTTGGAATGAGTGACCATAACATGGTTGAGTTCCATATTCAATTAGAGGGTGAGAAGGTTGGATCTCAAACAAGCGTGCTGAGATTGAATAAAGGAGACTATGAAGGTATGAGAGCGGAATTGATTAGAGTGGACTGGGAAAATAGATTAAAGGGTAAGACGGTACATGATCAGTGGTGTACATTTAAGGAGTTATTTTACAACTTCCAAAAAATATATATTCCACTGAGGAAAAAAGGGTGTAAAAGAAAAGATAGCCATCCGTGGCTAAGTAAAGTAATTAAGGATAGTATCCGACTAAAAACAAGGGCATATAAGGTAGCCAAATCTAGTGGGAGGATGGAAGATTGGGAAGTCTTTAAAAGACAGCAAAAAATAACTAAAAGATTGATTAAGAAAGGGAAGATAGATTATAAAAGTAAATTAGCAAAAAATATAAAAACAGACAGTAAAAGTTTCTATAGTTATATAAAAAGAAAAAGGGTGGCTAAAGTAAATGTTGGTCCCTTAGAGGATGAGACCGGGAAATTAATGGTGGGAAGCATGGAGATGGCAAAAACACTGAACAATTATTTTGTATCAGTCTTTACAGTAGAGGACACTAAGAATATCCCAACACTGGACAAACAGGGGGCTCTAGGGGGGGAGGAACTAAATATGATTAAAATCACTAAGGAAGTGGTACTTGGTAAAATAATGGGACTCAAGGCGGATAAATCCCCTGGACCTGATGGCTTGCATCCTAGGGTCTTGAGGGAAGTAGCGGTAGGGATTGTGGATGCATTGGTAATAATTTTCCAAAACTCACTGGACTCAGCAAAGGTCCCGGCAGATAGAGCTCATGGAAGAGAGTGAGAGGGAGGCTTATGTATTAAAGATAGATCAAGAGAAAGTCTTTGATAGGGCCTTTTCTCATGAGTTTTCAATGAAGGTTTTGAAAGCATTTGGTTTTGGGAAAATTTCATTGAGTGGATAAGGATTTTTTATTCAAACATATTTAGCTGTGTTAAATGTAATGGTTTTTTTATCCAAGTATTTTTCGATACAGAGATCAGTGAGACAGGGTTGTCCCCTGTCCCCTTTGCTATACACATTGGTAGCAGAACTATTAGGTCACATGATGCGAAAGAAACAAGGTGTAGTTGGGATTGCGGTTCCCAGTTCCGGGCTGGTGTTGGTGATACACCAAAATGCAGATGACACAACCTTAACATTGAGAAATGGGGAGTCAGTGAAGAAAGCTATGGACGTAATGGAGGAGTATTGTAGAGCTTCAGGAGCCAGAGTGAATTATAGTAAGTCCCAATGCCTGGTTGCAGGAAGGGGTAGGGAGGAATGGTTGAAGGAAAGTCCCTTTAAGGTGGTGGAGGTTTTTTGAAGTTCTGGGGTGCATATCAGGTGCAAGAAAGACAGGGATGAAGTGGATCGATTAAATTGGGAACCAAAGGTTATGAAAATTTAAAAGATTTTGGGAAGATGGGAAAGAAGGTGGTTGAAAGTGCAAGGAAGAGCGACAGTGGTGTCCGCTCACCTGCTATCTAAGCTATGGTACTTATTGACGGTGGAGGATATTCCTGAGTGGGTGGAAAAGTCCATCCGAGAGGCTTGTGTGAGGTTTTTACGGGAAGGGAAACCAGCCTTGGTTGCTTACAATACCATTATTGGATGAAGAAATCAGGGAAGACTCAATTTCCCAGATATTGATTTGAAGAAAAAATCCTTTAGAAGCAAATGGGTGAGGAGATTTCTTCAGAAGTCAAATACAAGTTTTTGGAAGAGTTGTTTCGAGCATTTTTTAAAATGAAGTGGGATAGGAGGGCAGGGGATATTGTAATAGCAACAGAAAATGCTGGAAATATTCAGCAGGCCCGGCAGCATCCGTGGAGAGAGAAACAGAGTTAACGTTTCAGGTCTGGGACCCTTCATCAGAACTGGAAAAAGTGGAATACAATAATATGTTTTTGAAATCGATTAAACCTCTCCCTCGGTTTTATAAGGGGGTTGTAGAGATTTGGGCCCAATTTTTAAAAAGTGTGCAGTTTATGCCCAAGGGGGCTGAGGAATTTTTTGAACAGCCCTTATTTATGAATAGGTGGGTCAACATCGAAGGAGAGGTATTATTTAATCAAGCTTTTATAAAAGCTGGTATTATATATGTGAAAGATGTATTATACGAGGTAATTCCAGGTTGGTTGCGGGAAGCGATAGTGAGGGACGTGGTGTGGGAGGAGGATCAGCAGGTAGAGGAAAAAGCAATAGGGATCATGTATGAGAAGATTGTGAGTGCAATGCCATAGGATTGGATGGAAGAAATAAATGTGGAAATCTCCAAAGGAAATAAAATGTATCCGGCTTTTCCAAGCTTTCTGCTGGAAAAAGGGGGAGAGCTGGTCCAATCTGACAACTGTAATACTATGCGGAATTTAGTGAATGGAGATTCAAGACACCTGCTGGTGAGGAGTTTTGGCAGAGTATATACCCACAGCTGGACTTCAACAGGATTTGGAAGGGAGTGTGGGCAAATTTTAAATGTCCAGAGTGGATTGAACTGGATTTCAAATTGGCTCACAACCAGATTTTTACCATGACGGTCTTGTGTAAGATTGGAGGAGTGGAGGGGGCAACTTGCCCAGTGTGTGGGACACGGGACGGGGCTCTGTCCCATTTACTGGTGTTATGTCCGCAGTTAAATGATTTTAAGTACTATGTTCGACAGTTGTGTGAAGTTTTTTTGCTGGGTATGGACCGAAGAGCGAGAATGGGAATCCTGTGGGACTTGTTGTGTATGTAACCGTTTACCTTTAAGGGAACTATAGAATGTGACCGTTCGCCTTTAAGAGCACTACTTTAGGGTGGCACTATTTATTGGCTCATGTATACTGTAATACCGATAGTGACCACACCAGTATATAAGGGTTGTGATACGTTAACTAGATCAGAAATCGCCCAGACCACTGAATAGTAAAGACCTGTTTTGTTTGTACTTCTAAAGTCTCTGAAGTTATTTACTGCACAACCTACAGACTTTACAGTGGCGACGAGTCCGATCGTACCCTGCGGCAAGACTAACCAGTAGCAGAGAGCTTCAAAAAGAAAACACGAGGCTCCGTCTACTAAAAGTATAGTACTTACTGGAAGCTGGAAGATTAACAGCAAAGCTGCGGCAGCAACAGGCACAGATTACCCTGCTACCACATCTTGAGCGAGCCAATCAGCCTAAAACAAGGCGGCCGAAGAGACTGTGAGTAGTTAAAACAAATAAATTTAAAAAAAAACGGGGTAGAAGTATTTGGAGGAGAAGGGCAAAGCATTCGGGTCCAACGGCGTCGGGTGACAGCCGGACCGCGGGCAATGTGAGAAGCCGTGCAGCAACCGCTGCCACGAAGCGCTGAGCCTGCGAGTAGGCGCGGGAGTGTCAGAGCCGAGAGCCGCGCGAGCGGGGGAGCCAGAGCCGAGCGGGAGGCGTTGCAAGCCAGCGATCGCATCTCCAGATAAGGGCCGAGAGCCGCGAGAGCGATCGGATCTACAGATAAGGGCCGGCAGCCGCTTCGCGATCCAGCGATCGCATTATAGATAAGGACCGCACTCGGGCTGACAGACGGCGTCGGGGGACCGGGTGAAGACCGCCAAGTGCGGGAAAACCGCCATTGAAGTGGGTGGGGAGAGCGAGAAGCGCGGGAAAGCCGCCATTTTTCGGGGAAAACCGCTGAAGAAGAAGGAAGAAGCGGGAAACCGCCATCTTGGAAATTATTAAGAATTTCAGAAAAGTAATAAGATTTTTCAGAAAGGCTGGTGTGTTCTCAAGAAGAGAGAAGAAAATTAATAATAAGTAAAGTAATACTTGTACTGTTCTCAAAAAGAGAAGAAGATGCCTAAGCGAGGAAATATTAATGACTTTAATGCAGAAATAGAAGACTGGGCCACGTATGTGGAACGCAGAGAAATATATTGCGTAGCCAACGAAATTGAGGATGACAACAAGGCAATAACTTTGTTAAATTCGATGGGAGCAAAAACATACGGGCTTTTGAAACATCTAATAGCACCAGTTAAACCAGTGGACCAGACCTTCGAAGAGATCGTAACAGTGTTGAAGGATCACTTGAATCCCACACCGTTGATGCTGGCTGAACGATTTAAATTTTACGCCAGAACCCAGAGGCAAGATGAAAGCAATGCGGAATACTTAGTCGAACTGCGTAAGCTAGCGAAATACTGCCAGTTTGGAGGGAATTTGACAGAGGCGCTGCGGGACAAGTTCGTATGCGGCTTGGCCAAAGAAGGAACGCAGAAGCGACTTCTGGAAGAAAACGACCTCACACTGGACAGGGCTGTCCTCATAGCTTCATCGCACGAAGCCGCAGCGAAAGGGACGGCGGAAATGCAGCTAAAGGCGGCGGCACTCGGGGTGGACCAAATTACAACAAGCACTCCCAAATGCTACCGTTGTGGAAAGACAACGCACGACCAGAATCAGTGCTGGTTTAAGAACCAAGAGTGCAGGAAATGTGGCAAACTGGGTCACATCGCGAAGGTATGCAGGTCCGGAAAGAAGACCAACAAGCAAAGGAAGCCACCACCACAAGGAAAGTACAACAAGGTGCATCAGGTGGCTGAAAAGAGTTCAGACGAACAAAATTCAGACTCAGACCCAAACAGCCAGGAGCTGGATAGTCTGAGAATCCACCATGTGGGTAAAGTAACTGATCTACAGTTGATCTAGGTCACACTAAAAATAGCGGGAGTCCAAGTACGAATGGAGCTGGACACGGGATCAGCTGTATCCGTCATCAACCAAAAGGACTATCACTGGCTATTCTCTCACATACCCTTAAGAAATACCAAATTCGTATTACAGACATACACGGGGCATCATGTATACCCCCTGGGAAAAATACGAGTCAAGGTGAGAGATAGGGGTAAAGAACACCCACGAATGTATCTGTACGTACTACCTGAGGGAGGACCACCACTTCTGGGACGGGAGTGGATCAAGAAAATAGACATGGAATGGCACTACCGACAAGCAATGACGAGTGAGGACTCGGTGCAGACAAGCAGCTCAGACTCCGAGCCGGAAGACGATAAGTCCAGCTTATGTATGAAAAACAAGATTAACATGAACTCACGGACTAAGGTTGGGAAATCGATGGCGTGCATAAAGACAGAGAATTCTGAGTCTGTTCAAGCTACAGACAGATGCATTACGGAGGAACACCGGGCTAGAACTCAACGTTATGTCAAAGTACAACGACAATTAGAACAGTTGAGTGCCCGTCTCCTACAAGAGATGGAAAAGGTGAAAAAGTTCTGGGACACCGAATGGGAGTCCCTGGAAAGACAACAGAGACAGCTCACTCAAGCAGAGAGCGACCATAGAGCCATCGTGGCCAAGTACCAATCACTTCTCCCTGAGGCTGTTCAGGAACTAGAATATACACAGAACGATCCAAAGGAAGAGGAATCTTCAGGAAGTCAGGATGGTATTCCAGTTCACCTCTACGACTTGTTGCAAGCAGAGTGTAACGAGTTGAAAGAACAGTATGAACAGGCTCGGACTACAATCCTGGAAGGGGTTAACTTGGCAACTTCCGAAAAGCTCGTGTTAGTGAAAGAACATGAACGACTAAAGGTTGACCATAAGCAAGAATTACAAAGTCTGCAGGAAATGTTTGATGAGCTTCAGGCCAAGGCTGACTCATCGTTAGGGATTCAATCCATAGGAAAAAAATTAGTGGTGGAAGACATACCAGAACAGGGAATACAGGATGTCCAAGAACTCGTTAAATTATTAAAGGAAACACAAAATAAATATGAAGCGGCAATGGCCGAGGTCCAACGACTTGAAGAACAGATGCAACTGGAAATCTTTTCAGTGGAAGAAAAGGGAACTGTAAGAAACACAGAGACCGTAAGAATGGGCCATGAACATGAGCTTAAATCGTCAGAGGAGAAGGGTTTGGAGCTCTCAAAAGTTATTGAAATAGCCGAGGTTGCAACACAGACTGAGAAGATGGCAGCAGAGCAACCCTTAGATACCAAAAGTACGCTGACTCATGTCAAGGTTGAACAACAGAACGCTGAAACAACTGCTCCGGTAGAGGGATTGAATAGTCCGATCAATCAATCTCCAAAGGAAGTTGAAGTATTAAAATCACAAATGAGGTCATTAGTAAACAACTTGCTGAAAGCCCAGAAAAAGTTAGAGGAAGCGGAACACGTGAAGAAGTCTCTTCAGGAAAGATGTCTGGATTTGGAACAAAAGCTGGCTGACGTCCAGCTGGGTAGGGAGGACATAGAAGACCCTCTCGCTGGCCTAGCTCAGGACGACTCCGAATATTACTATGTCCTGTCCTGCCCAACTTGTAACTTCGACTCCCACCATACAGAAATCATGGAGGAGCACCGAAAGTCTACGGAACATCGGGAGAAGGTGGCTCTACTACGGAAAAAGGAGGAAGAGAAGGAGGAACTGCGCATGCAGCTGGCAGCTGACAGTGGAGCCCAGAGAGTCTCCAAGAAGCAGAAAAGGAAAAGTCGAAACAGAAGATGACCCATCTGAACCATTATTACCTCTACCAGATCACACACGTGGTCCCTCCGAACGGAGCCAATTCAGTTCGGAAGTTCAAACTGTTAAACCCATGGAAGGACTATTGAATGAGTCACTCCAGCAATGTGAACCGAATACACCACAGAGACTGAATCTATGAACTGTTTTCCACAGAGACTGAATCTGTGATCTGTTTTGACATGAAGTTATATATGTTATTATGTTATGTTAAACATGAAGTTATATGACGTTGACTCCATCGAGAGTATATCTGTAAATTGTTATATGACGTTGACTCCATCGAGAGTATATCTGCAACCTGTTTATATAAAATTGAAGATTGTATGTTTAACGGGATTCTGTAAGTAATAAGCTAGGAAGGGAGGAGTGTTGTGTATGTAACCGTTTACCTTTAAGGGAACTATAGAATGTGACCGTTCGCCTTTAAGAGCACTACTTTAGGGTGGCACTATTTATTGGCTCATGTATACTGTAATACCGATAGTGACCACACCAGTATATAAGGGTTGTGATACGTTAACTAGATCAGAAATCGCCCAGACCACTGAATAGTAAAGACCTGTTTTGTTTGTACTTCTAAAGTCTCTGAAGTTATTTACTGCACAACCTACAGACTTTACAGGACTCAATTTTGAGATGGGGATTGCAGGAGAGTCTGCCCGAGTCTAGTGCAGCGGCATTTAATTTAATGTTCAGTTTGGCTAGATTTGTGATTGTGCAAAGAAGGAATGCTCTGTTTGTTAAGGGGAGGAGAATCAATCTAAAAGTGTATTTTAAATATAAGCTAAAAGATCATTATAAGGCTCTGTGGATGCTTTATTCAGACAGGAATTTAAAGATAGTATTTTACAATCAATTTTTAAAGTACAATCAATTAATATATGTTACAGGAGACAAATTAAACTTCAGGTTTTGATGTTAATGTGTGGTGGAGGAATGGCTGTGCAGAGTGGCGGAATTGATTTGTATGATACAATGGAATGATCACGATGTTGTAAATGTTCATAATGTTCAATAAAAAATGTAAAACATAAAGGGCTAGAAATTCAGTAGGCTTTGCGCCCAGTTTTCACCCAAAGAGGGCTTTTGCGCCACTTGATGAGGTTGCGCCGATATTCAGCGCTGCGGTAATGGCGGCATTAGCCAGTAGCGCTGCGCCGCCACCGATGACGTCATCGGTGTGCGCAGTGCCCCGCTACCGCCCCGATACCAGCCCGACTGCCATATTGAGTAGCGACCGCCTCTTCCGTAGCGGCCGCAAACAACGTTCAGAGACCGGGGCCGTACTGCAGCCTTAGTGGGGTGAGTTAAGGTGGAGGTGCGGCCGGCCGCTTTTTCAGCGGCCGCCTGCCCGCACCTCCTTCCCCGGCCTCCTCCAACCCCCCCCCCCCCCGCGGCATTGCCGGCTGTTTTCCGGGAGCCCGGCACTTCTCCGTGGTGCCGGGCTCATTTGCCGGCACTAGCGAGCGGCGATCTCGCTGTTGCAGGCACCTCCCCCTTAAGAGAGGGAGGAAGGCCTGCAGTACCGCAGCCTGCCGCTCCGCAGTGGGTGGCGCTGCGGCAACTAGCGCGCCGAAATTCAGTTTCAGCGCCCCAAGCGGGGGCGGGCACACCCTGGAATAGCGCCCGGTTCCGACTTGGGGCGCAAAAACTGAATTTCTGACGGGCGCAACTGGTTCCGCGCGCAGCGCTAACTTTTGGGCGCACGCCAGCTGGCGGGGCCTAACTGAATTTCTAGCCCAAAAAGTTGGTAGCACCCTTGCCTCTGAGACAAGAAGGGTTGTGGGTTCAAGTCCCACTCCAGGACTTGAGCACAATAAATCTAGGCTGACACTCCAGTGCAGTACTTCTGCTACACTGCCGGAGGTGCCATCTTTCGAATGAGACATTAAACCAAGGCCCCGTCTGCTCTCTCAGGTGGATGTAAAAGATCCCATGGCACTATTTCGAAGAAGAGCAGGGGAGTTCTCCCCGGTATCCTGGCCAATATTTATCCCTCAACCAACATCACTAAAGCAGATTATCTGGTCATTATCACATTGCTGTTTGCGGGACCTTGCTGTTCGCAAATTGGCTGCCATGTTTCCTACATTACAACAGTGACTACACTTCAAAAAGTACTTCATTGGCTGTGAAGCGCTTTTTTATGTCTGGTGGTCGTGAAAGGTGCTGTATAAATGCAAGTCTTCCCTTTCTGTCTTTTAATTTGAGACATGACATGGTAAGTCTAGCATGCTTTGGGTGACTTGGGACTTCTGGGGTTAGAAATTGGGCCGTGTTGCGCCTATTTTGCGCCCATAAAGAGGATGCAACGAGGCCCAATTTTGGGGACCAATGTCCTGGGCCCCAAGGATGCCTGAAAAAATGTCCCATCCAAACTTGGGCCAAGCCATTTCGCGGTCGTCCCTGGTGTCCGCCTGAAACAGGCGATAAGCCCCATACGTATATAAGTGAGGGCGAGACAGTCGCTGGCAGCTCGCTCAGATTATTCAGATGAGGCCCGAGGGCTAATGAGTTTGTAACTGAAGTGCGGTGCAGCCCACATCCCCACCCACAATCAGAGCTAACAAAAACAGAAACAACAGAAAAAATGTTTGCAATACTTCTAAGTTTATTATCTTTTTGCTTTTGCTGAGATGCTGTAATAAAGAAATGAAAGTTCCCCCCAAAAAAAGACAGAAAATACCTGACATACACCAACAAGGTGAAATCACGCTGCGTGATATTAGTAACAAGCACAATGGGGATAATTGTCACCTTCACTCTCTGGGCGGGTAAACTCCCGCCCGCCATTTCTGAAAATCGGGCAGGTTCTATAGCGAAGGGCAATGCTGTACGCCAATCTACCGCCCAAGCCGTGCAGGTGGAAATTCCCCACCATGTGTGCGCGTGAAGATCCTTTATCTGCTGCTTTAAGAGTGATTAACACGTCTGCTCATAATGGACAGAGGAATTTCATACAAACACATTCATGTGTTTTACTAACACCATACAGTGTGCTTTCCACCCACAAGTCTGGATTCACCACAGAGGCAAACACCTAAAATGGAGATGTCTTTTGACTCTGGAATGGACCATCGCTCATACAATCAATTGCACATAGCAGTGAAAGGTTCAGTCCAACGTTCAGGCAGGTCTTCAATTAGGGTTCAAGGCAAGAGAAAGGACAACAAATATAGGAGTGCATCTACAAAGTGGTTTGTCATCCAAGGTTGACTTTGCAAAATTATCAATTTAAAGCACATTTTGATGAGCCATTCATTGGATTTGTAGGTCAGTTTGGTCCGATTTAATTAAAAGATTTCAGTTCATTGACTTTATTCTAGGGGTTTTTCTTTGCTACATCTCATGCAAAATCAGATGAGCTTGAGTACTCTTTAACCAGAGGCTCGCCAGGGTTTTATTTGAATTCTTGTTACCCTATGGTCCAGTGCTTCAATCATTGTGGATGAATGAGCAAAGGCCACAAAATGGGATCTGAATGTGCCTTAAATGAATAAATGAAAACTTGGATGAATAAATTAGGCAGCTTGGGCAAAGCCCATTCGGTTGTTTCCTCTGTCAAAGATGGAATAGTATGGCCCAATGAAGACATCTCCCAGAATCCAGAGCCCTCCAGAAGAGGATGGAAGATACATGCTTTCAAATCCACTTAAGCAGTCACCTTGCTCCTGGAAGAAATGCAAAGTGTGAGAGTCAGTTCCCTAGAACTACTTTGTTGCTAATTCTGATTCTTCTGTGTGTATATTAATAAAAAATGAAAAGAACATCCACAGTTTCTTCTTTAGTGATCACTATGCTATGTTAAATCAAAAAATTCACAGAAATGTAAATTCTTTGGTCCATCAGTCTCTCAATTGGTCCACCGATGTGCCACAGACACTATTCTACATTACACATTCATGGGTGCAGTACTGACAACACTCAAGAAGTTCGACAGCATCCAGAACAAAGCAGTCCACATGATCGACAGGCCATCCAGCACCTTAAACACCCACTCCCTCCATCACTGGCACACCCGGGCTGCAGTGTGTACTATCTACAGGATGCACTGCAGCAACTCGCCAACATTGCTTCAACAGCACCTCCCAATCCCGAATCCCCATCACCTAGAAGGACAGGAGCAGCAGGTCCATGGAACACCATCACCTCCAAGTTCCCCTCCAAGTCACTTACCATCCTGACATGGACATATATCACTGTTCCTTCATCGTCGCTGGGTCAAAATCCTGGAACTTCTTCCCTAACAGAATTGTGGGTGTACGTTCACCACATGGAGTGCAGAGATTCAAGAAGGTGACTCACCACCACCTTCTCAAGAGCAACTAGGGATAGGCAATAAATGCTGGCCTTGATAGTGACGCCCATATTAAAAGAATGAATAAATAAAATATTAACATCTTCTCTTGCTTTATTAATTGATATGGAAGTTCATTTTTTAACTAAATGTAGTGTAGTTACTCAATCTTACCACTTTGTACATTTTCATAAATTTTCTGCTCATTTTCTTATCTTACAGTTAACTGAGAAGCAATCTTACTGGATACTGAAGTCAGAGAACATAGTCAAACCATTCAAAGTCAGGTTTATCGAATTAAAACAAAAACATACCATGATTGTGTATTCAGATGGAGAAAGGGGATAGTCAATTCCATTGATTGTGAAGACCACATCGGGCATGTTGGACAGATTGTTGCAGTTGATGGAGTACTGTAAAAAGGGTGAAGTATTTAACAATGGTCGTCAGTAGAATGTTCTCAGAGAAGCATTGCAGGAAATACTTGTATAAATAGCAAAATCAATGATGTAATCATTGGATGTACAGTTGGTCACGTTTAAAAGCAGCTGTGGCTACATTCCAGCACAAGTGCCAAGATGGTCCCGCGAGGAACCTGCGTCATCGATCCCGGTGGATATTCTGAGGTTTGTGGGGAGGTTCCCTGCAACCTAAGAGTGTATGGAGGCCATCTACCTGCCCCCAGAGGCTGTAAAAATGGCCGTTAATTGCTGGGCTTGTGGAGGAGGAACTGTTGGGGGAACCCCCCAGGATGAGAGTTAAAATGCCTCCACTGGCCCCCTTCGTAAGGGGGTCAAATTTAAAAAATATATTTTTACCCTGTCTTTGGGGGTGCAGGCTGCAACCCAGTTCCCTCGGTGGGACTCACATCCACCATTTAGCAGCCTGGTTTCACCAGGTGTCCCGGCATTGATGATCCGTTGGCCTTTGAGAGGCTGGGCTTACCAGGCACACAGGAACTCCCAGCATTGAGAATCTCCAGCCCTCCAACATCAGTAGTCTTGCTTGGAGTTGGTGGAAGCTCCACCCTTCACAAGATGCCCGGGAAACCCTAACCCAAAGGCGGGACCAGCCTAATTTGTAGCCCTACAGGCGCTCTACCACCTGACTTACAGTGGGAGGGCAGTGGAAGCCCCATAGATTCCTGGCTTAACAGGCCTTAAATTTAGTCATTTTGATGGGAGCTAAGCTTGATTCTTGAGATCCTTTTGGATCTTGCAGCTAGCTACAAAAGTCAGAAACAAGGGCACCACTGTAAGTCTTTGAAGTTAATGGTCATGCTTATCAAGATCAGGGATGTTAGCACTGGGAAATGAGAGTTTCAGGTACCTGTCAGCATCCAAGCACTCCCAGATCAGGGACTGCAGAGTTAGCTACAGAATAAACTCTTAAGTAAAGCATCATCTTATAAATACTACAAAATGAAAAATATATCACTAGAACCACCTTTGGTTCATTATAAAGTCTGATCTGTAACATAGAGCCTTACCCCGCCATAGTATCCTTGAGTTGCACCAATGTATTGCTGGATCTTGCTGATGGGTCCAGTGGGACCAGTGAGCAGAGAAGTACCAGTATCAACGATGGCCTGACAGCCCTCACTGCAGCCCACAACCTGCCCATTGATTGTCACCCTGAAAGAGGAAAAGGTGGTTACAGTTGATTGAATGCATTCCCTCCCTAAACCTCTCCGCCTCTCTACCTCTCTCTCTCCTTCTTTAAGATGCTCCTTAAAACATACCTTTTTGACCAAGCCTTTGGTCATCTGCCTGAATACCTCCTCATGTGGTTTGATGTCAAATTCTGTTTAATAAAGCTCCTGTGAAGCATCTTGGGACACATTACTACATTAAAGGCACTATATAAATGCAAGTTGTTGCTGTCAACCCTCAAACTAAGATATTTGTGAAAAACACAAGCAGAGCTGAACCAAAGAGGTGAATCTAAATTTAAATATTCCAATATTGGGTCAGACATCTTCCAGGCATCCTATGGGCATGGGACATTGGCCCCTGAGAATAGCCTGTTGTGCCCCTTTTACCTCCGTTAAAATAGGTGCAACGAGGTCCAATTTGTACTCTCGCACGTCTAATGAGCAGTCGGCCCTATTTCTCGTTCATTAATTTTAATCAATCAATCAGTTTTAATGAACAGCAAATCATGCAGGATGGATTCTTGGCACATGATTCTCCAAGTACTCCGAGTGTGTGCTCTCGGCGAGCAATGGCCTGCAATAACTTTACCCTTAGATGGATTGAGCCTCTGTTTGCTCAGGCTGGACTTAAACAATAGTCCAATTGTGGCCTGGAAGCTATCGTTGAGTTAGCTCGTTCCCTGTGTTTATTCCTGATCATTGAAAGGTGTTGCAATATCATCACACTAACTCAACTGCTACCCCATTGTACTTAATATTTCCACTTGCAATGTTGAGTGCAACTTGATTGTTACAGAATGCGTGCCAATTGTGAAATGGGTCAGTCATTTACCTGTCCAAGCTGATTTGCCAGTAAGTTTGGTGAGTGACGGGCACCCAGTTAATTTGACCTGTGTAGTGGTTTGGATCAATTCCACCAAATACAACTTCACTTCCGGACTGACCAGCCTCTCTGAAAAACAATTTAACCAGAATGTTATTGAAATGAGCATAAACAGAGATACAAAAATTCCTGATCAACAATATGTTTTATTGGCTGGCCCAATGTGGCATCATTAACCAGTGGAAATTAGACCAAAGTCAATATTTTGCGAAATAAATAAGAAAAGAGAACTTGATCGTCACTGTGCTGGTTGGAATGAAACATTGTTCTTTCCATAATCCCTGAAAGAGATTGCAATTATCCAATTTCCCATCTTGGATCTATAAGTCAATTAAAACATCTAAAGGAGTTGAATTTGTCCATTGGGATCCAGTTGGATGTGCTTCGACCTTTGCTAGAAGGTGAAGAGGTCACCTGACATGAAAACAGTTCATCCAGGTGAGAGAACAAACACAAGGAAGGGCGAGCAAAGGCCCATCGGCTTTATAGAAAGAAGGTTCTGTGGTGACCTTAAGTAAATACCCTATTATCAGCAGGGAGCATCGGAGATGGAAGTACAAGAAGGTAAGAAAACCAACCTGCTCAGGTAAAAAGCAAACAGGTCCTGTTGCACCAGGTCATCAGACATCATGTTATCAAACACAGGTGTGGCCCCTGATGATGCAATGCTTGGATAGGCCAATCCGAGAATCCCATCAAACGAAGCGTAGGAGAATGAACTCCCAGGTTCAGTCTCACTTAAACCAAATTCCTGCTGACTGATAGCTATGTTCGATACCTAGACAAAAGGAAAAAGCTAACTTGTTCTGAAGAATTATTTTACTGAGAGTCATCAACAAACACATTAGCGCATTGTTATCCAGGTCACACATTACTTACATGTTACGACAAAATGCTTGTTGTTCCTCGGGCTGATACTTTACCAAATAACAAAATTCAGTATTGACTGGGCAACAGTTTAGAACATAACATAAGAATTAGGAGCAGGAGTAGGCCATACGGCCCCTCGGGCCCACTCCGCCATTCAATAAGATCCCCATATCTCTTGATTCCTCTAGAGTCCAAAAATCTATCTGACTGCGCCTTCAATATACTCAACAATTCAGCATCCACAGCCCTTTGAGGTAGAGAATTTCAAAGATCCACAACCTCTGAGTGAAAAAATTCCTCCTCATCTCAGTCTTAAATGGCCAACCCCTTATCTTGAGACTATGCCCCCTAGTTCTAGACTCTCCCACCAGTGAAAACAACCTCTGTCAATCCCCCTCAGAATCTTATATGTTTCGATGAGATTACCTCTCATTCTTCTAAACTCCAGAGAGTATAGGCCCAATCTAATCAATCTCTCCTCATAGGACAATCCTCTCATCCCAGGAATCAATCTAGCTTTATTGATACAGGGTTGTGAAAATCCACAGCTGTTCCTGAGCAATCCTGACCTCACAGGAACCTGGCGTATCATTGGCTGTGGTTTCACTGACCTGGTCAGAGGTCAGCAACAGTGCGTGTGGGCCCCATTTGGGGTCCAGGGTGAGGTTGTGACCAGGACCCCTGAAGATTTGAAAATATTGTTTTTTTTAACTGTTGATAGCAACTTCCAAGTATATTGAAATCCTCTTGTAGTTTTTCCTGTTCAGCTTTGGAGTCTACCACCTTCGTTAGCTTTGTATCATTGGCAATTTCAGAAATATTAAAAGTGAACGGCCAATGATTTTTAGTTCTTTGTTGTAGGACATGCTACTGCTGAACGATAAGGAATTGTCATAATGCTTGACTTTAATTTACAAAATGAGATAATAGGAACACTACATTTCTAAATATCTTTGATTGAATTCTATCCATTGTTATGAACCTATAAATTAGCCTAAAAAGTATAAGTCCCATTGACATATTGACTCCTGTTACCATGCTGAAGCCCTTCACCCAACAACAGCAACTCGCATTTATATAGCGCCTTTACTGCAGTAAAACGTCCCAAGGGGCTTCACAGGAACATTATCAGACAAAATTTGACACCGAGCCATATAAGGAGATATTCGGACAGATGGCCAAAAGCTTGGTCAAAGAGGTAGGTTTTAAGGAGCATATTAAAGGGGGAGAGAGAGGTAGAGAGGCGGAGAGGTTTAGGGAGGGAATTCCTGAGCTTAGGGCCTAGGCAACAGAAAGCATGGCCACCAATGGTGGGGTGAAGGAAATCGGTGATGCAGAAGAGGCCTCTAACATTACAAAGCTCCCTATTGGCTTGTTGCAACATGATCTATTCAACTAACCAATACTCTATGCCTGCATTTGAAGAATGTATTGGATCTGATAGTAGGAGATATTAATATTCAGGGAACTCTGACTTGAATGGGCAATTTAAGAATTTTGACATTGTTTTGTCATAACTTTGTTAGTAAAAGTTACATTATACTTACAGTGACTGTGTCATAGCCCAGGATCCCAGTCATACTGCCTGAACCATACTGAATGGAGAGCGTTTGGTCATCTGTCTGAAATGTTGAGGACTTGCTTGGTGAATATCTGTTGTGGTTCACTGCAAAATAGTACACGTTTCATTACACTCAATTTAATGGTTTGGTTGTTTTATTCCACTACTGAGTTAAGGATAGTTCTTACCAAAAATATTCTTTCTAATTCTTCATTTGTACCACCATTTCTTTCTGTTGAATTTTGCGCTCATTTAGGTGAGGGGTGTTGGTGCTGGCTATTGAACCACTTTACATATCAGCCAACCAGCAGTAGCATCAAGAGTTCACAGGGTCAAGTACAGCATGGGTTAGATTTAGAGGAAAGCTACCTTTGTGCTGTCCAAACAATGGGCCTCTGCTGTAACTCACCAATGTAATATTTTCCGTTTCTCCGTACAACCATCGTATGGCTTCTCTGAGTCAGATTGCCAATTCGTGTCACAGCAGGACAGTGTTGTCCTGTGGGCCCATGATCATGAGGAACTAGGTTATGACGGCCCAAGTTGATTTTATGTAAGAGACCTTTGGCCCATTAACGCGGAAAGAAAAAAAAGAAAGACTTGCATTTCTATAGCACCTTTCACAGCCTCAGGACATCCCAAAGTGCTCTACAGCCAATGAAGTACTTTTGAAGTGTAGTCACTGTTGTAATGTAGGAGACACGGCAGCCAATTTGCGCACAGCAAGCTCCCACAAACAGCAACGTGATAATGACCAGATAATCTGTTTTAGTGCTATTGATTAATGGTTAAATATTGGCTGGGACAGCGGGGTGAACTCCCCAGCTCTTCTTTGAAATAGTGCCATGGGATCTTTTGCGTCTACCTGAGAGAGCAGATGTGGCCTCGATTTAACATCACACCTGAAAGATGGCACACTCTGACAGTGTAGCACTCCCTCAGTACAGCACTGGACTGTCATCCTAGATTTTGGTGTTCAAGTTTCTGGATTGGGACTTGAACTGACAACCTTCTGACTCAGAAGGCGAGTGTGCTACCAACTAAGCCAGTGCTGACCCAGTATGGGCTGGATTTAAACCCAGTTCTCTGAGTGAAAGGCCAGTGCACTACATAGTCCCAGAGCACATTTTTCTAGCATTATTTTCTTTTATTAAGCATCCTTCCTAACTGGTATGACACTGCAGTAATGTGATTAAATTCCATTATCCAATTATTTCACAAACTCATCGAACAGAAATCATAAACGTGTGTGTTATAATTAGAATAAGTAGTCAGTTGGCTTTAATTTAATTTACAGCATTGATGATTACTATGTAAATTAAAAGTTTGACCTAGTTGGTTTTACATCGCTAAATTGGATCAACTTTTAGGAGTATGTTTTGTGCTGGTGGCACTTGAACATCGACTGCCACCGTCCATGTCGACAAAAGTGGGCTTCTGTAAGTCAAATCTTTGAAGAAACAAAGCACCAGGCCTCACAACTCTAACAAATGTATTTTCATAAACATTGACACATTGAATCAATTGGCTGTATTTTCAGAAGGTCTGGATCCACCAAATACTTTTACCCTTAACGCTCTTAGCCACCTTCTGTAAGTTTATGTGTCCTTTAATTGGTGATCAATTGATTGTGCCCTTGGAACACTTTCCCAATCAATGCCCAGATCACTCAGCGGAAAATGCCAACGAAATCTTGGGAAGTCTAACTGTTTACGTATACTTACTGCATACTTGGCTGTTACAGTAAACTGATGTGATCCAAAGGTTGGAGGAGCCAGTATCAAAGATGACGGTGAAGCTCTGTGGTGGGGTTCCAATGGTGATTGCTCCAAAATAAGACATCTGTCAGAATATTTTATAGATGAAACAAGGTATGTTATAATTTACCAAGAGTTGCTGTATTAAATTTCAGTGCATATAGACACACACTGAGGCAGATGTTCAAGTTCCTGTGCTCAGGTGTATTGGACTGTCTAGGCACAGCTCATAGAAGCAAATTAGGTTGGAAGGACCATGTGCCTGTATAGGAGTTTGCCCGATTTTCCTCCCCACACTGCACCCCTGCAAACCAGTGCACCCCGTCACAGGAACAGAAAGACCTGTATGATTGAGAACAAAGGGTGTTTTGGACTAACCCTAACCCTAACCCTAACCCTAGATGTTGTTACAAGCACAGCATCAGTTTTCACTTGTACACCAACAACACGTATCTCTCTGGCACCACTCTCATCTTCAGGCTGTTGCTGTCTTGTGTGACTGCTCGCCGCACCATCAAGTCTTGGATTTGGGTTGTGGTCGGCTTTGACCTGACTTTCTTATCCAGAATGGTTATCACCAAGACTGCTCATGTTGCTCACTTCACCCTACCTCTCTCTCATCAGTACAAAATCCATAATCCATGCCTTCATCACCTCAAGTATCGATTTCTCAAATGCATCCCCTCCCCCAATCTTCACAAGCTTCAGTTATTTCCCCGCTCTGTGGTCGAGTTTTTTCTCCCAAGTTCCTGAGTGCTCATCACTCCTGTCCTTGTCACAGTTACCCTGCCTCCCAGCTTGTTGGCCCCTCATCCTCATTTTCAAATCCCTTCAGTCACACTGCACTTTATCCGAGTGATCTTCTCCAGTCGTAGATACCAGCCCACAAACTCCACTCCTGGAGAGAGTGAAGAACCAGCTCTACTTTAGAGTTCAAATCCATCCGGCCTCCGACTCAAACCACCCAGGCGGGAACGCCGCCTGTTCCCACCGGCTTCTTGCCAAGAGTTACAATCAGCCTTGAAAACTCTTCTTTCACTCACTTTGCTCCTGTTTTCTGACGTTCTCTCCACAAACTACTTCACCTCACTACCCCTCTCCCCCCATTCAAAGACTACCTAAAAGCCTAGCTCTTCCATTGTGTTTTTTGAACCCCTGCTTAATCTTTGCTGTTTCTCCCCCTCCCTAAATTATTCATAGATGTTCTTCTACATCAGGGGTGCTATGTAAATGCAAATTGTTGTAATTGCATTGATTTTCCATTCCTCAAGAAAATTTTACAGATCTAGATTAATGCTCACCTACCTCGTAGAAACAGAGGCCTAGAAATTGGGTATAGCCCCGCCAGCTCGTTTGTGCCGAAAATTTTGCGCTGGCCACGGAGCCAGTTGCGCCCGTCCCATATTCACTTTTAGCGCCCCAAGGCGGAACCGGGCGCTGTTCCAAGGTGTGCCCGGCCCCGCTTGGGGCGCTGAAAGTGAATTTGAGCGCTCCCGGTGCCGCTGCGCCACCCGATGCGGTGCGGCAGGCTGCTGTACTGCAGGCCTCCTCCTTCTCTTAAGGAGGAGGTGCCTGCAACGGCCGGAGCCGCGATCGCGAGTGCCGGCAAAAGAGCCCGGCACAACGGAGAAGTGCCGGGCTCCACGGAAACCAGCCGGCAATGCCGCGGGGGGGCAGTGGAGGAGGCCAGGGAAGGAGGTGCGGGCAGGCGGCCGCCGAAAAAGCGGCCGGCCGCACCTCCACCTTAAAGCGCCCCGCTAAGGCTGCAGTAAGGACCCGGTCTCCCGATGTTGTTAGCGGTCACCACGGAAGAGGCGGCCGCTACTGAAGATGGGGGTCGGGGCGGTAGCGGGGCGGAACCGGGGCACTGCGCACACCGATGACGTCATCGGTGCCGGCGCAGCGCTACCGGCTACCGCCGCCATTACCGCGGCCCTCAAAATCAGCACTACCACCCCTACTGGCGCAGAAGCCCTCTTTGGGCTGTAACTGGGCGCAAAGCCCACCGAATTTCTAGGCCAGAATGCCTTGCTGCTAAAATTAAAAACAGTTTACCTACTCTTATTTTCTTTAGGAATTTTTCAATGCTAAATATAATTTCTAATTATATTAATGCAGTATATTCTCCATCAAGTCACATAACCTAAACTCTGTGATCCTGGAGATCTACTCTTTACTAACACATTCCTTGAATAACACAAGGGCGGGGGGTGGGGGGCTAATGATAACATTGGGCAATAATGTAAAATGGGCGAAATCGGATCAGCCGCCCATTGTGCAGCTGCCCTGATTTTAATTTCCATTGACTTCAGTGGAAGCCAAAATCGGGAGAGGTGTATAATGGGTGGCCAGTCTGATAACGCCTGTTTTACACTACCTCCAAATGTCGAAATTAACCCCATGCGCCCAATAACCGGTGCAAAGCTATGGAGGTCTACTGCAATAAATACAACTGACATGGAACTTGAGGGCAAATTCACCAATGCTGCACTCCCAGTGGAGAACTATGCTCGGAAGATAGGGCTGCTACTTTGCAGCATTGGATCTCTAAGTTTCCTTCAATCTCAACTCTCCACCGGGATCAGTGAAGTTGCCCTTAAATTTCCTCAGCAAAAATGACAGCGATTACTTACGTCCAAATAGTTTCTAAGTGGCTCGCCTGAAGCCAGGGACTGGCTGTTGAAGAGTCCTGCATATTTGGAGTATGGATTGTGTGGGTGATTCTTCAGAAATTCCCCAAGTAACCCACGTTCTTCAAGAGCCTTACGGGTAGATTTACCTTTTATCAAGGGAACTCTGTGAAGATAAACATGACACACAGTAGGGGGTGAATCAAAGTTGTGAGCAACATGCCCTAGTCTTTTAATTAAACTCTGCAGATTGCGGGACTAGCATTGTAACAATGGTTCAAAATTAGGTCAATCAGAGATACAAAAACCTACTTCAAAACAGCAGTTGCTTGAACGTTAATTGAAATAGGTGTAGAAAGAAAAAAGAAAAGGAACTTGGGGCCTCGATTTTAACTTGGGGAGGGATCGGTGAATTGGGCTGGGGGAATCCGGGGAGCACGACAAACCCGCATGCCGAGGCCTGGAGAGATTTTAACTCTTGGGCTCATTTCCATATTCAGACTCGGACTGCCACTCAAACCCGGCAAGAATCACTGATACTTTAGCGCAGATGCTATATTGTTCTCTGTAATATGCTTGGAAGGAGATCATCAGAAGCAGGTAAATAATTAGTAGATAGAGGTATGTTAATAAATGTACATTGAATTATCTCATAGAACATGACTACGATGGAAGAAATATTTCATGTGCAAATGTTTAAAAGGAAAGAGAACTTAAAACTATCTCCTACTGATCCTGTTAGATAGAAACTGCAGTACAAAGAAACACTGCACAAGAATGGAAATTTAGATACATAGATACAGATAAAATAATAATTTCCTACCTGATTAAACACTCAGAGAGCTGAATGCAAGCGAGTGCAATGAGTAGCCACTTCATCTTGTCCGGCACTTCTCAGGACGTTGGCGAGGTTTGTGAAATGTCTGGCTACTTTTATACAGGTCTGTACCAACCAGTTCTATTGTCCATAAAGTCAAATGATGTAGGTCATCAAAAAAATTTGCGGTTGTATCGTCCTTGTGGAAGGACACACTCGGACTCTAGGTGTTATTTAATAATTATCAGCTGATATTTTTGACAATCAAACATTTTAAATGTCAAGTTTTAGAACTTAGAGCTGATAAGAGAACCACATGCATATTTGTTAAAGAAGATAACATATGGTTCTTGCAAATGTAAGTGTTTAGCTCTTTGAAGCCAGTATGATTATAGAAACCTAGAGCATGTTTCAAGGGTAAGGAACGCATGTGGCACATTGTTGCTTTATATGAGATCTCAAGCTCAGGGGAAACTCATTTATTTTGTTTTCACTGAATTACCTAAAAGTTTCAAACAAAGGTCACATGAGGAACCTGGAAGCTGAGGGATTACGTGGTCATATCCTAGATTTTATCTGGGCTGTGTAGCAGCCTTAGGATCTACTTAAGGATAGATGGGAGACTCAGTGAGCCCATCTCAAAAGTGGAGCGAGGCAAAGTTGTCCACGGTCGCACATTCTGTTCAGTGTCTTAACCAATGACGCGTTAGATGACATTGTTATGGAAATGTCTGTGCCAAAGAATGTTGGCGTTTATTTTCACAGCTGGTGTGTTGTTGCTGGACAGCGCACTCCACGCGCCATCTTGAACAATTCACTAACCAGCGCAGTATGGTGGTGAGCTCAAGTGCGTGATTATGGTCCGCACCATTCCAAAGGGAATCTGCGGAGATACTAATTGAAAGATATAAGGAGACTCTGTCCCACTTATCGATTCATATTACTAGCTGGGGATTCTGGTGGATGGCGAGATTAGCTTGGACACAGCACTTTGGGACCATAGTGAATAGAGGTGAAGGGCGCTCTTGCTGTTCCTCAGTGCTAGAGAAGATGTATATCCAAACAGTTCCCCTTTACTGTTTAGACTGCTTACTTTGGCCCATATTTGAGATCCAAGACCAAGTTGTGGGATGAACTTCTGGTATAAAAGAAGGAAGGGACTCTTCCCTACACCAATCTGTTATTAAGCACCTTGGAGAGGGAAGCCACCTCATGGAGAGCATGCCTTTTGGCCAGAACCCTTTACACGAGGACCTAGATAAGCACTAAACACAGAAAATGCTGTAAATACTCAGCAACATCTTTTGGAGAGAGAAACAGGGTTAACGTTTCAGGTCAATGACCGTTCGTCACTGTCTTCTTCCAGGAATGCCCATTTAGATAAGCAGTTGGACTTGGATCTCTTGAAGTTTGCTGCTCCTGTCCAGTCCCAGGAGCACCAGGATTTCCTGACCTGAGCCACGTTAACGTAAATGCGATTAACATCACGCAACAGGTTTTTCTATCCTTTAGGCTCTCGATCCTTTACAATAGTTCCTAAATTGCTCAAACAACATACATCATAAACAGCATACAGCTAGCTGTCCTGTGTCTTCTGTATGTTGGGGAAGGGGGTTCAGTTTCAGTTTGGGTTTACTTCCATTCGTGGTTAACGTAATCTGGTGGATTTTCCGATCAGGTCTCTGATTGCATGCTACTTGAGTAATGCATTATTAACACATGCACTGACCCCATTTGAGTTTGTGGAGTCAGTCACATTTGCTTAATGTGGGGCAGGATTACAGCCCATATTGGGCCTGGCATTGGGAGCTCGCAAAAAAGCTGTGTAGGAGGGGTAAATTTAAAGGGATGTGGCTACTTAAAGGTAACTGGCCACATATTGTGGTAAAAATGTTGGTAAACTCTACAGGGCCTGGTAAAATTTTCAATGCCTATTTCAGTCTTTTGGTAACAAAAGTGCCTGGAAAATCCCAGTGGCAGCAAAATATATTTGAAGGCAAGAATCCAAGTCTATGTTCAAGTGATGGAACAGCACAACACTCCAACCCCTCATTTGATGGCTGGCAAAGTGGGATGGTGCAAAATGAAGTGTTAGTGAGGTTGGTGCCCGATTTTCTGTCTAGGTCACCACCCCGATAGGACAGCATTGCAGCATCCATGGAAGAAGGGTCCAGCTGACCATTACTGCCATGAACACTGCTGCATTTTAGTTCTGCACCAGGCTCTCTGCTGACCCAGAGTCTGTGGAGCTGATTCAGCAAGGTAAGGTCAGCACTCCTCTGTCTCCAAATGTTGGTCGGAGGATATCAGCAGGCGGGCACATTCTGCCCGGCATCTCCCCATTGCTCCATCTCTTCTTCCTCCAAAACCATTAATAAAGGAGAATTCCCATTGGGAAACCCACTGCCCCAATATTGGGGGATGCACCAAAGCAATGGCAGTGCCGGAAGTCTTGGCACAAAATTTCCTGACTAACTAAGTGGAAACGATAAAACAAGTTAAAGAAAGCGAGAGAAGGGTTCAGCAATAGCCTCAAAATGCAGCTTATTAAATGCACATCTGCAAGCAGGACACCTTAGCAGTCCTGGCCACCCATTTTACATGAGCAGATATATGACTGAGTGTTATACCAGCGTAAGCACTGAGAAATTCTGAGGACATTTCAATAATCCTCTTTGAGTTAATTTTAATATGATTCACTGAGAACTGACAGATGCCTGTAGAAAATCTGACTGGAAAATGGTGATAAATCTGATCTAAATGTCTCCAGCCTTTTTTCTGATCAGTTGCACCTACTTGTTGCCTGTTACTTGCACTAATCTACTCTATTGAATCAATAGCAAATCACATGCAGAACTTCACAGGTTCAGGTGAGATCAGCTGTGCGGCAGGTGTATAATGGTCTCAGAAAGTGCGGAGAGGCATCCCACACAGAGTAGAACCCAGGATGTAATTAGCACGTCCTTTATAAGTACTTTAGATAATGCAATCCCTACACAGATACCCACTTACTGTGAAGTGGGGTTCTCTCACCATTGTCAATTTACTATCTGCCTGAGGATTACCTCTAATAATATTTTTGTTCTTTTCGTATTGATTTAGTTTAATTCTGAAACAACTGGTCAGAGTCAACTGCTTGAAGAGGGAGTTGCCTAATAAATGGTTATTGATTACAATGTTAAACAATTGAAAGCAAATTTATTCCCAGTTTTGATGAAGGATTTTGCAATTGTGGAACCTTTCTTGGTGAGGTGATGCAGGGAGGGGCAGTCTCGAGACATCTGGCAGAAGTTATTTCCAATTCTAGAGTTCCCCTAGAGGAACAACTGCAAAAAATGACTTTTCATGGCGATGTGGGCAGATTGCTCACTACCAAAATTGTCCTTTAACAAAGTTATTCTGCCAGTTATTCACTAATATTATGCCTGCACCTCGCTATATGTATGACTTATCTTTAAGAGTAATTTGCAATTCTCTTTTACATGTGCCATTCTAATCGATTCTGTTCATTTTAACTTCACTTTCTATTCACTAATTTGTGTGAATTAAAGTAAATGGAGCCCAGAAAGGAAATATCGATTGTATTCTGCCAAAAGCAGGACAAATCCAATCCGATCAATTACCGCCCCATCAGTCTACTCTCAATCATCAGCAAAGTGATGGAAGGTGTCGTCGACAGTGCTATCAAGCGGCACTTACTCACCAATAACCTGCTCATTGATGCTGAGTTTGGGTTCCGCCAGGACCACTTGGCTCCAGAACTCATTACAGCCTTGGTCCAAACATGGACAAAAGAGCTGAATTCCAGAGGTGAGGTGAGAGTGACTGCCCTTGACATCAAGGCAGCATTTGGCCGAGTGTGGCATCGAGCCCTAGTAAAACTGAAGTCAATGGGAATCAGGGGGCATACTCTCCACTGGCTAGAGCCGTAGCTAGCACAAAGGAAGATGGTTGTGGTTGTTGGATGCCAATAGTCCCAGGACATCGCTGTAGGAATTCCTCAGGCTAGTGTCCTAGGCCCAACCATCTTCAGTTGCTTCTTCAATGACCTTCCCTCCAGCATAAATCAGGGAGTAGTTGCAACAGACACCATTGCATCTCTTAAGGAAAGCAGAGGAAGATACAGGGCTATGGGGAGAGAGCAGGGGAAATGGGATTACTTTGTATTGCTTTAACAATGAGGCAGTACATTCTCTTTCCATGCTATAAGTGTTAGACTTTGCTCAGTGGTAGCACTCTCGCCTCACCGTCAGAAGTTCTTGGGTTCAAGAGAAACTTGAACATATAATCTAGGCTGACACATCAGTGAAATATCAAGGGAGCCTTGCACTGATACGGGCATTGGGTAGACATAAAAGATCCCATGGCATGATTCAGAAGAAGAACTTGGGAGTTCTCCCAGTGTTCTGGTCAGCATTTATTCCTCGACCAACATCACTGAAATAGATTATCTGGTCACTTATCTCAGTGTTATTTGTGCGACACATCAGGGAGGGGGAGAAGTTCCTGGACTCTATGTTTCAGGAGATGGTCAGACCTATGAAGTTAATTACTGCAGATGTAGTCCGTGATCGGGGACAGGACAGTGTGACTACGAGTGAGGAAGGTACAGGGAGAGAGAAACAGAGTTAACGTTTCAGGTCTGGGACCCTTCATCAGAACTGGAAAAAGTGGAATACAATAATATGTTTTTGAAATCGATTAAACCTCTCCCTCGGTTTTATAAGGGGTTTGTAGAGATTTGGGCCCAATTTTTAAAAAGTGTGCAGTTTATGCCCAAGGGGGCTGAGGAATTTTTTGAACAGCCCTTATTTATGAACAGGTGGGTCAACATCGAAGGAGAGGTATTATTTAATCAAGCTTTTATAAAAGCTGGTATTATATATGTGAAAGATGTATTATACGAGGTAATTCCAGGTTGGTTGCGGGAAGCGGTAGTGAGGGACGTGGTGTGGGAGGAGGATCAGCAGGTAGAGGAAAAAGCAATAGGGATCATGTATGAGAAGATTGTGAGTGCAATGCCATAGGATTGGATGGAAGAAATAAATGTGGAAATCTCCAAAGGAAATAAAATGTATCCGGCTTTTCCAAGCTTTCTGCTGGAAAAAGGGGGAGAGCTGGTCCAATCTGACAACTGTAATACTATGTGGAATTTAGTGAATGGAGATTCAAGACACCTGCTGGTGAGGAGTTTTGGCAGAGTATATACCCACAGCTGGACTTCAACAGGATTTGGAAGGGAGTGTGGGCAAATTTTAAATGTCCAGAGTGGATTGAACTGGATTTCAAATTGGCTCATAACCAGATTTTTACCATGACGGTCTTGTGTAAGATTGGAGGAGTGGAGGGGGCAACTTGCCCAGTGTGTGGGACACGGGACGGGGCTCTGTCCCATTTACTGGTGTTATGTCCGCAGTTAAATGATTTTAAGTACTATGTTCGACAGTTGTGTGAAGTTTTTTTGCTGGGTATGGACCGAAGAGCGAGAATGGGAATCCTGTGGGACTCAATTTTGAGATGGGGATTGCAGGAGAGTCTGCCCGAGTCTAGTGCAGCGGCATTTAATTTAATGTTCAGTTTGGCTAGATTTGTGATTGTGCAAAGAAGGAATGCTCTGTTTGTTAAGGGGAGGAGAATCAATCTAAAAGTGTATTTTAAATATAAGCTAAAAGATCATTATAAGGCTCTGTGGATGCTTTATTCAGACAGGAATTTAAAGATAGTATTTTACAATCAATTTTTAAAGTACAATCAATTAATATATGTTACAAGAGACAAATTAAACTTCAGGTTTTGATGTTAATGTGTGGTGGAGGAATGGCTGTGCAGAGTGGCGGAATTGATTTGTATGATACAATGGAATGATCACGATGTTGTAAATGTTCATAATGTTCAATAAAAAATTTAAAACATAAAGGGCTAGAAATTCAGTAGGCTTTGCGCCCAGTTTTCACCCAAAGAGGGCTTTTGCGCCACTTGATGAGGTTGCGCCGATATTCAGCGCTGCGGTAATGGCGGCATTAGCCAGTAGCGCTGCGCCGCCACCGATGACGTCATCGGTGTGCGCAGTGCCCCGCTACCGCCCCGATACCAGCCCGACCGCCATATTGAGTAGCGACCGCCTCTTCCGTAGCGGCCGCAAACAACGTTCAGAGACCGTGGCCGTACTGCAGCCTTAGTGGGGTGAGTTAAGGTGGAGGTGTGGCCGGCCGCTTTTTCGGCGGCCGCCTGCCTGCACCTCCATCCCCGGCCTCCTCCACCCCCACCCCCCCCCGCGGCATTGCCGGCTGTTTTCCGGGAGCCCGGCACTTCTCCGTGGTGCCGGGCTCATTTGCCGGCACTAGCGAGCGGCGATCTCGCTGTTGCAGGCACCTCCCCCTTAAGAGAGGGAGGAAGGCCTGCAGTACCGCAGCCTGCCGCTCCGCAGCGGGTGGCGCTGCGGCAACTAGCGCGCCGAAATTCAGTTTCAGCGCCCCAAGCGGGGGCGGGCACACCCTGGAATAGCGCCCGGTTCCGACTTGGGGCGCAAAAACTGAATTTCTGACGGGCGCAACTGGCTCCGCGCACAGCGCTAACTTTTGGGCGCACGCCAGCTGGCGGGGCCTAACTGAATTTCTAGCCCAAAAAGTTGGTAGCACCCTTGCCTCTGAGACAAGAAGGGTTGTGGGTTCAAGTCCCACTCCAGGACTTGAGCACAATAAATCTAGGCTGACACTCCAGTGCAGTACTTCTGCTACACTGCCGGAGGTGCCATCTTTCGAATGAGACATTAAACCAAGGCCCCGTCTGCTCTCTCAGGTGGGTGTAAAAGATCCCATGGCACTATTTCGAAGAAGAGCAGGGGAGTTCTCCCCGGTATCCTGGCCAATATTTATCCCTCAACCAACATCACTAAAGCAGATTATCTGGTCATTATCACATTGCTGTTTGCGGGACCTTGCTGTTCGCAAATTGGCTGCCGTATTTCCTACATTACAACAGTGACTACACTTCAAAAAGTACTTCATTGGCTGTGAAGCGCTTTTTTATGTCTGGTGGTCATGAAAGGTGCTGTATAAATGCAAGTCTTCCCTTTCTGTCTTTTAATTTGAGACATGACATGGTAAGTCTAGTATGCTTTGGGTGACTTGGGACTTCTGGGGTTAGAAATTGGGCCGTGTTGCGCCTATTTTGCGCCCATAAAGAGGATGCAACGAGGCCCAATTTTGGGGACCAATGTCCTGGGCCCCAAGGATGTCTGTAAAAATGTCCCATCCAAACTTGGGCCAAGCCATTTCGCGGTCGTCCCTGGTGTCCGCCTGAAACAGGCGATAAGCCCCATACATATATAAGTGAGGGCGAGACAGTCGCTGGCAGCTCGCTCAGATTATTCAGATGAGGCCCGAGGGCTAATGAGTTTGTAACTGAAGTGCGGTGCAGCCCACATCCCCACCCACAATCAGAGCTAACATAAACAAACAGAAACAACAGAAAAAATGTTTGCAATACTTCTAAGTTTATTATCTTTTTGCTTTTGCTGAGATGCTGTAATAAAGAAATGAAAGTTCCCCCAAAAAAAGACAGAAAATACCTGACATACACCAACAAGGTGAAATCACGCTGCGTGATATTAGTAACAAGCACAATGGGGATAATTGTCACCTTCACTCTCTGGGCGGGTAAACTCCCGCCCGCCATTTCTGAAAATCGGGCAGGTTCTATAGCGAAGGGCAATGCTGTACGCCAATCTACCGCCCAAGCCGTGCAGGTGGAAATTCCCCACCATGTGTGCGCGTGAAGATCCTTTATCTGCTGCTTTAAGAGTGATTAACACGTCTGCTCATAATGGACAGAGGAACTTCATACAAACACATTCATGTGTTTTACTAACACCATACAGTGTGCTTTCCACCCACAAGTCTGGATTCACCACAGAGGCAAACACCTAAAATGGAGATGTCTTTTGACTCTGGAATGGACCATCGCTCATACAATCAATTGCACATAGCAGTGAAAGGTTCAGTCCAACGTTCAGGCAGGTCTTCAATTAGGGTTCAAGGCAAGAGAAAGGACAAAAAATATAGGAGTGCATCTACAAAGTGGTTTGTCATCCAAGGTTGACTTTGCAAAATTATCAATTTAAAGCACATTTTGATGAGCCATTCATTGGATTTGTAGGTCAGTTTGGTCCGATTTAATTAAAAGATTTCAGTTCATTGACTTTATTCTAGGGGTTTTTCTTTGCTACATCTCATGCAAAATCAGATGAGCTTGAGTACTCTTTAACCAGAGGCTCGCCAGGGTTTTATTTGAATTCTTGTTACCCTATGGTCCAGTGCTTCAATCATTGTGGATGAATGAGCAAAAGCCACAAAATGGGATCTGAATGTGCCTTAAATGAATAAATGAAAACTTGGATGAATAAATTAGGCAGCTTGGGCAAAGCCCATTCGGTTGTTTCCTCTGTCAAAGATGGAATAGTATGGCCCAATGAAGACATCTCCCAGAATCCAGAGCCCTCCAGAAGAGGATGGAAGATACATGCTTTCAAATCCACTTAAGCAGTCACCTTGCTCCTGGAAGAAATGCAAAGTGTGAGAGTCAGTTCCCTAGAACTACTTTGTTGCTAATTCTGATTCTTCTGTGTGTATATTAATAAAAAATGAAAAAAAACATCCACAGTTTCTTCTTTAGTGATCACTATGCTATGTTAAATCAAAAAATTCACAGAAATGTAAATTCTTTGGTCCATCAGTCTCTCAATTGGTCCACCGATGTGCCACAGACACTATTCTACATTACACATTCATGGGTGCAGTACTGACAACACTCAAGAAGTTCGACAGCATCCAGAACAAAGCAGTCCACATGATCAACAGGCCATCCAGCACCTTAAACACCCACTCCCTCCATCACCGGCACACCCGGGCTGCAGTGTGTACTATCTACAGGATGCACTGCAGCAACTCGCCAACATTGCTTCAACAGCACCTCCCAATCCCGAATCCCCATCACCTAGAAGGACAGGAGCAGCAGGTCCATGGAACACCATCACCTCCAAGTTCCCTTCCAAGTCACTTACCATCCTGACATGGACATATATCACTGTTCCTTCATCGTCACTGGGTCAAAATCCTGGAACTTCTTCCCTAACAGAATTGTGGGTGTACGTTCACCACATGGAGTGCAGAGATTCAAGAAGGTGACTCACCACCACCTTCTCAAGAGCAACTAGGGATAGGCAATAAATGCTGGCCTTGATAGTGACGCCCATATTAAAAGAATGAATAAATAAAATATTAACATCTTCTCTTGCTTTATTAATTGATATGGAAGTTCATTTTTTAACTAAATGTAGTACAGTTACTCAATCTTACCACTTTGTACATTTTCATTAATTTTCTGCTCATTTTCTTATCTTACAGTTAACTGAGAAGCAATCTTACTGGATACTGAAGTCAGAGAACATAGTCAAACCATTCAAAGTCAGGTTTATCGAATTAAAACAAAAACATACCATGATTGTGTATTCAGATGGAGAAAGGGGATAGTCAATTCCATTGATTGTGAAGACCACATCGGGCATGTTAGACAGATTGTTACAGTTGATGGAGTACTGTAAAAAGGGTGAAGTATTTAACAATGGTCGTCAGTAGAATGTTCTCAGAGAAGCATTGCAGGAAATACTTGTATAAATAGCAAAATCAATGATGTAATCATTGGATGTACAGTTGGTCACGTTTAAAAGCAGCTGTGGCTACATTCCAGCACAAGTGCCAAGATGGTCCCGTGAGGAACCTGCGTCATCGATCCCGGTGGATATTCTGAGGTTTGTGGGGAGGTTCCCTGCAACCTAAGAGTGTATGGAGGCCATCTACCTGCCCCCAGAGGCTGTAAAAATGGCCGTTAATTGCTGGGCTTGTGGAGGAGGAACTGTTGGGGGAACCCCCCAGGATGAGGGTTAAAATGCCTCCACTGGCCCCCTTCGTAAGGGGGTCAAATTTAAAAAAATTATTTATACCCTTTCTTTGGGGGTGCAGGCTGCAACCCAGTTCCCTCGGTGGGACTCACATCCACCATTTAGCAGCCTGGTTTCACCAGGTGTCCCGGCATTGATGATCCGTTGGCCTTTGAGAGGCTGGGCTTACCGGGCACACAGGAACTCCCAGCATTGAGAATCTCCAGCCCTCCTACATCAGTAGTCTTGCTTGGAGTTGGTGGAAGCTCCACCCTTCGCAAGACCCCTGGGAAACCCTAACCCAAAGGCGGGACCAGCCTAATTTGTAGCCCTACAGGCGCTCTTCCACCTGACTTACAGTGGGAGGGCAGTGGAAGCCCCATAGACTCCTGGCTTAACAGGCCTTAAATTTAGTCATTTTGATGGGAGCTAAGCTTGATTCTTGAGATCCTTTTGGATCTTGCAGCTAGCTACAAAAGTCAGAAACAAGGGCACCACTGTAAGTCTTTGAAGTTAATGGTTATGCTTATCAAGATCAGGGATGTTAGCACTGGGAAATGAGAGTTTCAGGTACCTGTCAGCATCCAAGCACTCCCAGATCAGGGACTGCAGAGTTAGCTACAGAATAAACTCTTAAGTAAAGCATCATCTTATAAATACTACAAAATGAAAAATATATCACTAGAACCACCTTTGGTTCATTATAAAGTCTGATCTGTAACATAGAGCCTTACCCCGCCATAGTATCCTTGAGTTGCACCAATGTATTGCTGGATCTTGCTGATGGGTCCAGTGGGACCAGTGAGCAGAGAAGTACCAGTATCAACGATGGCCTGACAGCCCTCACTGCAGCCCACAACCTGCCCATTGATTGTCACCCTGAAAGAGGAAAAGGTGGTTACAGTTGATTGAATGCATTCCCTCCCTAAATCTCTACCTCTCTCTCTCCTTCTTTAAGACGCTCCTTAGAGCATACCTTTTTGACCAAGCCTTTGGTCATCTGCCTGAATACCTCCTCATGTGGTTTGATGTCAAATTCTGTTTAATAAAGCTCCTGTGAAGCATCTTGGGACACATTACTACATTAAAGGCACTATATAAATGCAAGTTGTTGCTGTCAACCCTCAAACTAAGATATTTGTGAAAAACACAAGCAGAGCTGAACCAAAGAGGTGAATCTAAATTTAAATATTCCAATATTGGGTCAGACATCTTCCAGGCATCCTATGGGCATGGGACATTGGCCCCTGAGAATAGCCTGTTGTGCCCCTTCTACCTCCGTTAAAATAGGTGCAACGAGGTCCAATTTGTACTCTCGCACGTCTAATGAGCAGTCGGCCCTATTTCTCGTTCATTAATTTTAATCAATCAATCAGTTTTAATGAACAGCAAATCATGCAGGATGGATTCTTGGCACATGATTCTCCAAGTACTCCGAGTGTGTGCTCTCGGCGAGCAATGGCCTGCAATAACTTTACCCTTAGATGGATTGAGCCTCTGTTTGCTCAGGCTGGACTTAAACAATAGTCCAATTGTGGCCTGGAAGCTATCGTTGAGTTAGCTCGTTCCCTGTGTTTATTCCTGATCATTGAAAGGTGTTGCAATATCATCACACTAACTCAACTGCTACCCCATTGTACTTAATATTTCCACTTGCAATGTTGAGTGCAACTTGATTGTTACAGAATGCGTGCCAATTGTGAAATGGGTCAGTCATTTACCTGTCCAAGCTGATTTGCCAGTAAGTTTGGTGAGTGACGGGCACCCAGTTAATTTGACCTGTGTAGTGGTTTGGATCAATTCCACCAAATACAACTTCACTTCCGGACTGACCAGCCTCTCTGAAAAACAATTTAACCAGAATGTTATTAAAATGAGCATAAACAGAGATACAAAAATTCCTGATCAACAATATGTTTTATTGGCTGGCCCAATGTGGCATCATTAACCAGTGGAAATTAGACCAAAGTCAATATTTTGCGAAATAAATAAGAAAAGAGAACTTGATCGTCACTGTGCTGGTTGGAATGAAACATTGTTCTTTCCATAATCCCTGAAAGAGATTGCAATTATCCAATTTCCCATCTTGGATCTATAAGTCAATTAAAACATCTAAAGGAGTTGAATTTGTCCATTGGGATCCAGTTGGATGTGCTTCGACCTTTGCTAGAAGGTGAAGAGGTCACCTGACATGAAAACAGTTCATCCAGGTGAGAGAACAAACACAAGGAAGGGCGAGCAAAGGCCCATCGGCTTTATAGAAAGAAGGTTCTGTGGTGACCTTAAGTAAATACCCTATTATCAGCAGGGAGCATCGGAGATGGAAGTACAAGAAGGTAAGAAAACCAACCTGCTCAGGTAAAAAGCAAACAGGTCCTGTTGCACCAGGTCATCAGACATCATGTTATCAAACACAGGTGTGGCCCCTGATGATGCAATGCTTGGATAGGCCAATCCGAGAATCCCATCAAACGAAGCGTAGGAGAATGAACTCCCAGGTTCAGTCTTACTTAAACCAAATTCCTGCTGACTGATAGCTATGTTCGATACCTAGACAAAAGGAAAAAGCTAACTTGTTCTGAAGAATTATTTTACTGAGAGTCATCAACAAACACATTAGCGCATTGTTATCCAGGTCACACATTACTTACATGTTACGACAAAATGCTTGTTGTTCCTCGGGCTGATACTTTACCAAATAACAAAATTCAGTATTGACTGGGCAACAGTTTAGAACATAACAAGAATTAGGAGCAGGAGTAGGCCATACGGCCCCTCGGGCCCACTCCACCATTCAATAAGATCCCCATATCTCTTGATTCCTCTAGAGTCCAAAAATCTATCTGACTGCGCCTTCAATATACTCAACAATTCAGCATCCACAGCCCTTTGAGGTAGAGAATTTCAAAGATTCACAACCTCTGAGTGAAAAGATTCCTCCTCATCTCAGTCTTAAATGGCCAACCCCTTATCTTGAGACTATGCCCCCTAGTTCTAGACTCTCCCACCAGTGAAAACAACCTCTGTCAATCCCCCTCAGAATCTTATATGTTTCGATGAGATTACCTCTCATTCTTCTAAACTCCAGAGAGTATAGGCCCAATCTAATCAATCTCTCCTCATAGGACAATCCTCTCATCCCAGGAATCAATCTAGCTTTATTGATACAGGGTTGTGAAAATCCACAGCTGTTCCTGAGCAATCCTGACCTCACAGGAACCTGGCGTATCATTGGCTGTGGTTTCACTTACCTGGTCAGAGGTCAGCAACAGTGCGTGTGGGCCCCATTTGGGGTCCAGGGTGAGGTTGTGGCCAGGACCCCTGAAGATTTGAAAATATTGTTTTTTTTAACTGTTGATAGCAACTTCCAAGTCTATTGAAATCCTCTTGTAGTTTTTCCTGTTCAGCTTTGGAGTCTACCACCTTCGTTAGCTTTGTATCATTGGCAATTTCAGAAATATTAAAAGTGAACGGCCAATGATTTTTAGTTCTTTGTTGTAGGACATGTTACTGCTGAACGATAAGGAATTGTCATAATGCTTGACTTTAATTTAAAAAATGAGATAATAGGAACACTACATTTCTAAATATCTTTGATTGAATTCTATCCATTGTTATGAACCTATAAATTAGCCTAAAAAGTATAAGTCCCATTGACATATTGACTCCTGTTACCATGCTGAAGCCCTTCACCCAACAACAACAGCAACTCGCATTTATATAGCGCCTTTACTGCAGTAAAACGTCCCAAGGGGCTTCACAGGAACATTATCAGACAAAATTTGACACCGAGCCATACAAGGAGATATTCGGACAGATGGCCAAAAGCTTGGTCAAAGAGGTAGGTTTTAAGGAGCATATTAAAGGGGGAGAGAGAGGTAGAGAGGCGGAGAGGTTTAGGGAGGGAATTCCTGAGCTTAGGGCCTAGGCAACAGAAAACATGGCCACCAATGGTGGGGTGAAGGAAATCGGTGATGCAGAAGAGGCCTCTAACATTACAAAGCTCCCTATTGGCTTGTTGCAACATGATCTATTCAACTAACCAATACTCTATGCCTGCATTTGAAGAATGTATTGGATCTGATAGTAGGAGATATTAATATTCAGGGAACTCTGACTTGAATGGGCAATTTAAGAATTTTGACATTGTTTTGTCATAACTTTGTTAGTAAAAGTTACATTATACTTACAGTGACTGTGTCATAGCCCAGGATCCCAGTCATACTGCCTGAACCATACTGAATGGAGAGCGTTTGGTCATCTGTCTTGAATGTTGAGGACTTGCTTGGTGAATATCTGTTGTGGTTCACTGCAAAATAGTACACGTTTCATTACACTCAATTTAATGGTTTGGTTGTTTTATTCCACTACTGAGTTAAGGATAGATCTTACCAAAAATATTCTTTCTAATTCTTCATTTGTACCACCATTTCTTTCTGTTGAATTTTGCACTCATTTAGGTGAGGGGTGTTGGTGCTGGCTATTGAACCACTTTACATATCAGCCAACCAGCAGTAGCATCAAGAGTTCACAGGGTCAAGTACAGCATGGGTTAGATTTAGAGGAAAGCTACCTTTGTGCTGTCCAAACAATGGGCCTCTGCTGTAACCCACCAATGTAATATTTTCTGTTTCTCCGTACAACCATCGTATGGCTTCTCTGAGTCAGATTGCCAATTCGTGTCACAGCAGGACAGTGTTGTCCTGTGGGCCCATGATCATGAGGAACTAGGTTATGACGGCCCAAGTTGATTTTATGTAAGAGACCTTTGGCCCATTAACGCGGAAAGAAAAAAAAGACTTGCATTTCTATAGCACCTTTCACAGCCTCAGGACATCCCAAAGTGCTCTACAGCCAATGAAGTACTTTTGAAGTGTAGTCACTGTTGTAATGTAGGAGACACGGCAGCCAATTTGCGCACAGCAAGCTCCCACAAACAGCAACGTGATAATGACCAGATAATCTGTTTTAGTGCTATTGATTAATGGTTAAATATTGGCTGGGACAGCGGGGTGAACTCCCCAGCTCTTCTTTGAAATAGTGCCATGGGATCTTTTGCGTCTACCTGAGAGAGCAGATGTGGCCTCGATTTAACATCACACCTGAAAGATGGCACACTCTGACAGTGTAGCACTCCCTCAGTACAGCACTGGACTGTCATCCTAGATTTTGGTGTTCAAGTTTCTGGATTGGGACTTGAACTGACAACCTTCTGACTCAGAAGGCGAGTGTGCTACCAACTAAGCCAGTGCTGACCCAGTATGGGCTGGATTTAAACCCAGTTCTCTGAGTGAAAGGCCAGTGCACTACATAGTCCCAGAGCACATTTTTCTAGCATTATTTTCTTTTATTAAGCATCCTTCCTAACTGGTATGACACTGCAGTAATGTGATTAAATTCCATTATCCAATTATTTCACAAACTCATCGAACAGAAATCATAAACGTGTGTGTTATAATTAGAATAAGTAGTCAGTTGGATATATAGCTTTAATTTACAGCATTGATGATTACTATGTAAATTAAAAGTTTGACCTAGTTGGCTTTACATCGCTAAATTGGATCAACTTTTAGGAGTATGTTTTGTGCTGGTGGCACTTGAACATCGACTGCCACCGTCCATGTCGACAAAAGTGGGCTTCTGTAAGTCAAATCTTTGAAGAAACAAAGCACCAGGCCTCACAACTCTAACAAATGTATTTTCATAAACATTGACACGTTGAATCAATTGGCTGTATTTTCAGAAGGTCTGGATCCACCAAATACTTTTACCCTTAACGCTCTTAGCCACCTTCTGTAAGTTTATGTGTCCTTTAATTGGTGATCAATTGATTGTGCCCTTGGAACACTTTCCCAATCAATGCCCAGATCACTCAGCGGAAAATGCCAACGAAATCTTGGGAAGTCTAACTGTTTACGTATACTTACTGCATACTTGGCTGTTACAGTAAACTGATGTGATCCAAAGGTTGGAGGAGCCAGTATCAAAGATGACGGTGAAGCTCTGTGGTGGGGTTCCAATGGTGATTGCTCCAAAATAAGACATCTGTCAGAATATTTTATAGATGAAACAAGGTATGTTATAATTTACCAAGAGTTGCTGTATTAAATTTCAGTGCATATAGACACACACTGAGGCAGATGTTCAAGTTCCTGTGCTCAGGTGTATTGGACTGTCTAGGCACAGCTCATAGAAGCAAATTAGGTTGGAAGGACCATGTGCCTGTATAGGAGTTTGCCCGATTTTCCTCCCCACACTGCACCCCTGCAAACCAGTGCACCTCGTCACAGGAACAGAAAGACCTGTATGATTGAGAACAAAGGGTGTTTTGGACTAACCCTAACCCTAACCCTAGATGTTGTTACAAGCACAGCATCAGTTTTCACTTGTACACCTACAACACGTATCTCTCTGGCACCACTCTCATCTTCAGGCTGTTGCTGTCTTGTGTGACTGCTCGCCGCACCATCAAGTCTTGGATTTGGGTTGTGGTCGGCTTTGACCTGACTTTCTTATCCAGAATGGTTATCACCAAGACTGCTCATGTTGCTCACTTCACCCTACCTCTCTCTCATCAGTACAAAATCCATAATCCATGCCTTCATCACCTCAAGTATCGATTTCTCAAATGCATCCCCTCCCCCAATCTTCACAAGCTTCAGTTATTTCCCCGCTCTGTGGTCGAGTTTTTTCTCCCAAGTTCCTGAGTGCTCATCACTCCTGTCCTTGTCACAGTTACCCTGCCTCCCAGCTTGTTGGCTCCCTCATCCTCATTTTCAAATCCCTTCAGTCACACTGCACTTTATCCGAGTGATCTTCTCCAGTCGTAGATACCAGCCCACAAACTCCACTCCTGGAGAGAGTGAAGAACCAGCTCTACTTTAGAGTTCAAATCCATCCGGCCTCCGACTCAAACCACCCAGGCGGGAACGCCGCCTGTTCCCACCGGCTTCTTGCCAAGAGTTACAATCAGCCTTGAAAACTCTTCTTTCACTCACTTTGCTCCTGTTTTCTGACGTTCTCTCCACAAACTACTTCACCTCACTACCCCTCTCCCCCCATTCAAAGACTACCTAAAAGCCTAGCTCTTCCATTGTGTTTTTTGAACCCCTGCTTAATCTTTGCTGTTTCTCCCCCTCCCTAAATTATTCATAGATGTTCTTCTACATCAGGGGTGCTATGTAAATGCAAATTGTTGTAATTGCATTGATTTTCCATTCCTCAAGAAAATTTTACAGATCTAGATTAATGCTCACCTACCTCGTAGAAACAGAGGCCTAGAAATTGGGTATAGCCCCGCCAGCTCGTTTGCGCCGAAAATTTTGCGCTGGCCACGGAGCCAGTTGCGCCCGTCCCATATTCACTTTTAGCGCCCCAAGGCGGAACCGGGCGCTGTTCCAGGGTGTGCCCGCCCCCGCTTGGGGCGCTGAAAGTGAATTTCAGCGTTCCCGGTGCCGCTGCGCCACCCGATGCGGTGCGGCAGGCTGCTGTACTGCAGGCCTCCTCCTTCTCTTAAGGAGGAGGTGCCTGCAACGGCCGGAGCCGCGATCGCGAGAGCCGGCAAAAGAGCCCGGCACAACGGAGAAGTGCCGGGCTCCACGGAAACCAGCCGGCAATGCCGCGGGGGGGCGGTGGAGGAGGCCAGGGAAGGAGGTGCGGGCAGGCGGCCGCCGAAAAAGCGGCCGGCCGCACCTCCACCTTAAAACGCCCCGCTAAGGCTGCAGTAAGGACCCCGTCTCCCGATGTTGTTAGCGGTCACCACGGAAGAGGCGGCCCCTACTGAAGATGGGGGTCGGGGCGGTAGCGGGGCGGAACCGGGGCACTGCGCACACCGATGACGTCATCGGTGCCGGCGCAGCGCTACCGGCTACCGCCGCCATTACCGCGGCCCTCAAAATCAGCACTACCACCCCTACTGGCGCAGAAGCCCTCTTTGGGCTGTAACTGGGCGCAAAGCCCACCGAATTTCTAGGCCAGAATGCCTTGCTGCTAAAATTAAAAACAGTTTACCTACTCTTATTTTCTTTAGGAATTTTTCAATGCTAAATATAATTTCTAATTATATTAATGCAGTATATTCTCCATCAAGTCACATAACCTAAACTCTGTGATCCTGGAGATCTACTCTTTACTAACACATTCCTTGAATAACACAAGGGCGGGGGGTGGGGGGCTAATGATAACATTGGGCAATAATGTAAAATGGGTGAAATCGGATCAGCTGCCCATTGTACAGCTGCCCTGATTTTAATTTCCATTGACTTCAGTGGAAGCCAAAATCGGGAGAGGTGTATAATGGGTGGCCAGTCTGATAACGCCTGTTTTACACTACCTCCAAATGTCGAAATTAACCCCATGCGCCCAATAACCGGTGCAAAGCTATGGAGGTCTACTGCAATAAATACAACTGACATGGAACTTGAGGGCAAATTCACCAATGCTGCACTCCCAGTGGAGAACTATGCTCGGAAGATAGGGCTGCTACTTTGCAGCATTGGATCTCTAAGTTTCCTTCAATCTCAACTCTCCACCGGGATCAGTGAAGTTGCCCTTAAATTTCCTCAGCAAAAATGACAGCGATTACTTACGTCCAAATAGTTTCTAAGTGGCTCGCCTGAAGCCAGGGACTGGCTGTTGAAGAGTCCTGCATATTTGGAGTATGGATTGTGTGGGTGATTCTTCAGAAATTCCCCAAGTAACCCACGTTCTTCAAGAGCCTTACGGGTAGATTTACCCTTTATCAAGGGAACTCTGTGAAGATAAACATGACACACAGTAGGGGGTGAATCAAAGTTGTGAGCAACATGCCCTAGTCTTTTAATTAAACTCTGCAGATTGCGGGACTAGCATTGTAACAATGGTTCAAAATTAGGTCAATCAGAGATACAAAAACCTACTTCAAAACAGCAGTTGCTTGAACGTTAATTGAAATAGGTGTAGAAAGAAAAAAGAAAAGGAACTTGGGGCCTCGATTTTAACTTGGGGAGGGATCGGTGAATTGGGCTGGGGGAATCCGGGGAGCACGACAAACCCGCATGCCGAGGCCTGGAGAGATTTTAACTCTTGGGCTCATTTCCATATTCAGACTCGGACTGCCACTCAAACCCGGCAAGAATCACTGATACTTTAGCGCAGATGCTATATTGTTCTCTGTAATATGCTTGGAAGGAGATCATCAGAAGCAGGTAAATAATTAGTAGATAGAGGTATGTTAATAAATGTACATTGAATTATCTCATAGAACATGACTACGATGGAAGAAATATTTCATGTGCAAATGTTTAAAAGGAAAGAGAACTTAAAACTATCTCCTACTGATCCTGTTAGATAGAAACTGCAGTACAAAGAAACACTGCACAAGAATGGAAATTTAGATACATAGATACAGATAAAATAATAATTTCCTACCTGATTAAACACTCAGAGAGCTGAATGCAAGCGAGTGCAATGAGTAGCCACTTCATCTTGTCCGGCACTTCTCAGGACGTTGGTGAGGTTTGTGAAATGTCTGGCTACTTTTATACAGGTCTGTACCAACCAGTTCTATTGTCCATAAAGTCAAATGATGTAGGTCATCAAAAAAATTTGCGGTTGTATCGTCCTTGTGGAAGGACACACTCGGACTCTAGGTGTTATTTAATAATTATCAGCTGATATTTTTGACAATCAAACATTTTAAATGTCAAGCTTTAGAACTTAGAGCTGATAAGAGAACCACATGCATATTTGTTCAAGAAGATAACATATGGCTCTTGCAAATGTGAGTGTTTAGCTCTTTGAAGCCAGTATGATTATAGAAACCTAGAGCATGTTTCAAGGGTAAGGAACGCATGTGGCACATTGTTGCTTTATATGAGATCTCAAGCTCAGGGGAAACTCATTTATTTTGTTTTCACTGAATTACCTAAAAGTTTCAAACAAAGGTCACATGAGGAACCTGGAAGCTGAGGGATTACGTGGTCATATCCTAGATTTTATCTGGGCTGTGTAGCAGCCTTAGGATCCACTTAAGGATAGATGGGAGACTCAGTGAGCCCATCTCAAAAGTGGAGCGAGGCAAAGTTGTCCACGGTCGCACATTCTGTTCAGTGTCTTAACCAATGACGCGTTAGATGACATTGTTATGGAAATGTCTGTGCCAAAGAATGTTGGCGTTTATTTTCACAGCTGGTGTGTTGTTGCTGGACAGCGCACTCCACGCGCCATCTTGAACAATTCACTAACCAGCGCAGTATGGTGGTGAGCTCAAGTGCGTGATTATGGTCCGCACCATTCCAAAGGGAATCTGCGGAGATACTAATTGAAAGATATAAGGAGACTCTGTCCCATTTATCGATTCATATTACTAGCTGGGGATTCTGGTGGATGGCGAGATTAGCTTGGACACAGCACTTTGGGACCATAGTGAATAGAGGTGAAGGGCGCTCTTGCTGTTCCTCAGTGATAGAGAAGATGTATATCCAAACAGTTCCCCTTTACTGTTTAGACTGCTTACTTTGGCCCATATTTGAGATCCAAGGCCAAGTTGTGGGATGAACTTCTGGTATAAAAGAAGGAAGGGACTCTTCCCTACACCAATCTGTTATTAAGCACCTTGGAGAGGGAAGCCACCTCATGGAGAGCATGCCTTTTGGCCAGAACCCTTTACACGAGGACCTAGATAAGCACTAAACACAGAAAATGCTGGAAATACTCAGCAACATCTTTTGGAGAGAGAAACAGGGTTAACGTTTCAGGTCAATGACCGTTCGTCACTGTCTTCTTCCAGGAATGCCCATTTAGATAAGCAGTTGGACTTGGATCTCTTGAAGTTTGCTGCTCCTGTCCAGTCCCAGGAGCACCAGGATTTCCTGACCTGAGCCACGTTAACGTAAATGCGATTAACATCACGCAACAGGTTTTTCTATCCTTTAGGCTCTCGATCCTTTACAATAGTTCCTAAATTGCTCAAACAACATACATCATAAACAGCATACAGCTAGCTGTCCTGTGTCTTCTGTATGTTGGGGAAGGGGATTCAGTTTCAGTTTGGGTTTACTTCCATTCGTGGTTAACGTAATCTGGTGGATTTTCCGATCAGGTCTCTGATTGCATGCTACTTGAGTAATGCATTATTAACACATGCACTGACCCCATTTGAGTTTGTGGAGTCAGTCACATTTGCTTAATGTGGGGCAGGATTACAGCCCATATTGGGCCTGGCATTGGGAGCTCGCAAAAAAGCTGTGTAGGAGGGGTAAATTTAAAGGGATGTGGCTACTTAAAGGTAACTGGCCACATATTGTGGTAAAAATGTTGGTAAACTCTACAGGGCCTGGTAAAATTTTCAATGCCTATTTCAGTCTTTTGGTAACAAAAGTGCCTGGAAAATCCCAGTGGCAGCAAAATATATTTGAAGGCAAGAATCCAAGTCTATGTTCAAGTGATGGAACAGCACAACACTCCAACCCCTCATTTGATGGCTGGCAAAGTGGGATGGTGCAAAATGAAGTGTTAGTGAGGTTGGTGCCCGATTTTCTGTCTAGGTCACCACCCCGATAGGACAGCATTGCAGCATCCATGGAAGAAGGGTCCAGCTGACCATTACTGCCATGAACACTGCTGCATTTTAGTTCTGCACCAGGCTCTCTGCTGACCCAGAGTCTGTGGAGCTGATTCAGCAAGGTAAGGTCAGCACTCCTCTGTCTCCAAATGTTGGTCGGAGGATATCAGCAGGCGGGCACATTCTGCCCGGCATCTCCCCATTGCTCCATCTCTTCTTCCTCCAAAACCATTAATAAAGGAGAATTCCCATTGGGAAACCCACTGCCCCAATATTGGGGGATGCACCAAAGCAATGGCAGTGCCGGAAGTCTTGGCACAAAATTTCCTGACTAACTAAGTGGAAACGATAAAACAAGTTAAAGAAAGTGAGAGAAGGGTTCAGCAATAGCCTCAAAATGCAGCTTATTAAATGCACATCTACAAGCAGGACACCTTAGCAGTCCTGGCCACCCATTTTACATGAGCAGATATATGACTGAGTGTTATACCAGCGTAAGCGCTGAGAAATTCTGAGGACATTTCAATAATCCTCTTTGAGTTAATTTTAATATGATTCACTGAGAACTGACAGATGCCTGTAGAAAATCTGACTGGAAAATGGTGATAAATCTGATCTAAATGTCTCCAGCCTTTTTTCTGATCAGTTGCACCTACTTGTTGCCTGTTACTTGCACTAATCTACTCTATTGAATCAATAGCAAATCACATGCAGAACTTCACAGGTTCAGGTGAGATCAGCTGTGCGGCAGGTGTATAATGGTCTCAGAAAGTGCGGAGAGGCATCCCACACAGAGTAGAACCCAGGATGTAATTAGCATGTCCTTTATAAGTACTTTAGATAATGCAATTCCTACACAGATACCCACTTACTGTGAAGTGGGGTTCTCTCACCATTGTCAATTTACTATCTGCATGAGGATTACCTCTAATAATATTTTTGTTCTTTTCGCATTGATTTAGTTTAATTCTGAAACAACTGGTCAGAGTCAACTGCTTGAAGAGGGAGTTGCCTAATAAATGGTTATTGATTACAATGTTAAACAATTGAAAGCAAATTTATTCCCAGTTTTGATGAAGGATTTTGCAATTGTGGAACCTTTCTTGGTGAGGTGATGCAGGGAGGGGCAGTCTCGAGACATCTGGCAGAAGTTATTTCCAATTCTAGAGTTCCCCTAGAGGAACAACTGCAAAAAATGACTTTTCATGGCGATGTGGGCAGATTGCTCACTACCAAAATTGTCCTTTAACAAAGTTATTCTGCCAGTTATTCACTAATATTATGCCTGCACCTCGATATATGTATGACTTATCTTTAAGAGTAATTTGCAATTCTCTTTTACATGTGCCATTCTAATCGATTCTGTTCATTTTAACTTCACTTTCTATTCACTAATTTGTGTGAATTAAAGTAAATGGAGCCCAGAAAGGAAATATCGATTGTATTCTGCCAAAAGCAGGACAAATCCAATCCGATCAATTACCGCCCCATCAGTCTACTCTCAATCATCAGCAAAGTGATGGAAGGTGTCGTCGACAGTGCTATCAAGCGGCACTTATGCACCAATAACCTGCTCATTGATGCTGAGTTTGGGTTCCGCCAGGACCACTTGGCTCCAGAACTCATTACAGCCTTGGTCCAAACATGGACAAAAGAGCTGAATTCCAGAGGTGAGGTGAGAGTGACTGCCCTTGACATCAAGGCAGCATTTGGCCGAGTGTGGCATCGAGCCCTAGTAAAACTGAAGTCAATGGGAATCAGGGGGCATACTCTCCACTGGCTAGAGCCGTAGCTAGCACAAAGGAAGATGGTTGTGGTTGTTGGATGCCAATAGTCCCAGGACATCGCTGTAGGAATTCCTCAGGCTAGTGTCCTAGGCCCAACCATCTTCAGCTGCTTCTTCAATGACCTTCCCTCCAGCATAAATCAGGGAGTAGTTGCAACAGACACCATTGCATCTCTTAAGGAAAGCAGAGGAAGATACAGGGCTATGGGGAGAGAGCAGGGGAAATGGGATTACTTTGTATTGCTTTAACAATGAGGCAGTACATTCTCTTTCCATGCTATAAGTGTTAGACTTTGCTCAGTGGTAGCACTCTCGCCTCACCGTCAGAAGTTCTTGGGTTCAAGAGAAACTTGAACATATAATCTAGGCTGACACATCAGTGAAATATCAAGGGAGCCTTGCACTGATACGGGCATTGGGTAGACATAAAAGATCCCATGGCATGATTCAGAAGAAGAACTTGGGAGTTCTCCCAGTGTTCTGGTCAGCATTTATTCCTCGACCAACATCACTGAAATAGATTATCTGGTCACTTATCTCAGTGTTATTTGTGCGACACATCAGGGAGGGGGAGAAGTTCCTGGACTCTATGTTTCAGGAGATGGTCACACCTATGAAGTTAATTACTGCAGATGTAGTCCGTGGTCGGGGACAGGACAGTGTGACTACGAGTGAGGAAGGTACAGGGATCCAGGATGTAGTGTTGAAGGAGACGCAGCCCTTGTTCTTGTCCAGCAGGATCGAGGTTCTTACTCCCTGTGAGGGCGGGAGCGGGGACTGCAGGGAGGATGAGCAACCTGGCCACAGCACCGTGGTACAGGGGGCCATTCAAGTGGAGGGAGTAAAAAGAAATGTTGTAGTGGTAGGGGATAGTATCATTAGGGGGATAGATAGGGTTCTCTGCAGTCAAGAGCGGGAGTCCCGAAGGCTGTGTTGCCTGCCCGGTGCCAGGGTTAAGGACATCTCTTCTGGGCTGGAAAGAAACTTGGAGTGGGAGGGGGAGGATCCATTTGTCATGGTCCATGTTGGTACAAACGACGTAGACAGGACAAGGAAGACAGTTCTGTTAAAGGAGTATGAGCAGCTAGGGGTCAAGTTAAAAAACAGAACCTCAAGGGTAATAATCTCTGGGTTATTACCTGAGCCACGAGCGAATTTGGCTAGGATAAATAAAATTAAAGAGTTAAATGCGTGGCTCAAAGACTGGTGTGGGAGAAATGGGTTTTGCTTCTTGGGACACTGGCACCAGTACTGGGACAGGAGGGAGCTATTCTGTTGGGACAGACTCCACTTGGCCAGTGCTGGGACTAGAGTCCTGGCGAATCATATAACTAGGGCTGTAGAGAGGGCTTTCAACTAATTAGTGGGGGGGAGGTTTCTAGAGAGCAAATAATAGAAATGACAACAGAGAAGGTCATAGACTTAGGTAGCAGTGGGGGAATTAAAAAACAGAATGTGTCAGGAAGGGACAGAAGGTATGGAGTAAAAAGTAAAGTACTAAAAAGGGAAAAAACAGGAACTAAGTGTTACAAAACATATTTGAAAGTTCTTTATCTGAATGCACGTAGCATTCGTAACAAAATGAATGAGTTAACGGCACAAATAACGACATATGGGTATGATCTTGTGGCCATTACAGAAACATGGCTGCAGGGTGACCATGACTGGGAATTAAACATACCAGGTTATTTAACAATCAGGAAGGACAGGCAGGAAGGGAGAGGAGGTGGGGTGGCTATGTTAATAAAGGAAGGAATCACTATAATACAGAGAAATGATATTGGGTCAAAGGAGCAGGATAGTGAAACAGTTTGGGTGGAGATAAGGAATAATAAGGGGAAAAAAACACTAGTGGGTGTAGTCTATAGGCCTCCGAACAGTTGCAACTCTGTTGGACGGAGTATTAATCAGGAAATAGTTGAGGCTTGTAATAAGGGAACAGCTATAATTATGGGGGATTTTAATTATCATATTAACTGGACAAATCAAATTGGGCAGAGCAGCCTTGAGGATGAATTCATTGAGTGTATTAGGGATGGGTTTCTTGAGCAGTATGTAACTGAACCGACCAGGGGGCAAGCAACCTTAGATTTGGTCCTGTGTAATGAGACAGGATTAATTAAAAATGTCCTAGTAAAGGATCCCCTTGGAATGAGTGACCATAACATGGTTGAGTTCCATATTCAATTAGAGGGTGAGAAGGTTGGATCTCAAACAAGCGTGCTGAGATTGAATAAAGGAGACTATGAAGGTATGAGAGCGGAATTGATTAGAGTGGACTGGGAAAATAGATTAAAGGGTAAGACGGTACATGATCAGTGGTGTACATTTAAGGAGTTATTTTACAACTTCCAAAAAATATATATTCCACTGAGGAAAAAAGGGTGTAAAAGAAAAGATAGCCATCCGTGGCTAAGTAAAGTAATTAAGGATAGTATCCGACTAAAAACAAGGGCATATAAGGTAGCCAAATCTAGTGGGAGGATGGAAGATTGGGAAGTCTTTAAAAGACAGCAAAAAATAACTAAAAGATTGATTAAGGGAAGATAATGAAAGTAAATTAGCAAAAAATATAAAAACAGACAGTAAAAGTTTCTATAGTTATATAAAAAGAAAAAAAAGGTGGCTAAAGTAAATGTTGGTCCCTTAGAGGATGAGACCGGGAAATTAATGGTGGGAAACATGGAGATGGCAAAAACACTGAACAATTATTTTGTATCAGTCTTTACAGTAGAGGACACTAAGAATATCCCAACAGTGGACAAACAGGGGGCTCTAGGGGGGGGGGGTGCGGGAGGAACTAAATACGATTAAAATCACTAAGGAAGTGGTACTTGGTAAAATAATGGGACTCAAGGCGGATAAATCCCCTGGACCTGATGGCTTGCATCCTAGTGTCTTGAGGGAAGTAGCGGTGGGGATTGTGGATGCATTGGTAATAATTTTCCAAAACTCACTGGACTCAGCAAAGGTCCCGGCAGATTGGAAAACTGCTAATGTAACACCCTTATTTAAAAAGGGTAGTAGGCAGAAGGCTGGAAACTATAGACTTGTTAGCCTAACATCTGTGGTTGGTAAAATGTTAGAGTCCATTATTAAGGAGACAGTAACGGGACATTTGGATAAACATAATTTAATAGGACAAACTCAGCATGGTTTCATGAAGGGGAAGTCATGTTTGACAAATTTGCTTGAGTTTTTTGAGGAAGTAACATACAGGGTGGATAAAGGGGAACCAGTGGACGTAGTGTATTTAGACTTCCAAAAGGCATTTGACAAGGTGCCACACAAAAGATTATTGCTCAAGATAAAAAATCACGGGATTGGGGGTAATATTCTGGTGTGGGTGGAGGATTGGCTCTCTAACAGAAAGCAGAGAGTTGGGATAAATGGTTCGTTCTCAGATTGGCAACCAGTAACTAGTGGTGTTCCGCAGGGGTCAGTGCTGGGTCCCCAACTCTTTACAATCTATATTAACGATTTGGAGGAGGGGACCGAGTGTAACATATCAAAGTTTGCAGATGATACAAAGATGGGACGGAAAGTAGTGAGTGAGGAGGACATAAAAAACCTGCAAAGGGACATAGACAGGCTAAGTAAGTGGGCAGAGATTTGGCAGATGGAATACAATACTGGAAAGTGTGAGGTTATGCACTTTGGCAGGAAAAATCATAGAGCAAGTTATTATCTTAATGGCAAGAAACTGGAAAGTACTGTAGTACAAAGGGATCTGGGGGTCCTGGTGCACAAAACTCAAAAAGTTAGCATGCAGGTGCAGCAAGTGATCAAGAAGGCCAATGGAATGTTGGCTTTTATTGCTAGGGGGATGGAATATAAAAACAGGGAGGTATTGCTGCAGTTGTACAAGGTATTGGTGAGACCGCACCTGGAATACTGCATACAGTTTTGGTGTCCATACTTAAGAAAAGACATACTTGCTCTCGAGTCAGTACAAAGAAGGTTCACTCGGTTAATCCTGGGGATGAGGGGGTGGTCATATGAGGAGAGGTTGTGTAGATTGGGACTCTACTCATTGGAGTTCAGAAGAATGAGAGGCAATCTTATTGAAACATATAAGATTGTGAAGGGGCTTGATCGGGTGGATGCGGTGAGAATGTTCCCAATGATGGGTGAAACTAGAACTAGGGGGCATAATCTTAAAATAAGGGGCTGCTCTTTCAAAACTGAGATGAGGAGAAACTTCTTCACTCAGAGGGTGGTAGGTTTGTGGAATTTGCTGCCCCAGAAAGCTGTGGAAGCTACATCATTAAATAAATTTAAAACAGAAATAGATAGTGTTGTGTATGTAACCGTTTACCTTTAAGGGAACTATAGAATGTAACCGTTCGCCTTTAAGAGCACTACTTTACGGTGGCACTATCTATTGGCTCATGTATACTGTAATACCGATAGTGACCACACCAGTATATAAGGGTTGTGATACGTTAACTAGGGCAGAATCGCCCGAGCCTCTGAATAGTAAAGACGTGTTTTATTTTGTTAACAGTGGAGTCTGTGATTATTTATAATACAACCCACAGACTTAACATTGGCGACGAGGATGGGATTCGAACCCTGCGGCAGTTGTTCCACGGCGGCTTCGTCCGAAGACAGGACGTTGAAGAGAGGTTTCAATCCTCACCAGTCTGGAACCGACAGGCTGGAAGCGACAGGCATTAGGACCCTGAAGCCTCCATAACCTCGTGGGTAAGCCGCAGCGTTGGCTGCAAAGACAGTGCCACCGATCGGGAGATAAGGGCGATCGCAATCCCTGATAAGAGCCGCGGTGAAACGCGCGAGCGGGTAAGCCAGAGCCCGGGAGGGAGCGAGCAAGATCCGCGCGAGCGGGTGAGCCAGAGGCCGGGGCCTGCTTTCAAGTGCGAGGCGCAGCCGGGCCATCGATCGCATCCGCTGATAAGAGCCGCACTCGGGCTGAAAGTCAGCGTCGGGGAACGGGTGATAACCGCCATTGAAGTGGGCGGAGAGCGCCGAGAAGCGCGGGAAAACCGCCATCGAAGTGGGCGGGGAGAGCGAGAAGCGCGGGAAAGCCGCCATTTTTCGCGGGGAAACCGCTGAAGAAGAAGGAAGAAGCGGGAAACCGCCATCTTGGAAATTATTAAGAATTTCAGGAAAGTAATAAGATTTTTCAGAAAGGCTGGTGTGTTCTCAAGAAGAGAGGGAAAATAAGTATAAGTACAGCAATACTTGTGGTGTTCTCAAGAAGAGAGAAGAAAATTAATAATAAGTAAAGTAATACTTGTACTGTACTCGAAAAGAGAAGAAGATGCCTAAGCGAGGAAATATTAATGACTTTAATGCTGAAATAGAAGACTGGGCCACGTATGTGGAACGCATAGAAATATATTGCGTAGCCAACGACATTGAGGATGACGACAAGGCAATAACTTTGTTAAATTCGATGGGAGCAAAAACATACGGGCTTTTGAAACATCTAATAGCACCAGTTAAACCAGTGGACCAGACCTTCGAAGAGATCGTAGCAGTGCTGAAGGATCACTTGAACCCCACACCGTTGATGCTGGCTGAACGATTTAAATTTTACGCCAGAACCCAGAGGCAAGATGAAAGCAATGCGGAATACTTAGTCGAACTGCGTAAGCTAGCGAAATACTGCCAGTTTGGAGGGAATTTGACAGAGGCGCTGCGGGACAAGTTCGTATGCGGCTTGGCCAAAGAAGGAACGCAGAAGCGACTCCTGGAGGAAAACGACCTCACACTGGACAGGGCTGTCCTCATAGCTTCATCGCACGAAGCCGCAGTGAAAGGAACAGCGGAAATGCAGCTAAAGGCGGCGGCACTCGGGGTGGACCAAATGACTGCAAGCATTTCCAAATGCTACCGTTGTGGAAAGACAACGCACGACCAGAATCAGTGCTGGTTTAAGAATCAAGAGTGCAGGAAATGTGGCAAACTGGGTCACATCGCGAAGGTATGCAGGTCCAGAAAGAAGACCAACAAACAAAGGAAGCCACCACCACAAGAAAAGTACAACAAGGTGCATCAGGTGGCTGAAAAGAGTTCAGACGAACAAAATTCAGACTCAGACCCAAACAGCCAGGAGTTGGATGGTCTGAGAATCCACAATGTGGGTAAAGTAACTGATCTACAGACGATCTGGGTCACACTAAAAATAGCTGGAGTCCGAGTACGAATGGAGCTGGACACGGGATCAGCTGTATCAGTCATCAACCAAAAGGACTACCACCGACTATTCTCTCACATACCCTTAAGAAATACCAAGTTCGTATTACAGACATACACGGGGCATCGCGTATACCCCATGGGGAAAATAAGAGTCAAGGTGAGAGATAGGGGTAAAGTACACCCAAGAATGAATTTGTACGTACTACCTGAGGGAGGACCACCACTTCTAGGACGGGAGTGGATCAAGAAAATAGACATGGAATGGCACTACCGACAAGCAATGACGAGTGAGGACTCGGTGCAGACAAGCAGCTCAGACTCTGAGCCGGAAGACGATAAGTCCAGCTTATGTATGAAAAACAAGGTTAACATTAACTCACAGACTAAGGTTGGAAAATCGATGGCGTGCATAAAGACAGAGAATTCTGAGTCTGTTCAAGCTACAGACATATGCCTTACGGAGGAACACCGGGCTCGAACTCAACGCTATTTCAAAGTACAACAACAATTAGAACAATTAAGTTACCGCCTCGTACAAGAGATGAAAACAATGAAAAAGTTCTATGACACCGAATGGGAGAGTCTGGGAAGACAACAGAACCTACTGGCTCAAGCAGAGAGCGACCATAGAGCCATCGTGACCAATTACCGATCACATCTCCCTGATGATGTTCAGGGGTTAGAATATTTGCATGATCTAGAGATACAGCAGAAGGGCAAATCACGCTGCACTGAGGATTTTGTTCTGCAATTAGAGACGGAGCTAGTGCAGGCAAAGTTAAGAGAAGTTGAATCACAGGGTGCTCTTAAGGAGATGCAGAAACAAATCTTGGACATGGAAAAGAGAAACGCTTCTTTACCTGATGAGAATAATGTGGCCATGTTGCAAGAGGAGCTTATAGGGGCGAAACTGAAAGAAGCTAAGCAAAGGATGTTGGAACTTGAAACGCAGAACCAAATCAGCGGTAATCAGCTATGTCAAGCAGAGAAGGAGTGCAAGGGTCTACATGAGAAGGTGCAATATCTCTCAGCCCAAAATAAGGGACTACTCACTCAGTTAAATGAAAGTAAACGGGAAATGGCTGAGATGGACTGCAAGAATAAAGAAGAGTTGATGGCAGTGAGACTTCGAGAGGCAGATAGCATAGCAGCCTTGGCTGAACTCCAACAGGAAATTGCGAAAGAAACAAATGAAGAGGAATCTTCAGGAAGCCAGGATTTTATTCCAGTTCTTCTCTACGACTCCTTACAAGCAGAGTGCGAGAAGTTGAAAAAACAGTATGAACAGGCCCAGACTACAATTCTGGAGGGGGTTAACTCAGCAACCTCCGAAAAGCTAGTTTCGTTGGAAGTATATGAGCAACTAAAGGTTGAACATGAGCAAGAAGTCCAAAGGCTGCAGGAAATTCTTGAGGAGCTCAGGGCCAAGACAGACTCATCGGTAGAAGTTCCATACATAGATGAGGATGTAGAGGTGAAAGACATGGCAGAACTCATAAAAATATGGAAGGAAGCCCAAGACAAATATGAGGCGGCAATTACCGAGGTTGACCGACTTGAAGAACAGTTTCAACTGGGAATGGGCCCTGAACATGAGCTAGAGAGCATCGAGGCGCAACTTCTCCAAGCACTGGAAGCCAAAGTACAAGAGGAAGAGAAGATGAAAGCATTGGAGAAAATGATGGATGAAATGGAGGAGTACGCTGAATTACGTCCAGGGGAACAGGAGAATGGGGAAACAGCTACTTCAGTAGAAGGATTAAATAGCCTGATAACGAAATCCCTGAAGGAAGGGAAAGGATTGAACGCACAAATGAGGCCAGGAGGGAAGGAAGGGCAGACATCCGAGGAAGAGCAGGATGAATATGATTGCTTGAAGAAGGGTTTTGACCTGTTGAGTGACACCGAATGTTATGAGGATGTGGTCTGCCCAAATTGTGATGGGAACTCCCAAAGTGCTGAAATCCTGAGGAAGCACTTAAGGTCTAAGGAACATAGAGAGTTGGTGGCGCTACAGATGGCAGCCGGGAAAAGAGCTCGGAGAGTTTCAAAAAGGCAGAAAAGAAAAAGAAGAAGCAGAAAATAATAACTGTTTAAAATATTATTACTTCTACTACCTCAGTCCGAACACTACGAAAGGTGCTAAATTTGTAAAAAAAAATCCAGGGACATTATCAAGACAGCCAGTGGGTTGTATAAGTCCGCACTGCTGGTTCAACAGGACGAAAGTACAAGCTGTTAAAAAAAAAGGCTATGGAGGATGCTGTCTGGAACGAATTAATACCAGAGACTGAATTTATGAACTGTTCCCACAGAGACTGAACCTGTAAACTGATTCCACTGAGAGTATGTTTGTAAACTGTTATATGACGTTGACTCCATTGAGAGTATATCTGTAAATTGTTATATGACGTTGACTCCATCGAGAGTATATCTGCAAACTGTTTATATAAAATTGAAGATTGTATGTTTAACGGGATTCTGTAAGTAATAAGCTAGGAAGGGAGGAGTGTTGTGTATGTAACCGTTTACCTTTAAGGGAACTATAGAATGTAACCGTTCGCCTTTAAGAGCACTACTTTAGGGTGGCACTATCTATTGGCTCATGTATACTGTAATACCGATAGTGACCACACCAGTATATAAGGGTTGTGATACGTTAACTAGGGCAGAATCGCCCGAGCCTCTGAATAGTAAAGGCGTGTTTTATTTTGTTAACAGTGGAGTCTGTGATTATTTATAATACAACCCACAGACTTAACAGATAGTTTCCTAGAAGTAAAGGGAATTAAGGGTTACGGGGAGCGGGCAGGAAATTGGACATGAGTCTAGGTTCGGAATGGTCATGGCCCTGTGGGTAGTGGAGTGGGCCCAGCGGCCGTGTAGCCTGGTTCTGCTCCTACTGTGTTCTAATTCTGTGTTAGATTTCAGGAGATGGTTTTATTCCTGTTCCTGGCTGGGGTGGAGATCGTCTTTACAGAAGGTAAGTACTGTAGAAAATATAGGGACAGAGTGATCTCCTGGAAGAATTTCGATCGCCTAGATGGGTCGGAGAGGAATTTCCCAGATTTTTTTCTCCCAAATTGGCCATTGGGTCTTTATCTGGTTTTTCACCTCTACCGGGAGATCACATGGGTTCGGGTGGATGCAGAGTGATAGAAGATTTGAGGTTAGGATCAGATCAGCCATGATCTTATTGAATGGTGGAGCAGGCTCGAGGGGCCGATTGGCCTACTCCTGCTCCTATTTCTTATGTTCTTATGTTCTTATGATCTTGCTGTGTGCAAATTAGCAGCCATGTTTCCATGCACAACAACAGTAACTATGCTTCAAAAGGACATTATTGGCTGCAAAGCACTTTGGGATGTGAAAGGCTCTATATAAATGCAAATTCTTTCTTTTATTAACTTCTGTGATTTGATGGTACAAAATTATATAGAAACGAATAAGAAAAATAACTAATCTGACATTATTATTGCTAGAAAGTATTTGGTTTCCATAGTTGTCTTAACTCTGGTGCAACAATGCATCTAAATCGAAAAGGAATGCCATTGCTCATGGAAAAGGTCGTGCTTCATAATCATACACCATTTGATAAGCTGTACTTATTAATGATTATGTTTTGATGACTGATAAAGCATCCATAAATGTACTTATGAACTTGATTAACTTGTTTTTGATTAGACATTCGTCGTGGGTTGAATATCCTTGAAACTATTATACCATAATTTTAAATATATAATTCTTCAGCTTATTGCGGATTTCACCTGGATTTCCAAAGGGCTTCATAGAATCATAGAAATTTACAGCACAGAAGGAGGCCATTCAGCCCATCGTGTCTGTGATGGCCAAAAAAGAGCTATCCAGCCTAATCCCACTTTCCAGCTCTTGGTCCATAGCCTTGTAGGTTACAGCACTTCAAGTGCATATCCAAGTACTTTTTAAATGTGATGAGGGTTTCTGCCTCTACCACCCTTTCAGGCAGTGAGTTCCAGACCCCCACCACCCTCTGGGTGGAAAAATTTCTCCTCAACTCCCCTCTAATCCTTCTACCAATTACTTTAAATCTATGCCCCCTGGTTATTGACCACTCTGCTAGGGAAATGAGGTCCTGCCTATCCAGTCTAACTAGGCCCTTCATAATTTTATACACCTCAATCAAGTCTCCCCTCAGCCTCCTCTGCTCCAAAGAAAACAACCCCAGCCTGTCCAATCTTTCCTCATAGCTAAAATTCTCCAGTCCTGGCAGCATCCTCATAAATCTCCTCTGTACCCTCTCTAGTGCAATCACATCTTTCTTGTAATGTGGTGACCAGAACTGTACGCAGTATTCTAGTTGTGACCTAACTAGTGTTATATACAGTTCAAGCATAACCTCCCTGCTCTTATATTCCATGTCTCAGCTAATAAAGGAAAATATCCCCTATGCCTTCTTAACCACCTTGTCTACCTGTCCTGCTACCTCCAGGGATTGATTAATTTAGTGGAATTCTGTGAGGAAATGACCAAAAACGTGGTTTACTTCGACTGAATTGCATAGAAGGAGCATCAAAGTTTGCTGATGATACTAAACTAGGGGGCAGGGTAAACTGTGAGAAAGAATACTGGAGACTGGAGGAGGACAAAACATTTTATTCAGCATTCTGAGTTAGAGGTCACATAAGTGACAAATGTAGGACAACGTAGATAAGTGTAAAGTAGTAAGTTTTGAGGAAAGGAACAGACAATGGAAATATACTATTAATGGTAAAATTCTCAGTGGAGCAGAAGGGTTTCAGATACACAGATCTTTAAAACCAAGGTTACGGGTGGAAAAATAATGAGTGGAAATGTGATTGTGAATTTTATATATATTGAGACATTGAATAAAAAAACAAGCAAGTGATAAATCTGTCCAAAACTTTAGATAGGCCACAGTTGCAATAAGTTTTGGGCACTCCATTACAGAAAATGCATTGGAGCCACGGCTAAGATACAACTTAGATCTAGTAGGCCAGCACCAGAGATGAGAGGATATAGTTATGATCAGAGACATGAACAAACTTCAGCTGTATCCACAAGGTTCAACATTTTGGAAAGGGCTTGAGAAGGTGCATCAAGAAAGATTATTTCCACTGGTTAGCGAACCTGTAAGAATGGAGGATAAATTGAACACAAGTAAAAAAGAGGCAGGTTGGAAGAATTTCTATCACAGAACGGGTGACCGTTGCCATGGATATAGCTGCCACGGGGTAATTTTAAGCAACAGAAGGAGATATGTTACCAGCCTCCAAAGCTAAAGTGCGCAGGTGTTTCATGCAGTTAAAACATGCACTGCTTGTCCAAGCAGAGATTTCCTTACTTTTGCTATGGATGGTTACATACATACAATAAGTACTACATAGTATTTACAGCACAGAAACAGGCCATTCAGTCCAACCGCTCCATTGCTTGGGCACCAAGGCCGTCTATTGCAGACCGAGCCCATGAGCTTTTGACACAACCTGGGACTTGACCTGAACAGAAATACAATAAGGTGCACACAACTACCAGAGTCTTGGTCTAGAGACAGCAAGAGCATCTCATGGATAATACACCACATGATGATTGCACAGGAGATTGCAAGCAGGTCTTAAACAAATTATCTCAACCTTGAAGAATGAAAGGTTTTTGTGTCGCTGGTGGAGTAGACTAGATCTGAGTCACTCGTTCACTCACCTGTTGTCTCACTACATCTGACATCACCATCTCACAGAATGTCCAATAATCTAACTTGGGGAAAACAAAGTTGGTAACATGCAGGACATATAAATTACCCACATAACAAAGAAACAGCTTTGGAAGAATAGGCTCTGCTGCCATGAGCTGATCTGGCCCACTCTGCCCTTGTTGGGTCAGCTAAATGACCATATATGCATTGGAGCAAGACATTCTCAGTGAAATAATACAGATTGCGGAACGGGCAACAGGTTATCAAGCAAAGAAATAGTTGATAATCATGTGTAAGAGCAGTCATTCCTCCTTAATGGAAAATACATGCTAAAGCTTCTTGTACAACAGAATAATACAAGGTAACTAATTACCACTAAAGTGGATGGCACACATGACAAGAATCAGCAGGAAAACAGGGATATAAGGCTGTGTCACATCTGTTCATTTGCCTCAGCAAAACATGATGGGAGTCACCCAGAGGTCTCCAGCATGGCTTTATGTGCAATATGCACATTCTCCCTTTTCTCTCCTGAAGAATGTCGGCAGATTTTGGGTTTCTCTTCTACTGACAGCTGCTGAATTGACCCAAGTGGCCATTCTTGACTTGAGCTTTTACAGTGAATGCAAGTGGGATGTTGGACAGAGCGGCGATTGTAGTGTATGTGCCTTTAAGTCAGAACTACTTTTTACAGCTCCTGTATACTGTAGTACCGGCAGTGACCACTTTGCGCATGCCTCTGTACCCCAGTCTAGAGATTACCCTCCTCCAGTAAAGACCTGTTATTTGTTAATGTACAGCATCCGTGTGATTATTTATCCACTGAACCAGGGATCCAACAGTGGCGACAAGTGTCGATTCGAATCTACCTGCAACATAAAAGAAAAAAAAAAAAATAGTCGAGGCCAGGAACACGGGCGTCAACCACGAGCAACCGCCCAGCAGTCAGGCAGAGATCCAACTTCGCTGGAGAGGCTGTGGAGAGCCGGGCTTGGTTCCCCAGCCACAACGAGCAGTAAGAGACCGACGACAGGTCCGGAGCAGACCCTTCCCGAGCAGCGGCAGCTGGAGCCGACCGACGGCAGAGAGCGAGCCGAGCAGCGTCGACGGGCAGAGCACAGCCAGGGATCACGGGTTGATCAGGGTCCGCGGGGCGAAGCAAGGGGAGACGCCATTGAGCCGTGGAGAAGAAGGCAGAGCGCGGGAGGTGCCATTGAGCCGCGGAGAAGAAGGAAGAGCGCGGGAGACGCCATTTTGAGAGGCCGCAGCGGAGAAGAAGGGCGAGCGCGGGAAGGAAGGAAAGCGCGGGAGATGCCATTTTGTGCTAGCGGAGAAGAAGGGGAAGCGTGGGAGGCGCCATTGGTGATAGTTAACACACAACCAAGGATGCCGAAGAGTGGCAGTATCTCTACGTTCGACAATGAAGTCGAAGATTGGGCGACATATGTGGAACGTATTGAGGTGTACTGCAGGGCGAATGAAGTGCCAGATGCTAATAAAGCACTGGTTCTGTTAAATTCCATGGGTGCAAAAACTTATGGGTTACTGCGAAATCTAATAACCCCAGAGAAGCCGGTAAACAAGAATTTTGAAAGCATAGTAGAAATCCTACAGGACCACTTAAACCCCACACCACTGCTGATAGCAGAACGATTTAAGTTCCATAAAAGGAACCAACACAAAGATGAAAGCAATGCTGAGTACCTAACGGAACTGCGCAAGCTATCGAAATACTGCCAGTTTGGAGCGGGACTAGCAGACACGTTAAGGGACAAGTTTGTGTGTGGGCTACAAAGTGAAGGAACCCAGAAACGGCTTCTATCAGAAAAGGACCTTACGCTGGACAAAGCTTTCAGGATGGCAGTATCACACGAAGCAGCCGCAAGGGGCGCTGCAGAGATACAACAGAGACCGCAAGAATATGGCACCAACGAAATGACCTATGGAACAGGGAAGTGCTATCGCTGCGGCAGAACAACACATGACCAGAAAGATTGTTGGTTCAAGGACCAAGTGTGCAGACAGTGTGGGAAAACAGGACACATAGCAAGAGTCTTCAGGCCTGGGAAGAAAACCAACAGTAAGAAATCTCCACAGGAGAAGTACAAAAAGGTACACCAGGTGATGGACAGTGGTTCAGATGAACAGAAAAGTGACACAGACTCCGGAAGCAAGGAGCTGGGTTGTCTGAAACTACATAATGTAACCGAAATGGAGGATCACCAGACTATCTGGGTTACACTCAAGATAGATGGAGTCCAAGTGGAAATGGAATTGGACACAGGGTCAGCTCTAACAGTCATAAATCAAAGAGACTACAAGCGGCTATTTTCACACATTGAAAGCTACAGAGATTGTCTTGAAGACATATACGGGGCAAAAAGTCTACCCCAAAGGAAAAATAAGGGTGAAAGTGACATATAAAGGCCAGGAAATACCTAAAATGGATATATATGTATTGCCAAATGGAGGACCACCACTGCTAGGACGTGAATGGATCCGGAAGATACAATTAGATTGGCATTCCATACAGGCACTGAAGGTTGAGGCCAAAAAGGATGACGATGTCACACCTGGACGACTGTCAAAAATGCTAACTGACGCAAAAGAAGTGTTCCAGGAGGGACTAGGAACACTAAAAGGAATAACAGCAACAATTGAAATAGAGGAAAATGCAAGCCCAAAGTTTCTGAAGGCCAGACCAGTGCCTTATGCGATCAGACCAGCTGTTGAAGCAGAGCTGGAAGGGTTGGAACGTTCAGGAGTACTGTCCAAAGTGAACTGGAGCGAGTGGGCTACACCCATCGCTCCTGTAATGAAGAGGTCGTTGAGTAATACGCCTGGGGAACCAAAGAAGGTCCGCATCTGTGGGGATTTTAAGGTGACAGTGAACCCAGTCCTTCACACGGTGCAATATCCGCTTCCACGTATTGAGGATATTTTCGCCTCGCTATCTGGTGGTAAACGCTTCACCAAAATTGATCTAGCCCAGGCGTACTTGCAAATGGAGGTAGAAGAAGCTTCGAAACATTACCTTACGATCAACACTCATAAAGGTCTCTATCAATACAACCGGCTGGTGTTTGGAGTAGCCTCGGCTCCGGCTATTTGGCAAAGGGCGATGGATCAGGTCCTGCAAGGGATTCCAGGGACCCAGTGTTATTTGGACGACATCTTGGTCACGGGCGAAAATGACGGTGATCACCTCGCTAACTTGGAGAAGGTGCTCACCAGATTAAAGGAGTATGGGCTACGAGCTAATCGCCACAAGTGCGAGTTTTTCCAGAAACAGATCTCGTATTGCGGCCACGTCATCGATGAAGAGGGGTTACATAAGTCCCCTGACAAGATTGAGGCAGTAGTCAAGGCTCCAGCACCGGAAAATGTGTCACAACTGAGGTCGTTCCTCGGGCTGGTAAACTATTACCACAAGTTCTTACCAAATTTGTCCACGGTATTATACCCACTGAACACCCTACTGCAAACAGGGGTACCATGGAAGTGGGATGATGAATGTAAACGAGCTTTCCAGAAGTGCAAAGAATTGATCACATCAAAAGAGGTGTTGGCCCATTTCAACCCAGCACTACCAATTCGTTTGGCATGTGATGCATCACCCTATGGGATTGGAGCGGTGCTGTCGCACAAATTCCCAGACGGGTTGGAGAGGCCAGTAGCCTTTGCGTCTCGGTCACTAACCTCAGCCGAGCGCAACTACGCCCAGATTGACAGGGAGGCCCTCAGCCTAGTATGGGGAGTAAAAAAATTCAACCACTATCTGCATGGGCAGAAGTTCACCTTGCTGACTGACCACCAACCACTTGTCTCCATCTTTAATCCTAAGAAGGGCGTGCCAGTAATGACTGCACAGTGGTTACAAAGATGGTCCCTGTTTCTAGGGGTGAATCAATATGAAATAGAATATAAAGGACCGAAACAGCATGGGAACGCTGATGGGCTATCGCGCCTGCCACTGCCTACTGTGGAGGAAGCACCAGCAGTGGACCCTATCGAGATATTTTATTCGTCGATAATTGAACGATTGCCAGTAACAAACGCGGATAGAGAAGGAGACCCGCAATGATCCGACGCTGTCACGGGTATATGAATTGACGGTGAGGGAATGGCCAACACATGGCGACTCACTGTTGCCAGCATTCTCATCCAGAAGAGAACAGCTGTCAGTATGCCAGGGGACAGTGATGTGTGGATCCAGAGTGGTGATTCCACCCAAATTAAGGGAGAGAGTGCTAAATGAGCTACATGAAGGTCATTTGGGGGGAGTGAAAATGAAAAGCCTTGCTAGGGCTTATGTGTGGTGGCCGGGAATCGATCAACAAATCGAAGACCTAACTAAGAGCTGCTTAGGATGCCAGAAGGTCCAAAATGCACCACCACATGCCCCTCTACACCCATGGGAGTGGCCCTCCTCTCCATGGCAACGGGTGCACATTGATTTCGCTGGTCCATTCATGGACTCAATGTTCTTAATAGCAGTGGATGCTCATTCAAAGTGGCCTGAGGTGATAAAGATGTCTTCAACCACTACAGAGAAAATGATTGCAGTCCTACGGACCATATTTGCCAGAAACGGTTTGCCAGAGCAGATCTGCTCTGATAATGGACCACAGTTTGTGTCCGACGAGTTCCAAAAATTCATGAAAAGGAATGGGGTAAGGCATTACACATCCGCCCCGTATCATCCAGCCACAATGGATTGGCTGAGAGGTTCGTACAAACCTTTAAGAAGGCGATAAAGGCCATGTGCGACGAGGAAATTCCACTACAGCATAAGATGGACAATTTCTTATTAGCCTACCAAAACGCGACACATGCAGTTACCAACCAGACCCCGGCCACAATGTTCTTTAACCGAAGGTTGAGATCTCGTCTGGACTTGCTCAGACCAAATGTGTGAAGAAATGTTGAGGACAAACAATTCCAGCACGTCAATGAGAAGCCGACAAGGAGCTTCAATGTCGGGCAACCAGTCTTGGCCCGTGACTATCGAACAGAGAAGTGGCAGCCTGGAATGATATGTACAAGGCAGGGGCCATTAATGTACACAGTGGATGTCGGGGAGAACATTGTGAGATGCCACGTCGATCAGATCTTAGCGTCACAGGAACGCGTCAACCCCATGTCTCGAGTACCTGGGGATGAACCCGACATACCGGTAGCATCTACTTCAGACCCAGTAGCAGTGCTACCCAATGAACTACCTGATGAAAAGGGGTCAGAATCGCCTCTGCACCAAAAACAAGAACCTCTGGAAAGGCGCTATCCCGAAAGGGTCAGGAAGCCGCCCCAAAGACTGAATCTATAAATGGACTTTTGTTATTTAATGTACATGTAAAAATGTAATTGTTATTTGAATATTAAGGGGGTTATTATTAATCTAAAAGGGGAGGAATTGTAGTGTATGTGCCTTTAAGTCAGAACTACTTTTTACAGCTCCTGTATACTGTAGTACCGGCAGTGACCACACCAGTATATAAGCTTTGCGCATGTCTCTGTACCCCAGTCTAGAGATTACCCTCCTCCAGTAAAGACCTGTTATTTGTTAATGTACAGCATCCGTGTGATTATTTATCCACTGAACCATGGATCCAACAGTGATCAGAGCAGAGCCTCCTCCTGTCCTTATCCAATGTCCATAGATACAGCCTTCCATCAGAGTCCATTGGATAATGAACAGGAGAGGGAACCCTGGCTTTGTCCCTTTCTTGGGCTGGAAAATTGGAATCAATTGTAACACTGTGGTTGAAAACAGTTAACACACACGTGCAGGCACAATTGTTTTGTAGGCATACGCAGCAGCCAGATTGCGAACAGCAAAGTCCCACAAACAACAATGAGATGAATGACAGTGAATCGCTTTTGGTGGTGGTGGTTGAGGGATGAATGTTGGGTAGAACACAAGGCGAATCCCTAGTCTTCTTTGATAAAGTTTAGCTGAACAGGCAGAACGTCCCACAGTTTAATATGGCATCTGAAAGACAACACCTCTTACAATGTAGCATTCTCTCAGTGCTGCACTGAAGTGTAAGCCTAGATTATGAACTCGATTTTGCCAGGCCCGAGGAGGCGGGATTGGAGGCGTGTGAGTTGTTAAAATCGCCAAAAATGGCGGGCGGGCCCAATCCCGCCTCCATCCCGCCTCCAAGCAATTTTCCCAAAGCGTGTTTTCGGGCCCCCCTTTCCATCCCGCCTCCAAGAAGTGGGAAAGGCCCTTAAGGCCCTTAACAACCACTTAATAGCCTCTATAATCCCATTTAAAGAGGCCTTTCTGATTTTTAGTCATTGCCCCCATCCCTCATGCCTCCTCTGGAACATGCCAGGTAATGCTGGTGGCCTCACTAGTAGATTACAACGGAGTTTTCACCAATGATCATTTGAAGGTGGCAGAACTTTATTGTTTCAGGTCTGGGGGAACTTTTAGCAGGCATACTCAGTGTTGTGGAAGTTTGGAGCCTGACACCCATCTCCAGTGTGACCTCCTGGGAAACCCCTCTCCCCGCCTTGACTAAGCGCTTCTTCAACTGAGGCATATACCAGAAGCATGGCGACCATTTAATTCCTTTCCTCCTGGACATCAGATTCGGATGAAGACCAGCCACGGCTGCAGCAGAACCATGAGCAACAGCAGCACCAACAGCAGGAGTATCAACAGGAGCGCCAAGCTGCTAGTCACCCACCTGAAGATGCACAGGCCAGATGTCACCAGAGCGCGACCACATTGCTGCCCGGGATGCAAGGGACACACTCATGTTGGTCACATTTGCTTAGCCTGTACAATCAAACACTTTTGCCTCGCACCTTCTTACCAGGGTATCAACACTGGACAAGAACCTGCGGATTCCTATCACTCTGACCACCATACTGACAATTGCAAGTCGCTCTAAGCCCTCAATGTTGAAGTCCCATTGCGAAATGACACACGCCACAACTGCAACAGTTTGCCATCAGAATTTTTTATCACAACAAGCAACTGGTGGCATTTCAAAAATAAACACAACATGGCACCCAAGTGACTACCCTTGTGACTTCTTGTGCATTATCTTCCCCTTACGCATGCTCCTACATGGTGCTTCCCCTGTGGCTTCAGCAGATGTGGAGACCACTTGCTCACTTTCTTGCTGCTCCTGTCTCGACACCTTTGGCAGGTGTCCTCTGGGGTTGCGAACCTGTGAGGACTCGGCAACAGTCTGCTGCTGCTGCGGCTGTGCAGGGGTTGAGACGCCGATCTCAGTTGGGTGGGGACTCTGGTGGGGCTCTGACCGAGGGCTCTGCAGTGGCATGGTCATGTGAGCACTTGGAGAGGAGCCCCCACTTCCTTGTATGCCACCAACATCCCTCTCATGGGTCAGCCCCACTTCAGAGCTAGCAAGTGGCTGGACAGCACCTTGCTGCACTGCAGGGGGGCCATGAGGACCCATTTCTGCACTGGAAGTCCTACTCCAGAGGACTTGCATGAAGGTCTGGTTTCTCTGCTCAATAGCTGACCATCGCTCCTCAAGAGATGTCAGTCTATTCTGAACAATGACCATGTTTTCCATACCCTGGCGACTAAACTCCTCCATGGACGTAGCCATCCTCTCATCTACCGTAGCCATCCTCTCCTCTATGGTAGCCAGCCTTACCATGGAGGTAGCCATCCTTTCCAAAGAGGTTGCCATCCTTTCCATGGTGATGCGTTCATGCGGCAATGCCTCCACAAAGGCTCTGCTCATGTTAGCGATGGACTCCTCCATTCACTCCACACTCGCAGCGACCCTGGAGACAAAACCTGTCAGAGACTCCTGCACCTGTTCCTGGAGTTCCAGCACCACTCTCCTTCTGGATGGACCCGGAGGCACATGGTCGACATGCAGCGGAGCCGAGCTGGGAGCGTCCTCTCCACTGCAACGAGGACTCTCCACTGCTGTCCCTGTCTCCACCATCAGCTAATGCTCACTTGTGAGCTGTGATACACCAGGTGACAACACTACTCTATGTCCCAAAGGTCCCACCGAGGTGTGAGTGTCTGCACTGGTGCAGGATGTGCTTAATTCTGCTGATGGAGCGCCCTCAGAGGTTGCAGCTTCTTCTGAGGAGTCTGGAAGCTCAGGCTCTTCCTCCTGGACAGTGGGGACAGGGGCTCTCAATGGTCCTGTGGGGAGTAAAGGAAAGAGTTAGAGATGTGAGGTAAAGGTTGCATGCACATTGAATTGTGCAGATGATCATAAGTCAATCTGTTAGAGCATCAGAATCATTATCAGTCACTCATGCAATGTCAATGAGAGAGATGCCAAACTATTCTGTCACCAGTTTGCTGTGATGCGCCCGCCTGTCCGTCCCCCACTTGGGAATCCTCCTCGATCCCAGCAATTTCCAGGGCCGCCTCCTCCGAGGTGGTGAGCTGGGCTACTGAGGGTGGCCCTCCTCCTGTCCTCGTTCTTTCCCTCTTATTGTGGGCTCTCTTTTCCTGCAATGAGGGACACAAGTGGAGTTTGAGTGAGAATGAAGGAGTGAGTGAAGAGAATCCATTGCATAGATGCTTAGAAGGATACCAAGGGCCCTCCCTGTGTGTTGTAAGTTGTTGCTATTGCATCACAGTGATAGAGAGTGTGAGGGCTGCATGGTCAAATAGTTAAGTGAATGTGACCATAGAGAGAGAGGGAGTGGGTAAGGGTGCAGGGATGTCAGTGTCAAGTGGGATGTGGAGGAAGAAGTTGGCAAAGCAGAGTGCTGGTGAGGAGAGGCGATGGGGATGAGATTGAGGGTGATGGGAAAGTCATACTCACTTTTCCTGTACAGAGAAGGTCATGAAACCTCTTCCTGCACTGCAGCCAGGTTCTGCGGAACATAGAGATTGCATTGACCTCCCGGGCCATTTGCAGCCACACAGCTTTAGATTTTTGTGGTGGCTTTTTTCTCCCTGAGGAAGGGAAGAGCACCTTCTTATTGGTTCTTGCTCCCTCCACCAGAGCTTGGAGGGAGGGCTCATCAAATCGTGGAGCACATTTTTGCCTGCTGGTGGACATATTCGTACAATAAATTGCTCAGTACAATCAGCATAAAGATTGCAGTCTCCAGAAGAAGCAAGGCTGCTTGCAGGCCTTAAAAGCAGCAGCACTGATGACATCTTCGGAGGCGACTTTCTGGATGGAAAGACTAATTGGGCCAGGGGTTCCCACACGCTGGAAATCAATTGCCCAATTAGGGGAAAATCCCACTTTTTCAGCACTTCAATTAGGAGTCGGGGTCCTGACACGATTTCCGCCTGACACGCCCCAGCCCGCCCACACTGACAATATCCAGCCCAATGTGTTCAGGTTCTGGACTGGGGCTTAAAGCCACAACGTTATGACACAAAGGTGAAATTTCTACCACTAAGCCAAGCTCTACACCTGACATAAGAGCACATTTCAAATGCACAAATCATCCTCTTGCGGTTAAATGACTTTTCTAAATGAGCAGATCATTCCTCTTCTTTCTTTATGTGAAACCAAATTAACAAATAAATTGTAACTAAAAACCAATAACCCCTTAAATATACCTTATCCCCTCAAATTAAAATTTGATTATTTGAACTAATTATGCACTCCAGTCCCCGCGGCGCCCACCGGTCACGCAAAAGCTCGAGCGTGCCGGCGGACACCGCGTGCTCCATCTCTAGGGCCACCCGGGCGCGAACAAGGCCACGGAAGAGGGGGAGGCAATCCGGTCGGACGAACCCCTCGACCGCCCGCTGCCTGGACCAATTAATGGCTTTCTTGGCCAGGCCCAGGAGCAGGCCCACGAGGAGGTCCTCCAACCTGCCCGCTCCCCTCCGCACGGGGTGACCGTAGATCAGGAGCGTGGGACTGAAGTGCAACCAAAATTTGAGGAGCAGCCCCTTCAAAAAATGGAAGAGGGGCTGCAACCTCTCACACCCCATATATACGTGGAACACGGACTCCTCCAGACCGCAAAACAAACAGGCGGTCTGGGAGTCCGTGAACCTATTTAAAAATCTATTGCACAGAACTGCCCTGTGCAACACCCTCCAGGCCAAGTCCCCAATAGAACAAGGGAGGACTCCCGCATAGAGAGACCCCCATTGGGGACCTCCGTCTCCGTCCGGAGGTAAAACGGCACGCCACGGCGTGTCCGGACGGCAGGCGAAGATGGCAAAGTGGAAGGTGTGCAAGAGCAGCCCGTACAGGAAACCCCTCCGCAATGAAAAAGCACGGAGGGTATTTTCTCGAGACGGCTCAAGTTGTGAGGCACCGATCCCCGAGGGGAGTTTCGGGGCAAGGCGCCGATAAGGAATTCCGTCCGAACGGGAGTAAGCTCGGACGGGATCTCCCCACGCGCCCGAGCCGCCTCGACACACCTCGTGGCGTCGGGGGGCAACATCGCTTTCACCGCCCCGATGGCATCGACCGCGAGCCGGACGTCGACCCACGACATGCGTCGCGCCAGCTCCTCTGGCGCCATCCAGCCCGCTCCTCCGCCATCGAGTAGGTCCCCGACTCTAGTCACCCTGCCAGGCACAGCCCTGTGCTCCGCCAGCCACCCGAACTCGCGGACGTGGAGGTGCGGATTCCTGAACAGCGGCTCCCGGAGGACAGCCGCCGCTCCTGACGGGGGAGAGCTCCGCCTGGAGGCGACGGAGTTCCAAACCCATAGTAGTTCCTGGTAAAAGACAGGCAGCTCCCGCAGGCTCTCACGCCTGCCGCTCACCTCCAAAAACAGGAGCTGCGTGTCGTAATTGAGGCCGTGCAGCTGGCGGAAAAAATACGTCGCCAGCGCACACCATCTTGGAGGATTCTCGACGTACAGGTATCTCTGCAGCGTCCGAAGACGGAAAGTCGCAGCCTGGGTGCGGAGGCACACCAACGCCTGACCGCCCTCCCTAAGCGGGAGACTCAGAACCGCGGCAGCGACCCAGTGTATCCTGTTGTTCCAGAAGAAGTCGACGAGCTTCTTCTGTATCTTGGCGACAAACGCAGGGGGGGGGATCAGAGTAACCAACCGGTACCACAACATGGCGGCCACCAGTTGGTTTATGACCAATGCCCGACCCCTGTAGGACAACACTCGGAGCAATCCTGTCCAGCGTCCTAAGCGAGCGGTGACTTTGGCCTCCAGCTCATGCCAGTTCGCCAGCCAGGCGTCCTCGGCCGGGCTGAGGTAGACTCCCAAGTAGAGGAGGTGCGTGGTACTCCAGGCGAAGGGCCCGAACTCCTCCGGTAGAGAGTCCACCTGCCACTGACCCACCAGGAGTCCAGAACATTTCCCCCAGTTGATCCTGGCGGAGGATGCGTCCGAGTAAATCTGCTGGCATTCCCGCATCCTCCGCAAGTCAACGGGATCCGTGACCACGAGGAGCACGTCATCGGCGTAAGCCGAGAGGACCACCTCCACGCCCGGCCCTCGCAGAGCCAATCCCGCCAACCTCTTCCGCAAGAGGCGCAGGAAAGGCTCCACGCAAATGGCATATAACTGGCCGGACATGGGGCATCCCTGACGCACCCCCCTCCCGAAGCGAAGGGGCGCCGTCAAGGACCCGTTAACTTTAATCAGACACTCCGCGGCAGCGTACAGAAGTCGGATCCGGGCGACGAAATGCGTCCCGAACCCGAAAGCGCGCAGAGTCCCGAAAAGATACTCGTGATCCACCCTGTCGAACGCCTTCTCCTGATCCAGGGAAAGGAAGGCGACCGACAGACCAGCCCTCTGGGAATGGTGGACCAGGTCCCGGACCAGATGGATGTTATCGTGAATGGTCCGGCCCGGGACCGTGTAGGACTGGTCGGGATGGATCATGCGGGCCAGCACGGCGCCAAGGCGAACAGACATGGCCCTGGCAAAGATTTTGTAATCCGTGCTGAGGAGGGAGACCGGGCGCCAGTTCTTGAGGAGGCGGAGATCACCCTTCTTAGGCAGCAGGACGATCACCGCCCTGCGCCACGAGAGGGGCATCTCCCCGGTCGCCAGACATTCCCCCAGGACCCGCACGTAGTCGCCCCCCAGGACGCCCCAGAACGCCCTGTGGAACTCCACGGTCAGCCCGTCCAGCCCCGGGGACTTCCCCCTGGAGAGCTGGCGGAGGGCGCCGGACAGCTCCTCCAAACTCAGAGGAGCGTCCAGTTTTTCGGCGCCCTCCAGGCCGACCTTCGGCAGGTCCTCCCACAAAACTCCGCGCGCGTCCTCGCTGGACGGATCCGGAGAGAACAGAGCCCCGTAATAGGCGCGGGTCTCCGCGCGGATTCCCTCCGGATCCGAGACCGGAGATCCGTCGTCGGCCAGCAGCTCCAAAAGCTGCTTACGGACCCCCCGTCTTTTTTCCAGCGAGTAGAAGAAGGGGGAGCCGCGGTCCAGGTCCCGCAGGAACTGGATCCGCGACCTCACGTACGCGCCTCGGGACCCGACGAGCCGCAGGTCCTTCAGCGCGCCCTTCTTCTCTTCGTACGCCAGCCGCAGGGCCGGGTCCTCGGCGACTTGACCGAGACGGGACTCCAGGTCGAGCACCTCCTTCTCCAACTGCCCGACCCGGGCCTCCCGCCTCTTGGTCGACCCCTTCGCGTACTCCTGACAGAAGAGACGGATGTGAGCCTTGCCCACATCCCACCATAGCCTCAAGGAGGGGAAGCCCCCCTGCTTCCTTCTCCAGCCGGCCCAGAAAAGACCGAACGAATCCCGGAACCGCGCGTCCTCCAGCAGCAGGTTGTTAAAGTGCCAGTACGCGGACCGCCCCCCAGCGCGCGGCGGCACGAGCTCCGCCCACACCAGGTGGTGGTCCGTGCACGGCACCGGCCGCACGGAAGCCGTCGGAACACAGGAGACGTACGCCCGGGAAATGTAGAGGCGGTCGATCCTGGACGCTCCTCCCCCAGACCTCACAAAAGTGAAGGCGCTGGAGTCGGGATGGAGATTACGCCAGACGTCCACCAAGTCGAGGGACCCGACCAGGTCCCTCAACTTCCCCACCGACGCCGGGCTCGGCTGGGTACCCGTGCGGTCCCTCGCCTCGAGGGTACAATTAAAATCCCCCCCGAGGACGACGCACTCGCCCGCGTCGACGGAGCCCAAAAGAGTGGACACTTCTTCAAAGAAGCGCGCTTGCTGCGCACCAGCCTGAGGGGCGTACACGTTCACTAGATGGAACGGCACGCCCCCCAGGCGAACAGTGACCTGGAGCAAGCGGCCCGGCACGAGCTCCTTGACCCCCAAGATCTCCGGCTGAAAATGCGGGGCCAACAAGATAGCCACCCCACTGGAAACACTGGAGAGGTGATTCATGTTGACCCCTCCTTGCCACTCCAGGAGCCACGTAGCCTCGTCTCCCGGAACGGTGTGGGTTTCTTGCAGGAAGCACACCGCATACTTCCCGTCCCGAAGGACCGAAAAGTTTTCAAATCTGCGGCTAGCATCCCTGCTGCCGTTGACGTTGAGGCTGGCTATGGTTATCTTCATTACAGAAGCACAACCAACCCCTACTTAAACCTAACGGGGGAAGGGAGGGCGGCCGCTAGTCGACCGCCACTCCCTTAGCAGCCCGGTGAGGAATGCTCGGAACCGACACAGCTCGGACGGGCTCACGCCCGCGTCCGCACCCATGGTCTTGTAGGCGACGCGGGCCGACCCGACGAGCAGCGCCAGCCCCGACCATCTGTCGAGGGCCTGCTGGGTCCTGCGGCGACCCTGGCTCGTGGCCACAAATTCCCGGAGCTCCCTGATGGGAATAAGAACGAGGGGGGTCCCGGCGAGGGGCGCGAGGTCATCCATCGCCTCGTCGGCGATGGACTCTAAGTCTTCCTCCGCCCCCACCACCGAGTCCCCGTCCTCCTCCGGGGGGTCGCCACCGGCGGCCGAACCGTCCGCCACGCAGTGCGCGTCGGGCGGCCCGGCCGCGACAGCCGGCCCCGCCTCCGCCCCGATCCCACCCCCAGGATCGGTAGCGGAGGATTCCCCCCCGGGCTCCTTTAGGGGGGCCGGGCCAGAAGGCGGCGGCGGCCCGGAGACCCCCTCCGCCCCAGGCGCCGGAACGACCGGAGAGACCGGAGAGACGGGAGAACACGCGTACCCGATCATCTCCAAGTCGCCCGGCGCCGGAGACACAGACGGAGGGTCCCCCTCCGCCACGCCACCGGCCTCCGACCCAGCAGATGGGGTAAATTTTCCACAAACCTCGACGAAGTCAAGCAGCACCTGGGAAAGGTCCGGGCCGCTCTGGGCGAGCTCATCATCAGAGGACTCGCCCGGCCCGGTCCCCTGGCCACCCGACCCGTCGAGGGGTAACGCCACCGACAAAGGATCCGTCCCCGCCGTGGGTCGTCCCGCGACCCCCCCCCACGGGCAGGGTCTCGTCCCCATCCCCGGGAGGCACGAGCCGGGCAGACGCTTCTGCCTCAGCTTCCCCAGGGACAGGCGACCCCTGCCGTTCGCCCGTAGTAGTGTTAGCGGTGGGGTGGGGCGCAGTGTCCGCGGCGGGCGACGACTCCCCCTGACCGGAGGGGCCTTCCACCTCCCTGTCCCCCCCCTCGTCCCGGGAGTCGCGCCTTCGCTTGAGCGCGGAGGGGTAAAGGGAGGCCTCCATGTCTTCAGGGGCCTCCCCTGCTCCCTCCAGAGGAGCGAGTTCTTTGGGTCCCCCGGACCCAAGCCCGGCCGCAGGTTCCGGCGGTCCCGCCTCGGCGGTCACGGCCACGGGCTCAGGCACGGGGTCCCCCCCCGCTCCGCACTCCACTATTAGCGCCGCGATGCTCTCGGGCGTCAGGGGGTCCATATCAAAGGGTACGCCCTCCTCGGGGGGACCCACCCTATGGTGTTTGTTCTTCCCCAGCGCCTTTTTTCCGACCGGACATCCCTCCTCCCCCCCGCCGGAGGCCTGGACGACGATGGCCTCCGACGACGACCGCGCCCCGTTAGCTTTTGTTCGGGAGGGAGCGCGGCTAGACCCGGAGGGAGGAGCGGCGGCGGCGCCAGCCTTGGCCGCGCCGGATGACTTGGCGGCCTTGGAGGCGGGGCAGTTTTTCCGCACGTGCCCCACCTCCCTACAGGCGTGGCACCGCACGCCGTCCGTGGTCCAAAAGACGCGGTACGGGGTCCCCCCGTGGAGGACCGTGAAAGCCCCGTTCGTCTCCCCCTCCCGCGCCAGCTGAACAAAGGCTTGGCGCCGGAAGGAGAAGACATGGCGAAGGCTGCCTTCCCGGAGCCCGAGCGGGATCGGGGAAATGCCCGACCTCACCTCCCCGAGTTGACGTAGGTGGGGGAGGAGGAGCTCACCGGTGATATAGGGCGGGACGTTCGACAGAACGACCCTCTGCGCGGTGGCCTCCAGCGGGTCCACCGGCAGGAAAGTCCCGCCCACGGTGAGCCCCTGAGCGATGGCCAGGGCCACCGCCCGCTCGGACTCCAGGAAGAAGACAGCCTTCCCATACATTTTTGAGGCGGCGACTATGGCCGGGGGGCCGACAACCCCGGCCATAGCCTTGACGCACGCCTCAATAGTCATGTCGGGGTGGGTGTAGCTCTTCACCCCGAGCTTGACGGTCATCAATCGGAACGGCGACGGGGCAGCAGCAGCAGCGGGAGCGGCCGAGGCTTTGGCCGCCGCCGCCGCATATGTCATCGCCGGCCCCGTCGCCGCCGAAGAAGTGCTCGCCATCGTGGGGTGGTTTTCAGGAAGAGCCACACCCACCCCAAAAGTCACAGGCCCCAAGATGTTTAATGGCCTTGGTCGTTAAGTCTTTCCCAGAGCAGAGGGAGTGTAAATTAACTGGCCCGCCTCTCCCCTTGATGGTATTAATTGGAAGGGGGGCCCTTCCTTCCCTCTGCTCAATGGGTCAATAGAAAAATAAAAAAGAGGTGCCTTTTGGAGAGGCAGAGTGAGGACAAGGAGAGAGAAAGAGGGGGATGGGAAGAAGGGGAGCAGATCATTCCTCTTGCAGCTGATGTTGTCAATTGAAGCCCCTCAATTAAAGTATAATCAGGTAGCACACTCCTGGGAATACAGCATCGGATAAATTTCTATCTCTTAAATGTTATATTCAGCAGTGAAACTGTTATGTTATCTTCTGATGCACATGTGACAATTCTATTTTGTGGTTTTGATAAGACTGTTTTTAGCCTGATTTCCAAATATATTTATAATTGTGTTATCAGTCATAAGGCTAAACTTTAATACTGCAACACTTAACATGTTTATTATAATCCAAATTAATTACCACTTAAGTTGAATAGTGTCCTTAATAAAAGTGATTGTGTTTGAGGTAAACTAATCATGAGTATGTTAATATTTACTTCTCATATTGAATGATCTTATCTGAGTCCTCGTGACAATGGAATGGTTTGAACTCAGCGAGTATAAATGTTGCTGCGCAGACGCCAAACTTTAGGTTCCAATGAGTGTCTGAACCAATTCAACTGACAAGATGAAGTGGCTACTCATCACGCTCGCTTGCATTCAGCTCTCTGAATGTATTACCAGGTAGGAAATCATTACCTAAGGATCAGACATGGAAAGTATAATTTGTCACCAAGGAACAGTAAAAGTTGATGAAATTTCTAACTTCTTTTCTTTACAGAGTGCCCTTGTTTAAGGGTAAATCTGCCCGTGAAGTTCTTCATGAGAAGGGGTTGCTGGAGGACTTCCTGAAGAAGCATCCATATGATCCCTGTTCAAAATTTGAAGGACCGTACCAGACCCATTCCCTGGAATCAGCAGAACCAATGATTAACTACCTGGATGTAAGTAATCTGTGAGGTCTGTAAACAAAAGAGAAAAATACAAACAAATGTATATCTTATTATGCATTTATTTTAGCTTTTGCCTATAATTTATTTTCTTCTCAGAGCTAGTTTTTATTCAAAGGTAATAGTTCAGTCGCAGATCGTCTGTGCTGGTAGACCATATGCTGTAGATCTTATACCTACTATAACATAGACAGCAAGGGCTAATGGATAGGATTCAGCTGTGCTAGCTTATGCTGTTGACAGCTGTGAAAGGACTGGTGATCACAGCATTGAATCCTTTTGATCTGGAGGTGGGACTTCTGGTTCAACGTGAGAAGTTACTGGTGATTTCTGGTAGACCCACCGACTAGCAACCCCTGGCCGAAACATTGCTGATGGTTACTAGGTCATTATTTCTGGATACCCTTAACTAGTATGGCTTGTGCTGCTGGGTGGGCTTTTGGCAATGCTGGCAGTATTGTCGCGATGACACCTGAAATCAAAAGAGCTAATGGTCAAAATGCTCCACATCAGCCCAAACATGACATACATTATTCAATATAATACATAGAAACAGAGTGATCTCTTATTCTCACTCATTCTTTCTCTTGTATTTAAATGGAATGCAGACTTCTGCTTCTGTACCATGTGATTTCAAAAGGAGTGATCGGGAGTTTTACTTTTTCTGAGGGTATAGAGGGATATTAATCTAATAACACATGTTGCACTGGTATATTTCCATTTGATACATTGTGGTCTTTTTGTTTTTGCTGACAGTTGTCATACTTTGGAGCAATCAGCATTGGGAGTCCACCACAGAGCTTCACCGTCATCTTTGACACTGGCTCATCCAACCTTTGGGTTCCATCAATTTACTGTTCTGGAACACCATGCAGTGAGTTAATATTACCCTGCTGTTAAACACGCTTCCGCTCTTAACGTTTCTTATTGTTAGGGCCAGCTCTGCAACTAGGATTGGAAGAGAATAACATTTCTGGAACAGTCACAGCTGGCGGTGTGCTGAGTAGGGTCGGGCGATACCCTGCCATCTCACTTGGTTACCTCTGGGCTTGGAGAGAAAGTTAAACAGAGCTTTGATTTCTTGGAGGTTTTAGCTGTGGTTATTTCTCTCCCTCTGGAGATGGGCGAATCCTAGGGTGGATATACACTGCAGATGTAGCATTGGCATAAAACAATTTCCACTTCGCACCAATGCTAACCTTGCAGTCTAAATCTGTAGTTAGGGCCCAGTCTAACTCGGGAGTGAAATACCCTGAAGGTGGTAGCCTCACATCACTTTGATTGACGTCATATGAAGTGTACGTACAGTTTAGTGTCAAACCTAAGTATAATGTTGAACAATCCTTTTAAATCTATATGACTCCAATTTAAATATCTAAAGAGCAGGGATTCTACCCTGTCCATTCTCTAATATAAATGTCTAACTGGCAGGAAAGAGCGCTGTGCAGTTGCGTATCGAGACAGGAACAGACTTTACTCCTGGGCAGCATTGTTACAGACAAAGATAATGGGCAGTGCAAACTTTGAAACATCAAAGCAGATTGAAAACCAGAAAGAAGTTAGAAGGATGTTGCTAATCCTTAGTGATAATTAAGCTTCATAAGTAAACTGAGCAAAATCAAACATCTACAATGAAGACAGATTCTCCAAAATACAGTGTCTAGTTGGAGTTTACTAGGTTTAAGCTTACATTTACTGAGTAGGCAAACAAGAGGACAGCGGACCTCCCCTAGTTTGGCAAGTAGCATCTTCCTTCGCACACGTGCATACTCACACACAAACCATAACCTGACACCCATATACACACCTCCACACAGAGCCCCCCGCAACTACATACACACACTAGCCTCACTGAAACATTATTCAAGCGTGAAAGTTCCTGACCCTCCTCATGCTCCCAGGATCTCCCTCCAAAGAAAAGGCAACCAGTAACTACACACATGAGGCTGAAGAAAATTGGGTGGGATGCTTGGTAACAAAAGTAAACCTTTCCTTAAATGTGAAGAACTAGATTATTTTTTGGCACAATGTTTGATCCAGCACTGGACGAAGTGCTGAAATCTTTTTATTAATTTGATGAAATGGATGTTTCTTTGCAGTGAAGCATCACAGATTCAACCCAAGAAAATCCTCAACATTTACTTCAAATCACCAGCCCCTGTCGATCCAGTATGGCACAGGCAGCATGACTGGAATACTGGGATATGACACTGTCAGAGTAAGTAGACTGCAACCTTCATCAAGTAAATCAAAGCCCAAAGCAGTGATAATTGCTTACCAAAAGCTATAGGTTCAAAGATAGAAAGACCTTGGTATCAAACGTAATGAGTTCTATCAGTTCAGAAGCCAGACAATTGAGTGGATGTGTAATGATGATGTAGCAGAGCAGAGGGTGGCTTGAGCAGCAAGTCGATGATTTGAAATAAAACTAATTTTAAGTCAGACTTTTGAAATTTATTGACAGAAATCATTTTCATTGGAACAATACAAATTTGATGAAAGTACTCCCTTTCTCCAACCATTCAGTTCAACTCAGACCTTTACGCCGATTTGTGTTGTAGGTGGGATATGACATCATTTAGATGTCAGCCTTAGTTCAGTGGTAGCACTCAGAGTCAGAAGGTTGCTTGTTCAAGTCCATTTGGGCACATAATCCAGACTGAGAGGGCTGTACTGTTGGAAGTGCCCACTCAGGTGGATGTAAATGATCCCAAGATACTAGTCAAAAAAGAGCAGGAGAGTTCTCCCAGATTCCTGGCCAACACTGATCCCTCAACTGCCATTGCTAAAAAACAGTTTAATTGGTCATCTCTCTCACTGCTGTACTCGATTGGCTATGAAGCGCGTTGGGACATCCTGAGGTGCTATATAAATGCAAATTCTTTCTCTTTCTTTCATTTCTGGTTTTAGATACAGAGAGAAAAAGAAACATATTACAACAACATTTAACAAGTAATGACCTGTAGAATCTCCTTAAAACACGAACACTAAGAAAGCATTAAGTTCTCCTGGTTTATCAGCAGAGCCAATTTTATATTGACATGATATAGACTAGAAATTGTGAAGTTAACTCGGAAAAGCAAAACTGTTAACTTCAACACTTACCTCCCAACACTAATTACAACTAACATCTCTGGTAAGTACCAAAGAACTGAAATCATGGGGTCACTTCTAAAATGCTTGCACTTTGTAACAAAGGGGCATGAAACTGATGACGAGATGGACTATCAGTGGCAGTTGGTTGTGAAAAACCTACTCGCTAAGTGCGATCAATTTATGAAGAAGCTACCATCACATCAGAATATTTGTACCTCGAGTCTAAACGTCTGTAATCTAAACGGTTTGCCCACAGTCACATATCAGAGGGGCAGTCAACATGGTTGCAAAAGAAATAAGCAAATCTCCACTAACACATAAACGTTTTTGCAGAGGGAACCAAATCAGTCGTTAACTATCCAGTGGATATAATTCACAGGATAACGTTCTGCTTAAGTCCCCATGATTTGTCACTTGTTTTTCCAGGTTTCAAACATAGATATCAGCAAACAAGAATTTGGTTTGAGCGAGACCGAACCTGGTAGTTTCTTTAGCTACTGTAAATTCGATGGAATTCTGGGCTTGGGCTATCCATCTCTTGCAGCATCAGGTGCCACAACTGTGTTTGATAACATGATGTCTCAGAAGCTGGTTCAGGAGCCCCTCTTTTCTGTGTACCTGTCAAGGTAAACATTTCTTATGCATTTGTTGCTGCATCTTCTTTTCCTGAATGAAGCAGAACCCAGATTAAATCCTGTAAAATTCAGTTAAAAGGCATAATTGCTTGATAGGGTCCTATTGGATGGTATGAGCTTCCTGGAGTACTTATAGCAAGGATACTGACATATTGCAATCAATGACTTTTAGTAACTGTTTGGAAAAATGATGTTTTAGATACAATATTAAATAGGCAGCGACACCACCAGGTGCTAGACCTCTAATCCAGAAATATTACAATGTTAATGAAATTGTTTCTTTGTCTCTGAGCTTTTTTTATTCACCTTTGTTTTACAGACAGGATGGCCAGTCCGGAAGTGAAGTTGTATTTGGTGGAATTGATTCAAGCCACTACACAGGTCAAATTAACTGGGTACCCGTCACTCGTGACGCCTACTGGCAAATCGTCATTGACAAGTGAGTGATTACACATCTACAAGTGCAATAGTTCTGAAAGTGACATTCGACAAATCAATCTTGGAATAAGATCAACTTTTATCGAGACAATGTGCTGATGACATAATTATTTATCATTCTCAGGAGTAAACATTTGTGGCAGGCTGGTTACAGTAAAAATCTCATTTGCTGTCTTTCAGTCCTGCAATCAATGTTTAACTCCAATCATATGAACATAAGTAGACATATTTTACTTCAAGTACTTTTAGTTAATAGTGACCACATGAAAATTCTGTTGGTAGTCAAAGGCCAAAGCCCATTTTAATTACATTTAAGCCCCATTCACACAATGAAGGCAAGTGGCTGTCTGGGGGCAACCATAACCTTATACTGTATTGGCATTTTTGTTACCTTATTGGTTTGGCAGGGACAACGGGGCCTGACATATGGGCCTGAAGTTGCCCGGCAATTTTATATACAAAGGTATCCAAATGTGCCATCAATTGGTGGAACTATTGGAGTCATTACAAACCACTTTTGGTTGGTTCATAGCTGTGCCCATGAATGAGGTTTCTCATCGCAATGTCAGGAACTGGGACTTGGGGCACCTGTTCTTGACATCCTTGGACCAACAGCTATTAGTGCCAGTGGAATGTGGAACGCAATACTGTCGGCTTCTCTACTGAAGCCCCAGAAGGTGGCTTTACCAAACTATGGCGAAAGATATGAACTAAAAGTACAGGATTAAAATACTGAGACTGTGTTTAACATCTCAGTTATGTCAGAACTTACTGAAAATATAACGAATGTCTCCGCTGATTAGGAAACCCAGCTTGGTATTACTTATTCAATTAGTCTAATAAGTCATAGAATCATAGAATGGTTACAGCACAGAAGGAGGTTGTTCGGCCCGTCGAGCCCGTGCTGGCTCTCTGCAAGAGCACTTCAGCTAGTCCCACTCATAGAGTCATAGAGTCATAGAGTTTTACAGCACAGAAAGAGGCCCTTCGGCCCATCGTGTCTGCGCCGCCCATCCATCCCTGTCCAGTCTAATCCCATTTTCCAGCATTTGGTCCATAGCCTTGTATGCAATGGCATTTCAAGTGTTCATCCAAATGCTTCTTGAATGTTGTGAGGGTTCCTGCCTCTACCACCCTTTCAGGCATTGAGTTCCACATTCCAACCACCCTCCAACCACCCTCCCCCGCCCTTTCCCCGTAGCCCTGCAAATGTTTTCCTTCAGGTACTTATCCAATTCCCTTTTGGAAGCCACGATTGAGTCTGCCTCTACCACCCTTGCAGGAAGTGCATTCCAGATCCTAACCACTCGCTGCGTAAAAAATTTGTAAAAAAATGTCTGGCAGTTTTAGATCTTTGACTAACTCTTGATGCATTTTTCTCCCTTAGGGTGACAATCAATGGTCAGGTTGTGGCCTGCAGTGAAGGTTGTCCTGCCATTGTCGATACTGGCACTTCTCTTCTTGTTGGCCCCAGCACACCCATCAAGAACATTCAGCAGGGCATTGGAGCAACTCCAACTTACTATGGCATGGTAAAGATGGCATGTTACAATATCTACTGTGGAGTGGGAGTGTCTGAGTCTGCATCAACAATTGTTTCACACTGCAGCCTGTAGCAGATCATTGAAGTTATTACAAAGTAGAAATAGATATAGTTGTAATAATATTGCAATTTCTCATATATAATTGGCACTGTAACAAGTTCCCTCAGCCTCTTGGGGGGTGTTAAATTAAATTCCATAGAAATGAGGCAACAATCACTGTAGCATGGATGTACTGCCCCAGAAATATTTGGAAATGCATCACCATTTGTAGCAAGTTCAAGGTAAAGAATCTTTACATTTTTGAATCTACTCATTCAAGGACAGAAAGTAGTGCTGAAATAGGCCACAGCGTCAGAAGAAGAAATGCACAACCCCCAATCCTATTGTTGTTTTAACGTTTAGATGAGCACTAATATTTCGAAATGTTTCAGCATGACGTTGCTAAATTGATCTTAAATATATCCTGGGAACACCTAGAACCATTTTCCTTTAGCCTGTTTGTTTATTCCAATTTCACCTCATCTTAATCTCAGTAGTGATTACCTAGTCACGCCATTGCGCTATAAATGACCTGTGGTAAATCCCTACACTGACACAATCACTGAATACTGTTACTATTTTCTTGCAGGAATCCATAAACTGTAACGCTATGAACAGCATGCCCGATGTGGTCTTCACAATCAATGGAGTTGACTTTCCTCTTCCTGCCCGAGCGTACACATTGAAGGTATGTTAGTGGACAGCAATAGGCTGCTAGAATAAGCTTAACATTTCAAAAGGTGTAATGGAATAATTTTTCAGGAATTAATCAAACCTGCTGTAGAGATCACTAAAGGAGATAGACATGTGACCCAGTGTTAATTGTTTTCCTTTCTCTTACAGTACAACGACTACGACCAAGTAAGCTGCACCAGTGGGTTTGGCGTCACTGGTGGAGACCTCTGGATTCTGGGAGATGTGTTCATTGGAGAATATTACACTATTTTCGACAGAGGGAACAACCACGTGGGCTTGGCTCGGGCTGTCTAATTTATTCAGCCATGTTCTCATTGAAAGCACACCCTGATTCGCATTTTCAGGTTGAATTAAGCCATCACATGATTCCCCAGTGCAGCAATTGTCACCTGGTTGCAGAGTGTAAGAGATCAAGGCATGGTATCTTGGATGACTATAAACAGAGATACGCCATTGACTGCTTAGCTGTGGCTTTGTGCTCAGCAATGCTTTGCACTAAGTTACAACTGAAAGACAATGAAAACTGAAATAAAAATTCAATCAATGCCTTGTCAGGGTGGGCTTTTAAAGGAATAGTCTTAGAACATTGGTTCGGCATTGGAAATGAGAATATTGATATAGTCTAATTATATCTCCTCTGATTGTGTAGCACTTTCACTCAGTTCTTTCTTGGTTCTGACATTCAGCTGTGATATATTATTGGTGCAGTGATTCACTCCAGAGCCGTACACATTTCTGCTGAAGGTGGACGAGCTCTGCAGTGAAACCTGATTTGATGTAAATGTGATCCTAACATCACACAGCAGCTTTTTCTATCCTTTGGAATCTCCTTATTACAACAGTTTCTACAATTGTTCAATAAAATATAATCATCAACCGCATACTCCTAGCTTTCCTGCCTCTTGTTCCTTTTATGTCTGTGTGGGCAGGGGGCCTCAATTCATTTCATATTTGCTTTGATTTATGCTGTGGTTAACTCATTGAAATAGTTACAAAAGACAGGCAGGCATTTGCAGATCACATGAGAAGTGACTGTTGAATGATGTTCTCAGATATTTGGACAGGGGTGATGGAGTCTAGTTTTGGCTATAATTGAGGTATCAGAATAATTCAAATACATGCACCCATTGATTCAAGATGGTGGATCTCATTTCCGTTTGGATTGAATTTTCATGGACCCTGGCCTAGAACTTTTAAAATGGCCAGCAATGTTACCCACATTTCTGAGAGACAATTGCCCATTTTTTTACGGGCACCGCTGACCTTGAAAAAAGTTGCCCACGTTGATTTAGCAGGCTCTCGAACGTAGATTTCCTCTTTTCCAATGTCAGTTTCAATTTGCCACCTTCTACAGGGGATCTGTGGCGTAGGGCAGGCTGCAGGCAGGCTGATCCACCAATCAGATTGAAGAGTTCTTGCAGACAGCAGAGCAGGAAGTAAAAAGCAGGGAATATAAATCACATTAAAAAAATTGTACAGAAAGTGAATAAAGATTGGGATTAAGGGAGAATCGTAAATATCAGAATAAAAACTTAAAACATAAATAAATAATTTTTATTTTGTTAAAAATCTGCAATTTTTAAATGTTCTTCTGAGGGACTAAGTCACCACACTTGTAAAATTAGTTTTTCAGGGCCAGTGAGTTTGTTCAGCACTATGTATGTCTTAGTATGCCATTAAAAACTCAGTCCTGTTTGAACAAGGCTCAACATTTTCACTGTTTTATAGTGAGAATAGTGTGTAAATAGTTGAAGTTCACAACAAATTAGTGATTTCTAATGATTCCATCTGCGAAGACTGCAACAGCGCACCCTGTGGCGGAGCAGGTTATCACCGACAGCAACTCCCGGATTTCCATGTTTAACTGCACATGTGTGGACTTCAGAAGTTGCTGTCAGTTTTACACAGTAATAACAATGAGCGCTAACAGCCTCGCCGTTATTACTACCGCAAATTCAGAGCCAATGTGTGATGAAATTAACTGTATAAAGTGTTAGAAACGCACAGGCGGTCAGCATCTTTGAAAGACAAATTCATGTTTTTAAGAGCAGTTGCTTGAAGTATTCACTGGAGATGTCTATAGTACGATATCCTCCAACTCAATAATTCAATTATACTGATGGATTCCAACACTAATGAGTTGGAAGGTCTACACTGGCTTAAAGGGCTCAAAACTAACGAATCACAGAGTACTAAGAGAACCAAGGGATGAGATTTGTGATGTGATGACAGTCATCATGAAACAGTTATGGGCAGGTTCCACTGGATTGGAAACAAGCCAGAACAGTACCCAAAATCAGTAAAGGTGAAGAATCTAATTTGGGAAACTACAGATGGTCCTACATCAATAACAGGCAAAATAATACAATCAACTTTCAGGAACAAACTTGAGAATTACCTGTATGATAACCTAGTAAATCTTCGCCTGCACAGCTTCAGTAACGAAAGATCCTGACTAACCTTGTATTTTATTTTCTATCAAATATGAAAACAAAACTGACAGTCAGGAAAAGCTCAGCTGATCCATTTAGTCTGCCCCATGCAGTTGTGATGTCTTATGAACCACGATACAGACACTCCCTACCCATGTAATCTCTTGGGAGAGGCGAAAACCCAAATATAAACCCAGGCCAATTAGGGAAATTAAAAACTGGAAAATTCCACTCCGACCCCTTTAGGCGAGCAAAACTAATCCAGGAGCTCACATTGACCCTGGCTTGTATTAAAGGGTACCTACTTTTGGTACAAGGTGATCTCCACCCCAGCCACAAACAGGTCCAGCTCTCTTGAAGGACTTAAACGAATCAACGTTCACCGCATGAGCCAACAGCCTGTTCCACAGTTCCACTATTCTCTGGGAAAAGAAGAACCGTCTAACATCCAGCCTAGTTTGCCCTTGTATAACTTGTAAGCTTGACCCCTGGTCCTCCCTGAACTATCCAGTTGAAATAATTGGTCTACATAAACACAATCTCGTCCATTCATTATTTTATAAAACTCGATCAAATTTGCCCTGAGTCTACGTTTAAACAGACTCAGCTCTTTGAGCCTATCTGGGTAAATAAGGTGTTTTAAACTAGGAATTAATCTAGTGGCCGTCTTCACCATGTGAGGCAAGCAAAACTATACACAGTGTTCTAACTGAGGTCTAACCAAGGTCTTGTACAAAGACAAAATGGTGCTTTATTTTCTAGCATTTGTTTTATAGTGCATTGTCCTGTGAATCCAACCTTGTTTGCTCTAGCTATAGCTTCAAACATTGGCCATGAACCTTTAGAAAGTGATGCACTATAACACCCAAATATCATTCATACACCACTAGCTTTAATTCTGTTCCCTGCAGGATATATGTATACTTAGCATTAGATCTGTCCACGTGCACAGCACTTTTCTAAGTTAAACATCATTTGCTGAACATGGGCCGATGTCCACAACGCGTTGAGATCTGCTTACAGTGGTTGAGCATCCTCTGCAGTCCTAACACTCACACAAAGCTTGATATCATTCGCAAACTTGCGAATCATTCTCCCAACACCTACTTCTAGGTCATTAATGAGAATAGTGAATAGCAAAGGCCCTAACATCAATTCCTGTGGGACACCACTGGTAACTGATCACCAAGTAGATCCAAATCTACCGACAACAACTTTCTGCCTATGGGTATTCAGCTTGTTCTCAAGCCACTGCTGCAGATTATCACTAATGCCACAAGATTCTATCTTGTAGAGAAGCTTCTTGTGAGGCACCTTATCAAAAGCCTTCTGAAAGTCCAGGAGGACAATGTCTACTGGGTTACCCTTATCCACTAACCTGCTGATTTTTTGTAAGGCACGACCTTCTTTTCCAGAACTCATGTTGGGTGTCGCTAATGGGGCCTTCTAATCTAAGTGGTCAACCTCCCAAACCCGTGACTTCTACCACCTAGAAGGACAAGGGCAGCAGGCGCATGGGAACACCGCCACCTCCAAGTTCCCCTCCAAGTCACACACCGTCCTGACTTGGAAATGTATCGCCGTTCTTTCATCGTCGCTGGGTCAAAATCCTGGAACTCCCTCCCTAACAGCACTGTGGGAGTACCTTCACCTCACGGACTGCAGCAGTTCAAGAAGGCGGCTCACCACCACTTTCTCAAGGGCAATTAGGGATGGGCAATAAATGCTGGCCTTGCCAGCGATGCCCACATCCCATGAATAAATAAAAAAATATAGGGCATCCCTAATGATTCCTTTAAGCATCTTACCTATTACTGAAGTCAAGTTAATGGGCCTATAGTTACCCAGATCTGCAAACATTAAAGTATAGAATGCAAGAGGATCTCTAATCATTTGCATGTTTTGCTGTGTCACAATTACTCCCTAAGAATTGGTCACAGGAGCTGGTGGCTGCTAACTAGCTTTACACCTGTAACTATAATAATTGATTGATATTGAAGTAACAGAAAGTACTCAAAACAACAACAACAACAACATACATTTGTATAGTGCCTTTAATGTGATAAACTGTCCTAAGGTGATGCATATAGGAGAGAGATGGACCGAATGGTAGAGGATTTAGGATGAACTGGCCAAAAGCATGGTCAGCAAGGGTAGGTTTCGAGGACAGGGAGGGAGGTAGCATGGCAAAGAGGTTTAGGGAGGGAATTCAGTGGGTGGGCAAGATGGTTAACATCTCTATCACCAGGTGTAAATACCAGTATGAGGTGGGGTGGGGGAGGGAGGGGGGCATTAGGGTGGGTGTGAGGGAAACTACACGACAACACAGAGTTGGAGGGTCATAGGATGCAGACTGGCATGTAGAGCGTTGGAAGAGGCATGGAAGGATTTGTCAATTAGGGCAAACATTTTGAATTTCATGCATTGGGAGGCAGTGGAGGTCAGCAGGGACACAGATGATAGATGTGTAAGATGCAGAGTTTGGCAAGTTGGAATGTGTGTAGAGAGGAGTTCAGGAGGCTAGTGAGCAGGGCCTTCGAGAAGGTGACTAAGGGTTTGACGTAAGAAAACTACTAGGCACTTGGTCTGAGTATTAAACAAAGCTTTAATCAACTGTTTTTCAACATGGAGATCTAGTTGTGTCATAGAAACATAGAGATAGGAACAGGAGTAGGCCATTCGGCCCTTCGAGCCTGCTCCGCCATTCAATGAGATCATGGCTGATCTTCGTCTGAGATCATAGCTGATCTTACCAGTTCAGTACCCCGTCCCCGCCTTTTCTCCGTAACCCTTAATCCCCTTAGCCTTCAGAAATATATCCAATTCTCTCTTGAAAATATTTATTGAATTAGCCTTCACAGCCCTCTGTGGCAGGGAATTCCACAGGCTCACCACTCTTTGAGTGAAGAAATTTTTCCTCATCTCTGTTTTAAATGATTTGCCCGCTATTTTTAGACTGTGGCCCCTGGTTCTGTGCTCCCCGGCCATTGGAAACATTCTCTCTGAATTCAGCCTGTCCAGGCCTGCCATAATTTTATATGTTTCGATGAGATCCCCTCTCAATCTTCTAAACTCCAGTGAGTACAAGCCCAAACTATTTAATCTCTCTTCGTAGGTCATTCCCGCCATTCCAGGTATCAGCCTGGTGAATCGCCGTTGCACTCTTTCCATGGCAAGAACATCCTTCCGCAGATGGGGCGACCAAAACTGTACACAATACTCCAGATGCGGTCTCACCAGCACCTTGTACAGCTGTAGTAAGGTATCCCTATTCCTATACTCGAACCCCCTTGATATGAAGGCCAACATACCATTTGCCTTCTTAATCGCCTGTTGCACCTGCATGCTCTCCTTCAGTGACTGGTGCACAAGAACACCCAGGTCCCTCTGCACTTCCCCATCTCCCAATCTATTGCCATTTAGATAATAATCTACCCTCCTGTTTTTACCCCCAAAGTGGATAACCTCGCATTTATCCACATTATAGTGCATCTGCCACGTATCTGCCCATTCCCCCAACCTGTCCAAATCGCACTGTAGCCTCCTGACATCCTCATCAGAGCCCACCCCTCCTCCTAGTTTAGTGTCGTCAGCGAATTTGGAAATATTGCATCCAATTCCCTGATCCAGATCATTTATATATATTGTGAACAGCTGGGGTCCCAGGACAGATCCTTGCGGCACCCCGCTGGTCACTGCCTGCCACTCCGAAAACGAGCCGTTTATTCCAACTCTCTGTTTTCTATCCGCCAGCCAGTTCTCTATCCACGTTAATACTTTGCCCCCAATCCCATGAGCCTTAATTTTGCATGATAATCTTTTGTGTGGGACCTTATCGAAGGCTTTCTGGAAGTCAAGGTACACCACATCCACTGGCTCTCCCCCATCTATTTTACCAGTTACTTCCTCAAAAAATTCCAGCAGATTAGTCAAACACGATTTACCCTTTGTAAATCCATGTTGACTCTGTCCGATCCTTTCCCCATTTGTCAAGTGCTCCGCTATTTTATCCTTAATAATGGACTCTAGCATTTTGCCCACAACCGATGTAAGGCTTACTGGTCTATAATTCCCTGCTTTCTCTCTACCCCCCTTTTTAAATATTGGGGTAACATTAGCTACCCTCCAATCCACGGGTACTGTTCCCGAGTCAATGGAGTTCCGGAAGATGATCCTTAGAGCATCTGCTATCTCCAGGGCCACCTCCTTAAGTACCCTAGGATGTAGTTTATCAGGCCCCGGGGATTTGTCGGCCTTCAGTCCCCTCAACTTACCCAACACCATATCCCTAGAGATACTAATTTCTGTCAGCTCCTCCCTCTCATTAGTCCCTATGTTTGCCGATATTCCTGGGAGGTTATTTGTGTCCTCCTTTGTGAATACAGAACCAAAGTATGAGTTTAATTGGTCTGCCATTTCCTTATTCTCCATTATATATTCTCCCGAATCGGACTGCAAGGGACCGACTTGGGATTTTACCAGTCTTTTCCTCCTGATATACCGATAAAAGCTTTTGCAGTCTGTCTTTATGTTTGCTGCAAGTTTACTTTCGTATTCTATTTTCCCCTTCCTGATTAATCCCTTTGTCCTCTTTTGCTGTATCCTGTACTGCCCCCAATCTTCCGGTCTGGTGCTTTTTTTTGCCAGTTGATATGCCCTTTTTTTTGATTTTATGCTGTCCCTAATTTCTCTCGTTATCCACGGTTGAGTCACCTTTTTAGGTTTATTTTTATGCCAAACCGGTATAAACATGTTCTGGAATTCTTCCATTCTATCTTTGAATGCTTGCCATTGTCTATCCACTGTCAATCCCCCCAGAAACACCACCCAATCAATCTTACCCAATTCCCGTCTCATACCCTCGTAATTCCCTTTATTTAAGTTCTGGACCTTAGTCTCTGATTCAATTTCCTCACTCTCCATCTCGACTGAGAGCTCGATCATATTATGATCGCTCTGACCCAAGGGGCCTCGTACAAGAAGATTGCTGATAAGTCCCTTCTCATTGCACAATACCCAATCTAAAATGGCCTGATCTCGAGTCGGCTCCTCGACATATTGGTCCAGATAACCATCCCGAAAACATTCCAGGAATTCCTCCTCCTCAGAATTTTTACTAATTTGGGTAGTCCAATCAATATGTAAATTAAAGTCACCCATGATGACAGCTGTGCTCTTATCGCACGCTTCTCTAATTTCCCTTTTTATGCCTTCCCTCACCTCCATATTACTATTTGGAGGCCTATATATCACACCCACTAACGTTTTCCTCCCCTTGCTATTTCTCATTTCTACCCATACAGATTCCGTTTCATCCGAGTTAATATCCTTCCTTTCCATTGCATTAATCCCCTCCTTTACCAGCAATGCTACCCCACCTCCCCTACCTTTTTGCCGATCCTTCCTAAATATTGTATATCCCTGGATGTTAAGTTCCCAGCCTTGCCCACCCTGCAGCCACGTTTCTGTAATCCCAATCAAATCATACTTGTTTACCTCTATTTCCACAACTAATTCATCCACCTTGTTCCTAATGCTTCTAGCATTAAGATACAAAGCCTTCAGGCTTGCTTTTTTCACACTCTCATTGTGAATTAGTTTGGCCCTTTGTGTTTCTCTCCTTTGCTTATTGCTTCTCACCTTTCTACCATCTATTTCTGACTTCATATGACTTCCCTCTTTTCCACTACCTAGGTTCCCATCCCCCTGCCAAATTAGTTTAAATCCTCCCGAACCGCCCTAGAAAATATTACCCCGAGGACATCGGCTCCCTCACAGTTCAGGTGTAGACCGTCCCCTTGGTACAGGTCACTCCTCCCCAAGAACTGGTTCCAATACGTCAAGAATTTAAATCCCTCTCCCTTGCACCACTGCTCAAGCCACGTATTTAGCTTATCTATCTTACTCTCTCTAAACTTATTAGCTCGTGGCACTGGTAGCAATCCAGAGATTACTACCTTTGAGGTCCTACTTTTCAATTTAGCTCCTAACTCCCTAAATTCAGCTTGTAGGACCTCCTCCCTCTTTTTACCTATATCGTTGGTACCTACATGTACCACGACAACTGGCTGATCCCCCTCCCCCTTCAGAATGCTCTGCACCCGCTCCGAGACATCCTTGACCCTTGCACCAGGGAGGCAACATACCATCTTGGAGTCTCGGTCTCGGCCACAGAAACTCCTATCTATCCCCCTTACAATTGAATCCCCTATCACTATAGCCCTATCCCTCTTTTTCCCGCCCTTCTGTGCAGCAGAGCCAGTCATGGTGCCCTGAACCTGGCTGCTGGTGCCTTCCCCTGATAAGTCATCTCCCCCAACAGTACCCAAAACGGTAAACCTGTTTTGGAGGGAGATGACCGCAGGTGACTCCTGCACTACCTTCCTGCCTTTATCCTGCCTTTTGGTCACCCATTTACTGTCTGAGCTAGCCTTTACCTGCGGTGTGACCAACTCACTGAATGTGCTATCCACAACATCCTCAGCATCGCGTATGCTCCAGAGTGAGTCCATTCGCAGCTCCAGCGCCGCCATGCGGTCCGCTAGGAGCTGCAGCTGGACACACTTCCTGCACACATAGTTGTCAGGGACAGTGTCCCTGATTTCCCACATGGCACAGGAGGAGCATGACACGGGTCTGAGCTGCCCTTCCATGACTTAACCCTTACAATACCCTTTTATTTACTACGATTTAGCTTAATTATTGAATTCTACTTAGAATAAGTTTGTGAAAGTACTCACCAACCAGTCACCTACCTGTTTTCTGGTGTTGTATTTTCACTGCCGCCTCCTGTCCTGGAACCTTTTCCACCTAGGTTAGGCTCCTGAAATAAAATAAATTGAACCTACCTTTTCAACTTCCCCTAACCCCTAAAAGGTTAGAGGAGGTGGAAGGGTGGGAGACACTACACTGTAGTGTTTCGGGTTTAGCAACAGCTCCACCTATATAAGAGTTACTGGCCTCCTGCTCTCCCGACTGCACCAGCTCGCAACTGCCGCCGATTTGAATCTGCCGCCGCTTTTAACTGCCGCCGGTCACTGCCCCTTCACAGGTCCGATGCTCTGATCGGGCCTCACCTCGCAACTGCCGCCGATTTGAAACTGCCGCCGCTTTTAACTGCCGCCGGTCACTGCCCCTTCACAGGTCCGATGCTCTGATCGGGCCTCACCTCGCAACTGCCGCCGATTTGAAACTGCCGCCGCTTTTAACTGCCGCCGGTCACTGCCCCTTCACAGGTCCGATGCTCTGATTGGGCCTCACCTCGCAACTGCCGCTGATTTGAAACTGCCGCCGCTTTTAACTGCCGCCGGTCACTGCCCCTTCACAGGTCCGATGCTCTGATCGGGCCTCACCTCGCAACTGCCGCCGATTTGAAACTGCCGCCGCTTTTAACTGCCGCCGGTCACTGCCCCTTCACAGGTCCGATGCTCTGATCGGGCCTCACCTCGCAACTGCCGCCGATTTGAAACTGCCGCCGCTTTTAACTGCCGCCGGTCACTGCCCCTTCACAGGTCCGATGCTCTGATCGGGCCTCACCTCCTGTTAAAGAATGTCCTGAGCAAGCTGGGCCCATGTCCGAGTATTTATACTCTCCCTGGACAGCGCCACCAGCAGGCTGCCCAGTATCATTTCATAAGTTATTTCCACATGTATGACAAGATTCATGTCAGGGCTTCAATGACAGGGGACACAGACAGGGGTGAAAGCAAGCAATGTCGCAGAGGTGAAAGTATGCAGTTCTTGGCATTTATGATAGGATGTGGGGTTTGTATTTCAGCTCCGGGGCGAATAGGACACTGAGGGTATACATCGTCTGGTTCAGCCTCGGTGAGCACCTGGGCAGGGGAATAGTGCCAGGAGCATGGGTAAAAGTTTTGGGCGGGAGCCAAAGGTGATAGTTTGGGTTTTCCAGTGTTATTCCAATAGCAGTTTCTGTGTTGAAACAATAGCATTCAATAAAGAATAACACTGGAATTAATAAAGTCTCAGTCTGAATTATTGGTGTTTTCCATGCTGTTTGGAGTAACGGTTCCTCATTGAGCACATATTTAACAATAATTTTCTTTATACCACAAAGGTAGTCTAGTTTTATTCATACACTTTATTCCTTATAAAATTATAAAACTCTTCTCTTGTAAATGTTGTGAATGAGATCTTTATGAAACTAGAATGGGTTGAAATTAAAGTACTATGATAATAGGATAATGAAGATCTACATGAAACGAAAGGTAGGATTTTCTGTGAAGCCAAAGCTCTCAACTCTTGGGCTGGATTTTGTGAATGGAGGCGAGTTGGAGGCGGGACTGCTGCTTGTCGTGTCAATGTCCCGCCTCCATCCTCGCCTGACCAACCAGAGGGATTTTCCCCTGATTGAGCTTGTTAAGCCCGCCCTGCGGGCTCAGCAGGCCCATTAGGGAGGAAGTCACTGACAGAGCACGTCAATGTCAGAAGTGCTATCTGTCAAAACTTCTTCAAAGAAGAAATATCAGCGTTTGACAGCTCTGTGAAGCTGTCAAAACACTGACATTCTCTTTAGTTTGATGAGCCCTTATGTTGAGGACTCATCAAACCTTTCAAATTTGTAAATTTCACATGGCTATTGGAAAGGAGGTTCCAACAGCCATTATGTGAAATTGACAAGTAGGATGTCCGCTCTTCCGATCCACCATGGCTAAAGGCTGTAAGAAGAAAACTAGGTAAGTGAACACATTTTTAAAATTATCACTCACCTTGCATACTTACCACTCCACACTTGCACCCATCACTCACCTCTACACCTTACATCCAGGTGCCTCCGACCACCGCAGACCTCCTCCATGTCTCCTCCAACCCGACAGGGTTCTCTGAGGTTGGGAAACCTTCACCTATGAAGGTAAAATGGCACTAATCCTTTTTTCTGCCTGTTAACAGGCAGTTAAAAGGATTAAATGCCTTTCCCGCCTCCAGGAGACGGGACCCGAAGCTGCACATCTTCCCGCCTCCTGGCAAAAGGGCACGGAGGTGGGATGAGGGCAGCTTTGCCATCCGCCCCCACTTTCTTCGAATTTACTGGCTGTCCCGACTCCGTGCCCACCTCCTCAGGGCTTGGAAAATCCAGCTCAAGGTGTTGTTCACTTGTCAGACCAGTAGATGAGGCTCAAGGGCAGGTCAATGATTACAGGCAAACTGTGGATGAAGTTAGTCGTACAAGGTCTTCCTTCTTTTCCCCTCCCCCTCTCTGAATAAACCATCATAGTTCGTGGCCAAACCAAGGGTCAGTGAAGCACCCCGATCAGGAGACATGCATTTTGAGTATCAGGCGAGGCTGTGGTTCAAGCACAAAACTATCTGGACTGGGTGAGGATTCCCTACTGCCTGGTTTTGAATTGGACAGGCCAGTTGAGTGTCTGGATATGGGAGGGTTGGCAGGGGGGTGAGTGAACTGACATAGTCTTTATGCCAACTAATTAGCTATCTAGAAATTTCTAAAACATATGTAAAAGGGACCCAAGGGCCTGTTTTTTTTGCAAAAACTGAAGTTTGTTTCTTCAACTCCTGTGCCTTATGATGCAAATGCATTTTTTTTATTTTCAGTAGCTGTCAATATCATTCTGTGACTGCAAATAAACGAGGAGGTGGAGCTGGTCCTGTAAAACTTTCTTATTCTTTGACCCCACTGAGTACAACGTTATGTTTAGTGGCCCAACTAATTTTTATATCAGCAACAATGAGCATGTCAAAAAAAACAAAAAGACGTGCATTTCTATAGCGCCTTTCACAACCTCAGGATGTCCCAAAGTGCTTTACAGCCAATGAAGTACGTTTGGAGTGTAGACACTGTTGTAATGTAGGAAACGCGGCAGCCAATTTGCGCACAGCAAGCTCCCACAAACAGCAATGTGATAATGACCAGATAATCTGTTTTTAGTGATGTTGGTTAAGAAATAAATATTGGCCCCAGGACACCAGGAGAACTCCCTTGATCCTTTTCGAATAGTGTCGTGGGATCTCTTACGCCCACCTCAGAGGGCAGACGGGGTCTCGGTTTACCGTCTCATTGGAAACACGGCACCTCCGACAGCGCAGTGCTCCCTCAGCACTGCACTGAAGTGCCAGCCTAGATTATATGCTCAAGTCTGTAAGGGGTTTTCTCCGATACTGGTCCCCCGTTACACACAGTTCTTGGATGTCAGGATTTATAAGAACAAAATACAAACGGCACAGGGTTTTGGCTCAACCTTTGATTCGTTCGTTTATTGAACACACACACACAATTACTTCTCCAGTATAAATCCCTACGATTTATGTCAGGCTAACAACCCCAAAATACAAACCCCTACACAAGGATCATTTGTATCGGCACAATATGACACAGTTAAACCTGTCCGCGATTTGACTGTTACATATAAAGTTACCCAGACTCAATCACAAAGCCCTTATTGTGATCTGACTGAAACTCACAAACTTACTCAGACTCAATCATAAAAGCCCCCTCTATGATTTGACTGAAACATACAATCACCACTCCCGATCGGCTGTCTCTTGGAGTTGATTGTAGGCCCGAATCTTTCTGTTCGCTGTTCTGCCGTCGACTTCCCACACCACTGTCTTCAAAGTGATCTTACTTTAAACCAAAACTAACTTGCAGTATCTTGACACACATTTCCTGAGCATACTATTCGTTTCAAAATGTGTGAATTGTCCCTGATATTGTCCATTGATTAGAGATATCTTTCTGACAATGCATCCTACCCAAAGTGACTGCATATGCGAAGTTGTTGGTTTCTGTTAGCATTCGTATTCAAAAGGTTCAAGGCCCAGCCTATTGTCTAGGCCTGCACTGCAACTAGTTATTCGGGGGCCATGGTCTAAGGTGAACAATGTAACCCCTTAAGTTACAGGAATATGCGGATGTTCTTGTTCAGATTTTAGATTGTGATCCAGTCGTAGTTTTGGCTGCAATGTTTGAATTAACCCTTTATTGCCGAGCCCTTTTTGCGGTCTCTGCAGTTCTGGGTTTTTATATTTCATAGTCCAATATTTTTACCGTTGGGGGGGAGGAATCGATCCTACAAGTCTCAAGCTCAAAGCACGGTCCTTAATTTAGAAAAAGCTTTTTGACTGTCAGCAGTTGTGGGTGATTTGGTTTCTTTGAACAACTTTTTTGAATAAAATCTTTAACTGCTGCTTCCTAGAACGTGCCTTGCACCAGAGTGTGATTTTACATGCCATTCATTTTCATTTTCCACCTAGGCATAAAAAGGAAAAAGAATGATTCCTGTAAGATTCGCAAAATTCCCACGTTTCCCCCAAGGTTATTAATAAAATGGACCCTGCATGGACATTTTTTAAAAAGGGTACCCAAAAGATGGCGTCCGCACCTCGTGACCAAAAGCCTGCAAGATTTTAAAAGCTTGGACTCTGTGGCAGCACAAGCAGCTTTTGGGGAAATCGAAACCTAAAATGCAGTTTCTGTGAAAAGGGACTTTGTATTTTGGAAAACAGACAGCAAACGTTAAATATGCATTATGCCGGATCGTAGACAGATCAAAACCAGTTAGGCCTATGCTTGAGGCCATCAAGCTGTTTGCATAAATAATCGGTACCAGCTTATGGGAGCCGTCAAGGCTGGACAGGCCGATTAGAATGCATTAATAACAATACAGCTCGGACATCAGGCCGTTAGGTGTGATAAACGGCCATCTAAAAGCAGTTAGTTTAGATTGCTATAATCATTTAAAACAGCCCGCCAAAATTGGAACAATGAACTAACCTGATTTGGCACGCAGATAAGGGGCTTCGAAAGGAGTATAACTGTGGGCCATGGGTAGCAATCACTCTCTTGACTCTTGCGCTCTTGACTCTGACCTCTCGTCTGGTCTTGGGCTGCCGCCGCCCGTACTCGTACCCTGGCCTCGTGGCGGGTTCTCTCCTCGCTCCCCGTAGCAAAGTTTCAGCAACTAAGGACACCATACCAATTGCGGGGGAGGGGAACGAGACCTGAGTCCATAGCCATCCAGGACGCCCAGGCCGCAAAAAGGGGAGAGACGAAAGTGAGTAGGCAGTCCAGGACTTGTATAGTAACTGAATGAGACGAGACAAAAGGAGACGAAGAAGACGGTAACAACTCAATAAGAGCAGAGCAGGGCAGCGAAAAATGTATTGATGAGGCCAAGCATCTAGTTATAAGCTGGCGCTTGGTGAGACGAACATTCCTGTTGAGCACTGCGAAAATGCAGGTGTCCACGCCACGATGAGTATACTGGCGTTTTAATGCTTGGGTAGGAAAATCTAGGCAGTTAAAACTGCCAACTGCCCTATAGGCACAACTTTACCGCCGATGACCGCCCGAGGGAGAAGAAGAGGAGAACCCATCGCGACGAGACGACAGCGGTAGCGGAGGAGAAGAAGGTGTGTCACAGCAGCAGCTCCAGCACCGCGCCCCTGAAGACCACGTGGTGAGCATGAATTCTGGCCCCTCATAGCTTAATCTAGTTAGGTATAAGGGGTGGGATAAGGATAAGGGAATCGTTAATGTAGTTTTGTTTTCCCTCGATGTGCCGTGTGTTCCCCATTCCCTGTCTAAGTATAGTTATTTTGTATTTGCCTGCATTTTATACTAGTGACTTCTCATAAGATTGTTTTAATTTCTGTTTTAATAAAATCTTGGTTTTCTTACATCCAAACCACTTGTCCACTCGAGTTTTTCTGTATTGCCGCCTGTACCTAAGTCCGGTGTCTAGAACCCAGGGGCGCGGGAGCGATTCGAACCGCTCACCAACAGTCAGGGGCATAACTGACTGGGCGCACGCGCCACAGCCGCCACCCCCTACAGAAAATGGCGACCGCGACAGGACACCGGCAACAGGGGTGTGATACAGTAGACAATGGTTCGGATGAGCAAACCATGATGGAGGAAAGGATTTCTGATTATGTGTTTAACAAGGTGAATATCACTAAGAAGTGGATCACCACTCTGTTAAGGGCTGGGCATCCGGTAGATGCAGCAGCTAAGTGGACAGAGGGAAAGGAACACAAGAAGTCCTTAGAGAAGGCAGTCTGACTGATGTGTTTCAAAAAGCAGGTCCAGCTTTTGGACAGGCTCGTTGCAGCACAGGCAGTCGAGCTGAGGGAGTCAGCCCTGGAGATCCAGGATAAGGCTCTAGCAGGGAAGAAGTTATTAGTAGCTTTGCAGGCCTTGAATCAGGAGAGAGTGCATTTAATGGGAGAACACAAGGCCCAGTTGGAATACCTACGGTGCCAAGTCACGGAGGCCAAGGGAAATGAGCTAAGCTTGCGGGAGAAGAACGCCCGCTTGGCAAGGCAGATTAGGGAACAGGAAGAGAAAGTACAGGAGGTAAAGGCAGCTTACAATCTAGCGAGCGAGCAGGGGTTTGAGGAGGCAGACCACGGCCCCTGTAAAGAGCGGATAGAAAATCTGAGCCAGGCCCTCCGGAAGGCAAAGGGCATGGTATGCCTCATAAGCCCAAAGGCAGGTCAGGCAGATTTTATGAGGAACGAGGGGAGGACAGTTCCAACGTCACCGGTAGTGCCCAGGGACGACTCGGTTGAGAGAGAGATCTCACGACCACCACCCGTAGTGCCAAGTTTCAGCGAGGTTTGGCAGCAAGGGTGGGTGGAGCCAGGGGTGGAGCCCGAGGTGGAAGCGGAGGTAGGGCAACCCCCGCCAGAGAAGTCAGAGCCGGGACCGATGTGCCCAGCACGGCATAGGAGGCTCGGCCCACCCGTCGATGGCGACGATGAGGGACCCCTCCAAAACCAGTTTGTATTACCCTTTAACACCCAACAGCTTAGGGCTATGGTCAACCATATCCCGAAGCTCTCCGAAAAGGGAGACCCCTCGATCCACTTCAGGGACATGGAGCAGGCAGCCAGCATCAACGACTGCGATGGCGCTAAGCAGGCCAAGGTGCTGCTATTTTCCCTGGAGAGTAGCCTCCTCCAATCCCTCTCTGACAAGTGTAAAAGGGGGCAGAGTGGATACGAGGAGCTTAGAGACGTGGTTCTGGAGGCCATGGGGATGAATGAGGGAAGTCCTTTCTCCCATGTGGAGAAGACGGTCCAGCTCCCAGGGGAAACCCCGCAGGCTTTTGCGGACCGGCTGTGGCCGGTGTACCGGAGGGCTTGTCCAGGGACGCCGAACCGGGGGTTCCTGAACCGGGATCTCCTGGCCCATTGGCTTCGTTGCCTGGTGGCGAACAGCTTGCCACAGGTCCGGGCCAAGGCAGAAGTCTGGTTCGACCCCAAAAATCCCCAGACCATCGAGCTTACGGTGATCAGGCAGCTAACTCTGGCATATAAAAACGGTAGGGGAGCCGATGCACACCCACCCAAGGGAAAGGTGCATGAGGCAAAACCCGGACCGGGTAGGAAAGAGTGGCACCAGGAAGGGAGTAGCCCCCCAACACAAAGACGAATTGTTACGGGTGTGGGAAGGATGGTCACTGGCGGAAGGAGTGCAAAAACCCTTGGAAAGATAACAAGGGAAAGAATTCCACAGCCCCAGCCCAAAAGACGGAGACAGGAATCTCTCCCGCAGAGGTCGAGTCACTTTTGGACACCATGAGGTCCTTATTGACTGGCCAGGGGAAAGTAGCAGCCGCCACCAGTGCTCTGACCCCGTCAGCCCCATCCAACCCACAGCCCTGGCTAGAGCCAGCGCAGCCTGTTTACCTGTGTCCTCTCCGGTATGATGAATGGAAAAGACCCCTTTTGGAGATGGAGGTAGAAAAGGTGACAGGGACCTATCTGTTAGACACGGGGGCATCATGCACCGTGGTCTACTCAGCTAACCCCACCACCTCGCCTCTCTCTAACAGAGTCCCATACAGTCTGTCGGGGTTCACAGGTAAAGAACAGGCTGGCTCATTTTCCATCCCGCTCGCCATTCATTTAGGACCGCTCCGCTCCAAGTGGACCTGTTTCCTGATGAAATGGGAAGTGGAGGGTGGAAGAGGGGTCCTGGGTGTTATGTTCATTAATAACTCATCGTTTTTATTAAGAACAGCTAGCTTTTGCTCGACACTTTATTGAGCACATGTGGACTAGGCACAGTATCTGTAGAGGCCTCCATCTTGACTGCTGCCTTGTGGGTAGCCTAGTGCATCGTGGGTAGCCCACTCTTATATACATACAGCACCACCTAGTGTACCATTCCAGAATGACAGGTTACTGATCATTACATCCCCCTTTCTTTGAGGTTAAACAAAATCAGTATCAATCAATATCAATCAATCATTACAACATAAACATCTTCAACAGTCAATACATTTTCAATGTAGTTTTCTTTGTACTCAAAGATTAAGTCTATCAGGCTTTTTAACTTCATGTGTGGATCTTCTCAGCACAGGTAAGTCTGATGTGTTTTCATGAGAGCCTGTATGTGTATTTGTGTTAGATTGTTCTGGTGGTGAGTGACAAGATTCAGTTGCGGCATTGTCATCGATTTGCTCTTCGATAGTCTCTTGTGTTTGTAGGAGGGAACGGCGGTTCCTCCTGAGAATCTGTCCTTCCTCAGTTCTAACAGTGTATGACCTTGGTCCTACTTCCTCAAGAACTGTAGCTTTCCTGTTCCATGCATCTGGATCCTCAATCCTGACAACATCATCCTTTGTCAATGGTTTCAGAGTTTTGGATGACTTGTCATAGTATGATTTCTGTTTCAGCTTTAACAGTTGAAGTCTCTGTCTCAGTTCCTTACTCTGCTTTTCTTTTGCACAGCAGGGTAGCGTGGTACGCAACTTGCAACCCATTAGGAGTTCAGCAGGTGAAGAACCAGAGTCTAAAGGTGAGGCTCGGTAGCTCAGCAGGGTGAGATAAGAATCAGACTTGCTTTCTGTTGCTTTCTTCAGTGGCTGCTTGAGAACTTGAACACCTTTCTCTGCCTTACCATTCGACTGAGCATACAAAGGACTGGATGTGATGTGTTGAAAGTCATAATGTGCTGCAAACTGTTGCCACTCCTTACAGTTGAAGCACGGACCATTGTCACTAACGGCAATCCTGGGAATTCCATGTCTGGCGAAGATGGATTTCACATGCATTATGACACTGCTTGCTGTGGTGCTTGAGAGCAGTGCCATCTCAGGATAGTTAGAATAGTAGTCAATCACTATTAGATAGTCTTTACCATCTAAATGAAAAAGGTCCATACCAACCTTTTGCCATGGTGCTGTTGGTATGTCAGCTACTATCATTGGTTCCTTTGCTTGTTTGTTTTGGTGTTTCTGACATGTCTCACATTTGCCTATCATGTTCTCAATGTCCTTATTTATGCCAGGCCAATAAACAGTGTCTCTTGCTCTCCTTTTGCATTTTTCAATTCCGAGGTGTCCCTCATGAATCCTTTTGAGCATGTCTTGACGTAGAGCCTGTGGAATGACTATTCTGTTCTGTTTTAGTAATAGTCCACTTGCGACACTCAATTCTGACCTTATGTGAAAATATTTTGGACAGGAACCTTTTGGCCAACCATGATGAATGTTCTCTATTACTGTTTGTAATACTGTATCTTTTACTGTTTCTTCTGCTATTTGCTTTGATTTTGTGTCTGACACAGGCAGCGCAGCAGTGACCATACTCACATGAACATCCACGTCTTCTTCAGTAGAGCTCACATGACTCATTGTGGGTGCTCGGGATAGTGCATCTGCTAACACTATGTATTTGCCTGGTGTGTAGATCAGTTCAAAGTCATATCTTTGCAGCTTCATCATGAGTTGTTGAATCCTTGGAGACATCTCATTCAGGTTCTTTTTTATGATGGCAACCAGTGGGCTGTGGTCTGTCTCAACTGTGAAGGTGGGAAGTCCATATATGTAGCCATGGAACTTTTCTAATCCAACTACCAAGCCTAGACATTCCTTTTCAATCTGGGCGTATCGACACTCAGTATCAGTCATAGACCTGGAGGCATAGGCAACAGGCTTCCAATCTTCACCCTCTGCTTGTAGCAAGACCGCACCTAGGCCATCCTTTGATGCATCCGTTGACACTTTGATTCTCTGTTGGGTCAAAGAAGGTGGTACAGGTGTGGTTGTCAGCACTGTTTTGAGATTCATCCACTCTTGTTCATGTCTTTCTGTCCATGCGAACTCATTTGTTTTATGTAGCAGGTCTCGCAGACAGGTTGTCTTGGCTGACAAGTTAGGAATGAACTTTCCAATGAAGTTTATCATCCCCATGATGCATAGCACTCCTTTTTTATCAGTGGGTCGGGGCATTTTGAGTATGGCGTTTTCTTTTTCCATATCTGGCTCTATTCCTTTACCAGATAAATTATCTCCTAGGAAAGCGACTTCCTGGACACCAAACTGACACTTGGCTTTGTTGAGCTTCAGTCCATTCCGGCGTATGCTCTGTAGCACTTTAGTCAGTCTCTCATTGTGTTCTTTCAGTGTGGAGCCCCAGATGATGATGTCATCAACATAGACCCAAACTCTTTCCAGACCTTCAATTATGTGTTCCATCGCTCTATGAAAGATTTCAGATGCAGATATTATCCCGAAAGGTATTCTGAGGAAACAATGCCTGCCAAATGGTGTGTTGAAGGTACAGTATTTGGTGCTCTCTTCATCCAGTTTTAGTTGCCAAAATCCTTGTGAGGCATCGAGCTTTGTAAAGTATCTGGCACCTGACATTTCACTGGTGATTTCTTCTCGCTTGGGAATCTGGTAGTGTTCATGTTTTATGTTTGCATTTAAGTCCTTTGGATCCATGCATATTCTTAGATCATTGTTCTTTTTCTTTACACATACCATGGAGTTAACCCAGTCTGTTGGCTCTTCGACTTTCCTGATGACTCCTAGTGTGGTCATTCTGTCCAGTTCTTTCTTGAGCCAGTCACGCAGGGGTGCTGGAACTCTTCGTGGAGCATGTACCACTGGCTGAGCATCCTCCTTTAGCTGGATCTTGTAAGTGAATGGTAGAACTCCAAATCCTTTGAACACATCCTGGAAATTATTTACTACAGAATCCACTGAGTCATCTGGTCTGTTTATGGCACAGTTTATACGGTATACTCTCTTGACCAGTTCTAAGTCCTCACAAGCCTTGTCACCCAGTAGTGAATCAAGTCCTTCAGCCACAACAGAAAACATGAGATGATGCACTTTGTCTTTGACTGTCACTTTAAGTCTGCATACACCTAAGCTATCTATTTTCTGTCCATTATAGTCCTTCAGTAGTACTGACTTTTTCTGTATTTTGGGCTTTTCTTTCATATTTTTAATGTCACTCATACTGATTAAGTTTGCTTTTGCCCCAGTGTCTAGTTTCAATGTAACTAATGCTCCATTTACCTGCAGTGGGATCATCCATTTGTCCTCTTTTACTGCATTAATTTTATGTTCAGCAGTGTCCATATCTGAGGGCTGCACATTTTCTGTATCCTTTTTGACATTGTCACATGACACCATTCGTACAAAAAATGTCTCACTTAAATCAGTGTCCTCAATTACATTAACTCGTTACCCTTTCTTAGTTTTTACTTTTGAAAAGCATTGTTTGGCAAAGTGATTCTTTCCATGACATTTTCTGCACATTTTTCCAAACGCTGGACATTGTTTTAACTGGTGTTTGTAACCACAGCGTTTACAATTAAAAATTCCTTCCTCCGATTGCTTTTCATTTCTGTTCTGCCCATGTTTCTTCCCCTTGTAGGACACAGCACCGACAGCAGCACTTACTACAATCGCATCATTACTGATTTCACTGAAAGTCTTCGCATGCTTTCGAGCTAGCTCACTGGCTTGGCATATTTTCACAGCATTTTCCAATGTCAGTTCGGTTTCTCTCAACAGACGTTCCCTGACCTTTTTATCATGAATACCAAACACAATTTGGACATGAATCATGGATGCTTTCAGCTCAGAGAAATTACATGTCTGTGCTTTCAGTTTCAGATCAGTCACAAAGCTATCAAAAGTCTCATTTTGCTGCTGTGTCCTTGAACAGAACATGTATCTTTCATAGGTTTCATTCTTTTTGGGAGAACAATGTGTATCAAATTTCTTTAGCACATCGTCTACATTTTCTCTGTTCTCCTCTGGATTAAATACAAATGTATTAAATACCTCTATCACCTGTGGGCCTGCAACTGTGAGCAGCAACACTATTTTCCTTGCGTCTGGCTTCGTACCGTACCCGATGGCAGCAATGTAGAGTTCGAATTGTTGTTTAAAAGTCTGCCAATTGTAGTCGACATTTCCTGTGAGTTTCAAACGCTCTGGTGGCTTCAAATTCTCCATGTCACGTTGCACATTATTCAGCAGATCTTACCAATCCTGGTACCATGTTATGTTCATTAATAACTAATTGTTTTTATTAAGAACAGCTAGCTTTTGCTAGACACTTTATTGAGCACATGTGAACTAGGCACAGTATCTGTAGAGGCCTCCATCTTGACTGCTGCCTTGTGGGTAGCCTAGTGCATCATGGGTAGCCCACTCTTATATACATACAGCACCACCGAGTGTACCATTCCAGAATGACAGGTTACTGATCATTACACTGGGGGCCGACTTTATTGTAGGCCACGGGATCCTAGTAGATTTGAGGAATCATTGCTTATGGGGGGCAGGTAAAGTGAAGAACGGTGAGGTAGTAGTGATCCCAGGATAGGAAGGGAAGAGGATCCTATGCACCATGAAGCCCAAAGAGGGTTATAACCTCGAGCTTATGGTCAGTAACACCCCACAGGAGTTCCAGGCATTTGTGCAGGCCCACCTGGCCACATTTGCCACTCACAAACACGACTGTGGGAGGGTCAACGGGTTTGAGGTCAGCATAGGCGTGGACCCCATGGCCCGACCACAGAAAGAGTATAACTTCCCCAGGGAAGCAGAGCCAGACATGGAAGCAGCCATGTCCTCGTTAGTACAGCAGGGAGTTCTGAGACCGATAGCTACCCACGTGAATTCTCCATTGTGGCCGGTTAGAAAGCCGGACAATTCCTGGAGGGCCATGGTGGACTATCGAGTGCTCAATAGTAACATCCCAGCCTGTGCACCCACAGTAGCAGCAGTTGCCGACCTGATAGGAAGTATTCCAGCATCCGCGACCACGTTCATGGTGCTGGATATTTCCAACGGGTTTTGGTCCATCCCTTTAAGGAGGGAGGATCAGTACAAGTTTGCCTTTACGTTTAAAGGGCAACAGTACACGTGGAACTGCTTGCCTCAGGGCTTCCACAACAGACCCAGCATTTTCCATCAGTGCATGGCAGACAGTTTAAAGGATTTTAGCCAACCCAGACAGTTGGTCCAATATGTGGATGACCTGCTCCTGTTCACCAATTCGAAAGAATAGCGTGGCCCACTATTGGCCGAACTGCTGGAGCTGCTAGGGCAGAAGGGTTTCAAGGTAAACCCCAAGAAAGCGCAGATCGGCCAGCAGGAGGTGAAATTCCTCGGCCTGACCATGCGCGCTGGAGAAAGGGCCATAGATAAGGGGCTTTGAAAGGAGTATAACTGTGGGCCCCGGGTAGCAATCTTGCGCTCTTGACTCTGACCTCTCGTCTGGTCTTGGGCTGCCGCCGCCCGTACTCATACCCTGGCCTCGTGACAGGTTCTCTCCTCGCTCCCCGTAGCAGAGTTTCAGCAACTAAGGACACCATACCAATTGCGGGGGAGGGGAACGAGACCCGAGTCCATAGCCATCCAGGACGCCCAGGCCACAAAAAGGGGGGAGACAAAAGTGAGTAGGCAGTCCAGGACTTGTATAGTAACCGAACGAGACGAGACGAAAGGAGACGAAGAAGACGGTAACAACTCGATAAGAGCAGAGCAGGGCAGCGAAAAAAATGTATTGATGAGGCCAAGCGTCTAGTTATAAGCTGGCGCTTGGTGAGGCGAACATTCTTGTTGAGCGCTGCGAAAATGCAGGTGTCCACGCCACAACGAATATACTGGCGTTTTAACACTTGGGTAGGAAAGTCTAGGCAGTTAAAACTGCCAACTGCCCTATAGGCACAATGTTACCACCAACGACCACCCGAGGGAGAAGAAGAGGAGAACCCATCGCGACGAGACGACGATGGTAGCGGAGGAGAAGAAGGTGTGTCGCAGCAGCAGCTCCAGCACCGCACCCCTGAAGACCACGTGGCGACGGGGTACCTAAGAGGACAGAAGACCAGACCTCAAAATTTTGCATCCATTAAAACAGTTAGTTTTGCTTTGGATTGGTGAGCATGAATTCTGGCCCCTCATAGCTTAATCTAGTTAGGTATAGGGGGTGGGATAAGGATAAGGCGATTGTTAATGTAGTTTGTTTTCCCTCGATGTGCCGTGTGTTCCCCATTCCCTATATAATTATAGTTATTTTGTATTTTGCCTGTAATTAATACTAGTGACTTCTCATAAGACTGCTTTATCTTCTGTTTTAATAAAATCTTGGTTTTCTTACATCCAAACCACTTGTCTACTTGAGTTTTTCTGTATCGCCACCTGTACCTAAGTCCGGTGTCTAGAACCCAGGGGCGTGGGAGCGATTCAAACCGCTCACCAACAGTCAGGGGCATAACTGACTGGGCGCATGCGTCACACCCGCCACCCCCTACATTCCTAGTGGAAACCGATAAGTAAAAAGTTAAAGTAAAAAGAAAAGAGGAAAGACTTGCATTTATATAGCGCCTTTCATGACCACCGGACGTTTCAAAGCACTTTACAGCCAATTAAGTACTTTTGAAGTGGAGTCACTGTTGTAATGTGGGAAACGTGGCAGCCAATTTGCACACAGCAAGGTCCCACAAACAGCAATGTGATAATGACCAGATAATCTGTTTTTGTTATGTTGGTTGAGGGATAAATATTGGCCAGGACACCAGGGATAACTCCCCTGCTCTTCTTCAAAATAGTGCCATGGGATCTTTTACATCCACCTGAGAGAACAGACGGGGCCTCGGTTTAACGTCTCATCTGAAAGACAGCACCTCCGACAAAATAGCCAAGAGAGAAGACAGTTAAGGGGCACCTTGTTGAAGTGTAGAAAATATTAAATGGCTTAGATAAGGTAAAAACAAGGCGGGGTAATGGGTTTATAGGGTCAGTTTTTGAGTATGTGCTGCTGGCAGGAAGTCTTGCCCACTGGCTGTGCATATCTGCCAATTACTTTTTAAAATTCATTCCTTGGATATGGGTATCGCTGGCAAGGCCAGCATTTATTGCCTACCCCTATTTGCCCTTGAGAAGGTGATGGTGAGCCGCCTTCTTGAACCGCTGCAGTCCCGTGTGGTGAAGATGCTCCCACAGTGCTGTTAGGGAGGGAGTTCCAGGATTTTGATCCAGCGACGATGAAGGAACAGCGACATATGTCCAAGTCGGAATGGTGTGCAACTTGGAGGGGAAATTGGAGGTGATGGTGTTCCCATGCGGCTGCTGCCCTTGTCCTGCTAGGTGGTGGAATTCGTGGCTTTGGGAGGTGGTGGCTATGTGATCACAAATTCTAGCCACAGGCAGCCAGCAGGTATGGTTCCCTGCTGACAGTGTACACTTGGATACTTGGATTTTGAAGGGTACACACCGAAAATGTCATAGCCTGTCTTTTCTCTTTACAATGCTGGCTGACCTACTGTATATTTCCAGCATTTCCTATTTTTATTTCAGATTTCAGGCAATCACAGATTTTTTTCTTTTTGTGTGTGTGTCTCTCTCTGGCCTATGGATGGAACGTTCAAAAATTATGGATAAGCAGCCCTTCTAAGGGTTACAGGGAGTGCAAAATGACCATCAAGTCGGTCCAGAGCTCCATTGACAGGCTTGAGCAGGTTGAATGACAAATATTTATTGAGCGGTCTGTACTCTCACACTAGTAATTAGAAACTGAGTCATTCTACAATTCTGCAGTCTACATTGTGTATCCAATATGTAACATGGGTTATTTCAGCTGGCAGTTCAACTACTTCAGTTAAATCATTCATCTGTTTGGTTCCACTTATCACAAGTCACTGATTATTTTACTGGGTGTAACTATTATACCTTTTTATCAGACTTTTGTGTTTCACAGTGATTAATGCTAAAGCAATGCATTTTCTTATTGGTTCTGAAGAAACCACGCCATTTGCCTGAAAAAGTTCAAGCTGCCCATTTAATCAAAGCAGCGCTGATAATTCATACAGAGTATAAATCTTACCTGATTTCCTTGTGACTTTGCACTTGGGGTTGGTCATTGCATTGTTTTCCGGTCTACAGTAGTCCAGAGCCTGAAACGACAGGAGGGTTCCATCAAAAGGTTACGATTACCTGAACCTGCCTACATTCAGCTCGTTGAGACTGTTCTGAAACTATAGAATGAAGTGGATAATCCTTGCTCTTTGCTGTTTCCATCTTTCAGAATGTCTTAAAAGGTAATGAAACAAAAACATTTATTTTAAGGAATTATACTGTTGATATAACTGGTACTTAATACGATAAATCAGTTTAGAAGGACTAGTCCAGACCAGGAAATCTAAGGGTTATCTTGGCTGCTTCATCGCCTCATAATTTCAGCTTTGGTTTGTGGCCTTAGAGCCAGTCTGGCTCACGTAGTGAGTTTGGTTAGCCCTTCACCAGGCTACCTAGAATCACACCTCCCTGGAGAGTCTAGAACCAGGGGTCACAGGCTCAGGATAAGGGGTCGGCCATTTAGGACTGAGATGAGGAGAAATTTCTTCACTCAGAGGGTTGTGAATCTTTGGAATTCTCTACCGCTGTGGATGCCCAATCATCATTGAGTATATTCAAGACTGAGATCGATAGATTTTTAGACACTAAGGCAATCAAGGGATACAGGGACAGGGAGGGAAAGTGGAGTTGAGGGTGAAGATCAGCCGTGATCTTATTGAATGGCGGAGCAGGCTCGAGGGGCCGTATGACCAGCTCCTGCTCCTATTTTTTATGTTCTTATGATCATCTCAGTTAACTGTTTTTTTCTTTAGGGCTTGAAAGTTGAACGAGCTGTGTAACAATAGGTCTGTTTGTCGTCTCATTTTCCTAAACTGATGTCCATTAGCAGAGTACTGCCCCAATTCAGCAACTAAATCATACTTAGAGAAGACGGAGGATGGTCTGTGTGGGTAATGGAAGAATCTTACACCAGTACAATGAAGGTGCTTTTCTACAGTTGGGGTTGAGGTGCATTGTTGGACAGTGTAGAGAACATTTGCTCTGCATGTAACTATGCTATGTGACCTGGGGGTGCTTGATCCTTATTCTGAGTGCCCAAAATGGGACGTGTTCCATTCCCCAGCACTAACATCCCTCACCTTGATGAGCAAAAAAAGTAAGGAAAAGTAAAAACAAAACTAAGCAATAGTCTGAAAACTGAATAAGACCACAAAAAGTCACTAAATTAGATGATAGGATAAGCAGATGACTTTTAAATAGATAAATAGCTGGCCTCCCATGGATCTACCCTCCGTAAACTTGAGGTTATCCAAAACTCTGCTGCCGATGTCCTAACTTGCACCAAGTCCCATTCACCCATCACCCCTGTACTCTCTGATTTGCATTGGCTCCCAGTTAAGTAACACCTCGATTTTAAAATTCTGATCCTTGTTTTCAAATCCCTCAATGGCCTCGCCCCTCCCTATCTCAGTAATCTTCTCCAGCCCCACGACGCCCCCCCCCCCCCACCCCCACCCCAAGATCTCTGCGCTCCTCTAATTCTGGTCTATTGAGAATCCCTGATTTTAATCGTTCCACCGTTGATGGCCATGCCTTCAGCTACCTGGGCCCTAAGCTCTGGAATTCCATCCCTAAATCTCTCCGCCTCTCTCTCCTCTTTTAAGATACTCTGTAAAACCTACCACATTGTCCAAGCTTTTGGTCACCTGCCCTAATATCTCCTCATGTGGCTCGTGTCAAATTTTGTTTGATAATGCTCCTGTGAAGCGCCTTGGGGCACTTTACTACGTTAAAGGTGCTATATAAATAAAATTTGCTGATGTAAATGTAGCGTGATGCACTTGAGTAGGGATATACATGAGGAATATATGGGTAGGGTTGCGTGCTCAATGCTGCTGAGCAGGAGAAGGCCCTGAGGTTTATGGGACATGAGTCATTGAAGTGCACTATAGCCCATGAGCTGTTGTAATAGTGAATAGCATGTTAGGATGCATTGTCAGGACAATTTACTATAAAATAATAATTACTGGGGTAGATCCTCCTGGCCCCATGACTCTCATTTTAGCTTTACCTTTTCTGGGGCCTCTTCCTCTTGGCCATGGCACACAGTAGGCCCTCTAAATTGCATCGCGGTCCTATGTACATCATAGGACTCCGATTTGCATCGACTAATGAGACTCCTGCCTGATTCAGGAAGGGATCCGGGCCGCCTGGTAGGATGCTTGAGTGCAGATGGCAATGGCGCAGGAAGCGGCCGGTTAAGTTGGTTTGAACTCCACCCATTCTGCCGGACAAAGGGAGTTAAAATCGCCTCGATTATCTTTTCTCTGGATAAGGCATCGGTCAGGCCACTCCTCGAATAATTCAGCTGACGGTCAGTCATTTTGGCCTAGAAATTGGGTTGGGGCGCCAAAGTGGCGCAAAAGTCGCCTGAGCGCAGGATTTAGCGCAGCGTTCGAGGCTTTAGCGATCGTCAGATATTCAGTTCCATTGCCCCTAGAGGGAGACGGGGCGAGGCTCGAGGCGCTCTGCGTCCCTCTTAGAGCGCTGAAACTGAATACTGCGGCACGGCACGCTGCGGTACTGCAGGCCTTCCTCCCATTGTTAAGGGGGAGGGGCCTGCAGCAGCGCGATCCCCGCTCGCGAGTGCCGGCAAACGAGCCCGGCACCAAGGAGAAGTGCCGGGCTCTCGGGAAACAGTCGGCAATGCCGCGGGGTGGGGGGGGTCAGGAGGCCGGGGACGGAGGTGCTGGCAGGCGGCCGCCGAAAAAGGCGGCCGCTCCGCACCTCCACCTTAACTTGCGCCGCTGCCGGCACAGTAAGGCCCCGTGAACCGGGCGCGGGTAGCAAACGGCGCAACTGCGGCGTTCGCTATCAAATATCGCGAACGGGGCGCGAATGGGGCACTGCGCACACTGATGACGTCATCGGTGGCGGCGCAGCGCAAATGGCTAACGCCACCATTAGCGCCCCTGCTGAATATCGCGGGAGGCGCAGCCAGTGGCGCTACAGCCACTGACTGCCTCTTTAGGCGCTAACAGGTGGCGCTTCTCACCCAATTTCTCCCCCTTTGTGTCTGAAAGAAGGGCGGCCAGCAGTTGAAAATCATGGTGGGTGGGGTGGGGGAGGGAGGTGCGCCCAAAGCCCACTTGATGCCATATTCAGGCGGGCCTGCAAACAAGTGAGCAGTACACCTGCCTGAGGGGTTGGTCTCCTGGAGACTGCTTGATCACCTTCCTGAGTCAGAGAGGAATTTCCCAAGACTGGGCTATGGCCTGTTCTCTTTAGCTGCCTCTCCCGGGAGATGGCTGTGTGTGGGAGGGGAAGGGGCGATGGTGTGCAGGTGTGGCACTGTGCTAGGATGCAACAAACTTAGACGGACCAGTTGATCTTTAACTGTCCTTCCCTTCATGTATGTTTGTATATCCAAAAGATGTTTCATGAATAAAAGAATTTGAGATACGTGCTTTGCAGAAGTGTGAACGTTAAATCATTTGGAAGCTAATGTTTAAGAAGGAGATCATAAATTAATGACTAACCAGTGATTATGGCTTCTGCAGTTTTACTAATATATCTTTACAGAATTCCACTGAAGAGACACAAGTCTATCAAGCAAACAATGAAAGAGAAAGGGATACTTTCTGATTTCTGGGAGCACCATAAGATTGATATGGTACAATGGGGTCAAACCCAGGAGTGTTCTGCCTTTCAAAAGTCAGCTGAGCCCCTTCTCAATTACATGGATGTAAGTCTGTTCCTACAATTATTTCACTGATGGCCTACACCTTTATAATCATTTGTAAAGGGGCGATTTTAACCCTGCTCGCTCTACAGAAACCTGGCGGGTGGGCAGTTAAAATCGCCCCTTGCTTTTACCTGTCCGAAAGCCGCCATGATCGCAACATCTGTAATTTTAACCTGCTCTCCTGAGAAGGCAGCAAGGACACGCGCTCAGAGCCAACAGGGTCCTTCTTTACAAATGCATATTGCGGCCCGATGTCATCATTGAGATCCAACTCCAATTTTAACTCAGGCCTGAGCAGGGAATCCACCTGGAGTTAAAATCGGGGCCATCCAAATCTTCATTGGTACGGACAGAATATCACCAGTATATGTGTGCAAATAAACCAAAGGGGGACAGAAATCACCAGAGAAGTAATAAATTGCAGCTACCATTGTTTTTTAACCCGAGTGATAAATTGAGAACTGACCTTTTGGCCTTCCATTGGGTTCATTGAGACTGGTCCCAAGTTGGGAATGAAGGGCTGTGGCCTTTGCTTATTTCACATGAGGATTTCAACAGTGGTACATGCAGCACACAGACCTACCAGACTATCTCTGCCAGTAACACTGTACCCTGGGGAAAGAAACAATTCGACGCATCGCGCATCACCTTAGTGTCATCCTGCTGACTCAATCAGCCATCCATACCGACAGTGACCCTCCATTATGTGTGGGTAGGATTCAAGTCGTATTCTGACATCTTTTGGCAAATCCTTTCTTAACCATCTTAATAAAACAAGTTAAAGAAACACTTCAGTACAAACCACAATAGTTATTACATAAATGCTTATTGGGTAGCCTGTTCTACATTCGTTGCAATGCTACCAAGATACTTACACAGAAGCATGTTCAGTACCTGATCTGGCACATCTGTTTAGGGTTTTACAGATATCAGGCAACAGGAAGCTGAAAATTATTCCCAGTAGATAAAAGGGAGCAGAATTTAATATTTAATAAATGGCAATATACATTACAGCTATTTCACCTAACTTGCACCAATCTCATTGACTGTGTCAAAGAGGTGTGTCAATGAGATTGAGGCAAGGGGTATTAGACTTTGTACCATCTGTGGCTAAAAGATTAGAGCTTGTTAGTAATGTTTACTCTGTCTCTGATTCACTTTTTGACAAATAGACAGAACCAGATTAAAAATGTCACCTTCTTGGATTCCTTCCTGGCATAATTTATGAAATTGATAGGAACTCTTGAATATTGGTTTTACTGATTTGTCTTTTAGGAGATACTACAGTCAGTACATCTTCACTTAATCTTGAGGCAAAACAAGATGCTTCAGATCACTGTGCTAATTTTCTGTGCTTTGAAGTTGTAACTGCACTCACAATAACTTAAAATGGAGAAACAAAGACATGTAGCACTGATAGAAACTTAAGGGCCAATTTTAATCCCTCCTCGCCCAGCGGGAACAGTGCTGGTGTGTGGGGGTCACTATGGCGGGGGGGGGGGGGGGGGATTAGCACCCGTTCCCGCCCCACACCCAATTTGTACTCACCTGACTTCAGAGACAGGAAGGCCACCCACCCCAGAGGAGCAGGGCCGAAGGGGACTATGGCGCGTATGGTCTACGGCCCTTCAGCAAAGCTTGCCGTCAGCACGGATCCAAGTTAAGGTTCTTTGTGGGCCAGGTGGAACAGGAGTGCTCCTCCTGTCCCCGCGAGGATACATTGGGCTTCCCCTGCCCCTTCCTCCCAGCAGCCCCTTCCCCCCGCCCATCTCCTGATTGCAGACTTGCCCTCCGCACCCGATTCTGTACTTAACTTGCCAGGGACCATTTCTGTAGGTCCCTGGCGGTAACTGGACCTGCAGCCAAACCTCCCCCAACCCCACCAATTTTGATTCCCATCCACTGGCGGTGACGTCATTCATGAGAGCTTCGGTAGTTAAAATCTACTTGGGCCTCAAATTACAGGGAGCCAGACGGTTCGCCCCCTGCACCTCCAATTACACCCCCTACCCAGAGTTTAAAACGACCCTAAATGACCTGGGAAAGCAGTTGTGAACATTATTGAGGTCTCAGCTCTTGTTCCAGCTTTCAACAGCTTCAACAGAGTCCAGAGAAAAAGAAAGTTTCTTCTTATCATAAAAGTTCCCAACATTACAACAGTGACTACACTTCAAAACGTACTTCATTGGGGCTGTAAAGAGCTTTGGGACATCCGGTGGTCATGAAAGGCGCTATAGAAATGCAAGTCTTTCTTTCTTTTGTTTGCATTGATGGAATTTATTGGGAAAAGGCCTCCACCCTAAGTTGCTCCTAGTTTATGTTTTGAACGTTTTGTGAGTCAGTGCAGGTGGGTCAACAAGTGTTTCATCGGATAGACATGGGCCTAGCTATTCAGAGCAATCTGGTGCTATCTACATTAATATAATTATTCATGTTTCTTAACAGGCTCAGTATGCAGGACAAATTTCTATTGGCACCCCTCCTCAGAATTTCACAGTCATATTCGACACTGGCTCATCCAATCTGTGGGTGCCTTCAGTTTACTGTTACAGCAAAGCATGCAGTAAGTATAACCAGATCAGCGAGAGACTGCATTGTCACCAGGGTAACGTCTAAAGTCCCTGCTCAGATTGGTACTCCCTTTAAAATCCAGGTTATCATTAACCTTAATATACAATTTTCTTTCTATTTCCAGGCATGTGCTTGAGGATATACTAGGGCGTACTGAGTACTTTTTATTTTTGGAGGCTAAGTTATTAAGAAATAGGAGCAGGAGTAGGCCATTTGGCCCTTCGAGCTTGCTCTGCCATCCAAATATCATGGCTGATCTTCTACCTCAACGCCACCTTCCCGTAATATCCCCATACCCCTTGATTCCCTTAGTATCCAAAAATCTATCGACCTCTGTCTTGAATATGCTCGACGACTGAACATCCACAGCCCTCTGGGGTAGAGAATTCCAAAGATTCATAAGGATTAAACATAGATGTCCCAAAAACCCTGAACCCACTCAATGATGGAACGGAACTTACATTGAAACATAGAAACATAGAAGATAGGAGCAGGAGTAGGCCATTCGGCCCCTCGAGCCTATTCCGCCATTTAATGAGATCATGGCAGATCATCGAAATTCAGTACCCTGTCCCTGCTTTCTCCCCATATCCCTTTAGCCTTAAGAAATATATCTAACTCCTTCTTGAATATATTTAATGAATTGGCCTCAACTGCCTTCTGTGGTAGAGAATTCCACAGGTTCACCACTCTCTGGGTGAAGAAATTCCTCCTCATCTCAGTCCTAAATGGCTTACCCCTTAGTCTTAGACTGTGACCCCTGGTTCTGGACTCCCCTGCCATCGGGAACATCCTTCCTGCATCTAGTCTGTCTAGTCCTGTTAGAATTTTATAAGTTTCAATGATCCCTTCTCATTCTTCTAAACTCTAGCGAATACAAGCCCAATTGACCCAATCTCTCTTCATACGTCACTCCTGCCATCCCAGGTATCAGTCTGGTGAATCTTCGCTGCACTCCCTCCATGGCAAGAACATCCTTCCTCAGATAAGGCGACCAAAACTGCACACAATACTCAAGGTGTGGTCTCACCAAGGCCCTGTACAACTGCTGCAAGACATCCTTGCTCCTGTACTCGAATCCTCTCGTTATGAAGGCCAACATACCATTTGCCTTCTTAACCGCCTGGTGCACCTGCATGCTTACCTTCAGCGACTGGTGCACAAGGACACCCAGGTCTCGTTGCACTTCCCCTTTTCCCAATCTATTGCCGTTCAGATAATAATCTGCCTTCTTGTTTTTGCCACCAAAGTGGATAACCTCGCATTTATCCACATTATACTGCATCTGCCATGCATCTGCCCAATCACCCAACTTGTCCAAATCATACTGGAGTTTCTCTGCATCCTCCTCACAGCACACATGCCCACCCAGCTTTGTGTCGTCTGCAAACCTGGAGATATTACATCTAGTTCCCTCGTCTAGATCATTAATATATATTGTGAATAGCTGGGGCCCAAGGACCGATCCCTGCGGTACCCCACTAGTCACTGCCTGCCACTTGGAAAAAGACCCGTTTATTCCAACTCTTTGCTTCCTGTCTGCCAACCAGTTCTCTATCCAAGTCAGTACCTTGCCCCCAATCCCATGTGCTTTAAATTTACACGCTAATCTCTTATGTGGAAACTTATCGAAAGCCTTCTGAAAGTCCAAATACACCACATCCACTGGTTCTCCCTTATCTATTCATTGCGTCCAAGAGATAAGTGCCTGATCCTGTCTGATTTCCTGGGATCAGGCAATTTGCTTATTGTTGGTGAGCACCCACTCCAGTATTGGCACAACTTGGGCACCCATGTGTGGGAGGGGGTCTAGAAAATGCAAGGTGGTCATCTTCTTAGGAGCAGAGCCAGGAGGTCCAGCTGAAGACTTTGTTGACAAGTGTAATTCAGCCCCGTTCTAAGAAGGCAATGTCATAATGGCCACGTCAGAGATTTGTTGGGGTTCCAAGCCATGAAACTTGCCTGGAACACTCCTGTGGGCGCTGACATGAATCAACTGAGCGGCCTGCGGGTGGCACTGTCCAGGGAGAGAATAAATACTCGGGCACGGGCCCAGCTTGCGCAGGACATTCTTAACAGGAACTAGTGAAGGACACAACTAGACCTCCATGTTGTAAAACAGTTGATTAAAGCTTTGTTTAACGCTTAGACCAAGTGCCTAGTAGTTTTCTTACGTCAGGCGCCACTTCCACCACTGAGAGGTACTGTATGCCTGTATCTTGCAGGGACCAGAGGTGGGAAGGGGGGCGGTGAGGGACTAGTGGGAATATCGGTGGGTGATACCATCGTATCAGTCCCACCTCCATCTCTAGCATCAGGATGCAAGGGGACGGATACAATGACTGTCCACTCATCCCCTGCCCCTTCATTGACTTCGTACTTCATTGGCTGTGAAGCACCTCGGGCTGTCAATGATTCATCATTTGGCAACTGTACCCAATTTGGTGTCATTAGCTAAATTAGACACCCTGGACAATATTGCCTCCCGCAAATTATTTATAAAGATTGGAAACAACAGCAACCACCACACCGACCTCTGCGGGATTCCACTGCCAGCCAGTTTCCAATCCAACACCTTCCCAAGCTCCACCACTCTAAGCTGTCTATCCTCCAGCCACGCATCTTTCCAATTTAATCCTTTACCGTCGTCCCATGGGCAGGCACCTTGTGAATTTGGGTGTTGTGCGAGCCATGTAGGTAACATCCACTGCCTGTTCCCTATTCACCAGATCTGTAACCTCCTCAAAAAATAAATTGGTCAAATGTGACCTGACACTTCTGGACCCTCTCTAGTCAGCCCCTGCCCTTCCAAAATATGGATTCATTTGTAAAGGAAGACTGGTGCGTTAGCAATGAGAATTTATATTGTAGAATATCATACCAATTGGGATATAATCCCGTCCTTGTATTAGGAGTATGAAAGAATTTTTGCATGGAAGTATTAAATCGGGTGAGTTAAAATGATCAAATCTTTACCTAGGATTGTGTCTCAGTGTGAAGATTTTGCTCTTTTACAGGACAGCATAACAAGTTTGTCCCAGATACATCATCGACTTATACAAGAGATGGGCGCCCCTTCTCGATCCATTATGGTACAGGCAGTCTGTCAGGAATAATTGGAATAGACACAGTGACAGTAAGTAATCGTTTTATCCGAAAGAGTAATCTGAAATGTCACGAGTGACACAGCACTTACACAATGTTGCTTGAGGAATATCAAATTAGTAAAAAGACAAGTCGTTTCAAACAAGGCTAGTATCAGCCAGGAGGTCCCAGGCTGGATCGCTGGTGGGTGCTTAGTTTGCTGCTATCAGCTGCGATGGGCCTCAGAACTTTCAGGCTGGGAGAAAAAAATCAACAAAAAAGTTCCCACTCCTGCTTACTTGTAATTTTTTATGTCCACGTAGCTGCTTCTCTCCAGAGATTCGAGCACAAAATCTAGGCTGAGGGAGCGCTGCACTGTCGGAGGTGCCGTCTTTCGGACGAGACATTAAACCGAGGCCCCATCTGCTCTCTCAGGTAGTCGTAAAAAGTCCCATAGCACTATTTCGAAGAAGAGCGGGGGAGTTCTCCCCAGTGTCCTGGCCAATATTTATCCCTCACCCAACATCACTAAAAAAGATTATTTGGTCATTATCTCATTGCTGTTTGTGGGAGCTTGCTGTGCGCGAATTGGCAGCCGCGTTTCCTACACTACAACAGTGGCTACACTCCAAAAAAATCTTCATTGGCTGTAAAGTGCTTTTGGGACGTCCGGTGGTCGTGAAAGACACTAAATAAATTCAAGTCTTTTTTTCTGTATTTAGGTTGAAGGTATCTCCGTGGTGGACCAGAAATTTGGTGAAAGTGTGACAGAGCCTGGCACTACATTTATGCATTCCCCATTTGATGGGATTCTTGGACTGGCCTACCCATCTATCGCAGCTGCAGGCGCCACACCTGTGTTTGACAACATGATGGCGCAGGACCTGGTGGAACTGCCCCTCTTCTCTGTGTACCTCAGCAGGTGGGGCTTTCTCTTCTAGTCTTTACAAGAAGTAAACGAAACATTTGGAGTGCATGGGGGAAAAATTCAGTTGGTTTGCGTCTCCCGTTAGCGCCTTAAGAGGGCGGTAATGGGGCGCAAAGCAACTAGCGTCCAGGCGCGGCGATGTTTGCGGAGCTCACGAAATTAACTAGACATTTTGCGGCGACGCTAAACACAACTGCCACGATCTCCTGCGCCGGCAGATCGTGATGTCAGTCGAGTGTGTAACTGACCAGATATTGAGTGGCGCCCCCTGCCTTACCGCCTGCCGCTAGCAACGACAGGTTGAGGGGAGCGTTTTGCAGTCAGGAAGGGACTGGGGGAGCGCTATTTAAAGGCGACCGCTTCCTGCCTTTTTTGTTGGTGACATTTTTGCACCACGCATTCTGAGAGAGAGAGAGAGAGACTTCTGGAGAGATTCAACGCTGTGTGAAGGAGTTTTGGGTACTGAGCAGCACTTTGCAGGTTCATTTTGATTTGCCCTTCCTTGTACCGATTTAGAAGAGACTGTGGTGGCTGCACTCTGAGCTCTTTCCATGGGCCTCTCCATTGTTCTTTCCAGCAGATTTGATGTGCAGGTCTCTCCAGGCCAAGATTCAAGGCTGCAATGAGCAGGGTGTGGATGGAGAGCAAGATCGACCCTCCCCTTTAAGAATTGGCCAGCGCCAGTGTGTCTGTGTTCCATTGCTGACTGACATCACATGAGCTTCGCCAGCGCTCTGAGGTAGCGCCTCGCTCCTCGGCCTTTGCACCTTAGGACAGGTGTGAAGCGCCTGATTTAGCACTCCAATCACCTCCAGGGGCGATAGAAGCCAAGTTTGCAGTCGGAGGCGATAATTAGCGCCAGGCGCTAAACTTTGTGCCCGGCCGATAATTGCGTCCCAAACGGGGCGATACTGAATTTCTCCCCCCATATCTTTGAGATAAAAGTTCCCTTTTCTTTGACACCATTATTACTACACAGCATTCTAGATTAGAATATTTGGAATTCTTTCCATGCATTCTACAGGAAACTTTCTGGTATCCGGCACGGACGGGACCGACCTGGTGCTGGTCCATCAACAATGCCGAATAACCGAACGCTATAGTAAAAGATACGGAGCTCAGAGCTCCGTATAAAGCAACAAGCCCTGTACAGCTTCAAAACAATCGGCACAAGTTGCAAGCGTCTCTGTAGCTTAGCAACAGCTTCAGCTACACCCTTGCACAGCAACAAATGGAGTAATAAAAGGTAATAAAAGTAATAAAAGTTAACGGAACCGACTCCTGAATTTTGCCGGTGGATAGAGCGTTCCGGTTATTTAGTGGCCGGTTAATCGAAAGTTTCCTGTAATTACATGGAACGTAGTTAAACAGTCGGTCAATATGAGCCAGAAGAATGAAGCCTTTAACCCTTGCATCAATGCAAATCCAGATATTCTTGAACCAAATTCACTCCATTAATATACGTTTCTGTTTGCAGCACCTCTTGCGTGCCCCCGATTTTAATCACCCCACCATTGGCGGCCGTACCTTCAGCTGCCTGGGCCCTAAGCTCTGGAATTCCCTCCCTAAACCTCTCCGCTTCTCTTTCCTCCTTTAAGATGCTCCGTAAAACCTACCTCTTTCACCAATCTTTTGTTCATCTGTCCTGATATGCCTTCTGTGGATCGGTGTCAAAAATGTTTTTATTGATATCGCTCTTGTTAAGCGCCTTGGGACGTTCTGCCCTGTTAACTGTGCTCTATAAATGTAAGTTGTTGTTGTTGTGCGTTCACTTTTGTTTAAACAAAACTATGTCACAATGCTGTGGCATTTTATGAAAAGGATGACTGAAATTAAATGTAAGTATTACCCTTAAGTAAGTTACTTCATTGGCTGTAAAGCACTTTGGGACATCCCGGGGTCGTGAAAGGCGCTATATAAATGCAAACCTTTCTTTCTTTTTCTTATCTTCCTCCACCTTTCCCTGATGGCCCAATTAACAAGTACACAGCCTAGTTTTGTAACCGAGCTTCTACAGGTCAGGAAACCCCTGGGTTGGTTTGCTGGGCTGTGCTGAGTAAGTCGCTGTGGCGGAATTGACTTCGGTGTACCTGGTCTAGTGGAACAATAAAATAAGCCAGAGTATCAGCTCCTGTTCACTATCGAGTAATGTTGCTGGAAACTGCATGGATTACAGACATGAAGAGTGAATGGGTGCGGTATTTGAGGGGGGGATTTGGTCTGCAATGAAACCAGGCTATATGCAGAGAATTAGCGTGACAACATCCGGAAACTTTCTTTTAACCGGCACCTAACCGGAAATCTCTGTTAACCGGCAAAATTCAGGAGTAGGTTCAGGTAAGTTTTACTTCATATTAGTGGCAGTTCCTGGATCTGTGGCTGTGTAACTGGGGTTCATACACTTGTTGCTAAGCAACAGGGACACTTGGTCTGTGGCCGGAGTTCCTGCACATGTTGCTAAGCAACAGGGAAGCCTGGATTTGTTGCTGTGTACGGGGCTCTCGTACCTTTTAAACTATACCTCTCTGTAATCCGGACTTTTTGATAAACCGGCACCACGCCGGTCCCGTTGGTGCCGGATAATAAAGAGTTTCCTGTACCATATTGAAACAATTGGCATGCCCAGAATTGGTGGGTGAAACAGTATTGATCTAATTTCTTACTGAAGTGCTTGGGTTTGTTACATGATCAGTCACTGCAATGAGCAATAAAAGTGCTCATACAGAATGGCACGGAAATTGCGGTCAGCGGCGAAGCGACGGCAATCGCTGCTGACCTTGACAGAAGCTGCCCACAAAGTTCCAATGATCTCTGTGGCAATAACTTTAGCTTTCTCCACCTTAATTTGATTGTAACACTGTCAAAAGGGGGTCCCCAGCGTACGTTAGCAGTAATGTCAGCAAGCTGTCCAAGCAGCCAATCACATTGAAGAACTCTCACAGACAGCAAATCAGGAAATAAAAAGCACTGATTATCAATCACTTTTTAAAAGTTTTACAGAGAGGGACATGCACATGGGATTAAGGTAAAAACTGAAATATCGTAAACAAACTTTTTAAAAAATCTAGTTTTTTTATCATAATGGAGAAATTTGACATTGCACAAATAGAAAATTAGTTTTTCAGGGCCAGAACGGTTGTTCAGCAGTCAATACACTGTTAAAATTCCAGTTACACCCATTTCAACAAGGCTTAACTTTTTATGGGGTGTTTAACAGCAATATTAGAGCGGAAAAGGGGAAGTTTTCATCAGTTCAAGTGATTGCACTGATTGCCGGCTCTGGGGAGTTCCTCAGCACAACCTGTGGCGGAGCCAGGAATGACTGACCGCAACTTCAGGATTCCCGTGTTTACCTGCGCGTGTGCTAAATCCTGAAGCTATGGCCAGTTTCAGAGAGGTAATGACGGCGAATGCTAACAGTTTCGCCGTCATTACCGCCGCAAAATCCGGGCCATTATCTACAATATCCTAAAATTGTTATGTTTGCATCCACTGCCTATCACGTCCTGTTGTCATGTTTCTGTCAATCTTTATGTGTCAACTTTTCTCCATTATAAGTTCCTATGCCCATGTTTATAATGGGTTTTGCCTATGTGAACCCATCACTATGATTACACAATATTGTTCCCATAAATTGCTTACAATGCTTTCTGACAATGTTTTCATCTGCCATTTTTTCCTCAGTAATAATGTCTAAAATAAGGGTTTAAACAGAATTTCAAAAAATATAAAATTACAATTTCACATTCAAATTATTAAATGTACCTATTAATTTGTCTTTTGTGCCTTATAGTGCCATGTTAAAGTTTTTATCAGCCTCTCCCAAGATCCTGGACTTCGGCTGGGTATTTTTACCTTGCAATAGTTGAGAGCTTTAATTACATCTGTAGATTCTGAGGATTTACAGTTTGCAGAATTTTCCAGCGTCCAATCTGTGTACAGCAGAAATTGAAGGGTAGAAAGGCGTGTCCCCCTCAACCTGTGACGATCACAGGAGATTCTTTGCTATTTTCTGAAAGATGTTGAAAGAAACTGGAGATTGAATTCTCCAGCTGACTCTGCTCCTTCCCTAAACTGCCAGATCCCAGCAATTCCCAATGCTCCAAAACCTTCTCCCGAGTCCTGCTGGGCTTCAAGATCTCACTCCTCAGGCTTCAGCCCCCCATCAATACCCCCCCGCCTACTCCTAGATCCCGCCACACCCCCATCCAAGTGCTGACAAGCCTTTAGATTAATGACACAGTGCTCGCTGATCTCTAACCAACCCCAATTTTCCCAGACTTCAAGAATCCCTCCCCAATGCCCCTCTTTCACGATTCCAGATCCCATGACCTGCCTCAGTGTTCCTGGAATCTCCCTCTCCCATGTTCCTGAGCAGTACCAACATTTTGTCCAGTGTTTTTGCAGCAAATGTGTGGAAACTGGGAACCATGTTAAGATGCCCAAACTCACTTAATTGCCTCAACTGACAGGTAGGTTAACACAAGATGGAGGGGAATGGTGGTAATGGGTAGAGGGGCCAGATGTCCCCTGCTTGCTACTTGCAGACAAATCATAATAGTGAGTATAAGGAACATGTAATGATTTCATTGCAAATGCTGAACAGAGGAATCCTCCAGCCATTTTTTTTTAACTAACACTGTTTTGTATTATATTGTACTGCCACTTTTGCAGTGTCTAATCTTGACCAAACTTTAATGGTTTCTCTTTGTGTTTTGTTTCCCAGGAATCCAAATGATCAGGCTGGTAGTGAAATCATTTTTGGTGGATTTGATACTTCTCACTTCACTGGTGAACTCCACTGGATTCCCGTGACTATTCAGGGATACTGGCAAATCCAGCTAGATAGGTAAATGCAGGGACAAATGTAACTCTAGTGTAAGCTACATGTTGGTGCAACAGGGAGTGTAGTTTTGCACCCAACCATTAGATGGCGGTAGAAGCATACTTCCCGCAGACAGAACCTTCAGTGGTACTTTGATATGATCTTAACTATGAACTAGGTTTAGTAGCAGCAACATCAACGTGATGTGGAACAGGAAACTCCTGGGGCGGGCAGGGGTTGGGAGGGAAGTGGTGTGCCACAGGTACATGTTTGAATCAAGCAAGAGATTTCTTTGGTGATAGTAAAGAGAGGTTTCATCAGAACCGCAAGAGCCTTCTTAATACGCTGACAGGTTAAGAAGTCAGTTCCCAGACTCTAGGAGAATTTAGCATTAGGGGATTGAGCTGTGATAAAACTGATCACGATTAGTACAGAATAGAAGTCCCTGGTCACAACTTGAGGTGAATAGCATAGATGCATTTAAGGGGAAGCTAGGAAGAAAGAAAGACTTGCATTTATATAGCACCTTTCACAACCACCAGACATCTCAAAGTGCTTTACAGTCAATGAAGTACTTTTTTGAAGTGGAATCACTGTTGTAATGTGGGAAACACAGCAACCAATTTGTACACAGCAAGCTCCCACAAACAGTAATGTGATAATGACCAGATAATCTGTTTTTGTTATGTTGATTGAGGGATAAATATTGGCCAGGATTCCGGGGATAACTCCCCTGCTCTTCTTTGAAATAGTGGCCATGGGATCTTTTACATCCACCTGAGAGAGCAGACAGGGCCTCTGTTTAACATCTCATCCAAAAGACAGCCCCTCCAACAGTGCTGCACTCCCTCAGCACTGCCCTGGAGTGTCAGCCTAGCTTTTTATGTGCTCAAGTCTCTGGAGTGGGACTGTGAACCCACAATTTCAGACTCAGAGGCGAGTGTGCTACCCACTGAGCCACAGCTGACACAGGTTAGTACATGAGGGAGAAAGGAATGGAGGGATATGTTGATGGAGTTGGATGAAGAGGCTCGTGTGGAGCATAAACACCAGCATAGATCTGTTGGGAAAAAATGGCCTGTTTCTGTGCTGTTAATACTATCTCCTATGTAATTCTGCAGTATCTGTGTCTTTACAAGGGCTGCAGACTGCAGCAGCCATAAAGGACTTGTACAATTCTCACCTTAATGAGGGCGCTATGGTCCAATATCATGTCTTATGAGGACAAGAAAAATTCCAGAACAAGAAAAGGGCATTCGGCCCATCAAGCTCATCCCATTCAGAGTCCAAGTACGATCATTCTATCATAGACCGGCCATTAACCTCGTCCCAGGGTCTTTCACCTAAAAGGTGCTTTAAAAATTGCCACCAACAGCAAATACACAGCTCTCCCAACCCAAATATAAATCTCCTGAGGTTTGATATTCCGACAGCAGCAGAGGCCAGCCTGTTTATGGCTCTTGTGAGACGAGAGGTCCCCTCTGTTTAAGAGTGAAGAGGTGGAGCTGGATTCCCTGGCTTGTACCAGTGGGAATCTTGGGTCAGTGCTTTCCAATGGGAGGGGGCAGCATTAGGTGAAATGAAGAGTGAGCGTGATATTTGAGCCTCTTGTGCCTCCGCCCGAGGATAACCTTAGCAAAGACAAAAGCACCTTAAAATATGAGACTTCGCTCAACTTCCTCACACTGTTAGGCGCGGAATTCCTCCAAGTCTACGCTGCTTCAAGATGGTACGAATATTTTGTTCAACAGCAAGAAAAAAGGATGTTAAAAGGCAGAATTCTTTTTAACTGACTATTAAAATATGCCGAGGATGAGCCTCTGTCAAAAACAACGCTATTCCAGTCACCCAGAACAGCCGCAATTTGAGAATAAAGAGGGATTTTTAAATGAGGAATTGTACACTTTTATAGTTTACTGCTCAGCTGGTCGATAATTACTGCCGGATGGCAGGTTAAACAGCTGAGCAGAGTTCTGCTCATAGTGTTGGTCGGGGGCGCGGAAAGGTTGATCTGTTTAGCATCGTCTGCGAGAGGCAAGGAGAAGGTGAGCAATGCATCAAGCTTCGCTCAGCTCCGAGCAACAGTACAAGTGGGGAATGGGCTGCCGCCATCAGCCGGTTATGGTGGTCATTTGAGTTACAGGCCAAATCGATCACTGCAACCAGCATCACTGTATTGGCAAAAGGGCAGAGTTCCGGGATTTTTCAGTCAGGCACTTAGGAGTTCAGAGAGCAATACGACGAAGTCGCTAATTAGGCAACCATGCAAATTAGGTCATTTAATTTTGTAATAACAACGCAAAAAAGTAATGCCCTCCCAAGAGGCTCCTTCTGTACCATACCACACTGCAGGGAAAGTTCACTCGCTGATAAAACACAATATAGTCCCCCAAATGCTAAGAGGTTGACCGATCGCTTTCTGCCTTCCTGCCAGAGGGCTGTCCTATGAGGAGAGATTGAGGAGGCTAGGTCTATATTCTCTGGAGTTTAGAAGAATGAGAGGTGATCTCATCGAAACATATTAAATTCTTAGAGGGCCGGACAGGCTAGATGCTGAGAGGCTGTTTCCCCCTGGCTGGGGAGTCTAGAACTAGGGGTTACAGTCTCAGAATAAGGGGTCGGCTATTTAGGTCTGAGATGAGGAGAGATTTCTTCACTCAGCGAGTTGTCAATCTTCGGAATTCTCTACCCCAGAGGGCTGCGGAGGCTCAGTCATTGAGTATATTCAAGACTGAGATCGATAGATTTTAGGGCACTAAGGGAATCAAGGGATATGGAGATAGGGCGGGAAGGTAGCGTTGATGTAGAACTTCCTTTTCTGGCTCCCATGTTAGCTGACATTGTTAACGGTTCGTTATCCTCAGGTACTGTCCCCCTCGCCTTCAAAACTGCCGTCATCACCTCCTCCTCAAAAAAACAACCCTTGACCCCTCCATCCTTGCAAACTACCACCCCATCCCCAATCCCCCTTTCCACTCCAAAGTCCTTGAACGTGTTGTCATTTCTCAAATCCGTGCCCATCTTTCCCGGAACGCCATGTTTGAATCCCTCCAATCCGGTTTCCGCCCTTGCCACAGTACCGAAACGGCTCTCATCAAAGTCACAAATGACATCCTTTGTGACTGTGACAAAGGTAAACTATCCCTCCTCGTCCTTCTTGACTTGTTGGCAGCCTTTGACACAGTTGACCACTCCATCCTCCTACAACACCTCACCACCATTGTCCAGCTGGTTCCATTCTTATCTATCTAATTGTAGCCAGAAAATCACCTGCAATGGCTTCTCTTCCCACTCCTGCATCATTACCACTATCTATCAAGGATCTATCCTTGGCCCCCTCCTATTTCTCATCTACGTGTTGCCCCTTGACGACATCATCTGAAAACACGTCAGTTTCCACATGTACGCTGACAACACCCAGCTCTACCTCACTACCACTTCTCTCGACCCCTCCACTGTCTCTAAATTGTCACACTGCTTGTCCGACATCCAGTACTGGATGAGCAGAAGTTTTCTCCAATTAAATATTGGGAAGACCGAAGCCATTGTTTTCGGTCCCCGCCACAAACTCCGTTCCCTAGTTACCGATTCCATCCCTCTCCCTAACATCTGTCTGAGGCTGAACCAGACTGTTCGCAACCTTGGTGTCATATTTGACCCTGAAATGAGCTTCCGACCACATATCCGCGCCATAACAAAGACCGCCTGTTTCCACCTCCATAACATCGCCCGTCTCCGCCCTTGCCTTAGCTTATCTGCTGCTGAAACCATCATCCATGCCTTTGTTACCTCTAGACTTGATTATTCCAACGCACTCCTGGCTGGCCTCCCACATTCTACCCTCAATAAACTTGAGGTCATCCAAAACTCTGCTGCCCGTGTCCTACCTCGCACCAAGTCCCGTTCACCCATCACCCCTGTGCTCGCTGACCTACATTGGCACCCGGTTAAGCAACGCCTTAATTTCAAAATTCTCATCCTTGTTTTCAAATCCCTCCATGGCCTCGCCCTTCCCTATCTCTGTAATCTCCTCCAGCCCCACAACCCCCCGAGATATTTGCACTCCTCTAATTCTGCCCTCTTGAGGATCCCTGATTATAATCACTCAACCATTGGTGGCCGTGCCTTCTGTTGCCTCGGCCCTAAGCTCTGGAACTCCCTCCATAAACCTCTCCGCCTCTCTTTCCTCCTTTAAGATGCTCCTTAAAACCTACCTCTTTGACCAAGCTTTAGGTCACCTGCGCTAATTTCTTATGTGGCTCGGTGTCAATTTTTTTTGCTTACCCTTGGGACATTTTACTATGTTAAAGGTGCTATACAAATACAAGCTGTTGTTGTTGTTGTTGTAGAAGATCAGCCATGATCTGACTGAATGGCGGAGCAGGCTCGAGGCGCCGTATGGCCGACTCTTGCTCCTAATTCATACGCTCTTATGTTTTCAGTGTGAAGGTTGACGGTACTGTTGTACTCTGTGAAAATGGATGTAAAGCCATTGTAGACACTGGCACGTCTCTCCTCAGTGGCCCGAGTACGAGCATCAGTGCACTACAGAGGAGCATCGGTGCAATCTCCAGCAATGATGGAATGGTATGTACAAGAAAATCTGATTTCACTGAAGCATTTCTGAAATACTCTTTACAATTCTCGTCGCGTTGTTGGGAGGACAATTCAATTCTTTTGGCCTTTTTTAATGACAGATTCGAAAAGCTAGAGACAGTAACATGTCTGACAATTAACTTCATTCATTAATGTTTCAAAATCATTTCAAATTAAAATTTGATTCATGAGGAAACATTTTTTTACACAACGAGCTGTTATGATCTGGAACGCGCTGCCTGAAAGGGCGGGGGAAGCAGATTCAATAGTAACTTTCAAAAAGGAATTGGATAAATACTTTTTAGGGAGAACATTTATGGGGAAAGAGCAGGGGAGTGGGATTAATTGGATAGCTCCACCAAAGAGCCGGTATAGGCACAGTGGGCTGAATGGCCTCCTGCTGTGCTGTATCATTCTATGATTTTATGAAAACATTAATCTTAAAACTACATACAGAGCAGTACATGCAGTCCCCTACGTCTAGAAACTTACGTGTAAAGAACTTTTCAGGAATCGTGAGCAATGCTTTTCCAAAGCCTCTCATGATACCTCCTTGAAGGTAGCTAAAGTTCCTACTGAGCTTCATTGAGGTTGCATTTTAATATGTTTCATTACTAGGACAAATTGTGGGTATCATATATCCTGTTGACACAACTGCCGCCGTTCAGTTTATCAGTTGTTATATCCTGTTGTGTGCATCCCTCATGTCTTATCTCTTCCAATCTTTATTGCAAAGGAAAGTTTCCTCTTATCTACACTGGCAATCGGAATTCCTTCTTAAAACTTCCCCTCCCTCCCTGCTGTGAGAAAAGATTTGTGAGCACACAGTTTAAACCAATTCTGCCTTTCTGTATTAAAATAATGTAAAGACAGTATTAGGAAAGTATTATTGCACAAGTCATGACATAGCAATACTACAATGTGCATTTTCAGTTAAGCGCCACAGGAACTTTTATGAGAAACTTAGCTTAATCCATTATATAAGGGTGAAGCAGAGGCCAAGTGGAATGGGAGCTGCAAAGTAGTGAGTTTGGAAACTCGACTCCGCACTCAGTTCACACACCATGCAAAATCGGGTACTTGCTTTCCCACTGACATGACCTGTTCTTCACATAATGTGCGAACGGTTCATTAGATATTTAAACTCCACGCAAATTGGGATGCAGCCCTCGATTTTCCATATTTCCCACGCAGTTCCCACCCAACGCTAAACCCATCCATTTAAAAATAGCAATTGAAGGCCAATAAGGTTATTTCCTGTCAGGAGCTATTTAAAGTAAATTAATCTTTCTTCATAGTGTAGGAGTCTCTGCACTCCTAGCAAAGAATCTATGAACTCACTGGAAGTTAACAAACTGAGTTTAATGTATTGAAACTTTACAAAACAAGAAAATGCAGGAGAAGCTCTAAACAGGCCTTTTCTCTATCACTCCACACGAGGACTGGCTGGCCACGCCCTCTACCTCTGACGTCATGACATCATCACGTTTCCCGCCGTTGGGGACGTCACATGGCCCACGTGATGACGTCATCGCGTCAGATCGCGATTTTGTCGATCTAGTTCTGTTTAACCAGAGCCAACATTGAAAGGTAATAAACATGATTAAAGGCAATTATACAAATCACTGTGAGAGTCTCTTAGTGGCTTTGCCACAATAGACTATTTTTTCTTCAACTGCCAAGTTACTCCAAGATATGGGACTTCAGGGCATTCAGAACATCTCATCATATGATTTTGTTCAAAGGGACGGGGAAAAAGGTCAAAGGAAGCATACCAGAGAGATCAGAGGGCACCAGAGTCAGACGGCCAGTACCCACCATTATGCCACCAACTATAAACACACCAATGATCCCAGACCTTCCCTTTTGTTCTTTCATCCCCTCCCCCATTTCCCAGCCCCAAACTGGCCTTTTAATCTGTTTCACTCCCTGCTTTTTTTTTCTCATTCTGAAGAAGGGTTTCGACCTGAAACGTTAACTCTGTTTCTCTCTCCATGGATGTTGCCTGGCCTGCTGAGTTTTTCCAGCGTTTTCTGTTGTTATTAATGATCAAGGGGAACTGCCTTTGTTGGCTCTGGGTCACCAGGCAAGGCAGCTGCAGGGCCGTGCCGTCTGCTGCAAGAAGGCCTGTAGCCAACCTCTGCACCGGGGATGAATCTGCCTCTGGCAGTCAACTCTTTGGCCTCTGCCTCCTTCCAGACTAGCATAGAGATCGGCTGCAGTATCAGTCAGTAGTTGCCCACTAATGTACCAAGCAGATGACTGGTGCCTAGGCCAGTAGGGCTAGCACTCTGGTCTCTTTCCTCACCGAATAACAACAGCAGCATGATATGACTGCTCGGTTTCACCACGCCGCTGAACTTCACAAAGCTCAGCAGGGTGATTTGCGGCAGCCATGTGACCATTCGGGCAGTAAGCTCCTGCTGTCCCTCTCACACCACCACTTGCTCCCTTTCAACCTGTGCTCAAACTCACCAACTGCATCCTCCATAGGGTGTGCAGCTGTGTCAGTGCTCTCACATCGGTCAGAGTGGTGTAAGGTGGCTCACTTGCTGATGATATTAAGATGAGGCCCGGGCCCTCAAAATGGCTCACGGGCACCTCCACCCGCCACCCACGTGCCCAAGGTAAAAATTGTCCATTCAGTCACTGGACACTGTTGTGTTTTTACAGTACTCCATAGATTGCGGTTATTTATCCAGCATGCCTGACGTGACCTTCACAATAGGAGGTGTCGATTATGTTCTTCCTCCTCAGGCCTACACACTTCAGGTATGTGGAAATTTACTTTATAAGAAGAAAGAACTGTCTGGCTCAACTGAAAACTGGAATTCTACTTTTTTATAATATGACAGAATGTCGACATCACTGCACACGGGATACATTTTCAAGTTAACACTCCCAAGGTAGAGCTTCACCCGCTGGGGGGTTCATGTCGGGAGTTCCAGTGCTGAGGTCAACATGCCCAACTTGCAGTCCTCGCAGGAGTAATAGGCGAAAAATCGCGTGGGCTGCAAGTCAGGAGCAGTGGCCTCTGCACTCATTCTTTGCATGTGCTCCTGTCACACAAAGTTCCACACTAGCAGTGTTAAATCAGAACATTTACCTCACAGATCTATAAATGCCATTCATGTACAATTTTGCAATGATAATCATGCCCTTATTTGTTACGGCGTCTGCCTTGGATCAGTGGGCAGCACTCTGGCCTCTGAGTCAGAAAGTCATGGGTTCTAAGTCCCACTCCGGGGACTTGAGCACGTAATCCAGGCTGACACTCACTGTGCAGTGTTGAGGGAGCGCTGTACTGCCGGAGGTGCCGTCTTTCAGATGAGACGTTAAACCGAGGCCCCGTCTGCCCTCTCGGGTGGACGTAAAAGATCCCGCGGCACTCTTTTGAAGAACAGCAGGGGAGTTCTGCTGGTGTCCTGGCCGATATGTATCCTTCAACCAACATCATTAAAAACAGATGATCTGGTCATTATCACATGCAGTATGTGGGATCTTGCTGTGCGCAAATTGGCTGCCGCGTTTCCTATTTTACAACACTGACTGCACTTCAATAAAAGAGTACTTCGTTGGTTGCAAAGTACTGCGGGACATCCTGAGGTCGTGAAAGGCGCTATATAAATGCATGTTCTTTCTTCCTTTGGAATAGTGAGTGCTGTTAAAGATAATGACTGATTAACCACTTCCACTTTATTCCACTTATGCAGCAGGAGGACGAATGGGGACAAGTTTATTGCAGCAGTGGATTCCAAGGCATGGACATCCCTCCCCCTGCTGGGCCGCTGTGGATCCTGGGAGATGTCTTCATAGGCTATTACTATGCTGTGTTTGACAGAGGGAACAATAAAGTGGGGCTGGCTAAATCCGTCCCGTGATCTATCATCGTTTCATAGGTTCAGATGAATGGAGTTTCAATGTTTATTGCAGTTAGATAGAATATTGCTAAAAATCCAATCAGCGTTTACACTTTTTAAATTGGCACTAACAGCGTTTGTGTTGAGGGGAGGGGTTGTTCAGGCATCAACATTTAGAGATAACCTCATTGAAAGCTTCCCAGCAAATCTCATGGCACAAACTTTGATATGGTTTTTGATTTTCTTCTTGGTTTGGCTTTAAAGTGGGGGTGGGGGAGGGTGTTTCAGGGCTCACACGATCATCAATCATCACATAATTGCCCACAATTATGTTTACAAATATGGCAGAGAGCCTGGTGACGGTGCCCCTTTAAATGTCGGTGCCCCTTTAAATGACAGTGCACCTTTAAAACAACAACATCCCATCGTTATGAATCCACACATCACATTCAAAAATTCTAACTCCACAGATCAGCAACCTCTATGCCCTCGGGCTGATTTTAACTCACTAAATCGCACTGAAATGTCACACAATTATTTTTAAATGTAATTCTAATACACTCCTATCCCAACTGGATACACAAATCTGGATGAAGTTGCCCTTTAAAGAGTCAACCTTGTCACTGGAAGAGGAGAAATGCCAAAATAATTGGGGATCCTTTTTTTGCAATGATCTCACACATGGCAAGATTTTGCAATGCAATGGGCATGTTTCAGCTGGATTAGTATCATTGTATTGCAGTGCCTTACAAATACAGAAAATGGTTTGCCTAACTTTTGTACATTGAGTTCCTGTTTAAAGAAATCTACTAATGTAAAGGGCGTTGCATTAGTGTGGGTGTGACTAAAATCATAAATCGGCATCATCATGGAGCTGTTTCTATAACAACAGCTTGTATTTATGGAGCAACTTGAACAGAGTAAAACATCCTAACGTGCTTCACAAAATTTGACACTGAGCCAAATAAGGAGGAATTAGGGCAGATGACCTAAAGCTTGATCAAAGAGGTAGGTTTTAAGGAGCGTCTTAAAGGAGGAAAGAGAGGCAGAGAGGTTTAGGGAGGGAATCCCAGAGCTTAGGGCCTAGGCAGCTGAAGGTACGGCCGCCAATGGTGGAGCGATTAAAATCAAAGACATTCAAGAGGCCAGAATTGGAGGAGCGCAGATATCTCGGAGGGTTGTGGGACTGGAGGAGGTCACAGAGATAGGAAGGGGCGAGGTCATGGAGGGATTTGAAAACAAACTGCTTTAATTCACTGTCTTATCAGTTAATGATTAATCTTTCAAGAAAGGGCTCATTATTATACTCAAACTATCACAAATGTACAATGTCTGTTGGGTGGGTAATGGCATGAAATTATTTTTGTTGAAATAAGAAGGTGCATTTAGGGTCACTTCACCCATGTCCTCGGTTATTGTTTGAATTGCAGTTTTTTCAGCTCTATAACGGGAGATTTCCACAACTCTCTGTGCTGGGATCCTGAGAGTGAGCACTGATAACCAGACAGGAGGTCGAGTATGGGAACAGCACGTGACAGGAAAAAAGACATTTGAGTGCAGAAATTGTAGAGGAGGAAAGACTTGAGAAATCGAAAGCAACAGAAGTTGGCAAAAAGAAATAGACAAGGTCAGTTTAGGGTGAGCGAAGAGATAGAAAAAAAGATTAGGAGGTTTATAGAGAGAGAAAACTAGCAGGGGAGAAATTTGGTACCTTAGCACCTCCTGTTATCACCTCCGGGGGGCGATAACGGGGCGCTAACGACTTACTGACCGGGCGTGGTGAAACGAACAACGCCTGCTAAATTGGCCGCGAGGTTTGCGGCGGTGGTAACACTTTGCGCCATGATCTCCTGCGCCCAGAGATCATGATGTCATTGTCCTGCGCATCGCCCCGGACCGGAACTTTGGTTCCACCCCCTGCAGTATTGCCGGGCGACAACACCGACAGCTGCAGGAGGCGTTGTTCGGGAGGCTGGGCGCTTCGGGGGCGCAAGTTAAAGGGGATGTTGGCGCGGGTAGGAGAAAAATTTTAACAACGCTTCAAGTGATTTTTTTTCGATTGCTCCTGGGCCGCGATGGATCAGCCCGGCACTCTGCCGGAGTGCATGGGGATGATCGGACCAGATCGCAGCCACCGTCGGGGACCAGCTAACTGGTCCTAATGCAAAGCCTACAGCGATGGCCCTTCCCTTTAAGTGAGGGAAGGAGCCTCTGATTGCGGCAGCGCTGCACGGGACATTGTGCAGCGCTGCACCACTACCGCCCCGCCTGCGTCCTTTAGCGCTACAGGAAGGAAGTGAAGTGCTTGATTTGTAAGTTTCCCAGATTTCAAAAGTTAGCACCCCAAACGGAGCGAGACCGAATTTCTCCCCCGAAGTGTGTAATGAAATGTGTGATGATATTACAGCACGCTTAAAGGGGAAGGGGGCATAAATATAATGGGGACTTTTACACGTATGATAATGGTGATAATTAAGGGTTACTCCTAGTTCTAGAACTTAATTACAGCCTTTCACCTTCTCCCAACACCCTTCTGTTATTTTGTATGATACCAATATTATTTCAAAAGTAATTATGGGAGCTTCTGCTGATCAACAGTTTAATTACGTTTTTACACACACATCGACTGGTGTAATCAGAGTGCATTGTAATTGTGTTATAATGTGGTCAGACCATGAGATGAAAGGGTCCGACCATAGACTATCAGTAGATATGGGAAAAATTCTGTTGTTTGCACCTCCTGTTAGCGCCTTAAGAGGGCGCTAATGGGGCACAAAGCAGCTAGCGCCCAGACACGGCAATGTTTGCGCCGCTCGCGAAATTAACTAGACATTTTTCAGCGGTGCTAAACACTACCGCCATGATCTCCTGCGCCGGCAGATTGTGACGTCAGTCGAGTGCGCAACGCCCCGTTAGTGCCCCGGACCGGATATTGAGTGGCGCCCCCTGCCTTACCGCCTGCCGCTAGCAACGACAGGTTGAGGGGAGCGTTGTACTGTCAGAAAGGGACTGGGGGAGCGCTATTTAAAGGCAACCGCTTCCTGCCTTTTTATGTCGGTGACATTTTTGCACCACGCATTCTGTGAGAGAGAGAGAGAGACTTCTAGAGAGATTCAACGCTGTGTGAAGGAGTTTTGAGTACTGAGCAGCACTTTGCAGGTTCATTTTGATTTGCCCTTCCTTGCTTCGCCAGCGCTCTGAGGTGGCGCCTCGCTCCTCGGCCTTTGCGCCTTAAGACAGGTGTGAAGCGCCTGATTTAGCGCTCCAATCACCTCCGGGGGCGATAAAAGCCAAGTTTGCTGTCGGAGGCGATAATTAGCGCCAGGCGCTAAACTTTGCGCACGGCCGATAATGGCGCCCCAAATGGGGCGATACCGAATTTTTCCCCTAGGAAAGTCACAATGTAGTATTTTGATTGAATCGCTACAGTTAATAAATGTTTTTGGCTGTGGGGAGAGAGGGTGGAGACCTGGTGGAACTATGTCCCGCCCAGTTTCTTTTGCCAACTTGCCCTCTTGTTCCACTCTCCCTGACCCAGGAATTCTGGGGCCATGACACTGACTGAACTCATCAAGGCCTTTATGGTCATGAGCTCTGGCATCTCCCACACTCACGGAACGGGATGAAATTGCTGTGTACAATTACTGTACAAAGCGCTGATACAACATTTGTTTATTTGTTACTTAACAGAGCCATTAACTGATTTATTTAAATGATGATTTTGTTCAAATTCTGACTCGAGGACTATATGAATGTCACACACGACAATTTCACCCCTTCAGCATTCACTAGTTTCCTGTGTAATCTCTTGTATGATGTTACAATGCTGTATCTGTACTCTGTGATCTTTACACTGAACAGGAGCTCAAAAAATAATCTCTTCTTGGTCTCTCACGGGTTAAATTAAAAGCTTCATTGTGTGAATTATGTTTCTGAGTCTATTTATGATCATTGTATTCGTTTATCATGTCTTCCTTCAATCAAAATATCCTCTTTTACTGTTTACTATGGAACTATGCCAGGTCTATTGACAAGATAAAGTTTATCTGTTTTAGAGCCATATACTCACACCAGCATTATCTTGTCACAGCCCAGTGTGTTGTGTGTTGGAACGTCTGATGGGCAGGCAGGGCCATTCCTCACTGACTAAAGATAATTCCACTGAATAATCTTTTGCTCTCTTGTGCACCGATACATTGACCTGGAAGATATATCCTGCTTATTTGTGTTTATTCATGTAAAATCGTACAAAGATATTACTAATAATGAGAAAAAAGCATTCTTTCTAACTGGAATGGGAGATATCCAGCTTGCTACAACTCATGTTTGTGGGTTTGAAAGGCTCAGGATCAGGGTCAGGGGTTGGGGATCGGTGGTCGCTGGGCCAGCAAATGTGGGCCGTGCAGCCGGGAGTTGGTGGGTCTGAGAATTGTGGGGCGATCAGGGGCTGGGAGTGGGGGAGATGGGGGGCCAGGAGTGGGGGAGATGGGGGGTCGGGAGTGGAAGAGATCGGGGGACTGGAGTGGGGGTGATCGGGGGAGGGGAGTGGGGGAGATCAGGGGAGGGGAGTGGGGGTGATCGGGGGAGGGGAGTGGGGGAGATCGGGGGAGGGGAGTGGGGGAGATCAGGGGAGGGGAGTGGGGGTGATCGGGGGAGGGGAGTGGGGGTGATCGGGGGAGGGGAGTGGGGGTGATCAGGGGAGGGGGTGGGGGTGATCGGGGGAGGGGCGTGGGGGTGATCGGGGGAGGGGAGTGGGGTGATCGGGGGAGGGGAGTGGGGGAGATCGGGGGAGGGGAGTGGGGGAGATGGGGGAGGGGAGGGGGGAGATCGGGGGAGGGGAGTGATCGGGGGAGGGGAGTGGGGGAGATCGGGGGTCGGGAGTGGGGGAGATCAGGAGTCGGGAATGGGGGAGATCGGGGAGGGGAGTGGGGGAGATCGGGGAGGGGAGTGGGGGAGATCGGGGGAGGGGAGTGGGGGTGATCGGGGAGGGGGGTGGGGGTGATCGGGGGAGGGGAATGGGGAGATCGGGGGAGGGGAGTAGGGAGATCGGGGGAGGGGAGTGGGGGAGATCGGGGGAGGGGAGTGGGGGAGGGGAGTGGGGGAGATCGGGGGTCGGGAGTGGGGGAGATCGGGGGAGGGGGGAGATTGGGGGAGGGGGAGATCGGGGGAGGGGGAGATCGGGGGAGGGGGAGATCGGGGAGGGGAGATCGGGGGAGGGGAGTGGGGGTGATCGGGGGAGGGGAATGGGGGAGATCGGGGGAGGGGAGTGGGGAGATCGGGGGAGGGGAGTGGGGGAGATTAGGGGAGGGGAGTGGGGGGGATCGGGGGAGGGGAGTGGGGGAGATCGGGGGTCGGGAGTGGGGGCGATCGGGGGAGGGGAGTAGGGGAGTGGGGGAGGGGAGTGGGGGAGATCGGGGGAGGGGAGTGGGGGAGATCGGGGGTCGGGGGTTGGGGAGATCGGGGGAGGGGAGTGGGCGAGATCGGGGAGGCTGGGGGAGATCGGGGGTCGGGAGTTGGGGAGATCGGGGGAGGGGAGTGGGGGAGATCGGGGGAGGGGAGTGGGGGAGATCGGGGGAGGGGAGCGGGGGAGATCGGGGGAGGGGAGTGGGGAGATCGGGGAGGGGAGTGGGGGAGATCGGGGGTCGGGAGTGAGGGAGATCGGGGGAGGGGAGTGGGGGAGATCGGGGGAGGGGAGTGGGGGAGATCGGGGGAGGGGAGTGGGGAGATCGGGGGAGGGGAGTGGGGGAGATCGGGGGTCGGGAGTGAGGGAGATCGGGGGAGGGGAGTGGGGGAGATCGGGGGAGGGGAGTGGGGGAGATCGGGGGTCAGGAATGGGGGAGATCGGTGGAGGGGAGTGGGGGTGTTCGGGATTCGGGAGTGGGGAGATCGGGGGTCGGGAATAGGAGATGGGGTGATGAGGAGTGGGGGCAGTTTCAAAATTTGCAGATGACACCAATCTTGGAAGAGTAGTAAACAGTGAGGAAGATAGTAGTAGACTTCAAGAGAACACTGACAGGCTAGTGGAATGGGACCTTGCTGTGCACAAATTGTCTGCTGTGTTTCCCTACATTACAATAACGCTTCAAAAGTCCTCCATTGGCTATAAATCGCTTTTGGACATCCTGAGGTCGTGAAAGGCGCTATATTCCCAGGACTCAGGAAACCTGGCAGCTGAAGGAAGGTGAGAAAGGCTCGATCCAGCGGGTAATTGCCTTTCCAGCACTGCTTCCCCCTTCCCCTGAAACAAACCTACCTCCCTCCCCACGAACAGCCTCCCTCCCCGTAATTCGAAGCCCCCCCGACCCCCTAATCTCTTCAAGATCTCCCGCAATCTGTTCAACATCTTCCCGCGATCTCTCCCCAACCTGCAATCTCTTGATCTCCGCCCCCCAACCTGCAATCTCTTCATTCCCCTGACCCACCATCTCCTCCCCGACCCCTGAGCTCTTCAATCCCCACCCCGGTGATCTCCCTCCCGACCATAAATCTCCCCCCACCCCCCGACCCTCGCTGTCTTCAACATCCCTGGCGATCTCTCTTTCCCTCCCTCGCTCTGACCGCTCTGCTCCCCGGCTGCAGCCTTCCAGTGCAGGCTTTCCCGCCCGACTCAATCTGGCCGGCTGATGGCCCAGAAATGGAAGAAAAAAATGTAAATGAGGTACTGCCATTAATTTCGGCAGGACGTCCGCGGTATATCAGCACTCAGCTTCATTCAAACAAAAAACAGAAGTAGACTTTACATTCTACATTGTGTGACCTTGAACACTCCTTGAACATACCGGCTGACAGCTTGCTGATGTAGGTTCTCTGTTTCCAACTTGGGCAGAATCCAAATGAAAAAGAATTTGGCAATTTTAATAACCACAATCCGCAGTTTTTATGCCTCACGCATAGTCCTACAATGTTTTTAAGTTCTGCACAGAATTTTCTCTTTATTCTCTACCCCAAGAGGGCTGTGGATGCTCCGACGTTGAACATATTCAAGACTGAGACCGATTGATTTTTGGACACTAAGGGAATCAAAGGATATGGGGATCGGGCGGGAAAGTGGAGATGAGGTCCAAGATCAGCCATGATCTTATTGAATGGTGGAGCAGGCTCGAGGGGCCGTATGGCCGACTCCTGCTCCTAATTCTTATGTTCTTATTCCCCACATTCGTCCTTCTTTTACTTATATGATGAATAAAAATGTTCATGTTCATCAAATTAAATAACAGTTCTTGAGAATGAACTATTTTCCCTGAGCCCACATCAACGACCTTATGCTTATAATCATAGAATCATACGGCACAGAAGGAGGCCATTTGGCCCATCGTTCCTGTGCTGGCTCTTTGAAAGAGCGATCCGATTATTCTCTCTCCCCTGCTCTTTCCCCACAGCCCTGCAAGTTTTTTTCTTTTCAAAATATTTATCCAATTCCACTTTTGGAAAGTTACTATTGAATCTGCTCCCCCCACCCTATCAGGCAGCGCATTCCAGATCATAACAACTCGCTGCGTAAAAAAAATTCTCCTCATCTCCCCCTCTGTTTCTTGTGCCAATTATCTTAAAACAAAGTATCGTCAGGCAGGGTAGATGACCAGCACGGGGATTGAACCCTCGACTTTGTCTTTATTATTAATACCATTATACTTAAGGTATATGTAAGAGCCATAAAAGCTTAAGAAAATACTTTAAAATATTGGTTAAATAGCATAATACAGTTAATTTACCTGATTGACTTATTGTATTAAGAAACCCCCTATTTTCTTGCTCCAGTAGTATAGTCCGAGACACCCCCTTCATTCTTGCCACAATGGTACAGTCCTTAAGCCACACATGGTATGCAGCCATTTTACAGTTTAAACTCCACGTGGCTGAAGGAGGCAGAAGTTGTGAGGTTTGGAGCAATACAGTTTTTGACCGTGTTCGTTTATACGTGTTTGCTTTGTAATTCCGTTTGTGAAGTGTTATAGTAAACAGTTTAAAAGACAAAGCTACGTTTGGGAACGTTTTATTTCGACACGCGTCTACTCGTTGTTAACAGCCCCACAGCTCAGTGGCTGCCTGTTTGGAAACTAAGAAGCGCCACTACATTAGTCAAAAACTTGCTCCCTAAGAAGGAAAGGACGGAATCGTCGGCAAACGTATACATGAATGGTCACGGAGCCAGACGACAATATAAGAAAGCGAAGGTACAGTGACTGTTACTTGCTTTGTTCATTCTATTGAGAAGCTAAATAAGAGCTGCGGGTAAAATGGCCGAGGCCTTACGGAGCCAGGAGCTTCCCCCAGCCAGAAGGATTGCTGGTCAAAAGAGGGAAATAAAGCTCCCCCCAAAGGCAATGGAAGAGAAGTTACATAGAAGCATAGGTGCAAGGAAGGCTAAATTAGCTCAGATAACTGGAAAAATGAAGATAATTGATCGTCTCATGGAAGATAATGCTAATATTAAGAAAGCTGAAGACATAATGTATTACGATTTCTCCAAGCTGCATGAAGAATTTAATGTACTCAATGAAGATGTATTAGCACTTCTGTCTGAAGAAGAGGGAAACGCTGATCAGCACAACTGGTTTGATCTTAAATCAACCAGCATTAAGGACTATATCAAGGCCACAGAACAGTGGATGTTAAAGATTCGTCAAGATGCTGATACAGCAGAGAAAGATAAAGTTGACGATGAAGTCGGACCAGACGACAGCATTTCAGAGACTTCCGCCAGACCGAGCAAAAATCGAAAAGAAGGTAGCTCTGTTTCTGGACGCAGGTCAGTCGCTTCTACCACAAGCTCGTCGCGACGCATGAAAGAGGAGGTTGAACGGGCGGCGTTGATGGCGCGCGCAGCATCTTTAGCGGAGAAGCAAGCTCTTGAACGGGAAGAGGCCCAACTGCAGGTCCAAGAGGCCCAACTGCAGGCCCAACAGGCCCAACAGGCCCAACTGCAGGCCCAAGTGCAGGCCCAACAGGCCCAGGTGCAGGCAAAGAAAGAACAGCTGGAGATAAAAACAGCTATCGCGGTCTCAGACGCCAGGTTGAGTGCGTATGAAGATTATGAAGGCTCACGGGACGGCGGGAGCGAATACTGCCAGTCAATGTTGTCACATAGAGTTGGATCCAGGGCACCTTCAAGAGTTACAAGAGAGTCCGAAGGCAATCCCCTGGCATTACAGCGTGGAAGAGTGGCCTCTCCACTAACAGGAGCACGTGATGCTACCCCAGACGTCAGATGGTCTAGACTAGACCCTGCTGATGACCACCAGAGGCCTGAAGACACAGGGAGAAGCCTATACCGAGTGATGCAACGTCAGAACGAAATTACAGAGATGCTTGTAAAACAACAGAATCTGTTTCGACTCCCTCAAAGAGACATACCAGTGTTCCAAGGTGACCCACTCAAGTATAAGCCCTTCATCAGATCCTTTGAACAAGCCATTGACTCCAAAACAGAGAGCAGCAGTGATAAGTTGTACTACCTGGGACAGTACACCAGTGGTAAACCACAAGACCTGGTCAGAAGCTGTGAACACATGAGACCGGACCGGGGATACATAGAAGCCAGGAAGTTGCTGCAGGAGCACTATGGTAATGAGCTGAAGATAGCCACTGCATATATTGAAAAGGCTACCAAGTGGCCACAGATCAGATCGGAGGACGGAGAGGCATTGAACGCATATGTTCTTTTCCTCATAGGATGTCGCAACACCATGGAGGATGTTGAATTCATGGAAGAGATGGACAATCCTACGACTATGAGAATCATCATCTCTAAGCTTCCTTACAGGATGAGAGAACAATGGAGAAGAACAGCCTTTGAGATAATGGAGAGACGGAAAAGTAGAGCCAGGTTTGCAGACTTAGTGAATTTCATAGACAAACAGGCTAAAATTGCTAGGGACCCATTGTTTGGAAACATCCAGGACGCCAGCCCGACCACCGATGGAAGAGTGAAAGCCAAGCCTGTTGAATCAAAGACTCTCAGGAAAGGTGGTTCCAGGGGAAGCAGCTTTGCAACTATCGTCACTCAGGCCGAGGAAGAAAGGCCCCAGAACTCATCTCCCAAAAAGAGCAGCACAGTGACGCCTGCTAATGCCTTTCAGAAGCCATGCTTATTCTGCCAGAAGAATCATACATTGGATTTCTGCAGCGACATCAAAGCACAGCCACATGAGGACAGAATCGAATTCCTGAAGCACAACGGCCTATGTTTTGGATGTCTCTCTCAGGGGCACCTGAGTAGAAACTGTAAGCAAAGAACAACATGCAGAGAGTGCACTCGGAAACATCCCAGTCTGCTGCATATCCATAAAGAAGAACAAGTCTCTAAGAAGAGTGAAGAAAACAATACTGACGAGAAGGTTGTTTCAAGTGCTCTGGTGTCGCTAGAACCAGAGACTTGTGGACTCACTGGGGCCGGTGACAGTGACTGTATTCTTGCCATCGTACCAGTAAAGATCAAGTCTAAGAGGAGCGAGAAGCTTGTGGAGACTTACGCCTTCATGGATCCAGGTAGTTCAGCAATGTTCTGCACAGAATCACTCATGCAACAGCTGAACGTTAGAGGCAGAAGAACAGAAATCCTATTACGCACCATGGGTCATGAGAAGTCAATGCAAAGTTATATCCTGTCAGACTTAGAAGTGTGTGGACTTGAAGAGAAGGACTTCATAGACCTGCCTAATGTTTTCACACAGAGGGAGATTCCTGTTAGAATAGGGAACTTAGCCCTGCAGAAGGATGTGGATAGATGGCCTTACCTAGAAAAGGTGCGTCTCCCATACATTGAAGCAGAAATTGGCCTATTAATTGGAACCAATGCCTACAAAACTATGGAGCCATGGCAGGTGATAAACAGCAAGGATGACGGACCCTACGCCGTCAGGACAGCCCTTGGATGGGTAGTCAATGGACCGGTAAGGAGAGATGATGGCAACAAGTCGAACAAGGAGGAACGACAAAATGTCACAGTTAATCGCATCTCTATCGCAAGCGTTGAAGAGCTGTTGATACAGCAGTTCAACGCAGACTTTTCAGAACGCAGCTGTGAGGAAAAGACAGAGATGTCACAAGAAGACCATCAGTTCATGGATTTGATGACAAGGTCTACACAGTTCATTGATGGCCACTATCACATTGGTTTGCCACTGAGAAGACAGACCGCGAAGATGCCGAACAATCGCTGCATAGCAGAGCAACGCGCCATCAGTCTAAAGAGAAAGCTGAACAAGAACCCCGACTTTCACGAAGACTACAAAGGCTTCATGAGAAACATCATAGTGAAAGGCTATGCTGTAAAAGTGCCCGAGGAACAGTTGAACAGAGACGATGGAAGGGTCTGGTACATTCCTCATCACGGTGTGTATCACCCAAAGAAGAAAAAGATCCGTGTAGTGTTTGACTGCGCCGCCTCATTCAGAGGAACTTCACTGAATGACCAGCTGCTTCAAGGTCCTGATCTTACTAATACCCTCATTGGCGTCTTGACTAGGTTTAGACAAGAGCTCGTTGCCATGATGGCAGACATAGAATCAATGTTCTACCAAGTCAGAATCCCTGATGAAGATGCTGATCTTCTGCGTTTCCTTTGGTGGCCAGATGGCGACGTTAGTCAAGCGATGGTGGAATGTAGAATGGCCGTACACTTGTTCGGAGCCACATCATCTCCCAGTTGTGCAAGCTACGCTCTCAGAAAAACTGCAGAAGATGGCAAAGGCAAAGCACCATCAGAGGCTGTGGAGACAATCTTCAGAAACTTTTATGTCGATGACTGTCTGAAGTCCGTGTCAACAGAAGACGATGCCATCGCACTGTCAAGAGACCTTAGAACTCTGTGTTCGAATGGAGGATTCCATCTGACTAAGTGGATAAGCAACAGCAGAGCAGTTCTAGCTTCTATCCCAGAAAAGGAAAGAGCCACTGAAGTCAAAGATCTGGACCTGAGCCACGATGTCCTTCCTATCGAGAGAGCTCTTGGTGTACAATGGTGCATTGAGTCAGACACGTTCAACTTCAGGATAATGGTGAACAAAAGACCATCCACAAGACGAGGGATTCTCTCCGTGGTCAGTTCCATCTACGACCCTCTTGGATTCCTGGCACCACTCATTCTGCCGGTGAAGCTGATGCTACGAGAGCTGTGTAGAGACAAGAGAGGATGGGATGAAGATATCCCAGAAGGTCAAGCTCAGAGATGGCACAGATGGTTGACAGATTTGCAACAACTTTCTAGCTTCAACGTCAGTAGATGCATCAAGCCCGTGAGTTTTGGAGTTACAAAGACGGCTCAACTACATCATTTCTCGGACGCCAGTGAGGACGGCTATGGCACGGCTACTTACCTCTTGCTGACAAATCAACAGGGCCAGAAACATTGTGCCTTCCTCATGGGGAAATCCAGGGTGGCTCCGCTGAAGCAGGTCACCATCCCGAGACTGGAGTTGACGGCAGCGGCTGTTGCAGTTAAAGTTGACCAGGCGATGCGGAAAGAGTTACAGCTCCCACTAGAAGAATCTGTCTTCTGGACGGATAGCACGACGGTGCTGAAGTATATAGAGAATGAGAAGATACGCTTCAAGACCTTCGTAGCAAACAGAATCTCATCCATTAGAGAAGCTACACAACCATCTCAATGGAGGTATGTAAACACCTCATTAAACCCAGCAGGTCAAGCCTCACGGGGATTGAAGGCTGAAAACTTCATGAAGAGTGAAACTTGGATACAAGGCCCAAGTTATCTGCTGGAAACAGAGAGATCATGGCCAGAAAGACCAGATATGCCAAGTCAGATTGCTGAAGACGACGTCGAAGTCAAGAGATCAGTCACAGTAAATCTCATAACTACGAAAGAGAACTTTGACACAGTGAACAAGCTTGTTAACCATTTCTCAGGATGGCACCAGTTGAGGAAAGCAGTTGCATGGTTTCTAAGGTTGAAAGAGTTGCTGCTACACCTGAGCGGTAAGAGAAAAGAGTACCGAGCCACTATCAGTCAGTCTGAAAGTAACCCCGATAAGCAGAGAATGCTTCTACAGCAGTATATGCATCAGCACAAGACCACATTGGGTAAGAATTCATTGACCGTGGAGGATTTGGCCAAGGCTGAGATGGAGATAGTTTGCTTCAGTCAAAGACAAAGATACCCAGAAGAAATCGAAGCTTTACAGCGAAATACTCCAATCAAGAAAGGCAGTCATATCTACAAGCTGGACCCTACACTGCAAGATGGAGTACTGAGGGTGGGAGGGAGACTAAACAAATCTGCTATGCCAGAGGAGGCCAAGCATCCTGCTATCCTTTCTAAGGACCTCCGGGTTGCTACTCTCATTCTTCAGCATATACACCAGAGTATTGGACACAGTGGGAGGAATCACGTGCTTGCGAAGCTAAGACAAAGATACTGGATTCCAGGAGCTAATTCCGTAATAAGAAAAATACTCTCTGAATGCATTGTTTGCAGACGGTTACACGCTAGAGCTGGGGAGCAGAAAATGGCAGACCTGCCTGAAGACCGTTTGTTACCAGACAGGCCCCCATTTACAAACGTAGGGGTGGACTATTTCGGGCCTTTCGAGGTAAAGCGAGGACGGAGCCTTGTCAGGAGATATGGTGTGCTTTTCACTTGTTTGACCATCAAAGCAGTTCATATTGAGGTGGCACACACGCTTGACACTGATTCCTGTATTAACGCCTTGCGGCGCTTTGTCTGCAGAAGAGGTCAGGTGTCCATTATGCGTTCTGATAACGGCACTAATTTCGTCGGAGCGGAGAGAGAACTACGGGAAGCTATTGAAGGTTGGAATCGGCTTAAAATACAGGAAGCCATGATGCAAACAGGAATTAAGTGGATCTTCAATCCTCCGGCTGCATCCCACCATGGAGGTGTCTGGGAAAGACAGATACGCACCGTAAGAAAACTACTCAGTTCTGTACTGAAGCAGCAAGCGCTCGACGACGAGGGACTCCAAACCGTTCTGTGCGAGGTCGAAGCCATCATTAATGACCGACCGATAACTAAGACATCAGATGATCCCAACGACCTCAAAGCCCTGACTCCGAACCACCTGTTGTTGTTGAAAACACAGCCAGCCATGCCCCCGGGAGTCTTCAAAAAGGAAGATCTGTATGCCCGTCGGAAGTGGAGGCAAGTTCAGTATATGTCAGACCTTTTCTGGACCAGATGGACAAGAGAATACTTACCTCTGCTACAGGAGCGTCAAAAATGGTCCAAAATAAAGAGGAACTTCATTGTCGGAGACATTGTCTTAATCGTGGATGATTCAGCCCCTAGAAATTCTTGGTTGATGGGAAAAATAATTAAGACCATGCCAGACTCCAGAGGCATCGTTCGTCGTGTTTGTTTGCAAACCAAGACCAGTACCCTGGAAAGACCGATCACAAAGCTCTGCCTGCTACAAGAAGCAGCGTGAAAAGCTCCTGAACGAAAAAAGTGGACACTTATATTGTAAATATGTTGAACTCATTAGTTTATGACTCTATGGGCTAGATTTTCAGTTGCTTGCGCCAGCAGTTAGCGCCTTAAGAGAAGTGATTTTCGGGCGCTATGCGTGTAGCGCCCGGGCGCAGCGCAGTTTGCGCCCCGCCCCAAATTAAGTTGCCCGTTAGCGCCGGCGCAAAGTTTAGCGGCCGCCCGGATGCGCGCGCAGAAAATGACGTCACACCGTCGTGCAACGCCCTTTGGCCGCCCCGAATCGAAACTTCAGTCGGACCGCCCCATTGTGCGGCTGGCGTCCAGAGCGTTTGTAAAATGGAACGCAACACACCCTGGAGAGCGCAAATTAAAGGGCACTCCTCCTGCACTATAAAAGGCAGTCTGCATGTGTTGTGTGGTCTGAACGGTGTATTTATCTCCTCCTCCTCCTCCTCCTCCTCCTCCTCCTCCTCCTCATCATCATCATCATCATCATCATCATCATCATCATCATCATCTTCCTTCTTCTTTCCCCCCCAGACTCTGCCTTTGAAAAAAACACATGCACCCTTCCCCTTTAAGAGCTCACTGGCACCAGAGTGTCTACCGTGCGCTGCACCCGAGCTCGGGTGTTGCGCTCTGCACCGCCGGCTTAGCGCCTAAAGATAGTAGTGGAACGCCTCTTTTAGCGCTCCACCAACCTCTTAGGGCGAAGCCACTGAATTTCCGGCAACGGGGCGCTACTTTGGGGCGAGCGCTAACTTCGGGCGGGCGCTAAGGTTAGCGCCCCATAACTGTCTATACTGAAAATCTAACCCTTAATGTTTGAGTAATTGATACGCTTCATGTGCCTAGTCAATTAGGGGCCGGAATGTAAGAGCCATAAAAGCTTAAGAAAATACTTTAAAATATTGGTTAAATAGCATAATAGTTAATTTACCTGATTGACTTATTGTATTAAGAAACCCCCTATTTTCTTGCTCCAGTAGTATAGTCCGAGACACCCCCTTCATTCTTGCCACAATGGTACAGTCCTTAAGCCACACATGGTATGCAGCCATTTTACAGTTTAAACTCCACGTGGCTGAAGGAGGCAGAAGTTGTGAGGTTTGGAGCAATACAGTTTTTGACCGTGTTCGTTTATACGTGTTTGCTTTGTAATTCCGTTTGTGAAGTGTTATAGTAAACAGTTTAAAAGACAAAGCTACGTTTGGGAACATTTTATTTCCACGCGTCTACTCGTTGTTAACAGCCCCACAGCTCAGTGGCTGCCTGTTTGGAAACTAAGAAGCGCCACTACAGTATAAACTCACCCAGGCTTAAGCCTACCCATATTTGTTGTCTAATTCATATCGGCCTTTATTTAGCAAGGCTCACATTGTCTTCTTTGCACAAATGTACTACACAACTCTCTTTTTCAATGTTTCCGTTCAATGGTCACAGTTCTTCTCCCACTCCTGTCCTTCACTTAAGCAGCCAGCTGTTGTATTCATTCCAACCATCATGTTACAGTCCAATACCTTTTAGTTTCCAAGTTAGATTTGTTTACTTTTTAAACAGTCCAACGTCATATTTTCAACAATTAACAGCAAATCAGATCTTTAATAATTATTTGGCTTTGGGACCTCCTGAGGTTGCGAAAGGCCTTATCTAAATGTAAGTTATTCCTTTGCTTTCTTAAGTCAGTTTAAGATGATTAAAATTAGACAGGATGCGTTGCTATGCGATGGAGTTGCTTGGACAACAAATATCTGTGTGGTTAGCAACCAGCTAAATCTAGTTCATGTTTTTTCCTGCTGAAGCAGCTGTATGTCGGTGAGATGCAGGAAGGACAGTACGTATGGTACAGGATTTCAAAAACCCCTGGTCTGGGAATTCGAGCGCGCCCACTTTTGGGCTCGTGGGGGTGGCGTAGCGTACAACCCCTAAACCTGAATGGCGAGGTCCGAGGAACTCTTGATATTGGGCCTTGGGCTTCATTAACATCAAGCCGGTGTTGCGAGAAATGGGGGCCGGGGAGAAAGCAGAAAGCCGTGTAGCGGGGGAGATGGGGGTTCGGGGTGGGGGGTGGAAATAGGGTCTTGGGGTGGGGGAGGGAGATGGGGTCTCAGGGTGGGGGAGGAGATTGGGTCTCTGGATGGGGGAATCGGGTCAGGGGGTGGGGGCAGATCAGGTCTTGGGGTGGGGGGAGATCAGGGCTTGAGGTGGGGAGGGAGATAGGGTCTCGGGGTTGGGGGGAGATAGGGTCTCGGGGTGGTGGGGGAGATCGGCTCTCGGGTTGGAGGTGGAGATTGGGACTCGGGGTGGGAGGGAGAGATCGGGTCTCGGGGTGGGGGGAGATCGGGCTTCGGGGTGGGGGGAGTTTGGGACTCAGGGTGGTTCCATACCTTGGTTCTTTACCCAAGTAGCTGTAGTGGGTTAGCCTAGACTGTCAGTCCACGGGGAGCAGTAGAGCCCAGTTTTATCCTGTCATCGCACAATCTCCATAACTAGCACAATTTTCAGCAGAGATCACTGTGTAGCAACCAGGGGCGTGCACCCTGATATTTCCCTTTCTTAGCCCAGGGCGTTAATTTTTTCTACTGAAAGCCATCGGCGTAATGTATTATCACATGGTTTGGTATGAGCATGCTCATTTCACTCTGGCCTAATAAAGCAAACACCTTGACTAGCAACTCATCGTGTCTCTGTCCTTCACCCACATATATTACATTTTGGCGACGAAGATGGGATCCCAAAAAGCCATTTTTAGGGATCATAGAAAGACATAAGGCTCGATTTTCCAAGCCCCGAGGAGGCGGGTTTGGAGGCCGGAGTGGTGGGAAAATTGCAGAATCGGGGGGCAGGAACCCATCCTGCCCCCAACCCGCCTCCGTGCCAATGTCTCAGGAGGCGGGTACCCGACCTGTGCTGGGAGCCGCCTCCCCGAGGCGGGAAGGGGATTAGTGCCAATTAACTGCCTGTTAACAGGTAGTTAACAGGCAGTTTTTTGCCTAATCCCTATTTTTAGCCCTGAAGCGTGGGCAGTCCGATGGCTCCAAACCACGCCAAGTTAGCGCGGCGGACTGTCGGTCTGCAGGGGTTGGAGGGGTCGAAATGTCCATTGTGCAGGTGAGTGATGGGTGCATGTGTGCAGAGGTAAGTGTGTGAGGTAACTGTAAAGTGTTTTAATAAGTTTTACTTACCTTTACTTTCTCCTGCAGGCTTCCTTCCTTCAGTTCTCGGGAGTCCCTCAGCTCACCGGCACGGAAAGCAGAATGGCCGCTGAACTGTCAAAAGCTGCAGCCTCTGCTTTCTGGTCTGGAGAGATCTCTAACTGAGTCTGAGTAGAAGGACTCAAGTTAGAAGACAGATTGTCAGTGTTTGACAGCTTCACAGAGCTGTCCAATGCTGATTTTTCATCTGTCAAAAGCTCTTGACAGATGAAATGTCAATCGCTGACGTCACCAGTAACCAGGTGTCCCTTAATTGGCCTGCTGAGCCCGCTGGGCGGGCTTAACAGGGTCAATCAAGGGAAAATAGAGTGGGTTGGCCACAAGTCGATAGAGGCAGGACTACAACCCAAAAAGTGGGAGTTCCACCTCCAAAAGCTCCCCATTGACAAAATCGAGCCCACAGTGTTCAAACTTCGAGTGGGCAAGGTTAAGTTGGATTTGTGACATCGAAACTGAATTTTTGCGATGTTTTACCGTTAATGCTGATGCATAATCATCTGTGCTTCGCCTTTGCGTGTATGTATACACAGCAACAGCGGCGTTGATTCTCACCAGTACACATGTAGCGTGCTGAGTCACTGTTCAACGGGATCAGGACAATCATAGCCGCGCCTACGGGATTCATTGGAAGCCTGGGCATGTATGATCGAGCCCACAAACAATTCAGTTCTTACATTGAGCAGATGGAGATGTTTTTTAGGGCCAATAACATTATTGAGGCCGAAGGTGCTGATGAGAATGTTCAAGCTCAAAATAAAGTAATAGTGAATGGAAGAAAGCAATTTTTCTAATGGAGATTGGGCCAGATGTCTACAGAACGTTGATACACCTACGGGCGCCAGGGAAAGTGAAGGATGCATCATTTGAAGACATTGTCAAGAAACTCAAGGACAATTTTGACTCAAAGCCATTAGAAATAGCAGAGAGCTATAAGTTTGGTACCAGAAACCAAAAACAAAGTGAAACCATCAGTGAGTATATTGTAAATCTTAAGAACCTGTCTTTGCATTGTAACTTCGGCACAGTTTTGGGTCGTGCGTTGCGAGATTAGTTTGTGTGTGGACTGGTGGATGAGCGCACACAGTCCAAGTCACTGAACACTCCGAACCTAAGGTTTGACATAGCATGCAAAATTGCCCTATCTATGGAGATGGCATCTAAGAATGCTAGGGAGCTCTGTCCAACTCAAGTAATTAGTGCAGCTGAGATCTACAGTCACAAAACCACCGCCAAACCTAAAGCTATGAGACCAAGTCAAAAGCATGTCGGTGAGAGCAGTTCATTGAATTGTTATCACTGCAATGGAAATCACTCACCACAGTCCTGCCAATACAGAAATACAAGTGTTTTCATTGCCAGAAGCAAGGCCATATTTCAACAGCTTGCAGATCTATATCTAAAGCAGGAAATAAGAACCGTTCCAGTGGCAAAGCAAAGCAGCGACAACAAAAGGGAGGAGTTCACAATATTGAAGTGAACACACCTGATGTTGAAGAACTAGGCATCTACAGTATCTATTCCACTAGTGGCAATGCTAGCAGTTGTGAGAAAGATTTCCATACAAAACTTTTGATCAACGAGCAATATATTGATATGTGTGTCGACACGGTGGCGGACTGCTCTAGCATGAGTAAGGACACATATGAGAGTAAGTTTAATAAAGTATCACTTACAAAGAGTACCGTAGAGTTAAAAGCCTACTCCGGAGAAATCCTAGAGACATGTGGACAAATCAAATGTACAGTTCAACACAATAGCCAGTCAGTAAAGCTGCCTATTATTGTAGCGAGCTACAACAACAGGCCAACTCTCATGGAAGGAAGGAAGGAAGACTTGCATTTATGGGCAAAGACTGGTTAAGAAAGTTGGAACTAGACTGGAAAAATGTCTTCAGTGTAGATGCTTCAAAGAAGCGACACAACACAATGCTGAACAAGTACAAAAGCATGTTCACAGACAGTTATGAGAGCATCACTGGGCATGTCTGCATCAAGTCCAATGCAAAGCCTGTCTATTGTAAGGCAAGGCCGGTCCCCTATGCAGTGAAAAGTCAGGTGGAGGAAGAGCTAGCGAAGCTGAGAGAGAACAGATTGCTAGTAAAAACTGACAAAAGCGAATGGGCTACCCTGATTGTGGTAGTACCAAGAGAAACCAATCGCATTCACATCGCGAACCCTCACAAAGAGCGAAAGAAACGGCATGCAAATTGAAAAGGAAGCACTCGCCGTCATGTTTGGAATCAAGAAATTCCAACAGTTCCTGATCGGCAGAAAGTTTACCCTGATAACTGATCACAAACCGCTCCTAGCAATATTGGGGCTCAAATCTGCCATCCCTGCAATGGTTGCATCAAGAATGCAACGTTGGGCGGTGTTGTTGTCACAATATGACTACACAATTGAATATTGCACTTCAAAGCAAGTCGTAATCGTAGATGCCTTGTCCAGGTTGCCACATGAAAACTCGTGTTGGGAGTGAAGGTGAGATTTTCACGTTAGGTGCAGTTGACATTGACTTTCCTGTGAATGCAACTGAGATTGCAAATGAGACTCCAGAGGAAGTACTGAAAAGAGTGTCTGAAAACACTTTGAATGGATGGACTGATCAATGTCTGGACACAGAATTGAAACCATTCCGTAACCGTCGTACTGAATTGTCTTGTGAGCAAGGTTGTATCAAGTGGGGAAACAGAGTGGTGGTACCTATTTCTTTGTAAGATGGAATTCTGGCTGAACTTCATACTGAACATCCAGGGATCGTCAGTGTGAAATCAATTGCAAGAAGCTTTGTTTACTGGCCTGGATTCGACAGTGACCTTGAACCACTCGATCATGAACACATACATGAGTTTGACTCAGTTCAGACTTCAGTAACTGAAGTACCAGATTCAAACAACTCTGAGATAGAAACAGGATCATCTTTGAGTTCGGAACCAAAACAAAACAGCCCGAAAATTGGTTCAACACCAAAACCTTCTGTAAGGAGATCAGGAAAGTTCCACAAACCTGTTATTAAACTGGATTTGTAGTTCACTTAAAAGAAAAAAAACAGGAGTTTTGGTTGTGTGGTACATGTAATGCTGGGAAAGGTGGGACCATAGTTTTGTTATATTTGAGAGGGGAATACATACATTTTTTTTTAAGGAGGAAAGCAGTGTAATGTATTATCATGTGGTTTGATATGAGCATGCTCAGTTCGCTCTGGCCCAATAAAGTAAGCACATGGACTAACAACTCATCGTGTCTCTGTCCTTCATTTGTTCTACCCAAGTATATTACAATTGGTTATGTTTATGATGTCATCTAAGCATCTTAAATGTGTAACATTGTCCTATTAAAGACTCAGGTGGCCACCGATCTTGTCAGAGCAAAGATAACTGGTGATATGAGCAACAGGAGGAGTCTTGATGCTGATGATCCATCAACCAGAAAGACTCTGATGCCAACCATGGAATGATAGTTGAAGTAACAGCAAACCTTTCATTCGCATACATGAGTGACTTGTTTTCAAATCCCTTCGTAACCTTGCCCCTCCCTATCACTACGCCTGGCCTACAGCACTCCGAGAGCTCTGTACTCCTCCAATTCTGACCTATTGCGCATCCCCTATTTTAATCGCTCCACCATTGGCAGCCGTGCCTTCAGTTGTCGAAGCCCTAAATTCTGGAATTCCCTCCCTAAGCCTCACTGCCTCTCTACCTCTCTCTCTCCTTCTTTAAGACGCTCCTTAAAACCTATCTCTTTGACCAAGCTTATGGTCATCTGTCTTAATATCGCCCTCTGTGTCAAATTTTGTTTGATAATGCTCCTGTGAAGCGCCATGGGACGTTTTACTGTGTTAAAGGCGCTGTATAAATGCAAGTTGTTGTTGTGATAAGCAATGAAAATCAACACTTCATTAAAGTGTAGTATCACATATACAAATTGCCTTTTACTTATTGGTTCAGTTATCAAATTGTTAGTATTTGCGATCAATTATTTTGACAGCTTTTTGTGGAATAAACTTCACTTTTGTTACTCAAAGTGGTGTAAGGAACTTTTTTCTTGCATGTTCTCAACTAAAGCATTGGCCAAAATGACTTCCCACTCTATTGTTAAGGCTGTTGCTTTGCTACAGGTACTGATTTAGAACCGATAACCATCTCGGAGCAATGCAGAGCAGATATTTTCTGCTCCCCAGCCAGAGGAATTGGTGCCGGAGAATAGGTGCTTCTAACACCCGCATGTCACTCCAATTTTAATGGGAACATAGACTGACAGTCGGCTCTCTGCCAACAGTGAAAAGGTTAAAATTCAAATTGAAGACGTTTCTAGTCCAACTAGGTGGAATCAAATTCAATAGTAACTTTCAAACAGGAAATTGGGCATATACCTGAAAAGGAAAATAATTGTAGGGCTATGGGGAAAGAGTGGGACTAATTGGAAGCTCTTTCAAAGAGCCGGCACAGGCACGATGGCCTCCTTCTGTGCTGTATCATTCAGTGATTCTATAAGTGACAGCCTCGGCACTCTATAAAAATTCACTTTAGACCAGTTACAGCGTAGCAGGCGTGAAACCGAAGTGACAAGGAACTAGCTGCCGAAGGTTAAATTCAATTCAATCTGCTCCACGCCTACATTACAACAACACAGATTGTGCAGATAAAAAGCTGAAACTATGAAGTCCAGCTAGTTTATGTATGAACCTGTTATCAGTACAACTTAGCATTAGGATTGAGAGCCAGAACCTTAATTTAAGTACTTCAGAGTCTAACCAATGGGAGTGACACAATTGACTATATTTCAAAACCTACTATTTACAAATGTAAGACCATCACTCATGAGGTATCTGATCAGTTTACAATGTACATACAGAAGCAGTGCCAATAAAAAGGGTGTGACAGTAAATAATACTGTACAGGGAAGTACTGATAAAATTGTGCATAAAATTCCAGTACAGAAGTTACCAGGGTTACTTAACACATGATGAAAGGGCCACTGCCTTTATGAAACAGTTTTGGCAAAACGTTTTACTGTGTGTGGAGAAGGAGAAATGTTAAAACTCCATGGACTATTTATATCACAATGGTGTCACGTGAAAAATCATACAACAAGGTTTATCAACTTGACTTATGTCACTGCATAGAGTTTTAGTAAAGGAGTTTTTTTTTAAAAGTGCTAAAGACAGCACATCTTTAAACTGGTAACAGAAAAGGGAAGTTTCATTGCATAATCTGAATCCATAAGATTATGCAATGAATCACAAACTATGACTAAAGATCAGAAGCACTGAAGCACGTTCACATGTTGAATGTGTCATAACTCAAACAGCTGTAGAAAACAAGTTGATATTGGATAACGCTGAATGTAGTTATCACAGGAGTCATGTTCTAGTTGATGAGAAATTAATATCAGATGGCAAACTAAAACAATCATTTAAAAATAAGCAATAGGTTCTCCTTTACTCAGGAGAAGTGAGAATGGTGACACTACCTGCCAGACATTTCTGAAGACACAGGTTGGTACAACAACTATTTGAGTGGCAAACATAGAGAGGTCAATGTTTCGAATTCTTTGGCCATTTCCTCACTGAAAAAGATTTGGACATAAGGGGCTGGATTTTCATTGAGCAGGCGGGTAGGAGGCGGGACTACAACTTTCGGGGTTGTAGTCCCGCCTCCATCGAGTTGTAGCCAACCCACATGATTTTGACTTGATTGACCTTGTTGAGCCCACCCAGCGGGCTCAGCAGGCCAACTAAGGGCCACCCGGCAACAGGTGACATCACAGATTGATATTTCATCTGTCAAGACCTTTTGACAGATGAAATATCAGCATTTCACAGCTGTTTGAAGCTGTCAAACACTGACAATCTGTACTCTAAGTTAATTCCTTCCTCTCAGGATGATTTAGAGATCTCCCTGGAACAGAAAGCTGAATGCTTCAATTTTTGACAGATCGCGGCCATTCTGCTTTCTGTGCCGGTGAGATGAGGGACTCCCGAGACCTGAAGGAAGGAAGGCTGTAAAGGTAAGTAAAGGTTAGTAGAACTTCTTTAAACACTTTAAACACACTTACCTCTGCACTAATGCACCCATCACTCACCTGAACACCGGACATCTCGACCCCTCCAAGCCCTTCATCCCGACGGCCCGCCTCGCTAACTTGGCGTGGTTTGAAGCCATCGGGAATCCCACATTTCACCAATGAAAATAGGGATTAGGCTAAAAACTGCCTGTTAACTACCTGTTAACTACTCCTTTGAAACTGGCATGTGTATTGATTTCTTTGTGGGTTCAATGACGAGACATTTATGAAAGAGAATGTCTTTTAATCTAAAGTCTGTTCAACTCTTTATACAGCTTTACAGGAGACACGATGCTAGTGATGCATCTAGAATGAAACTGAAACTAAACCAAACTGCTTGTTTCTGTCACATGACCTCTGCTGGTCAGGCATAAGTAATCAATCAGGCAACTATGCTGATAAGGCATCATAATCAAACAGGCAAATAACATCACTGTTTGCTGATATCATTACATCTCCTTTTCTTAAAACAAAAGTATTTTACTTTTAACTAACAACATGTTTTCTTTGTATTAATCTGCATTTTAACTGTAACACTTAATGAACTTACATTATCATTATCATGATCAAGGTTTTTTAACCTTGCTTTGTGTGTTCACATGAAATATGTCAATACACTAGAACTTGAAGAAAGAATAAGATAACATTACTTCCTTCTATAACAATAGTCCTTAAATTTGCTCAATGAGTCTCTCAGGAGGCTTCACGTGTCTTGAGGATTTTCTGATTGATTGTCCTTGAATCTGAGTTGTTGCCTCAGATGATGTGTTCTCAGCTGTGTGATCAGGTTGTTCAACAGTATCAGTCTCTTGACCTGCTGTGGCTGGTCCCATGAGAAGATCTCGACGATTTCTTCTCAGAACAGCACCCTCATCTGTCTGAATGGTGTATGATCTTGGTTGAACTTCATTCAGGACAGTTCCCTTCTGAGTCCATGTGTTTGTTTTGTCTTTGAACCTTACTTGGTCACCAGTGTGGAGTTCAGGTAGGTTTTGTGTTCCTCTGTCATAGTAGTACTTTTGCTTTTCTTTCTGTTGTTCTTTGAACTTCCTCACTTTCTCCCCCTCTTTTGTTTTCAGGAGGTTCTCCGGGATGGGTAGGTTTGACCTTAGCCGACGTCCCATCAGGAGTTGGGCTGGTGACTTACCACACTCGAGTGGCGTTGTGCGGTATACAAGCATGCTTTGGTAGAAGTCAGTTCCACTGTCTTTTGCCTTGTACCTCAGTCTTTTCACTGTGTTTGCGGGCTCTCCTGGGCCAACAGCTCTGGACAACGTGTCTGCTGTATACATCAGCTTACCCGGTGTGTACGCAACATTCAGTTCATCATAGACTGTCTCTCCTTCGCTTTCCACAACGAGGACTCTCTTTACCAGGTTCAGTCTCTCACAGGCTTTTAAACCTAGTATGGCTTGCAACACCTCCAGCGCTTCATCATCCACAACATGTAAGAACAGTGACGATTTCTTTTTATTACTTTTCTCGTCAGCTCCGATTGCCGCTAAATACAATTCCAAACGTTGTTTGAATCTCCTCCAATTTTCAGCCACATTACCTGTCAACTGAAGCGTCGCCGGTGGGTGTAAACCTTCCATTTTTTCACTTCGTTTGCTATTCTCCAATGGTAAGCAACGATGTTCTCTTTTGGCTTGCTAATTTGTGGAGAGCTGATTTAACTTCAGATTTTTTCTCTTCATCTCTTTCAGCCACTTCTGACACCATGTATTGATTTCTTTGTGGGTTCAATGACGAGACATTTATGAAAGAGAATGTCTTTTAATCTAAAGTCTGTTCAACTCTTTATACAGCTTTACAGGAGACACGATGCTAGTGATGCATCTAGAACGAAACTGAAACTAAACCAAACTGCTTGTCTCTGTCACATGACCTCTGCTGGTCAGGCATAAGTAATCAATCAGGCAACTATGCTGATAAGGCATCATAATCAAACAGGCAAATAACATCACTGTTTGCTGATATCATTACAGCATGGAGGTGGGTTGGGGGCGGGATGGGTTCGTGCCCCCCGATTTCAAGATTTTAACCCTCCCATATGCCTCCAATCCCACCTCCATGGCTCAATGAAAATCCTGCCCAAGCTATTCGAAAATGGGTTCTGCACAAAAGCTGCCTAAAAGATATTGGGGTAAAAATTAGTATGGGTTGCATCTGTTTTTTGGGCTTACAATGGGTGCAAAACCTAGCAATTTAGCAGTGGGCAGCTTGCGCCCAATCTGTGCAGACGTTGAGCCCACTGTTAAATTCATGGGGCCAGGAGTCCTGGGTAGAGGCCTAAAACAGGTGCTAGGCCCCTTTAAATATGTAAATTAAGGGTCTAACACCTGATAAAGGACCCTTTTTAAAAAATTCATGGACGATGAGTGGGACAGGCATCGGGTCTACCCTGCTCAGGATTCTTCAGCTGCCCCTGTGGAGCCAGGAGGAGCCAGAGTGATCCTCTGACTCCACCAGAGTCATGATCTGGCCCCTCCCGCAGCCCGCTCAAATCGTCTCTCCCGGGACTTACCTGAGGGTCACTGATGGCTTTGCATGGACGAGCTGCCTGTGGAGACGCGAGCAGAGCCGACAGCTCGTCTGTTGATGAGGCCCGAGGAACTATTTCCATCAATCCTCGGGCCTTTTGGTTTGGGGTCTCGCTGCTCGCGCACTTCTGAGTCTACCGGGCCCAGACCAAAGTCTACCCCGTTAGCTTTCTGGGACCGACCCATATTGAGTTGTGATTCCATAGATAAACGAATAGTAAGTAATATGTGAGGTGGAAAGTCGTTTCATTCAGACACCAAACAATCGCCATTGTGACATAAATAGTCCATGGAGTTTTAACATTTCTCCTTCTCCACACACAGTAAAACATCTGGCCATTCAGGAAGACATCTCGCATTTTTGGTGTCGACAAATTCTTTTGAACTCTGTGGGCCAAGACAGAGGCTTTTAAAGATCAGATCAAATACTAAAAAGGGAGGCAACAGCAAGCTGCAGTGAGAGATCCTCCACCCTGGGGTCAGCGAGGGCTTGGGCTTTTACATTAAGTAAAGGGCGTATCTGAAGCTGGCTATAAAGAACACATAGGGGGTGGAATTCATTTTCGGTGGTGACATACAATGGGAAATGGAAGGAAAAGCGGGTAGGGTGTATAAGGGGTGGCCAAACCGCCGCTACCACCTGTTTTGCAACACAAACACCCGCCCCCCGCCAAGGTTGATTTTCACCCCCCCTATGAGTTCTTTATTTTTGTTATAGCACGTGGACCGAAGTTACACTGATTGTACCTAATATCTCTCTCCACACTCAGCGCTCTGTATGTTTTACCTACTGGGGAATAAAGCCGTTTACGACTCGGACCAAATGCCGTCTTGCCTAATGCTAACTTGATCGGCCTTCAGAGAGAGTTGAAGAGTATACGTGTGTAAGACACAGAGATCTGGTCCAGAACACACGGGAATTTCATTGTTATGCCCTCATGTCCCGGTACCCCACTAGCAGCTATAGGGCAGTGGGAGTCAACTTCAGATGGAACAAGTGACTCGACCTCTTAAGGAATGACTGACAACACTGAACACGGCCATCCCTGAATTAGTAACAAGGTTCTCATAGGGAGATAGGATAGGCAGGCAGCATATCATCCCAGGCCACACTTATTGGTCTGTACCTTAATACCATAAATCAGCTTTTTTTAATAAAGAAACATAGAAACATAGAAAAATAGGAGCAGGAATAGGTCATTCGAGCATGCTCTGCCATTCAATATGATCATGGCTGATCCTCTATCTTAATACCATATTCCCACTCTCTCCCCATACCCCTTGATGCCTTCTGTGTCTAGAAATCTATCTATTTCCTTCTTAAATATATTCAGTGACTTGGCCTCCACAGCCTTCTGTGGTAGAGAATTCCACAGGTTCACCGCCCTCTGAATGAAGAAATTTCTCCTCATCTCAGTCCTAAATGTCCTACCCCGTATCCTGAGACTGTGACCCCTCATTCTAGACCCCCCAGCCAGGGGAAACATCCTCCCTGCATCAAGTCTGTCTAGCCCTGTCAGAATTTTATACATGTCAATGAGACCCCCTTCTCATTCTTCTAAACTCTAGTGAATACAGGCCTAGTCGACTCAATCTCTCCATATACAAAACCGTATGATTTTCTAGATATTTCGAAACTAGACCTGAAGCCAACTGAGCTACTGACCCAAAGCACCGACATCTGGGCATTTTCTCCCACAAATTTGGAGCTCATCCTGGTTTTGCTAAACATTGATTTTCTCCCTAAATTCCTTCAGCCTTGGCCTTGTGATTATTTTTTCATGATCTTTGCTTTCTTTGAAGGTCTTTTTAATCACTGCGTATGGTTGGAGTGGGATTGTTTTCCACCTTCAATTCAGATTTGGGCCCCAGTTCAGTTGTTAATAAATGCCAACATCTTCCTCAATCCTGACAATCTGGATTGCTATCCAGTGATAACAACAGAAAAATGCTGGAAACACTCAGCAGGTCAGGCAGCATCTGTGGAGCGAGAAACAGAGTTAACGTTTCGGGTTGAGGACCCTTCGTCAGAACCGGAAAAGGTTAGAGAAGTAACAGATTTTTAAGCTAGTGTGGGGCAGGGAAAGGGGGGAGGGGAGGAAAGAACAAAAGGGAAGGTCTGTGACAGGATGGAAGGCAGGAGAGATTAAAAGACAAAAGGGATGATGGTGCGAGGCAAAAGGAGATGGTAATGGGACAAGTTAAGAAACAATAGATGACTCTAGATGAGGTGTAAATTGCTATCCAGTGAACTGGCAAACATTGACATTGACCAATTTGTTCACACCTTTGAATATGTTCAAGGGACAACATGGAGCAGTGTGCAAAACGTCATCGAAATGTGTAACACCTGAAGTAAGGCATTTAACTTCATTGCAAGATTTACCCACTTGTACTGGAGCTCACTTAAGGGTGCCAGCCCTTTAGAATTGTCCTGGAATCTCCAGGAATGAAAGATTAATCTCCTGGACTCTGTTGCAAGCAACCCGGGAGAAAACTCATTGGGGCAATAAAAAATTGTCTTCTTAAAATTGTCCTTGAAGGCTTTTGTTTATTAGTTACAAAAATATCATACAGTACATGGGTAAAAAAAAAGGCCTTTGGCTGACAGTGAAGAATCATCCAATCGGCTAATGAAGAGTCTATTCACGTTCCGATTGGTGCAGGAAGGTGGTGGAACATGAGGATGGACAGGTCGGGCGACCAATGGCGGAGCGGTTGGAGGCGGCTTGTCATGTGATAAAACCTCTAGGAATCTGTCTAACCAGAATTGGCAACCCTAAACTCACTGCTAAGCGATGATGGAAGGAATAAAAGAGTGAGCACATGCTTTTTGTTGCATTTGCAAAGAAAATGATTAAGATTTATAAAGGGAAACATTCGGGGCGCAAATCAACTAGCGCCCGGGCGCAGCGCTGCTGACGCCTCCCTCGAAATTCAGCAGGTTAGTGGCAGCGGTAGCCAGTAGCGCCCCGCAGCGCTGCGCCTCTGGCGATGACATCATCGTTGTGCACAGCACCCCGCTCGCGCCCCAGTCACAAGCTTGGCTTGTGCCCTCTGACCTACCGCCGGACGCTGTGTCTGACAGGGTCAGGGGGGTGTTTTTGCAGCCGGGGCGGCGATAATTAAAGGGCAGGTGCCGGGCAGCCTTTTTTTTTGGGCTGCCTGCCAGCACCTGCCCCCTCTCGCCTCCTGCTGCAGGGTGCCGGCCACAATCGGTCAGCCTGGCGCTCCTCTTGAGTGCCAGGCTCTTTTGCCGGCACCCCGCTCCCCGGTGGTCCAGCAGGGCCCCGGTGCGCGCTGCACTAGGCCCCTCCCCTTTAATCAGGGGAGGGAGGCCTGTAATACCGCAGCGCTGTGTGCCGGTGCGTGTGGCGTTGCTGCACGTAGCGCCGCGATATTCAATGGGAGCGCCCCAAGAGGGAGGGGGAGCGCTTCCAGTAGCGCCCCGCCTCCTGCTTGGGGCGCTCCCATATAATTTTGGGCGCGGGGGCGAATCTATGATCATTTTAGAATTTGAAAGGAAAAATCAGTTGAACAATCAATGGCAGTATGTGGTGATGAGGCGAATTCCCAAAGGGATTGTGAAGTGCTCTATGAAATGAGGAGTGCTCGAGAGGGATGAACTAGTCTACAGCAAGCTTTGCACTCGATAATAAAGAGAGCTGTTGTACAAATAGTGTAGCCTGTGGCTATTGATTGAGAACAGCTTTTGTCACAATGCATCTTCCTTTCAGTTCCATTCATTGGATAAACATGATCTCATTCCATTGCCCCGTGGAATCTTCTAGAAAGACAAACGAACCATAGTTATAGCAAATTCCAAACTGCTGAGGTTTGCAGAAGTTCATCTTTAGAAAGTAATAACTTTCATGTTTACAGCATCTTGCACATCCTCAGGAAGTCCTAAGGCACTTTGCAGCCACTCAATTACTTTTGAAGTGCATTCACTGTTATGTCAGAAGGTCTCGCAAACTGCAGTGAGATAAATACCCAATTAATGTGCTCTGGCAGAGTCGGTTAAGGGATAAATGTTGGCCTGTAGAGATTAACTTATCTCTCTGGTCTTTCAAATAATCAGGATTGGGGGCAAGTCAATATGGTGGGTATATTGGGGGAAAAATTCAGTTGCTTTGCACCTCCCGTTAGCGCCCTAAGAGGGCGCTAATGGGGCGTAAAGCAACTAACACCCGGGCACGGCGATGTTTGCGTCGCTCGCGAAATTGACCAGACATTTTGCGGCGGCGATAAACACTACCGCCATGATATCCTGCGCCCGCAGATCGTGACGTCAGTCAAGCGTGCAACGCCCCGGACCGGATATTGAGTGGCGCCCCCTGCCTTTCCGCCTGCCGCTAGCAACGACAGATTGAGGGGAACGTTTTGCAGTCGGGATGGGACTGGGGGAGCGCTATTTAAAGGCGGCCGCTTCCTACCTTTTTTTGTCGGCGACATTTTTGCACCACGCATTCTGAGAGAGAGACTGACTTCTGGAGAGATTCAACGCTGTGTGAAGGAGTTTTGGGTACTGAGCAGCACTTTACAGGTTCATTTTGATTTGACCTTCCTTGCATCGATTTAGAAGAGACTTTGGGGGCTGCACTCTGAGCTCTTTCCCTGGGCCTCTCCATTGTTTTTTCCAGCAGAATTGATGTACAGGTCTCTCCAGGCCGAGATTCAAGGCTGCAATGAGTAGGGTGTGGATGGAGAGCAAGATCGACCGGTGCCAGTGTGTCCGTGTTCCATTGCTGACTGACATCACGAGCTTCGCCAGCGCTCTGAGCTATCGCCTCGCTCCTCAGCGTTAGCGCCTTAAGAGAGGTGTGTAGCGCCTGATTAATGCTCCAATCACCTCCAGGGGCAATAGAAGCCAAGTTTGCAGTCTGAGCCGATAATAAGCGCCAGGCGCTAAACTTTGCGCCCGGCCGATAATTGCGCCCCAAATGGGGCGATAGCGAATTTCTCCCCCATTGTGTTTAATCGGAGTTTAGGACAGAATAGAACACAGCAAAAGCATACGACCGTGACAAGCGGTTGGTACCAGACCCGATCAGACAGACGGCTGGCGTGCACAAACAACTCTTCTTATTCGTTCTCCTTCTCGTCTCACATGTCTCTCTCTCTCTTTCTGAACTGCCCAAGAGTGTTAGACTAGGGTTAGCATGGGTCCACCCTCGGAAGAGTGTTAGACCACTGATTTCACTCTTGGGAGCCCTCCACTCCACGTTCTGAGCTAAGGGTTCTTTAGGTCTTCCTTTTTTTCTCTTTTTAGAGGTGGGCCTGAGGTAGAATATGGACAGGACCATTTAACTTATAGAGGTTCCCCTTAAAACAAGGTACCCAATGGCATGTCGAGTTCTTTGTCTAAACTTACAGATGAAGACCCTTCCTCAAGGGGTCTTCACAACCATTACACATGCTTTCTAGTTTGTACGTTTTGAAGGCCAATCCATCTGGATCTCTCTTATCTCGTTCAGCCCTGTCCTCCCTGGTGCAGCCAGTGCATGTGCCAGGCACAACCTTGGGCCATTAAATCAGAGGCCCCAAGCTAGAGCTGTCTGCCCAACCAGCCGCTATCCAAACTATCTCCCCTTAATCTAACAGGCCCTTCCATCCTGAGATGATGCCTTAACTCCCATAAATTCCTTCTATTCTATGTCCTTTATACTAATTAACTTTTAATTATCTTCACAAGCAGTTCTGTTAACTGAACTCCAAATTCTACCTTAGCATTATAATATGGTTATTAGTAATAATGGAAGAAACATAGGTTGGGCCTTCATTGGCCAAATTAAAGATACATTAGCAAAGTCAAAACCCTAGCTTACAAACAAGAGACAGCTAGCCTGGCAGGCAAGGTCATGCTGTGGGCCCCAATGTGGAATGTTATGTATCATCTAATCTAACTAACTAAAACACTTTGTGGGAAAAACTGGGTTGCTTTACGCCTCCCGTTAGCGCCCCGGGGGGACGCAAAGTCCCTAGCGCCTGGGCGCAGCGCTGCTAATGCCTCCTGCAAAATTCAGCAGGAGGTTAGCGGCGGCGGTAGCCGGAAGCATCCCACGGCACTGCGTCTCCAGTGATCACGTCATCGCTGTGCACAGCGCCCCACCTGCAAACTTCGGTCGCGCCCCCTGACCTACTGTTGGACGATATGTCTGACAGGGTCAGGGTGGTGATTTTGTAGCCACGGCGGCGCACTTTAAAGGGCAGGTGCCGGGTGGACATTTTTTTTAGGCCGCCTGCCAGCACCTGCCCCCTCCCGCTTCTTCATGCGGGGTGTAGGCCGTGATCGCTCAGCCCAACACTCCTCTTGAGTGCCGGGCTGTTTTCCTGGCACCCCTCTCCCCAGTGGTCCAGCAGGGCCCCGGTGCGCACTGCGCTAGGTCCCTCCCCTTTAATCAGGGGAGGGAGGCCTGTAATACCATGGCGCTATGTGCTGATGCACGTGGCGTTGTTGCACGTAGCGCCGCGATATTGAATGATAGCACCCCAGGAAGGAGGAGGAGCCTTCCTGCTTGGGGCGCTACCACTCAATTTACAGCGCAGGGGCGCTAACTTTTTCAGGGCGCTAAAAGTAGTGCCCCGCCAAAGATGGTGCCCCAAAGGAGGTGCGACCGAATTTTCCCCCTTTAGTTTCGACTCTACTACAAGTTTTCCAGGAAATCGACACTTACGCAGTTCCAGTAAGACACAACTTATACATTAACCCCTTACCTGTCTCGAGCAGAAACATAGGGGGTGATTTTGCCACGGGGACGTGATGGAGGCGGGACTGCTACTTGTCAGGTTTTAGTCCCGCCTCCATCAACGTCCGGCCAACCCACACTATTTTCCTTTGATTGACCTTGTTAAGCCCGCCCAGCGAGCTTAGCCGGCCAATTAAGGGAAAGCCGGTGACAGAGAACGTCAGCGTATGACGTTTCATCTGTCAAAAATTTTTGACAGATGAATTGTCATCGTTTGACAGCTCTGTGAAGCTGTCAAACACTGACACTCTCTGTTGTTTGGTGAGTCCTTGAGCTCGAATTTCCCAGGACTGTGGAGGCGGGAATGGAGGCGTGTGGGGTGTTAAAATTGCAAAAAGTGGCGGGCGGGCCCAACCCGGGCGGGCCCAACCCCGCCTCCAAACAATTTTCAAGAAATCGTGTTTACTGCTCCCATCTCCGTCCCGCCTCCAAGAGGCGGGATAGGCCCTTAAGGCCTTTAACAAGCTCTAAATTGCCTCTATTATCCCATTTTGAAAGGCCTTTGTGATTTTAACCCTTTTCCGACGTGAAGCATGCCTGCTCTGAAACATGACGGTGAAACCTGGCGGGAGCACAATTGGATTGCTGACTATTAACTGCAGCTCCACCATTAAATAGGATATTTGATCAGCCATCATTTGCAGGTGGCAGGACTTTGTTGTCTCAGGTCTGGGGGAACTTTAAAAAGGCATAACCACAGTTGTGGAAGTTTGGAGCCTGACACCCATCTCCAGTGTGACCTCCTGGGAAACCCCTCTCGCCACCTTGACTGAGCGCTTCCTCAACTGAGGCATATACCAGAAAAATAGAAACATAGAAACATAGAAGATAGAAGCAGGAGTAGGCCATTCGGCCCCTCGAGCCTGCTCCGCCATTCAATGCGATCAAGGCTGATCATCCAATTTCAGTACCTGGTCCCTGCTTTCTCCCCATACCCCTGGATCCCTTTAGCCTTAAGAAATATATCCAACTCCTTCTTGAATATATTTAATGAATTGGCTTCTACTGCCTTCTGTGGTAGAGAATTCCACAGGTTCACCACTCTCTGGGTGAAGAAATTCCTCCTCATTTCTGTCCTAAATGGCCTACCCCTTATCCTTAGACTGTGACCCCTGGTTCTGGACTCCCTGACCATCGGGAACATCCTTCCTGCATCCAGTCTGTCCAGTCCTGTCAGAATTTTATAAGTTTCAATGAGATCCCCTCTCATTCTTCTAAACTCCAGCGAGTACAAGCCCAATCGTCCCAATCTCTCCTCATATGTCATTCCTGCCATCCCAGGTATCAGCCTGGTGAATCTTCGCTGAACTCCTTCCATGGCAAGAACATCCTTCCTCAGATAAGGCGACCAAAACTGCACACAATACTCAAGATGTGGTCTCACCAAGGCCCTGTACAACTGCAGCAAGACATCTTTGTCCCTGTACTCAAACCCTCTCGCTACGAAGGTCAACATACCATTTGCCTTCTTAACCGCCTGCTGCACCTGCATGCTTACCTTCAGCGACTGGTGCACAAGGACACCCAGGTCTCGTTGCACTTCTCCTTCTCCCAATCTATTGCCATTCAGATAATAATCTGACTTCCTGTTTTTGCTACCAAAGTGGATAACCTCACATTTATCCATGTTATATTGCATCTGCCATGCTTTTGCCCAATTACCCAACCTGTCCAAATCATCCTGGAGTTTCTTGGCATCCTCCTCACAGCACACACGCCCACCCAGCATGGAAGCCATTTATTTCCTTCCCTTCTGGGCATTAGATGAGGAAGAAGACCAGGAACATCAGCAGCACCAACAGCAGCAGCACCAACAGGAGCGCCAAGCTGCTGCTCACCCACCTGAAGCTGCACAGGCCATAAGGGGCTAGCGCATGGAAGCCCGTCGGCGCAGGAGATACCCCCCAAACAGGGTCTACAGACACAGGGTCAGCTACCTCAACATGTCTGAGCAACAGTGCCAAAGGTGGCTCCGACTTTCGTGAGAGGTAGTGGGTGACATCTGCGCAATGCTGCAACAAGACCTGGAGCCCAGAGGACCAGGTGGACACCCCTTACCAGTGGCCGTCAACGTCACCACCGCACTCAACTTTTTTGGCTCTGACTCATTCCAGGGATCAGCAGCAGACATCAGCGGCATCTCCCAGGCGGCCGCACACACTTGCATCATGCAGGTAACTGATGCCCTCTTTGCCCTCGCGCACAATCACATCCATTTCACCAAGGATCGAGCAAGTGTCACGGCGCGTGCGGTTGGATTAGCTAATCTGGCAGACTTTCCAAGGGTGCAGGGCATCATTGACTGCACACATGTGGCCCTTAAGGCACCCCATCGCAATCCAGGTATTTTTGTCAACCGCAAGGGCTTCCACTCCCTCAACGTTCAGCTGGTGTGTGACCACAAGAAGGAAATTTTGCATGTTTGTGCCAAGTACCCTGGCAGTTGCCATGACTCCTTCATACTGCACCAGTCTAGTGTGCCTCCACTATTCAGTCCGCCAGACCAACTTAACGGATGGCTACTTGGAGACAAGAGCTATCCCCTGAAGATGTGGCTAATTACACCGTTGAGGAGCCCATCCAACGAAGCTGAGGAGAGCTACAACTCCAGCCACATTTCCACAAGATCCATAATCAAGCAAACCATCGGTTTGCTGAAGATGTGCTTCAGATGCCTGGATAGATCAGGTGGAGCCCTGCAATACTCAGCAGCCAGGGTCTCCAGAATTGTCGTGGTTTGCTGTGCACTTCAGAACATGGCACAGCGTCGTGGCTTGCAGATTCCTGAGGACCAAATGGCTCCTCACATATCCTCCTCAGATGAGGAGGTGGAGGAGGAGGAGGAGGAGGAGGAGAAGGAGAGCGAAAAAAAACACCTTGCAGAGGCCCATCAACCAGCGGCAGCAGTACGCGAGAACATTGCTGCCTGGGATGCAAGGAATGCACTCATCTTGGCCAGATTTGCTTAGCCTTGCCAATCAAGCCCTTTTGCCTCACAGCTTCTTACCAGAGCTTCGACAATGGCCAAGAACCAGCGGATTCCTAACAATTTGACCACCATACTGACAATTGCAAGTAATCGTAAGCCCTCAATGTGGAAGTCCCATTAGCAAAATGACACACGCCACAACTGCAGCAGTAGCCATCAGATTTTTTATTTACAGTAACCATCTGCTGGCTTTTTAACATTAAACATCAAATTTCACCCAAGTGACTACCCTTGTGACTATTTGTGCAATACCTTTCTCTTACGCGTGCTTCCCCTGTGGCTTCAGCAGATGTGGACGCCCCTTGCTCAGTTTCTTGCTGCTCCTGTCTCGACACCTTTGGCGGGCGTCCTCTGGGGTTGCGAACCTGTGAGGGCTCGGCAACAGTCTGCTGCTCCTGCGGCTGTGCAGGGGTTGAGACGCCAATCTCAGTTGGGTGGGGACTCTGACTGAGGGCTCTGCAGTGGCTTGGAGAGGAGCCCCCACTTCCTTGATGTCTGCCACCAACTTCCCTCTCATGGCTCATGCTTGAGAGCACCTTGCTGCACATCAGGGGGGCCATGGGGACCCGTATCTGCACTGGCAGTCCTACTCAGAAGGACTTCCATGAAGGTCTGGTTTCTCTGTTCAATAGATGACCATCGTTCCTCCAGAGATGTGATTCTATCCAGAACACTCACCATGTTTTCTGCACTCTGGCGACTTATCACCTCCATGGAGGTTGCCATCCTTTCCATGGTGATGTGTTCATGCGCCAATGACTCCACAAAGGCTCTGCTCATGTTCGCAATGGACTCCTTCATTCGCTCCACACTCGCAGCGACCCTGGAGACAAAACCTGCCAGAGACTCCTGCATCTGTTCCTGGAGTTCCAGCACCGCTGATCTTGTGGATGGACCCAGAGGCAGAGGGTCGACATGCAGCTGAGCCGAGCTGGGAGAGTCCTGCGCCCTCCAACTAGGATTCTCCACTGCTGTCCTTGTCTGCACAATCTGCTGATGCTCACTTGTGAGCTGTGATACACCAGGTGACAACACTGCACTATCTCGCGAAACATAGAAGATAGGAGCAGGAGTAGGCCATTCGGCCCCTCGAGCCTGCTCCGCCATTCAATGCGATCATGGCTGATCATCCAAATTCAGTACCCTGTCCCTGCTTTCTCCCCATATCCCTTGATCCCTTTAGCCTTAAGAAGGTACCACTGAGGTGTGAGTGTCTGCGCTGGTGCTGGGTGCGCTTAATTTTACTGACGCTGCGCCCTCAGAGGTTGCAGCTTCCTCTGAGGAGTCTGGATGCTCAGGCTCTTCCTCCTGGCTAGTGGGGACGGGTGCTTGTGATGGGAGTAAAGGAAAGAGTCAGAGATGTGATGCCAAGGTTACATGCACATTGCATATTGCAGATGATCATAAGTCCATCTGTTAGAGCTTCAGAATCATTATCAGTGGCTCATGCAATGTCAATGAGAGAGGTGATAAACTATTCTGTCACCAGCTTGCTTTGATGCGCCCGTCTGTCCGTCCCCCACTTGCGCTTCGTCCTCCACTCTCACGATCTCCAGGGCCGCCTCCTCCCAGGGGATGAGCTGGGCTACTGAGGGTGGCCCTCCTCCTGTCCTCACTGTTTCCCTCTTATTGTGAGCTCTCTTTTCCTGCAATGAGGGAGACAAGTGGAGTTTGAGTGAGAATGAAGGAGTGAGTGTAGAGAATCCATAGCATAGATGCTTAGGAGACAAAGATGGAGTGAGGTGGCAAGACCAAGGGCCCTCCCTGTGTGTTGTAAGTTGTTTTCATAGCATCACAGTGATAGGGAGTGTGAGGGCTGCATAGTTGAATAGTTAGGTGAATGTGACCATAGAGAGGGAATGGGTAAGGGTGCATGGATGTCAGTGTCAAGTGGGATGTGGAGGAAGAGATTGCTAAAGCTGAGTGCTGGTGAGGAGAGGCAATGGGGATCAGATTGAGGGTGATGGGAAATTCACACTCACTTTTCCAGTGCTCAGAAGGTCATGAAACCCCTTCCTGCACTGCAGCCAGGTTCTGCGGGTTGCTGACAAAGAGTTGACCTCCTGGGCCACCTAGGTCCACACTGCCTTGGTCTGCTGGGGAGGTTTCTTCCTCCCTGAAGAAGGGAAGAGCACCTCTTTATGAGCTCTTGCTCCCTCAACTAAAGCCTGCAGGGCAACGTCATCAAACCTGGGAGCAGACCTAGGTCTCTCGCTGGTCATTCTGCCTCCAGGTCCCGCTAACATGAAAGGCCAAAAGGTTGGCAGTCTGCAGACGAAGCAAGGCTTGTTGCAGACTTTAAATGCAGCAGCAATGATGATGTCATCGGAGGCGAGTTTCAGACTGAAAAAACTAATTGGGCCATGGGTTCCCACACGCTGGAACTCAATTGCCCACTTAAGTTAAAATCGCTTCATTCTCCCACATTGATTTAGAATCGGGTGGCTAACACGAAAAGCGGATTACACGACCCCAGCCCGCCCCAGTGACAAAATCCAGCCCAATGTATTCAAGACTCACCAAACCTATTTCCTGAGCAGAAATCAGATGGCTGTTGCATCGGAGAATGCAGCAGCCATTCTGTCATCTCTGCCGTGGAGATGCCGGAGCCTCCGGATCCCCAAGGGTTGAAGCCTGCAGGAAGAAACAAAGGAAACTTTTTCTAAGACTTTTAACTCACCTCACATACTTACCTCTCCACACTTGCACCTCCACAATGCACTTTTCGAACCCTCTGACCCCCGCAGACCCACTGCTCGCCTCGCTGACCCTGACGGGGTTTCCTGACGTTGGGAAGCCCACACTTGTGTTGGAAAAATGGGGATAATCCTCTTAACTGCCTGTTAACAGGCAGTTAACTGGCTGTAATCCCGTTCCCGCCTCGAGGAGATGGGTCCCAGCGCGAGTCAGGGACCCGCCTCCTGGGAAGATGGCACGGAGGCGGGTTGGGGGCGGGTTCGGTACCCGCTCCCAGTTTCTGCCATTTTCCCGGCAGTCCCACCTCTATACCCGCCTCCGAGGGCTGGCAAAATCGCCCCCCATATGTTAAGTATGTGTATTGTATTGAACAATTAACACAAAGACTTAAACGTATAACTCAAACAGGTCTTTACTGGTTGGAGGTAGGGACTATACATAGGTCTTTACTTCATGCCCACAGGCGGGAACTGAGGGGAGATCAGTACCCACAGTACTATTTATACCCCTATGGCCAGGAGTGGTACTGCGTATCACTACGCCCAACAAGTAGTGCAGTCCTGTCCATAGGTTCAAAGTAGCACACATATTACATACACAACATTCCTCCCTTCCTAGCTTTACAGTCATCTCCCCATTTAACATAACGTAATAACATATATACATATATAACTTCAGGTTTACATAACAGAATAACATAGATACATAGATAACTTCATGTCAAAACAGATCACAGATTCAGTCTCTGCGGAAAACAGTTCACAGATTCAATCTCTGTGGTGTAGTCGGTTCACGTTGCTGGAGTGACTCATTCAATAGTCCTTCCATGGATTTAACAGTTTGAACTTCCGAACTGAATTGGCTCCGTTCGGAGGGACCACGTGTGTGATCTGGTAGAGGTAATAATGGTTCAGATGGGTCATCTTCTGTTTCGACTTTTCCTTTTCTGCTTCTTGGAGACTCTCTGGGCTCCACTGTCAGCTGCCAGCTGCATGCGCAGTTCCTCCTTCTCTCCCTCCTTTTTCCGTAGTAGAGCCACCTTCTCCCGATGTTCCGTAGACTTTCGGTGCTCCTCCATGATTTCTGTATGGTGGGAGTCGAAGTTACAAGTTGGGCAGGACAGGACATAGTAATATTCGGTGTCGTCCTGATCTAGGCCAGCGAGAGGGTCTTCTATTTCCTCCATACCCAGCTGGGCGTTAGCCAGCTTTTGTTCCAAGTCCAGACATCTTTCCTGAAGAGACTTCTTCATGCGTACCTCTTCATCCAGCTTTTTCTGGGCTTTCAGCAAGTCGTTTACTAATGACCTCATTTGAGATTTTACTACTTCAACTTCTTTTGGAGATTGATTGATCGGACTATTCAATCCCTCTACCGGAGCAGCTGTTTCAGCGGTCTGTTGTTCTACGTTGACGTGAGTCAGCGTACTTTTGGCATCCAAGGGCTGCTCTGTTGCAGTCATCTCAGTCTGTGTTGCCACCTCAGCTCTTCCAATAACCTTTGAGAGCTCCGAACCCCTTTCGTTTGAATATTGAAGTTCATGTTCAAGTTTTTCCCATTTCAGAGTCCTGTCCTTCAGCATATGCAGGAGTTGGCTGACCGTTAACTCCTCTGACATCAGACGTTTTGTGTGCTCCTGCTCCATTTTCTCCATCAGCTGCTTCTGTTGTCTTTCCAGATTCTCCAACTCTATATCAAAGAACTCTTTCGTTGCATTCAACTCTTGCTCACAACGGCGAAGCATTTGTTCTAATTGCTGTTGTAGTTTGAAATGGAGTTGAGTTCGAGCCCGGTGTCCCTCAGAAGTGGGCACATCAGTAGACTTGCCAGACTCAGAATCCACAGTTAAACTATGTTGTTGTTGCTCAGTGGAATTCTGTGCTGAAACTTTGACTTTTGCACCTGAGTTGGGCTTACCATCATCCGTTCCAGAGTCTGGGCCGACTATCTTCAACGAGTTCTCACTCGTTATTGTTTGTAGGAAATGCCAGTCCATATTCATTTTCCTAATCCACTCCCGTCCTAGTAGTGGAGAACCTCCTTCAGATATCACATATAAGTCCATTATTTGACTGTCTTCGCCCTTGTGGACCACTGCAACCTCTATTTTCCCGATGGGGTACACTCTTTGCCCCGTGTATGTTTTCAATATAATCCCCGTATCCTGTAGGGGAATATGTTGGAATAACTTTCCGTAATCTTTCTTATTTATGACCGTCAATGCCGATCCAGTGTCCAATTCCAGTTTTACTTGGACTCCTTCTATCTGAAGAGTGACCCAAATTGTCTGGAGGTCTGCACCCTTACCAGCGTTGAGTACTCTTAAGCTAGCCAGTTCATTACAGCTTAAGCTAGCCAGTTCATTACTGCTAGCGTCTGAATCGGACTCCTGTTCGGTCACCTTGTGTACCTTTGCGTATTTTCCTTGCGGTGACTTCTTGTTGCTGGTCTTCTTCCCTGACCTGCATACTCTAGCTATATGTCCAAGCCTACCACAAGTTCTACATTCTTGGTTTTTAAACCAACACTGGTTCTGATCATGCGTTGTCTTTCCACAACGATAACATTTGCCAGAACTCACACCCAATTTGTGTGCACTGAGCTCCGGTGACCGTAGCTGCATTACTGCCGTGCCTCTCGCTGCGGCTTCGTGTGCTGCTGCCATAGTGACCACCTTCTCAAGCGTCAGCTCATTCTCCTCGAGCAGTCGCTTTTGTGTATCCTGTTTAAATAAACCACACACAAATTTGTCTCGAAGTGCCTCTGTCAGTCCCGTTCCAAACTGGCAATATTTCGCTAATTTACGCAATTCCAGCAAATAATCAGCATTGCTTTCATGCTGTAGCTGCCTTCTGTCATAAAATTTAAATCGTTCCGCTAGCATCAGCGGTGTGGGGTTTAGATGATCTTTCAGGACAGTAACAATCTCATCGAACGTCTTATCCGCCGGTTCATCTGGTGATAACAGGTGTTTCAATTGCCCGTATGTCTTCGCACCCATTAAATTTAATAATGTTAGAGCTTTATCTTGGTCATGAATTTTATTGGCCTTACAATAATTTTTTACTCTTTCAACATATATGGCCCAATCTTCGAGGTCACTATCAAAGGTGCTAATATTCCCGTGTTTAGGCATTGTAGATTTGCAATTTCTCAGATTTTATTTTGTTTACTTGTTATCAAAGATGGTGGCTTCCCGCTCTTGCCGTCGTCCTCCGCCCACAAAATGGCGGTTTTCCCGCGCTTGGCGGTCTTCACCCGTCCCCCGACGCCGTCTCCCTTCAGCCCCCGAGTGCGGCCCTTATCTTTGGTTCCGATCGCTGGCCCGCGCTGCGCCTCGCACTTGAAGCGGCTCCCGGCCTCTGGCTCACCCGCTCGCGCGTTTCACCGCGGCTCTTATCAGGGATTGCGATCGCCCTTATCTTCTCCAACTTCCCCAGCCCTGTCTTTGCAGCCAACACTGCACGGCTTACCCCACCACCTAGGTTGAACAAGGAAACTGCAGAAAGACTTCTGTCAGTCGCTGGAAGCTGTCAGGATGTTTGCTGCACTCCAGTGCTCAGTCGCTGATGGAGGCTTCAGAGTCCTAAAGCCTGTCGCTTCTAGTGGGGTGGTGATGTTTGAAACCTCTCTTCAACTGCCGCAGGGTAAGAACCTGACTCGTCGCCAGTGTTAAGTATGTGTATTGTATTGAACAATTAACACAAAGACTTAAACGTATAACTCAAACAGGTCTTTACTGGTTGGAGGTAGGGACTATACATAGGTCTTTACTTCATGCCCACAGGCGGGAACTGAGGGGAGATCAGTACCCACAGTACTATTTATACCCCTATGGCCAGGAGTGGTACTGCGTATCACTACGCCCAACAAGTAGTGCAGTCCTGTCCATAGGTTCAAAGTAGCACACATATTACATACACAACACCATACAATCATTAAACACAGTAGTATTCGTGTCACAGTTTCATTCGTATAACCATATACATTTTTAGGCACCCCTAATTTCAAACAGTCAGGACACAAGAACTCCCTGATCGTCTTGAAATAGTGCCACAAGATCTTTTGCACCCATCTGAAGAGGCAAGCAGGGCCTTGATTTAATGGGGTAGAAATTGCAGTCGGAGGCGTTTCTCCGGAGTACGGCTCCGACCCACGAAACAAATCTGAACCTACCTCCTGGCGTCCAGGCTGCGGAGAGTTCGGGTCTCGGGCCTCCAGGCAGACGTCAGCGTAAAGGCCCACGGATCCCAGGAACGCCGTTGGTTTGGAAGCGTCTCTGGGATCACATGGGCCCGGTCCTCCAATCACAAAGGAGGATTCCATTGCAATCACTTATGGAGGGAATCCCCCAGTGATATGCAATGGAATCTCCAAATAATTATACAATTTACACAATTCTAATAAATAAAAATGTTCTGAATTTCAATTTTATTCATAAGTGCCTTCATTGCACCAACCTCAATAAAAAATTAATATTTTGATAAATAATTTGAAACATCTTAATCCAGGCCAATATTTGCATAATCTAATTTAAAGTGTATGTGCATCATTTTTGATTTTTAAATGTTTAATTTAAGGCTTATATATACCCTTGTGCTGATGAAAGCAGGCCCTATGCCTGTATTGTGTACAATTTTGGTCTCCTTACCTAAGGAAGGATATACTTGCCATAGAGGGAGTGCACCAGACTGGTTCCTGGGATGAGGGGGTTGTCCTATGAGGAGAGATTGAGTAGACTAGGCCTATATTCTCTGGAGTTTAGAAGGATAAGAGGTGATCTCATTGAAACATACAAAATTCTTACAGGGCTTGACAAGGTAGATGCAGGGAGGATGTTTCCCCTAGCTGGGGAGTCTAGAACCAGGGGTCACAGTCTCAGAATAAAGGGTCAGCCATTTAGGACTGAGATGAGGAGAAATTTCTTCACTCAGAGGGTGGTGAATCTTTGGAATTCTTTACCCCAGAGAACTCTGTGGAGGCTCAGTCATTGAGTATATTCAAGACAGAGGTCGATAGATTTTTGAATATTAAGGGAATCAAGGGATATGGGGATAGTGCAGGAAAGTGGAAATGAGGTAGAAGATCAGCCACGATCTTATTGAATGGCGGAGCAGACTCAAAGGGCCAAATGGCCGACTCCTGCTCCTATTTCTTATGTTCCTATGTTTTCAAACTCCAAGTTGTACCTTTATTCAACAGTAAAATCTTCAGGAATAATGGAAGTTCTGCAGACTTTTATGCTGTAACTGATTTTTTAAAGCATTGGATCTCAGGCGGAGAATTGATTTGCAGTTTTTCAATTCACCACCACCCCTATTCAAACAGGATGATTTAAGAGGAAAGATTAAAGAAGATCAGGCTGTACAGATTAGAAAGGAGAGCTTAAATGGAAACTTAATTGAAGTATAGAAAATGCTATAGCTCAAGTAAACCCAGAATATTATTTGAAGTAAATTAGGCTGGTAGGATATAAATCAGAATTAGTGAAAAGTAAATTTAATATAAAAGAAATACAGAAAGACTTAAATAAAAACAGAAAATGCTGGGAAAACTCAGCAGGTCAGGTTTTCCCAGCGTTTTGTGTTTATTTCATAGAAACATAGAAGATAGGAGCAGGAGTAGGCCATTTGACCCCTCGAGCCTGCTCCGCCATTCAATGAGATCATGGCTGATCATCCAAATTCAGTACCCTGTTCCTGCTTTCTCTCCATATCCCTTGATCCCTTTAGCCTTATGAAATATATCCAACTCCTTCTTGAATATATTTAATGAATTGGCCTCTACGGCCTTCTGTGATAGAGAATTCCACAGGTTCACCACTCTCTGGGTGAAGAAATTCCTCTTCATCTCTGTCCTAAATGGCCTACCCCTTATCCTTAGACTGTGACCCCTGGTTCTGGACTCCCCGACCATTGGGAACATCCTTCCTGCATCCAGTCTGTCCAGTCTTGTTAGAATTTTATAAGTTTCAATGAGATCCCCTCTCATTCTTCTAAACTCCAGTGAGTATAAGCCCAATCGACCCAATCTCTCCTCATACGTCCCTGCCATCCCAGGTATCAGCCTGGTGAATCTTCGCTGCACTCCCTCCATAGCAAGAACATCCTTCCTCAGATAAGGTGACCAAAACTGCACACAATACTCAAGATGTGGTCTCACCAAGGCTCTGTACAACTGCAGCAAGACATCCTTGTTCCTGTACACAATCCCTCTCGCTACGAAGGCCAACATACCATTTGCCTTCTTAACCACCTGCTGCACCTGCATGCTTACCTTCAGCGACTGGTGCACAAGGACACCCAGGTCTCGTTGCACTTCCCCTTCTCCCAATCTATTGCCATTCAGATAATAATTATGCCTTCCTGTTTTTGCCACCAAAGTGGATAACCTCGCATTTATCCACATTATACTGCATCTGCCATGCTTCTGCCCAATCACCCAACCTGTCCAAATCATACTGGAGTTTCTCGGCATCCTCCTCACAGCACACACGCTCACCCAGCTTTGTGTCGTCTGCAAACTTGGAGATATTACATCTAGCTCCCTCGTCTAGCTCATTAATATATATTGTGAAAAGCTGGGGTCCAAGGACCGATCCCTGCGGTACCCCACTAGTCACTGTCTGCCTCTCGGAAACAGACCCGTTTATTCCAACTCTTTGCTTTCTGTCTGCCAACCAGTTCTCTATCCAAGTCAATACCTTGCCCCCAATCCCATGTGCCTTAACTTTACATGCTAATCTCTTATGCGGGACCTTATCGAACGCCTTTTGAAAGTCCAAATACACCACATCCACTGGTTCTCCCTTATCTATTTTACCAGTTACATCCTCAAAAAATTCCAGTAGATTAGTCAAGCACAATTTACCCTTTGTAAATCCATGTTGACTTTGTCTGATCCGGTCACTGTTTTCCAAGTACTCTGCTATTACATCTTTTATTATAATGGACTCTAGCATTTTCCCCACTACCGATGTCAGGCTTACCGGTCTGTAATTCCCCGTTTTCTCTCTACCACCATTTTTGAATAGTGGGGTAACATTAGCTACCCTCCAATCCATGGGTACTGTTCCAGCGTCCAACGAATTTTGGAAGAAAACCAGCAATGCATCTACTATTTCTAGGGCCACTTCCTTAAGTACCCTAGGATGTAGATTATCAGGCCCTGGGGATTTATCGGCCTTCAATCCTGTCAATTTCCCTAACACCATTTCCCTACAAATACTGATTTCTTTCAGTTCCTCCCTTTCATTAGACCCTATGTTCTCCGACATCTCTGGGAGGTTATTTGTGTCCTCCTTTGTGAAGACAGAACCAAAGTATGTATTTAATTGGTCTGCCATTTCTTTGTTCCCCATTATAAATTCCCCTGATTCTGACTGCAAGGGACCTACGCTTGACTTCACCAATCTTTTTCTCTTCACATATCTATAAAAGATTTTACAGTCAGTTTTTATGATCCCTGCAAGCTTACTCTCATACTCTATTTTCCCCCTCTTAATTAATCCCTTTGTCCTCCTTTGTTGAATCCTAAACTGCTCCCAATCCTCAGGTTTACTGCTTTTTCTGGCCAATTTATATGTCCTCTCCTTGGATCTTATGCTATTCCTAATTTCCCTTGTTAGCCACAGTTGAGTCACCTTTTTTGTTTTATTTTTATGCCAAACTGGGATGAACAAATTCTGTAGTTCATCCATGCGATCTTTGAATGTTTGCCATTGCCTATCCACCGTCAATCCTTTGAGTGACATTCCCCAATCAATCCTACCCAACTTGCGCCTCATACCATCGTAGTTTCCTTTATTTAAATTCAGGACCCTAGTCTCGGAGTCAACTACTTCACTCTCCATCTTAATGAAGAATTCTATCATATTATGATCGCTCCGACCCAAGGGACCTCGCACAACAAGATTGCTAATTAATCCTTTCTCATTACATAATACCCAGTCCAAGATGGCCTGATCTCTAGTTGGTTCCTCGATATATTGGTCCAGGAAACCATCCCGTATATACTCCAGGAATTCCTCCTCCACAGTATTGTTACTAATTTGATTAGCCCAATCTATATGTAGATTAAAGTCACCCATGATAACTGCTGTGCCCTTATTGCACGCTTCTCTAAATTCCCTTTTAATGCCATCCCCAACCTCCGCATTACTGTTTGGAGGTCTATATACCACTCCCACTAACATTTTCTGCCCCTTGGTATTTCTCAGTTCTACCCATACAGATTCCACATCATCAGAGCTAATATCCTTCCTTACAATTGTGTTAATCCCCTCTTTAACCAGCAATGCTACCCCACCTCCTTTTCCTTTTTGCCTATCTTTCCTGAATATTGAATACCCCTGGATGTTGAGTTCCCAGCCTTGGCCACCCTGGAGCCATGTTTCCATAATCCCAATCATATCATATTCGTTTACCTCTATTTGCGCAGCTAATTCATCCACCTTATTACGAATGCTCCTCGCATTAAGACACAAAGCCTTCAGGCTTGTTTTTTTAACGCTCTTAGACCTTTTAGAATTATTATTTACTGTGGCCATGTTTGATTTAAACCCTTGATTTCTCTGACTGCCACTTTTGTTTTTCTCCTTCCTGTCTTTTGCTTTTATCCTTGTTTCCCTTTCCTCTGTCTCCCTGCTCAAGTTCCCAACCCCCTGCCATTTTAGTTTAAACCCTCCCCCAGAGCACTAGCAAACACTCCCCCTAGGACATCATTTCCGGCCCTGCCCAGGTGCAAACCGTCCGCTTTGTACTTGTCCAACCTCCCCCAGAACCGGTTCCAATGTCCCAGGAATTTGAATCCCTCCTCCTTGCACCATTCCTCTAGCCACGTATTCACCTGAAATATCCTTCTATTTCTACTCTGACTAGCACGTGGCACTGGTAGCAATCCTGAGATTACTACCTTTGAGGTCCTATTTTTTAATTTACCTCCTAACTCCCTATATTCAGCTTTTAGGACCTCATCCTGTTTTTTACCTATATCGTTGGTACCTATATGCACCATGACAACTGGCTGTTCACCCTCCCCTTCCAAAATGTTTTGCAGCCGCTCTGAGACATCCTTGACCCTTGCACCAGGGAGGCAACATACCATCCTGGAGTCTCGTTTGCGGCCGCAGAAAGGCCTATCTAGTCCCCTTACAATAGAATCCCCTATTACTATAGCTCTACCCCTCTTTTTCCTCCCGTCCTGTGCAGCAGAACCACCCATGGTGCCAGGAAGTTGGCTGCTGCTGCTTTCCCCTGATAAGCCAGATTTCCAGCATCTGCTGTATTTTGTTTGTCTACAGAAAGACTTAGGGGGCGAAATCCCCCTCGTTTGTGCCTCCGATGGGAGGCTCTAACGGGGCACAAATGGCTTTGGCGGGAGGTTAGCGGCGATACTACCGGTTTTCTCCAGGCACATCGCCCCGTTAGTGCTCCCAATGCAAAATTCCCCCTTTTCGCCTCCCTGTGCGCCTCTGTTTTTTAGCGACAGGCTCAGCAAGCATTTTCCAGTTGGGGGGCCCGTGGAGGAGCACTTTTTAAAGGCGTCCCCTTCCGGTTGTTGTTTGTGTCGCCCGGGACACCAAACTTTTTTACTGCTCAAAAGCAAAGAGCCCTTTTGATTATTGGAAGCTTTTTTGAGATTTCAGAGTTTGCTGCTGAATAAGAAATCTTCATTTGCATCAGGGTGTGATTTGTTGGTTATTAGGCAGTTTTTCTCAGAGCAATGAAAAGGGTGTGCAGTCTGTGTCTGTTCTCCTCAAAATAAGCAAAGCTGCAAATGAGCATCTGGTGAATGATCGAATCTCCCCTTTAAGAGCTGGAAAGAAGCAGCGTGAGCAATCAAATCTGTTTGGAACTCACCTGAAATTCGGCAGCTCTCTGGTGTTAGTGACCCTGTAGCGCCCCACTGAGGACATTAGCGCTTGATTTAGCGCCCCTCTCCCTTCCTGGGGCAGTGTCCGTGAATTTAGGTGAGTCTCGGAGTCATTAGCACCGGGCGCTAACATTTCAAACTTTTTCCAGTTAGCGCCCCAAATGGCCCACTAGGGGAATTTTGCCCCCTTACACTTATATAGCATCTTTCACGGCCTCAGGACGTCCCAAAGCACTTTACAACCAATGAAGTATTTTTAAAGTGTACTCACTGTTGTAATGTAGGAAACGTGGCCGCCAATTTAATATAGACATTAGAAAGGATGGGGCTAAAATTCAGCAGGCCTTCCTCTGTTATAAGTCCAACAGGAGTGCGGCGGAAGGGTTAGGAATTACATGAGGACACCACTTTCCCCAAATGGGGGCAATGGCATCAAGAGTGGGTGTGGCCAGGGTTGGGATCCTCAGACCAGGAGTTTCCTCATCCCTGGCCTTGAGAAACTAAGTGAAATCAGGGGTATCAGCCTGCCGACCTGTGGATGTGGGGCCTACCTGGGGGGTCTAAGCCTGGGACTTGGCCTGGCCCCTGAAGATTTAGGGGGAAAAATTCGGTTCGCTTCATGACCTCAGGACATCCCAAAGTGCTTTACAATGAAGTACTTTTGAAGTGTAGTCACTGTGGTAATGTAGGAAATGCGGCAGCCAATTTGCGCATAGCAAGCTCCCACAAACAGCAATGTGATAACGACCAAATAATTTTTTTTTTTTAGTGATGTTGGTTGAGGGATAAATATTGGGAGAACTCCCCTGCTCTTCTTCGAAATAGTGCCAGGGGTTCTTTTACGTGCACCTGAGAGAGCAGACAGGGCTTTGGTTTAACATCTGAAAGAGGGTTTTCAAAATCTGTTTTGAGTCATTTCATTGGCTGTGTGGACTAAATTGGAGAGCTCTTTCAAACAGCCGGCACAGGCATGATGGGCTGATTGTAGTGTATGTACCTTTAAGGGGAGAACTACTTTTGACAGCTCCTGTATACTGTAGTACCGGTAGTGACCACACCGGTATATAAACCCTGAGTAGGGATCTGTACTTTAGTTTTTGAGTAACCTGCATCCAGTAAACACCTGTTGATTGTTCCTCTGCAGTCTCTGTCGATTTATTGAAGAATACCATACATTAACATTCACGGATTCAACACTGATGTGATGTAAGATTCTATTCTACCCCTCATCCTTCGTGCTTGTTGTTTTCTCAGTAGCTATTTGCTGACTGTTGATTCACGATTGGTAGTTTTCATATCCCCCTCCTCGCTAATTCTTTACTGGTATGTTCCTTGTTACTATTTTAGGAATATGAAGTTCAACCAATCAAGTGTGAGGCAGGAGTATTTGTACCTGGCAAGGTGTGTCGAGCACAGACATGTACAGAAGGTGCTTGGAGCCATTTTCTTGTTCTGATGACACTCCCGGGCACTTGCATGGGCCTCGTTGTACCTGTGCCCTGCGGCTCTCTGTGACATGGAAGCGAAACAGTTCAGGAGTTTGCAGTGTCCCAGCCCCCTTGCAGACCCCTGTAAGCGTATAACTAATAGTTAATAACGTGTTCAATTTTGCTTCTAACCTACTCGCAGGAAGGCTCAACAGCATGGCATTATTTCCATAGTGCACGTTGCATCTGAGATTTCACAATCAGGACATTAGACTAACCCTTCCCTTTTAATGCAGTGAGTAAGCCAGTGACGGTTTTGTTCCAGCCTGTAGAGTTCCAGCTGGTGGGCAACTCCCCTGTTGCTATGCATCTGAATCCCAACCAAACCGGCTTTTGTCGTCACTTTGAGAAGTTGTTTTGTTTTGACAGCGGTTTGATATCTGGGTGTGAGCTGCCGAGAGCTCATTCCCCCCTACCCCACTCCCACCTCAACGCCTCCATGAGATGAACTGAAAGTAAAATGGGACTGGGAGGCGTCAGACTGCGAAGTGGCACTGTAGATATCTGTGCTGAGTGTAATCTCCTCGTATCCTGCCAAGAGCCGCAGTGGGAATGAGCCAAACTGTAAGTAGCTGGAGAACAACCTGAAGAAATTGCTGCTTTCACCCGTTGGAGGCCTGGTTTGTCATTCGGTAGCGGGGGCTCTTTCAAACTTCACTTTCTCCCGCTTGTATTTCCTTTTTTTTTTGGTTCAGGAGCTGGCGTCAAGTCCCAAAAAGGGATTTATCGGTCACTTTTTATGCCTGACAGGCTTATTGAGGGTGTTGCCGGTTACTGAAGCTCAGTCAGGGCTCGGTGTCACTGGGCTGCCTCGGCACCGAGCATTTCACTGACAGGACCTGACCTGGTCCTTACCTGGTCCAGACAGTCCACCTCCACATTACAAGGTCATGTTCAATTATGCGGAGGGGGGGATCAAGTTTTGCGTTTTTTCAGTGCAATCCGGGCGGAATCGGCCGAACCAGCGCGAAAAGGGTCGGGGCATTTTACAGAGCTGGCCACAGAATTTCCACCACCAGGTCCGTTGCGCCGGTTTCGGGGGAAGGCTCTTCAAATTGCGGTTATTTTTTTTCTGAGGCGCACAAGCGCTCGTCCGCACCGATGTTTTCCTCGGAGCTGGGCTCCCGCGGGGAGGCGCAGCGTCTGTCCCGGGCCCCCGCGGGGAGGCGCAGCGTCTGTCCCGGGCCCCCGCGGGGAGGCGCAGCGTCTGTCCGCGCGGCAATTTAAAGGGACCGTGCGCACAAAAAAAGAAATTAAAGGGAACAGTGGTAGGCACGTTTTTTTTCCATATCCCAAAAAATATTTAAGGGGGGGAAATTGGGTTGATTTGCGTTTCTTGTTAGCTAACGGGGTGCAAATCCCCTAGCGACCGGGCGCGTGGCACCGCTAACACCTCCCGCTGAAGTTAGCGGCGGTGCTAGTCGGTAGCGCCCCACGGTGTTCCGCCACCGGTAATGACATCATCGTCCCACTTGCACCCCCCCACCACAAACTGCCCTTGCGCCCCCTGACCTATCGCCGGACAATATGTCCGACAGAATCAGGGGGGCATTTTTGCAGCGGCGACGGTGGTAGTTAAAGGGGCAGGGATCGGGCGGCCATTTTTATTTTGGCCGACTGCCAGCACCTGCCCCCTTTCCCTGTTTTTTTCGGGGTGCCGGCCGCGATCGCTCAACCTGGCACTCCTCCGCTGGCACAAAGCTGATCCTGCTTGATGTTGACACATTGCCGTGTGGCATAACAGTGCTTGTATTAAAGCTAAAGCAAAATCCTGTGGAATTTTGACGAAAGGTCATTGACCTGAAACGTTAACTCCGTTTCTCTACCAGATCACTAATAAATCCAATAAGGACTTCAGGAGAAACTTCTTTACTCAGCGAGTGGTGAGAATGTGGAACTCGCTAACACATGGAGTGGTTGAGGTGAATAGTACAGATGCATTTTTTTTTATTCGTTCACGGGATGTGGGCGCCGCTGGCAAGGCCGGCATTTATTGCCCATCCCTAATTGCCCTTGAGAAGGTGGTGGTGAGCCGCCTTCTTGAACCACTGCAGTCTGTGAGGTGAAGGTGCTCCCACCGTGCCGTTAGAGAAAGCTTTAAGGGAAAGCTAGGCAAGTACATGAAGGAGAAAGGAATAGAAGATTATGTTGAGAGGGTGAGAAATGAACTAGATTGGGAGGAGGCTCGTGTGGAGCATAAACACTGACCTAGAGCTGTTGGGCCGAATGGCCTGTTTCTGTGCTGTAAAATTCTATGTCGGCTCTCCACAGACGCTGCCTGACCTGAGCATTTCCAATTTCTATTAGAGCTATCCTGCTGAAAGATAGTGGCCCAGAAATTCGGGTCTCCACGGGTGAGTACGCGCGGGGTACTCACCCGTAGGCCCGATGGAAGTGCCGGTTTCCTGAATGCACTGCGCATGCACGGGAAACCGGCACTTCCGTTCTTCTGAACGAAGAGGTTCAGAGGTCTAACGCGTGCGTGGGGGAGGCTGCGCGTGCGCATCAAACTTCCGTTTTTTTTTTACAGGTTTTCACGCGAGGGTAAGCCTGCAGAAGTTAGAAATGTAAAAAGCAGGCGTAAGGCCTGCTTTTTACAAGGTAAGTGGTGAATTAATGAAAATTAAAACATTTTTTCCACAGGTTTATTATTTTTAAATACTTTACAAGGTAAGTTTATTTTTAGCCCCGTTAGAATATAAAATTATTTTTTTCAAAAATTTAAATTATTGTTTAAAATAGTTATTTCATGTAATTTATAGTTTATTTTAAAAATGTGATTTAAAAAAAAGTTTATTTGAAGGTTTAGTGCTATTTTGGGGCCGTAGTATTTATAAGTCTTGACAGCTCTTCCTGTCAGACTTATGAATGGAGCATTCCCTGCCCCGATTGGCTGCCCATGGCCCACGTGATCCCAGGGGATGCATCGAATTAACTGCGCCCCTGGGATACGCAAGCACTGCGCGCCGGCAGCTGGACCAGGCCCCGAATCAGAATTCCACGGGGCCCTACAGCTCAACAGCCGGCGCGCAAGGTAAGTGCAGATCGGGGGCTTGCACCCGCGGGAAGCCCCCGACCCGAATTTCTGGGCCATTGAGCTTTTTTTTAACAAGCTCGTACAGGCAACACCAGAGCCACAACCCTTTGGGGAGCTGCCCCAGTCAAGTGCATCAGTCCACAAAGCATTGTGGACAATTAATAGTCCGTCAGCTGAGTGGTGACAAAATATCTTCCTATGTTTGCTTTGCAGGTAACATAGATGAGCACCAACAAGAGAGGGGGCTTGAAAATAATTATCCTTGGTTCCCTTGGGTAAGCAGCAATATATCTTTTAAAAAATATATATTACAGACTTCCAATATCTTTCAGAGACATTCGGGAGAAGCTGGGAAAAGAGGTTTGGGGGAGGGGAGCAGAGGAACAAAATGATTTTAAAACATCATCAAGTAAAAACAAAGCACAGCAAGCTGACTGATTTTGGGCCAGAAATTTGGGTTGGAGGCTTCCCGCGGGCGCTAGCCCCTGACCTGCACTTACCTAGCGCGCCTGCCGTTGTGCTGTGGGGCCACGTGGGATTCCGACCCTGGGCATCCTCCAGCTGCTGGCGCGCAGTGCTTGCGTATCCCAGGGGTGCAGTTAGTTCGCAGCGTCCCCTGGGATCACGTTGGCCATGGGGAGCCAATCAGAGCAGGGAATCTCTATTCATAGATTTGACAGGAAGACCTGTCAAAGCTATGAATAGAGATCGGCCCCAAAACCTAAGTAAAACTTCAAATACATTTTTTTTTTTTTAAATCACATTTTTAAAATAACTATAAATTACATAAATTAACTATTTTAAACAAAAATTTAAATTTTTGAAAAATTAATTAATGTTTTTAACGGGGCTAAAAATAAACTTACGTTTCTTTAAAGTATTTTAAAATGATAAACCTGTGGAAAAAATGTTTTAATTTTACTTAATTAACCTCTTGTTAACAGCAGGCCTTGCGACTGCTTTGTAAACGCGCAGCTGCTAGGGACTTGCCCTCACGGAGAAACCTGTAAAAAAAATCGGAAGTTCCAGGCGTACGCGCTGCCTCTCCGGCGCACGCGTTTGACCTCCGAACTCCTTCCTTCAAGGGAACAGAAGTTCCGGTTTCCAGCGCATGCGCAGTGCATGCACGAAACCGGCACTTTCGTTGGCCCTACAGGTGAGTACACAGCGCGTACTCACCCGTGGGGACCCGAATTTCTGGCCCAATTACTACACCTCAAGAACCGTTCCTTGTAAAGCCCATATTGGGGCCACAAAGGGTTCACTCATAAAAATATGAGGACAGTGAACTGTATTTATCATTTGGAATTAGAAGAGCGCACAGTTAAACATTCACCTAACCTAATGAGGGCATTTTTCCGACTTTGCGCTCCCGGTGGGGTGCATTGCTGACCAGGAGCACGCAGCGGAATCTTCCAATTGTCTGCCATGACTTCAGCAGGAAAGCCGCAGAAACCCATGGGGCTCGATTTTGTCAATGGGGAGCTTTGGGAGGCGGGACTCCCACTTTTTGGGTTGTAGTCCCGCCTCCATCGATTTGTGGCCAACCCACGCTATTTTCCCTTGATTGACTTTGTTAAGCCAGCCCAGCGGGCTCAGCAGGCCAATTAAGGGACACCTGGGCCCCGATTTTCTGCCAGCCGTCGGGCGGCTTTTCAGGCGGCCGGAGGCCAAAAATCGCCGAAAAAGCGTGTCGCGACCCCCCCCCCCCCCCCCCGCCTGATTCCCTGCCCCGTCTGACTTTCGGACCGCCGTTTCTCCGCGACCCGCTTCAGTCCCGGCCGCCGCTGGCGGGACTGGTCGTCGAAACACTAATGACCAATTATTACCTTGTTGAAGTAGATTTTCCGGGGCCGTTGCGACTTTGGGGCTTTCCCCACATGAAACCCGCCTGCGGGTAACCCCGCTGCTGAAAGCTGACGTGAAGCTTGCCGGCATGCTAGCTGTCAGCTGCTGGTCAATGGAGAAGCTGCGATTTAAAGGGACAGCACTTGTATGTTGAAGGACCTTGTTGCTGAAGGCTTGGGGCTACTTCTTCAAGGCTTAGGCACAGCTGTGGAAGGTTGGAGCCTCACACACTTCTCCAATGTGATCTCCTGGGAAGCCCCTCTCGCCACCCTCACTCAGTGCTTCCTCAGCGGAGGCATCTACGAGAAGCATGGGACGCCTTTTTTTCCTTCCCTCCTTGCCATTAGAGGATCTCCAGCAGCAGAGGCGGCAGCAGCAGAACCAGGAACAGCATGATGAGCACCAGGAGCACCAGGCTGCTGCTCACTCACCTGAAGCTGCACAGGCCAGAAGGGGCCAGCGCTTGGAAGTGGCTTGAGAGCACCTTGCTGCGCTTTAGGGGGCCATGGGGACCCGTATCTGCACTGGCAGTCCTACTCAGAAGGACTTCCATGAAGATCTGGTTTCTCTGTTCAACTGATGGCCAACGCTCCTCAAGAGATGTCATTCTCTTATGAGCACTCGCCATGTTTTCCGTACCCTGGCGAGTTACCTCCTCCATGGAGGTTGCCAACCTTTCCATGGTGATGCGTTCATGCGCCAATGACTCCACAAAGGCTCTGCTCATGGTCGCTATGGACTCCTCCATTCGCTCCACACTTGCAGCGACCCTGGAGACAAAACCTGCCAGAGACTCTGCATCTGTGCATGGAGATCCATCACCTCTTCACTTGCAGATGGACCCAGAGGCAGAGGGTCGACATGCAGCGCAGCTGAGCTGGCAGAGTCCTGCGCCCTCCGACAAGGACTCTCCACTGCTGTCCCTGTCTCCAGAATCTGCTGAGGCTCACTTGTGAGCTGTGAAACACCAGGTGACAACACTACTCTGTCCCGAAGGTCCCCCCGTGGTGTGAGTGTCTGCGCTGGTGCTGGGTGCGCTTACTTCTGCTGACGCTGCACCCTCAGAGGTTGGAGCTTCCTCTGAGGAGTCTGGCTGCACAGCCTCTTCCTCCTCCACAGTGAGGACGGGGGCTCTGGATGGTACTGTAGGGGAGTTAAGGAAGGAGTTAGAGATGTAATGCCAAGGTTCTTTTGGTGACTCCCAGCGAGTTGGCATCTGCTGACACCTGTATCCATGCAGCATTGGTCTCAGTGGGAGGCCTCGTCCTCCCTGACCTAGGGAAGAGGACCTCCCTGTGGGCCCTAACCCCATCCAATAATGCCTGCAGTGAAGCCTCGTCGAATTTGGAGGCAACTCGGGGTCTGGCACTGGCCACAGCTGCTGCAGGATCCTCTGCCATCCTGTATGGTTCGTTTGGAAGCCTTCAGAGGATGCAGTGCTTGCTGTGGACCTTGAAAGCACCATGAATGATGACATCATACTGTGGGGATTTCTGACTCGAATTGGTCAATTAACAAGGCTTCCCACATGCTGGGAATTAATTGGCAAATTGAGGGAAAATTGCGTGGAGCTGGCTGACACTTTTTTACGTGTGTCAGAAACCCCACATTCGGGGAAATCCGACCATTCCCCACACAAGCCGAAAATCGGGGCCATCTTCTCTACATTTACACTATCAAACCCCTTCATAATTTTAAGGACCTTTATCAAGTCACCCCACAGCCTTCTGTTTTCTAGAGGAAAAAAACCCAGCCTATTCAATCTTTCCTGGTAGGTATAACCTCTCAGTTCTGGTATTATCCTTGTAAATCTGCACCTTCCACAGTGCCTCGGTATCCTTTTTATAATATGGAGACCAGAACAATGCTGTTTTAAGAGGTCGCATATGCTCCCATACACCCACGGTGTCCCCAGCTGACTTTTCGATGTGTGCTCTCCATGGGCAAGGCTCCCTACCGGGAGTACGAAGTTAGAAAATTACCCCCCGCCGCAGACACTTCACTAATGGGTGGCTCCACCTCCCCCACCCCCCCCCCCCCAAAACCCCACAAACCCACTCTAGTACAAGGGATAAAATATGGAATCTAGTCACACTCCAGGCAGTGTAGATATCGAAGGAGTAGACCACCAGTAAATACCAACTCCAGTCAGTCATTCAAAGGCAAATTGGCTCCGTTTCTGGTTCAGTAAAGAACAGCCAAGGTACAGATTTGGAAATACCATTTCAAATACAGTAGATTAGATCCTGAATGGGCCAAGTGCTATTTTCATCATCCCTACATCCTCACATTTGTTGCAGATAAGAGTCAGTAGTCAAGAAAGTGCATCCCCATCTACATTTGAAAACACCTACACTGCCAATCTCAAGAAGTAAAGAAAGAAAGACTTGCATTCGTATAGCGCCTTTCAAGTGGGATAAACATTGGCCCAGGACACCGAGCGAACCCCCTAGCCCCCCTTTAGATAGTGTCGTGGGATCTTTTACGGGCCACCTGATAGGGCAGGCGGGGGCCTGGGTTTAACATTTCACCCAAGAGGTGGCACCTCCGAAGAGTGCATCACTCCCTCAGACTAGATTTTGTGCTCAAGTCTCTGGAGTGGAGCTACCATTGAGGCTGACACCATGGACACAGCGCTGTACAGTAAATGGAGATTCCACCTGCTTGGGCCATTGCAGTGTTTTCCTGAGGAAGGCTCGAGGTAAACATCTCCCCTATGTTGCTATAAGTTTATAAATAGGGCATTGTTGAGCCCTCATGCCAATACTGCAACTTACCTCAGTGTACTGACTGGTGTTGGTCCTCAAGCAGGTTCGCCATCTGCTGGCCGCACTCGGTAAATAAAATTGAAAAGCAGGGAATAACAACAGAAAACGCTGGAAAAACTCAGCAGGCCAGGCTGCATCCGTGGAGAGAGAAACAGAATTAACGTTTCAGGTCTGGGACCCTTCGTCAGAACTGGAAAAAAAACAGGAAATGGAACAGATTTTAAAGCAAGTTTAGGGGCTGGGAAATGGAAGGGATGAAAGAACAAAAGGGAAGGTCTGTGATAGGATAGAAGGCTGGAGAAGTAAAGAGGCATTAAGAGATATTCAAGGCGAGAGGAGATGGTAATGGGACAGGTTAAGGAACAAAGGATGGCTCTAGATGAAGTGTAAATTGCGCTGGCAGAATGGAGGACAGCTGCCATGTGGGAGGGAAGGAAAAAAGGCCAAACAAAAAGTGTGGATAAAAAATATATATATGATAGGGGCTGAGGTTATGATCTGAAATTGTTGAACTCGATGTTGAGTCCAAAAGGCTGTAAAGTGCCTAATCGAAAGATCAGGTGCTGTTCCTCGAGCTTACGCTGAGCTTCCATGGAACAATGCAAGAGGCCGGGGACGGTGAGGTCTGAGTGGGAGTGGAGCGGTGAATTAAAGTGACAGGCCACCGGGAGCTCGGGGTCCCCCTTAGTTCTGTTATATAGAACCTTGGTTCGACCACACTTGGAGTACCGTGTACCGTTCTGGTCTCCATATTATAGAAAGGAGATAGAGGCGCTGGAGAGGGTGCAAAAAAGATTGACAAGGATGACACCAGAAGTGAGAAGTTCTAACTATCAGGAAAGACTGAACAGGCTGGGGCTTTTTTTCCTTGAGAAAAGAGAAGGCTGAGGGGTGACCTAATAGAGGTCTTTAAAATTATGAAGGGGTTTGATAGGGCAGACGTGGAGAAAATGTTTCCACTTGTGGGGGGAGACCAAAACTAAGGGTCATAAATATATAATAGTCACTAATAAATCCAATAAGGAATTCAGGAGAAACTTCTTTACCCAGAGAAATAAAGAAAGACTTGCATTTATATAGCGCCTTTCACGACCACCGGATGTCTCAAAGCGCTTTACAGCCAATGAATTACTTTTGAAGTGGAGTCACTGTTGTAATGTGGGAAAGTGGTCAGAATGTGGAACTCACTACCACAGGGAGTAGTTGAGGCGAATAGTATAGAGGCATTTAAGGGGACGCTAGATAAGCACATGAGGGAGAAAGGAATAAAAGGACATGCTGATAGGGTCAGATGAAGGGAGGGAGGAGGCTCGTGTGGAGCACAAACAGCAGCATGGGCCAGTTGGGCCGAATGATTAGTTTCTGTGCTGCACATTCTATGTAAGTATTGAAATAATTGGCTTATCGACAGCACCAGAACACGGGCAGCAAGTGGCACCGGCCAACCGCACAATCTCGGGAAGATCTGGGCCGTAAATTCGAAGAATCCCTGATCACTGGACAACCACATTGGGATCGAAAATCCAGGGGCCTACAGGGTCACATGACTCTTCCTCATCAGAATATGAATTTCAGTATTTCAGCATCATTTTAGTTGGAGCAGGCTTAAATTGCATTCATAAGAACATAAGAAATAGGAGCAGGAGTCGGCCATTTGGCCCTTCGAGCCTGCTCTGCCATTCAATAAGATCATGGCTGATCTTTTACCTCATCTCCACTTTCCTGATCTATCCCCATATCCCTTGATACTCTTAATATTCAAAATCTATCGATCTCTGTCTTGAATATACTCAACGACTGAGCCTCCACAGCCCTCTGGGGTAGAGAATTCCAAAGATTCACCACCCTCTGAGTGAAGAAATTTCTCCTCATCTCAGTCCTAAATGGCTGACCCCTTATTCTGAGACTGTGACCCCTGGTTCGAGACTCCCCAGTCAGGGGAAACATCCTCCCTGCATCTACCCTGTCAAGCCCTGTAAGAACCTTGTATGTTTCAATGAGATCACCTCTCATTCTTCTAAACTCTCGAGAATATAGGCCTAGTCTACTCAATCTCTCCTCATAGGACAATCCCCCCATCCCAGGAACCAGTCTGGTGAACCTTCGTTGCACTCCCTCTATGGCAAGTACATCCTTCCTTAGGTAAGGAGACCAAAACTGTGCACAATACTCCAGGTGTGGTCTCACCAGGGCCCTATATAATTGAAGTAAGACATTACTCTTATACTCAAATTCTCAAATTCTAAAAAAGAAATTAAGTAGTGATTGTATTTTCCTGATTCCTTTGATGCAGGGTTGGTAAAACCTCCCTTATGAACCGGTACGTCAACAACAGATTCACTGCGGAGTATCGCACCACACTGGGAGCAAGCATCCTTACAAAGCAGATCGAAGTGGACAATATGTTAGTAAAGCTACAGGTGAGGAATACTTGTGTTGCTTCATCGCGTGCACTGTACTTGTGAGAAGAACTGAAGGCCTGACTGCTCTAGTCCAGCCGTTGTATTGACGTACGAGTCCTGAAATGGTCTTCTAGTGAGGAAGCCACCAGCGCTGAGTAATGCTTTTAATCCCTTCTCCCCCCTTCTCCCGATTTTTCTCTACTCCTATACTAGCATGTGTCAGCCGTGGCTCAGCGGGCAGCACTCTCTCTAGGTGGGAGGGGCGAGGAGTGAGTAGGTGCTGCTGGTTGCTTGATTACTGCAGGGAGTTGGAGTGAGTTTATAAAAAGTTGGTGGTGGTTCCCCCCCCCCCCCCCCCCCAGGTTTTTGGGTATTTTTGCTCCTTAAACAGCAGCCAGATGGCCGGCCAGGTGTGCCGGGCCCCTCAGAGAACAATGTTACCAGGATGAATTTAATCAATGGAGAAAATGTTTGGGGAAAAGGACCCCAGGAGGTTTGGAAAAGAAAACGCGATGGTTCAGTGCGAGGATAAGAAGATACGAGCTTGAGATGTAATTTCCAGGCGGTACATGAGGACTGCGGCGAGGGAAGCTGCTTTGCTTGCCGACCAAAGCCGAATGTTGGGTTCGAGGTGACGGTCAGTGGCTGAGAGGAGATGGAAAGACTTTTACGTAGTTTGATGGTTGGAGATAAGTTCTTGGAGTTATCTCTGCTATATTCTGAAGAGGTGGTGGTCTCATTCTTAAACCTGCCCGTTTATATTGAGGATGATGAGCTAATAAAAAAGTTGGGGGGAGAAATTTGGTATCGCCCCGTTTGGGGTGCAATTATCGGCTGGGCGCAAAGTTTAGCGCTAGGTGCTAATTATCGCCTCCGACTGCAAACTTGGCTTCTATCGCCCCTGGAGGTGATTGGAGCGCTAAATCAGGCGCTACACACACCTCTCTTAAGGCTAATGTTGAGGAGCGAGGCGCTACCTCAGAGCGCTGGCGAAGCTCATGTGATGTCAGTCAGTGATGGAACACAGACACACTGGCGCCGGCTAGTTCTTAAAGGGGAGGGTCGATCTTGCTTTCCATCCACGCCCTGCTCATTGCAGCCTTGAATCTCGGCCTGGAGAGACCTGTACATCAAATCTGCTGGAAAGAACAATGGAGAGGCCCAGGGAAAGAGCTCAGAGTGCAGCCCTCATAGTCTCTTCTAAAGCGATGCAAGGAAGGTCAAATTAAAATGAACCTGCAAAGTGCTGCTCAGTCCCCAAAACTCCTTCACACAGCGTTAAATCTCTCCAGAAGTCTCTCTCTCAGAATGCGAGGTGCAAAAATGTCACCGGCAAAAAAAGGCAGGAAGCGGTCGCCTTTAAAAAGCGCTCCCCCAGTCCCTTCCCGACTGCAAAACGCTCCCCTCAACCTGTCGTTGCTAGCGGCAGGCGGTAAGGCAGGGGGCGCCACTCAATTTCTGGACCGGGGTGTTGCGCACTCAACTGACATCACGATCTGCGGGTGCAGGAGATCGTGGCGGTAGTGTTTAGCGCCATCGCAAAATGTCTGGTCAATTTCGCGAGCGGCGCAAATATCGCCGCGCCCGGGCGCTAGTTGCTTTGCGCCCCATTAGCGCCCATTAGGGCACTAACGGGAGACGCAAAGCAACCGAATTTTTCCCCCTTGGAGTCATGGGTCATTAAAATTTGCTCGGCAATAAAGAGGAGATACTATCCAGGAACGCGGGTAGCAGATGTAAAGGTGCGGTTCCCAGAGGGGTTGAAGTCATTACCGTACAGCATGAAATTCGAAACACTGGAAGGAGTGCAGTACTTCCGGGTACTGCATGCTAACCAGGTGAAGGTTTGTTATTATTGTCTTGGACATGACCATCTTGTAAGAAGCTGTCCAGACTTGTACTGTTGTAACTGGCGAGTCTGGACACATCGTTCAGAGCTGCAAGGCGGAGAGCTGTGGGGTGTGTCACAAAGGCCCCACCCGCTGTGAGTGTGAGGCAGAAGGAAGCCCCTTGAGTGACGAGATGGGAGAAGGAGAAGGAGTAGGAGGTGTGAGTGGAGCAGCTGGAGGAGCGGAGCAGGCGGAGGACACAGCTGGTGAATGGAAGGAAAAAAGCGCGCAGGAAGAGGCAGAAAATTGCGGAGCAGAGAACAGGATGAAGATGGTGGAAAACACACCAAGTATGGTGGAAAAGGACAAAGAAGGTAGCGGGCAGCACGGATTGAGGGCAGAGTCAAGCCATAATACGACTGGGCTCTCCCTAAAGAACCTGGTGTCCGTGGGGGGAGAGGAGGCGGGAGCAGGTGCAGGGTAAGTGTAAGAACCCCAAAGAAAGACGGGGAGTCTGACATCTCGGGGAGCAGGAGGGGGCAAAACAAGGAGAGGGTGCAAGAGGCAGGAGCCTTAAAGGGGCAGCAGGACGGGAGCGGGGAGACAAAGACGCCAGAAGGGAGCAAGATAGGTGCAGATGCGCCGTTGTCCCAGAGAGAGAAGAAACGGGGAGCAAGGGTCAGTGGTGGAGATGAGGCCAAAGGGAGAGGCACTGTTGGAGAAACCGTGATAGCAGGAAGTCTCTCTAAGGGAGATTATATATCTGTTGGGGAGCAGGGACTGGAGGTTACAGAAGAGCTCAAGAGTGAGGAGTCAGAGGGGGACAGAGACATGGAAGTGGGGGGTGGGGTGGCATCGTGTGGAAAGGGAAAGGTTAGTGAGGGGCAGAAGGATGGAGAAGGGGCAGCTCCTCGGCCCAAACCTAATGTAAGGAAGAGGCTGAAACTGCAGGGAAGGTTCAAACAGGAGGTGAAAAAGAGCCGGAGGCTGCAGGAGAAAGCAACAGCTGCCCGAAAAGTTGGGAAGGAGCATGAGAGGAGGGACGGGCCGGAGATTAAATGATGGGGGGATTATCAAGCACACTTCCCTTATTCGGAGCCATGATTACTGATCAATTTTTAAAGTACAATAGATTAGTATATGTTATGGGAGACAAATTAAACTTCAGGTTTTGATAATATGTGGTGGAGGAATGGCTGTGCAGAGTGGCGGAATGGATTTGTATGATACAATGGAATGATCACGATGTTGTAAATGTTTTTAATGTTCAATACATAATATATATTTTTTTAAAGTGGGTAGCACTCTCGCCTCCAAGTCAGAAGGTTGTGGGTTCAAGTCCCACTCCAGAGACTTGAGCACATAATCCAGCTTGACACTTCAGTGAAGTACTGAGGGAGTGCTGCACTGTTGGAAGTGCTGTCTTTCAGATGAGATGTTAAACCAGGGCCCCGTCTGCTGTGGTGGATGTAAAAGATCCCATGGCACTAATTGAAGAAGAGTAGAGGCGTTCTCCCTGGTGTCCTGGCTAATGTTTGTCCCTCAACCAACATCATTGAAACAGATTATCTCGTCATGATCCCATTGCTGTTTGCTGCCGCGTTTCCTACATTACAACAGTGACTACACTTCAAAAAGTACTTCATTGTTTGTAGCTTTGGGACATCCTGAGGTCGTGAAAGGCGCCATTTAAATGCAAAGTGCTTTCCTTGTTTTATGTGTTGAATACATCTGAGTTGAGCACCCTAGAGGACACGTATCAACAAACCTGGAGAGATGTGGGCTCCCCTGAGGTTTCAATGGGTAACTGATGAGCGATATTGGGCCAAAGCTGGCTGCAGCGAGGCACCTCACGGCATATGTCATTAGCTAGACCTTCTCCTGCACCCTCCAGCTCAAAAAATGTTTGCGCCGTCACTTGCTGGAAGTGTGAGTTGATAACAGGCAACGGGACGCCTGGGACCTCGGTGAACGGCGGTACCAACAGTCTATCTCCTTAACCAATGAGATTTAAGAATTAAGAAAGAAACAGAGGAATGGCGGAGAAGGAGGATGAATTAGAGTCAAATCAGGTACAGAAAGAGAAATAAAGCGAGGGAAAGGAAGATTGAATTGAAAGAGGGAGAAAAGAGACAGAAAGGAAAAGAATAACATTTTAAAAATTTTAAATATACAATTTTTTAAATCTCAAAGGAATTGACTACATACAGGAATGAGGCTGAACAGTTTAAATTGTTCCCTTTCTGAGCTAGAGAGGTTGATTGGCATTGCATTAACAGTTATCACGTCGTTAAAAAGGGTACTTAGGCTGTTAATTCCCAGCCCTAACTTTCTGCGGCGAGTTTAATGGACAATCAATGTGCAAGTCCAGCAAGTTCTTAAAAATAACGGAGAAGCTAAGGGCGCAATGCCGTTTGTGCGAAGCTAATGGTGGAGTGACGTAAATCGGCCAGCAAGTTCTGGAGATTCGCAATTCACGGCGTATCTCTTAATCCCCTGAATTTGCTGGCCGATTTGTGCATTAATAACCGCGTGCATCGTTAACATGCCGTTATTTTACCAGCAAGATTTGGCCCATTAATCAATGCAGTGCCTGGCCCAGAGCAAGCTGGGGGCAAATCAGATCGGAAGAGTAAGAAAGTGCATCCAATCAGATATCTATTTGGGAGAGCCAGGGAACACCCCATATATCCTTGTAGAAGAAGCACAATTGCCCTCCAAAAGCTAGGAAAGTTGGGCACCTCTGACTCCCACTGAGGTCACTATAGTAAGAGACTCTTTCCTCTTGATAAAAGAAAGACTTGCATTTATATGGCGCCTTTCACAACCACCGGACGTCCCAAAGTGCTTTACAGCCAATGAAGTACTTTTTGAAGTGCAGTCACTGTTGTAATGTAGGAAACGCAGCAGCCAATTTGCGCACAGCAAGCTCCTACAAACAGCAATGTGATAATGACCTGATAATCTGTTTTTTGTTAGAGGAATAAATATTGGTCAGGACACCGGGGATAACACCCCTCTTCTTTGAAATAGTGCCACGGGATCTTTTACAATCACCTGAGAGAGCTGACGGGGCCTCAGTTTAACGCCTCATCCAAAAGACGGCACCTCCGATAGTGCAGCACCCCCTCAGTACTGCACTGGAGCGTCAGGTGTAGATTTTTGTGCTCAAGTCTCTGGAGTGGGACTCAAACCCACAACCTTCTGACTCAGAGGCGAGAGTGCTACCCACTGAACACTGAGCCACGGCCTGTTTCTGTGCCATATATCCGATGTAATCCTATGAACACGAGGATGAGTTATACGCTGCAGCATATTGTGAATTAAAGCTCCACAAAAGTGCTTCGCAAGGGCTTGGTGCATTTCCAAATTGCCAGCAGGTATCAGCCCTGCAGAAAGCCCATTTGGGGGCAGGTGGCTTGCTAAGTAGGCCAGAGAAACCCACCGTGAAGAGGTCGGAGGGACCTGCAGCAGGAACACTCCGATGAGCCTGAAATAAAGCCAACAAAACTTACAAGCGTGATCCACCTTCTTTCCGAGTCTTTTTCCGAGTGGCAGGCAGTGATTTGTGGGGTACCGCAGGGATCGGTCCTTGGACCCCAGCTATTCACAATATATATTAATGATCTAGACGAGGGAACTAGATGTAATATCTCCAAGTTTGCAGATGACAAAGCTGGGTGGGCGTGTGTGCTGTGAGGAGGATGCCGAGAAACTCCAGTATGATTTGGACAGGTTGGGTGATTGGGCAGATGTATGGCAGATGCAGTATAATGTGGATAAATGCGAGGTTATCCACTTTGGTGGCAAAAACAGGAAGGCAGATCATTATCTGAATGGCAATAGATTGGGAAAAGGGGAAGTGCAATGAGACCTGGGTGTCCTTGTGCACCAGTCGCTGAAGATAAGCATGCAGGTGCAGCAGGCGGTTAAGAAGGCAAATGGTATGTTGGCCTTCATAGCAAGGATGTCTTGCTGCAGTTGTACAGGGCCTTGGTGAGACCACACCTTGAGTATCGTGTGCAGTTTTGGTCACCTTATCTGAGGAAGGATGTTCTTGCCATGGAGGGAGTGCAGCGAAGATTCACCAAACTGAAACCTGGGATGGCAGGAATGACGTATGAAGAGAGATTGGGTCGATTAGGCTTATATTCGCGAGAGTTTAGAAGAATGAGAGGGAATCTCATTGAAACTTATAAAATTCTAACAGGACTAGACAGACTAGATGCAGGAAGGATGTTCCCGATGGCCGGGGAGTCCAGAACCAGGGGTCTAAGGATAAGGGGTAAGCCATTTAGGACTGAGATGAGGAGGAATTTCTTCACCCAGAGAGTGATGAACCTGTGGAATTCTCTACCACAGAAGGCAGTTGAGGCCAATTCATTAAATATATTCAAGAAGGAGTTAGATATATTTCTTAAGGCTAAAGGGATCAAGGGATATGGGGAGAAAGCAGGGACAGGGTACTGAATTTGGATGATCAGCCATGATCTCATTAAATGGCGGAGCAGGCTCGAGGGGCCGAATGGCCTACTCCTGCTCCTATCTTCTATGTTTCTATATAATAGCAAAATACTGCGGATGCTGGAAATCTGAAATAACAACAGAAAATGCTGAGAATACTCAGCAGGCCAGGCAGCCTCTGTGGAGAGAGAAACAGAGTTAAGACTTAATAACTGTTATATCTCCAGCTTTTTCCAGTTCTGATGAAGGGTCCCAGACCTGAAACGTTAACTCTGTTTCTCTCTCCACGGATGCTGCCTGGCCTGCTGAGTATTTCCAGCATTTTCTGTTGTTATTTCTATGTTTCTTTGCAGGGTTGACATGTGAGCGACGGTTTATGAAATGACTGTGGACCTCCAGTGAGGCAGCCATTTGATCCAATTTCTACTGACTGCCTTTTGTTCTTCAATTCAGATCTGGGACACTGGAGGGCAGGAGCGCTTCAAGTCACTGGTGTCCTCCTACTCTAAAGGGTCAGATGGCTGTGTGCTCACATTTGATGTGACCGATCAAGATTCTTTCTATGCCCTGGAAGGCTGGAGGAAAGAGATCCTGGCAAAAATACCTTTGGAATGTGGGGACTACCCTTTCGTAGTTTTAGGCAACAAAATTGATTTAACTGATAGACAGGTAAGTCCTATAGAATCATACAGCACAGAAGGAGGCCATTCGGCCCCGCCATGCCGGTCACACCACTTTGAAAGAGCTGTCCAATTAGTCCCGCTCCCCTGCTCTTTCCCCACAGCCCTGCAAATATTTCTTTTTCAAGTATTTATCCAATTCCCTTTTGAAAGCTACTATTGAATCTGCTTTTGCTGCCCTTTCAGGCAGTGCATTCCAGATCACAACAACTCACTGCATAAAAACATTTCTCCTCATCTCCCCCTTGGCTTTTTTGCCAATTATTTTAAATCTGTGGCCTCTGGTTGCCAACTTAGAACATAAGAACATAAGAAATAGGAGCCTGCTCCGCCATTCAATAAGATCGTGGCTGATCTTCTACCTCATCTCCACTTTCCTGCACTATCCCCGTATCCCTTGATTCCCTTAATATTCAAAAATCTATCGATCTCTGTCTTGAATATACCTCATCGACTGAGCCTCCACAGCCCTCTGGGGTAGAGAATTCCAAAGATTCATCACCCTCCGAGTGAAGAATTTCCTCCTCACCTCAGTTCTAAATGGCCGACCCCTTATTCTGAGACTGTAACCCCTGGCTCTAGACTCCCCAGCCAGGGGAAACATCCTCCCTGCATCTACCCTGCCAAGCCCTGTAAGAATTTTGTATGTTTCAATGAGATCACCTCTCATTCTTCTAAACTCTAGAGAATATAGGCCTAGTCTACTCAATCTCTCCTCAAAGGACAACCCCCGTCATCCCAGGAACCAGTCAGACTCGCCTGCCAATGGAAACAGTTTCTCCCTGTCTACTCTATCTACCCTCTCTCTAACCTTCTCTGCTTTAAGGAGAACAATCCCAGCTTCTCCAGTCACTCCACATAACTGAAGGCCCTCATCCCTGGAACCATTCTGGTAAATCTCCTAAAGTCCTGATGGAGACAGTCAGACTATAAACTTAGACATGTTGTATAAGCAGGAGCACTTTGGCAACAGTAAGTGTTGTTGCTGAGGTATGTGGCGAAGAAGGAAAGTTGCAAGCGCGTTTCATATTTAAGCTTCGGGTTTTTGATTCTCATTATAGAATCAGACCCGCCAAGCAATGTTCCCTTTCATTTATTTTGGGTGCGTGGCCCCTTTCACTGGCTGCGAGGCCCATTCAAATTTCTGCGCACACGCGGTTTTTCCGTTATAATGTTGGTGAGCAGCCTGCGCGGGAACATTGCCTCCAAGTCCAACCCAATGGAACAGTCTGTTTATTTGACAATTACCAGTAAAGGGGCCTGGATGTACCTCTCTGTCTGAAAGTTATTATCATTTGTGTTCATTTTGATCATAACATTATGGCCCAGAAATTCGAGTCCCAACGCGTGAGTTCGGACGGAGTACTCACGCGTGGACCCGATGGAAGTGCCAGAATCTTGCATGCACTACGCATGCGCGGGAAACCGGCACTTCCGATCCTCTGAACCAAGGGGTTCAGAGGTCGAACGCGTGCGCGCGGGAGTCTGCGCGTGCGCGTTGAACTTCCTTTTTTTTATCAGGTTTTAACGTGCGGGTAATTCTGTACATTTTAGAAATGTAAAAAGCAGCCGTAAGGACTTCATTTTCAAAGGTAAGTGGTCAATTATTTAAAATTCAAACATTTTTTCCACAGGTTTTTTACTTTTAAATACTTTAAAGCAAGGTAAGTTTATTTTTAGCCCCGTTTTTTTATAAAATTATTTCTTTCAAAAATTTAAATTTTTGTTTAAAATAGTTATTTAATGTCATTTATAGTTTATTTACAAAGTATGTTTTTTTTAAATTTATTTGAAGGTAAAGTACAGTTTTACAACCTCAGCATTTATACGTTTTGACAGGTCTATCTGTCAAGACTTATGAATGGAGCATTCCCTGCTCCGATTGGCTGCCTGTTGCTCACGTGATCCCAGGGGACGCTTCGCACTAACTACGCCCCTGGGACACGCCAGCATAGCGCGCCGGCCTCTGGGACAGGCCTCGGCGAGGAATTCCACGCAGGCCAAGAGGTCAACTGCTGACGCGCTAGGTAAGTGTAGGTTGGGGGCTTGCACCCGCGGGAAGCCCCCAACCCGAATTTCTGGGCCAATATTTTATTCTTCTAGCCACGCACAAAGTATAGAAGTAATTGTAAGGCAGTGTGTTTAATACCTGGGACTTCTGCTTTGCAGAGAAAATACCTATTTTCTAACTACTTATTTATTTGATCATTGCCGTGGTGGGCGGCTCGGTGAAATCACCTCAGTGGGAAATAAAAGTAATTGTTTTTAGCCACATTCAGCTGACTCTGTGCCTGATTTGGGGTAGAGAGAGAGAGGGAGGGAGACTGTAGAAGAAGGAAAGGATGAAACAGTGCAGGGCTTCCGTTCGAACCGGCTAGATTTGTCGTGACTCCCCCTGTGGCACCTCTGCTGTCCTTGAACCAGCCAGTAGGTGGTGCACAAGGGCAGCACTGCGTGACCCACCTTCTGCTGTTCGTACTGGTTCCTCCAGCAGAGGGCACACTTTCTCCATCAGGCGGCCTCGTTGACAGCAGGAGGATTCTGTGCACAGAACTGAAGGAGAGATTCAGCCTCCATCCACCGTCTCTCGCATTCCCTTACACTCAGGAAAGAACACGGGTAGCAAACCGCCACCAGTGTGAGAAACTATATGATGCATCAGCCTTCCAAATACTCTCGACTTACATAGAGTTGCATCGAGACTACAGCACAGAAACAAGCCATTCGGCCCAACTAGTCTATTTATGCCCTACACGAGCCTCCTCCCACCCCTCTTCATCTCACCCCATCAAGATATCCTTCTATTCCTTTCTCCCTCATGTACTTGTCTAGCTTCCTCTTAAATGCATCTCTGCTATTTGCCTCAACCACTCCCTGTGCTAGTGAGTTCCACATTCTCACCACTCTCTGGGTAAAGAAGTTTCTCCTGAATTCCCTATTGGATTTATTAGTGACTCTCTTATATTCATAGCCCCCAATTTAGCTTTTGCTTTTATTTGTGATACTCCTGTTTTTAATGAAAATTATTCGAACGGTTTCCCTGCAAAGAACTAACTGACAGGCAGGGCTGATATCCTATTTTTGTTAAAGTTTGTTTAGTTGATTTTTTTTTTTGTGTTCCGTTGCCCCATTTTTGTCCGCTTGTCTTCTGAAGATGTTGATTCCTTGCTGGAGTTTGGTTCCGTGGACACGGGTACCTCAGCTAGTTAGTTATGTGTGAGCATCGGCACTGGGGTGTTGTCGGGTTTCTTGGGCCCGTCCGTCGTGACCTGCAGCCAATTCTCCCCCCCCCCCGTTACCCTCAGACATTGGAGTGGGAACCCTTCCGCGGCCTCTTGCATTGTTCCACGGAAGCTCACCGTAAACTCGAGGAACATATCGATATTGAGTTCAACAATTACAGATCATAACCTCGGCCCCTATTACATTTTTATATTTTTTATCCACACTTTTGGTTTGTGCCTTTTCCTTTCCTCTCTCTCCCACACGGCAGCTGTCTTTCACTCTGCCAGCGCATTTCACACTTCATCTAGAGCCATTGTTTGTTTCTTTACCTGTCCTATTACTATCTCGTCTCGCCTTGAATATCTCTTAATGTCTCTTCTTTCATCCCCTCCCCCATTTCCCAGCCCCCAAACTGCCTTTTGTTTCATTTCCTGCCTTTTCTCTCAGTCCTGACGAAGGGTTTCGACCCGAAACGTTGACCCTGTTTCTCTCCCCACGGATGTTGCCCTGGCCTGCTGAGTTTTTCCAGCGTTTTCTGTTGTTATTTGGGAACCCTTTGTTGATTTTCCACGGAAGCCAGTTGTCGCGTTCCTAACACCGCATGAGCTGATTCAGTACAAGACCAGGGGAGGATGGAACCTGGGACCTCCTGGGTCTTCATGACTCAGGTACTCACTCGTTAAATGCACCAAGCCCTTGGGAAGCACTCTTGTGGAGCTTTAATTCACAATATGCTGCAGCGTATAACTCATCCTCGTGTTCATAGGATTACATCGGATATACGGCACAGAAACAGGCCATTCGGCCCAACCAGTCCATGCCGGCATTTATGCTCCACTCGGGCCTCCTCCCGTCTTTCCTCATCTAAATCTATCAGCTAACCCTCTATTCCCTTTTCCCTCATAAGCTTGTCCAGCCTCCCCTTAAATGCATCGATACTATTCGCTTCAACCACTCCCTGTGGTAGCAAGTTCCACATTAGATAGTGGATTGGCGGTTAGGATCAGATCAGCCATGATCTTATTGAATGGCGGAGCGGGCTCGAGGGGCCGATTGGCCTACTCCTGCTCCTATTTCTTATGTTCTTATTCTCACCACTCTCTGGGTAAAGAAGTTTCTTCTGAATTCCCCGTTGGATTTCTTGGTGACTATCTTATATTGTTCGAATCCCTTCATAACCTCGCCCCTCCCTATCTCTGCAACCTCCTCCAGCCCTCAGCCCATGAGAACTCTGCGTCCCTCCAACTCTGGCCTCTTGTGCCTCTCCCTCCCTCCCTTCCTTCACCCCACCATTAGCGGACGTGCCATCAGCCATCTAGGTCCTAAGCTGCGGAATTCCCTCCCCAGACTTCTTCGCCTCTTCGCCTCTCCACCTCTCCTCTTTTAAGACCCTGCTTAAAACCGACCTCTTTGATCAAGTGTTTGGTCAGCTGCCCTACTGCCGTTGGCTTGGTCTCCAGAGTTGTCTGATTACACTGCTGTGAAGCTCCTTGGGACGTTTTACTCCATTAAAGATGCTATATAAATATACGTTACTGTTGCTGTACAAATTACAAGCTAAAGGAAATTACACTGTTAACCATAGATTAAGACCATCCCGAAAGCCTTCGCATTCCTTTTTGTTAGGGGAATAATGTTTCAGATGTTTTCTCTTTGAACCATTTTTTGCACCTTGGGTCTCCGCCACCTTTCTCACTCGATGTGCTGGGCAGATGGTCTGCACCGAGACCTCCACTGCAGCCGCTCTGTAAATGGCTACAGGGAGTGAAAGAAACTTGAGGTCATTGTCCCACTCTCCATCTCTGCTTTCATTTGAAAGGAAGAATTTCCATTTATATTGCGCCTTTCATGACTTCAGGACATCCCAAAGTGCTCTACAGCCAAGCAAGGTCACTGTTGTAATGTAGGAATCGCAGCAGCCAATTTATGCACCGCAAGCTCCCACAAACAGCAATGTGATAATGACCAGATCATCTGTTTTAGTTGCTGGTTGAGGGATAAACATTGGCCAGGACACTTGGGAGAACTCCCCCGCTCTTCTGCGAACAGTGCCATGGGATCTTTTACGTCCACCTGAAAGGGCAGACGGGGCTTCGGTTTAACGTCTCATCCGAAAGACGGCACCTCTGACAGTGCGGCACTCCCTCAGCACTGCACTGGGAGGGTCAGCCTTGATTTTTGCTCAAGTTGCTGGAGTGGGACTATGAACCCCTGATCTTTGCACTCCGGTATGCCCCTCCCCCCAGACAAACCTGTTTGTTCTTGGTTCTGACTTCAGTGGAGCCTCGATATAGTGATTATCATTAATCATTACAAGATATCCATTATTCTCCAGTCTAAATGCTTTGTTTAAATTGAACCATAACTCCCCGAAACAGGCATACACGTAAATATGCACCTTGGGCAGGTGTGGTCAATGTACTAAGACTCCTAGGATTCTTCCAGCTCCATCCTCAGCTATGTCAACATAATTCTTAACTGTTGTCTAGATTTCCTTTCTTTGTGCAGCACTTTACACTTGTCTGCTTTAACTGTCATCGGCAATGGTCCTGCCCACTTACATATCTTGCCCAATTCATTTTTAGATATTTATGCATGGAATATGCTGACCCAGGATATGCTGCTTTGTTGGTTGGAAAGAAAAGAATGACTATGAGAGACGGAGGGACTCGTTGAGGGACTGCCTCTTCCCTGCTAGGGGGCTTACCCTCCAACAACAAAAACATTCATTTATATAGTGCCTTTAACACAGCCAAGGCACTTAACAGGAACGTAATCGACAAAATTTGACACCGACACATAGAGATATTAGGACAGGTGACCAAAAGCTTGGCAAAAGAGGTCGGTTTTAAGGAGCGTCTTAAATGAGGAGAGAGGCGGAGAGGTTTAGGGAGGGAATTCCAGAGCTTAGGGCCCAGGCAGCTCAAGGTATGACCACCAATGATGGAGCGAAGGAAATCGAGGATGTTCAAGAGGCCAGAATTGGAGCAACGCAGAGATCTTGGAGGGGTTGGGGGGCTGGAGGAGGTTACAGAGATAGGGAGGGGGGTGAGAGCCCATGGAGGGATTTGAAAACAAGGATGAGAATTTTAAAATCTTCGCATTGCCGGACCAGAAGCCAATGTAGGTCAGCGAGCATGGGGGGGTGCGGGTGATGGGTGACTGGGACTTTGAGCGAGTTGGGATACGGGCAGCAGAGTTTTGGATGAGCTCAGGTTTACGGAGAGTGGAAGATGGGAGACTCTCGGTTCTTGTTAAAAATGGGTTGGGTTTTTTTGGGGGGGAATTTGAGCTCCATTTTCTTTTGATTTCTCTAACTGAGTGACTTCATTGAACAATCATCTCACTGAACGCCCTCTACTGGGCTGCAGTGGTATCACAGTAGACATGTGAGCGCTAGGAATTCTCAGTTAGTGAAAGTCTAAAAGGAATGTTGCCACTGCGTTGGTGAGTTGTCAGACAGGCTATGTCCCTGTGATAACCAGGAAGACTCTTCTCAGACCCTAGTACGATAGCAAAATACTGCAGATGCTGGAAATCCGAAATAACAACAGAAAATGCTGGAAAAACTCAGCAGGCCAGGCAACATCCGTGGAGAGAAAATAGAGTCAACGTTTCGGGGCAAACCCTTTGTCTTGACAAACAGTTGACGCCTTCATTCGGCTTTCCTTCGTTCATTATTTAGACAAGGCCTTAGTCCATTTAAAACAGAGAGGACAAGGTCTGCATTAACATTACGGGGAGAGGAATGTCATACAAACAGGTTAAGTGCCTGACCACTAGTATGGGCAACATTAATTGCTAGCCATCCATCTGCTGTGCTGCACTGGTGATACCATGACCCGACACTCGCGGCTCTCACAGGCAGCCCTCGATTTCCCGAGATGCGGTTTCCCCTGTAAAGGTTGCTCCCACCTGAGAGTGTCAGATTCTGGAATTGGCCCCAACTCTAAACTTTTGCAGTGCAGCTTAAAAAAACACACATCTGAAGAGAGATCGTTGTCCCCTTAGGCCGACACTCCAGCGCAGTACTGAGGGAGAGCTGTGCTGCCGGAGGTGCCGTCTTTCGGATGAGACTTCAAACTGGGGGGGGGGGGGGGGGCCCTGCCTGCTCTCTCAAGTAGACATAAAAGATCCCATGGCACTATTTGGAGTTCTGACCAATACCTATCCCTCAACCAACATCTGTAAAACAGATTATCCGGTCATTATCACATTGCTGTTTGTGGGAGCTTGCTGTGCGCAAATTGACTTCATTACGACAGTGACTACACTTCAAAAAATACTTCATTGGCTGTAAAGCACTTTGGGATGTCCTGAGGTTGTGAAAGGCGCTATAGAAATGCAAGTCTGTATTTTGTTCTTTTTGGGCAAATGAAGTTATGTGCCACTTTTGTCACAATGACATTATGCCCAGAATTTCTGACTCAAATACGCACATTGATAGATTGACATAAAGTGGTGCATGAAACACTTGTCAGAGATGCCCCTGTCCCTTTAAATGCCCCAGTACCACCAGCATGGTCCCTGTCCCTTTAAATGCCCCAGTACCACCAGCATGGTCCCTGTCCCTTTAAATGCTCCAGTACCACCAGCATGGTCCCTGTCCCTTTAAATGCCCCCAGTACCACCAGCATGGTCCCTGTCCCTTTAAATGCCCCAGTACCACCAGCATGGTCCCTGTCCCTTTAAATGCCCCCAGTACCACCAGCATGGTCCCTGTCCCTTTTAAATGCTCCAGTACCACCAGCATGGATGCCAATGAATTGCCTTGTCAGCTGTGTCAGACTTTGGAATATCAGCTCAAAAATGCCTGAAAATTCTGATGTTGCCCTTCAGTGACATGACCCGGTTAAAGCCTTATGTCCACTCTCTCGATTGGCTGAACGGTGGCTCTTTTTCCAACCAGTTAGGAACCGAGTTTGGGAGACGTATCTCAACAGTTCCCAGAATGTCGTGCAGGCCAGGCCAGGCACAGGCACAAAGCCAACTTCGGGTTTTCAAATAAATAGGCGGCTAACCTTGTAGACCCTGACTCTGCCGTTGTGCTCGCATTTGTGATCATTCCTGCTTTTCCTCTCACTCTTGCAGGTTACAAGCGATGAGGCAGAAGCTTGGTGCATGGCTCAAAACATTCCTTACTTCGAAGTGAGTGCAAAACAGGGTACCAATGTGGACCACGCCTTCGAGAACCTCGCCAGAAATGCTCTGTCGCAGGTAAAGATTGCATCCGTTATTTAAAACAAAAAAAAAAATCACTTTTTTTCCCAAAAGAGACAAAGGCCCAGAATTTGCTGGGGCAATAACGGCGAGTTTAATGTGCCCGCCGTTATTGGTGTGTAAATAACCCAGCAGTTTGTGGCGAGGAAGAGCTAGCCCGTGAGTTGCCAATCGCCACATGTTGCTGGATGATTTGCATTGCTCCGCCTTGTACAGGGCCTTGGTGAGACCACACCTTGAGTATTGTGTGCAGTTTTGGTCACCTTACCTGAGGAAGGACGTTCTTGCCATGGAAGGAGTGCAGCGAAGATTCACCAGGCTGATACCTGGGATGGCAGGAATGACGTATGAGGAGAGATTGTGTCGATTGGGCTTATACTCACTGGAGTTTAGAAGATTGAGAGGGGATCTCATCGAAACCTATAAAATTCTGTCAGGCCTGGACAGACTAGATGCAGGAAGGATGTTTCTGATGGCCGGGGAGTCCAGAACCAGGGGTCATAGTCTAAGGATAAGGGGTAAGCCATTTAGGACTGAAATGAGGAGGAATTTCTTCACCCAGAGAGTGGTGAACCTGTGGAATTCTCTGCCACAGAGGGCGGTGGAGGCCAGTTCATTAAATATATTCAAGAAAGAGTTGGATATATTTCTTGAGGCTAAAGGGATCAAGGGATATGGGGAGAAGGCAGGGACAGGGTACTGAATTTGGATGATCAGCCATGATCTCATTGAATGGCGGAGCAGGCTCGAGCGGCCGAATGGCCTACTCCTGCTCCTATCTTCTATGTTTCCCCGAACGTGGGAGTTCGCCTTCAACCCGCGCGCGAGTTTCAAGAAACCGCTGTTTTTGCGCATTTAATCGCCCGTCAAACTCGCCACAGAAAGTTAGGGCTGGTACTTAACAGCGTAAGCACCTTTTTCAATTAGGACATTTATGTTCCTGCAATGCCACTCAACCTCTCCGGCCCAGAAAAGGAACAATTGAAACTGTGGAATCACATTCCAACAGGTAGTAAATTGTTCTTCGAGAGTTTAAATTTAAATATTTTTCTTACTTTTCCTTTCTGCCTCTTTTTTGTCTCTCTTAATCCAACATTTTCTTTCCCTCCTTATTTCTCTTTAGGTATTTAATTTGGCTCTAATTCACCCTATTTCCTTCTCCGTCGTTCCTCTGTCTCTTTCTCGATCCTTAAATCTCATTGGTCAAGGAGACTGTTGGTCCCGTCGTTTCCCAAGTTCCCAGACGCCCCGTTGCCCTCGCTGCGCCATTATCAGCTCGCACTTCCAGCAATTTGCAGGGCAAAAAATTGTTTTAGCTGAAGAGTGAGGGAAAAAGTCTCTCAAACCTTACAGGCTGCAAGATGCCCCACTCCGGCAATTTCTGGACCATTCTGTCTTCATGTCCCATAACATGCCAAGGAAAACAAACACGGTGGGGATACTTCAGGAGATCAGGCAGCATCTGTCGGGAAAAACACGAGATTGTTGACGTTTCAGGTATATCATCTTTCTCAGTACATGTCTTGTGATTTGGCGAGGTGACCTTTTGAGGGTCTCCAGCATTTTCAGTTTTGTTTCAGATTTCACCCCCCTCCCCAACCTTTTCTCCACCCCTGTCCCGATGGCCGTTGACTCGTGTTGAGAGTTCAGTTCCCACTGGGGCTGGTAGCCCACCGGGACGTCACCCGAATGGGCATTCTTCGCGTTGCGGGTGTGGACAGTAAAGGGGGGCCATTCCATGAGTGAGACCTGCCCGTCATACCCGCGCCCACTTGGCAGTGCATATCAGAACCTTGGGCGTGTGCTGCCCATGGTCGGAAAGTCATTCGAGTACAGGAGCAAGGATGTCTTGCTGCAGTTGTACAGGGCCTTGGTGAGACCACACCTTGAGTATTGTGTGCAGTTTTGGTCGCCTTATCTGAGGAAGGATGTTCTTGCCATGGAGGGAGTGCAGCGAAGATTCACCAGACTGATACCTGGGATGGCAGGAATGACGTATGAAGAGAGGTTGGGTTGATTGGGCTTATATTCGCTAGAGTTTAGAAGAATGAGAGGGGATCTCATTGAAACTTATAAAATTCTAACAGGACTAGACAGACTAGATGCAGGAAGGATGTTCCCGATGGCGGGGGAGTCCAGAACCAGGGGTCACAGTCTAAGGATAAGGGATAGGCCATTTAGGACAGAGATGAGGAGGAATTTCTTCACCCAGAGAGTGGTGAACCTGTGGAATTCTCTACCACAGAAGGCAGTTGAGGCCAATTCATTAAATATATTCAAGAAGGAGTTAGATATATTTCTTAAGGCTAAAGGGATCAAGGGATATGGGGAGAAGGCAGGGACAGGGTACTGAATTTGGATGATCAGCCATGGTTTCATTAAATGGTGGTACAGGCTCGAGGGGCCGAATGGCCTACTCCTGCTCCTATCTTCTATGTTTCTATGTCATGGCCATCGCTGCCCCCACCCACTGCTTTAATGTGCGTTGCTGCGGGGATGGGTGGGTGGGGTGAAGGGTGGCCCACCACTGTTAGCACAGACTCATAAAATCAGCCTTCAACTGTCAGGAGTCCCCTCCGCCAAGGACAGAGTCGCACCCAAACCCGATCCTCTCCTCTTCCACCCAGCTCACTTTCTAGCAGGGGTGGGGTGGGGTGGGGGGGTCACTGAATAATAATGAGAAGCTGAAATCTGGTCTTTTTCGCTCCCTAGTGCAAAAGGTGTTGAGACCAACTGTAGCACACACTAAAACGAACTCAGCGCAGACTAGGGATAAACCTAGGATGGTCCTGCTCTGCAGAGATCAGTACCACCCATGCCTACCACTGAGACACCTGAAGGAGTGGCAATTTCTTTTGTTTGAGGCTGAATTAAAATAAAACCGCGTGAAGCATCAAAACTGAGAGATCTGGCAGTGGAGCGCGCAAAATTAATGCCCCATCAAAAACTCGTCCTCCATTGTAAATTCACTGATCCCACACCCCCACCAAGCAGGAAGACACAGTCGAAGGGAGCACGGGTCGGAGATGGGGTTTGCTAGACTGTAACACCGAGCCTTTGACGCACCCTCCCCCCCCACCCCCGCTCCATTCGGGGGCAGGGCAGCAGACGCCTGTAGAAATCTGTTCCCTCCCTCATGCCTCAAATGTGCCACCTGATGGGCCAGTTCACCCTACTCACCTGCTTCTTGTCGGCCGACACACTCCCGCCCACTGACGAACACACACCACACAGAAAAATGGCACTGCACTTCGCTCCTACCTCATGGTATGATGTCAGTGTTTCTCGCCGTCCAGCAGAGCAGAACATTTTGCACTGTTAAGAACACACCATCTCAGTGCCATTGTTATGCCAGCAGAGTTATTCATGTCTGACATCAGATTAATGTGGCAATGAAACTGTAGCTCTCTCAAGTGTTGCCTTTGCGGCGTAACTCATTCAATTTAGCTAATAGAATGTGTTTGTGTGTGAGGCCCTGTTAAAAATGAACACCGCTCCACAGTGGTAATTTTGAGAGGCTTCACTCTTGGCGCAGGGCCTTGCTTGATGCCAACTGTGGTCAGAGGTAGGGTTGAAAAAATATAGCCCTGATCCTCCGACCCACACTGTAGTTTCTGTGCACATTCTCGCCCTCTTTATCCCCCCCTCTTAGTTCCACAGACAGTGACTGCCCTCCTGTGCTTCACCCAACCGTGATCTGTGAACCTAGATTGTGGGAGTCAATGGCTTGTCTGGTCATGAGGAACATCACAGCTACAGATCTTTCCCCCACCCAAAGTCTTTACACGTTGGGAACACTGGATAGTGACCTGCAACGCCTATTACCCCTTCCCCCATCCCACTGTACGTCGAGCTGAGAACCACGCATATCTCTGAGTCTAAATCAATAGTGTAAAGATAATCAGGGCTCAAGTATGAAATTATTATCACTCTTAAGAAAGTACTTTGATATTTCCACAGAAAAGTAGAACCAATTCATGCCCGAGGTGATTGAAACACGGGTTATAGTCACACCTTGTTCAACACGGAAAGCACAATTCAGCGTGGCACCGCCCCGCACACAATAATACACCTTAATGTGTCACACTGCTTGATAAACCTTTCATAATAAACGGTTACCTTGGTACAAAGGAATACACTTGGCCACGCTTTTTAAGTTGAATATAAATGGGACTTATCAGTAATGTGAAGGCACCTATACATGGTGTACTTTTAAAATGATGCCTCCGTGAAACAGGAGACTGCAGAGAGCACTTGACAGACTCCCCTACATCACTGAAAAGTTCCATTTATTTCATTTTTTTTTTAAATGATGAACGAAGATCCTAGCAGATCACGCCGTATAATTTGGGGCAGAGCTAGCCCCGCCCCTCCCCCCTGCCGCACCCCGACCCCTGCTCATGCTTTTTAAATTTTAGATGAATCTCTCTGTCTTGCAGTCATGCGTCGAGCTTTACTCTGTAACGCTGCCTCCCTGTCTATAATAGCCCAAGCGGGAGAGCAACATTTCCTCCGATTAGAGCTGAACAGGGAGTGCCAAAAGCCATTAGAGAGAGCTGCGAACTTGCCTGTTAACAGGGTGGCACAAGAAGGAAGCAGAATATCCTTCGAAATGGCCCCTGCCGGTAAACCTTGGCTCACATGTTGGCTGTGGTATCAGTGAGACAGAACATGTAACTGGAATGTTTCCTGAGCTGCAGAATTAATCAGGAGTTGTGGTGCGATACTAAGTGTGGGAGTAGTTCTGTTTAGAAACTGTAACTAAAGCAGATCTATCTACTAACCTTCTTTTCCTGGATTGTGTCATTTTTTTGGACTGCATTCCATTTTTACACAATTTTTGAAATTCTTCTTAAAGGGGAAGGGAAGTCCAAGAGGAGCACTTTTCATTCAAAGTACAACCCAACTATGTAGCACATATAATATCAGCCCAAGTGTCAGCTACTGCCCCAATGCTCCCTTGCCAAAGCCCTTTGTGTTGCTACATCTCCCTTCATCTTACACAACCATACAAAATTGACGGGCAGGGAAAGACCAGTTGGTCCATCAAGCCTAGCCCACACCTGGGGGTGTACTATGGGCCCCCAAACAGTCAGGGGGAGATAGAGGAACAGATATGTAGGCAAATCTCAGAAAAGTGCGAAAATAATAGGGTAATAATAGTGGGGGATTTCAACTTCCCCAATATTAATTGGGATAGTCAGAGTGTGAAAGGCTTAGAGGGTGCAGAATTCTTAAAGTGCATCCAGGAGAGCTTTTTGAGCCAACATGTAGAAAGTCCTACAAGAGAGGGGGCGATACTGGACCTAATTCTGGGGAATGTAGCCGGGCAAGTGGTGGAAGTGTCAGTAGGAGAGCATTTTGGCGACAGTGACCATAATTCAGTGAGATTTAAGGTGGTCATGGAAAAAGACAAAGACGGCCCGGAAATAAGGGTTCTAAATTGGGGGAAGGCCGATTTTAATATGATAAGGCAGAATCTGGCCAAAGTGGACTGGGAGCAGCTACTTATAGGAAAATCCACATCAAAACAGTGGGAGACTTTCAGAAGGGAAATAGAGAGAGTACAACGCCAACATGTTCCTGTAAAGGTCAAGGGTGGGACCAACAAGCAAAGGGAACCTTGGATGACAAGGGATATACAAAAATGCATTAGAAATAAAAGGGGGGCTTTTGGCAGTTACAAAAGACTAAAGACGGAAGAAGCCCTAGAGGAGTATAAAAAGTGCAGGGGCATACTAAAAAAAGAAATTAGGAGGGAGAGGAGGGGCCATGAAGTAACACTGGCGAGCAAAATAAAGGAAAATCCTAAGATGTTTTATAAGTATATTAAGGGCAAGAGGATAACCAGGGAAAGGGTAGGGCCCATTAGGGACCAAAGTGGCAATCTGTGTGTAGAGCCAGATGATGTAGGCGGGGTTTTAAATGAATTTTTTGCATCTGTGTTCACTATGGAGAGAGACGATGCAGACATAGAAATCGGGCAAGGGGACTGTGACATACTTGAACATATTAGCATCGAGAGGGAGGAGGTGCTAGCGGTTTTAGCAGGCCAAAAAGTGGATAAATTCCCAGGCCCGGACGAGATGTATCCCAGGCTGCTGTGGGAGGCAAAGGAGGAGATTGCAGGGGCTCTGACACAAATTTTCAGAACCTCTCTGGCCACAGGGGATGTACCAGAGGACTGGAGAACAGCTAATGTAGTACCATTATACAAGAAGGGTAGCAGGGATAAACCAGGGAATTACAGGCCAGTGAGCCTAACATCTGTGGTAGGGAAATTATTGGAAAAAATTCTGAGGGACAAAATTAGTCTCCACTTGGAGAGGCAAGGATTAATCGGGGATAGTCAGCATGGCTTTGTCAAGGGTAAATCATGTCTGACAAATCTGATTGAATTTTTCGAGGGGGTGACTAGGGGGGTGGACGAGGGAAATGCTGTGGATGTGGTTTACATGGACTTCAGTAAAGCTTTTGACAAAGTCCCGCATAGGAGACTGGTCAAGAAGGTAAGAGCCCATGGGATCCAGGGTGCCTTGGCGCGTTGGATCCTAAACTGCCTGAGTGGCAGGAGGCAGAGGGTGATGGTCGAAGGTTGCTTTTGTGACTGGAAGCCTGTGTCCAGTGGGGTACCTCAGGGATCGGTGCTGGGTCCCTTGTTGTTTGTGATCTACATAAATGATTTGGATGAGAATGTAAAAGGTATGATCAGTAAGTTCGCAGATGACACGAAAATTGGTGGGGTGGTAAATTGCGAGGAGGAAAGCCTCAGGCTACAGGACGATATAAACGGGTTGGTCAGATGGGCGGAAAAGTGGCAAATGGAATTTAACCCTGAAAAGTGCGAGGTGATGCATTTTGGACAGACAAATAAGGCAAGGGAATACACAATGAGTGGTAGGACCCTAGGAAGTACAGAGGGTCAGAGGGACCTTGGTGTACATGTACATAGATCCCTGAAGGCAGCGGAACAGGTAGATAAGGTGGTTAAAAAGGCATATGGGATACTTGCCTTCATTAGCCGAGGCATAGAATATAAGAGCAGGGAGGTTATGATGGAGCTGTACAAAACGCTGGTGAGGCCACAGCTGGAGTACTGTGTGCAGTTCTGGTCGCCTCACTATAGGAAGGATGTGATTGCTTTGGAGAGGGTGCAGAGAAGATTCACCAGGATGTTACCTGGGATGGAGCGCCTCAGCTATGAAGAAAGACTAAACAGGCTGGGGTTGTTTTCCTTGGAGCAAAGAAGGCTGAGGGGGGACCTGATTGAGGTGTACAAAATGATGAGGGGCATAGATAGGGTAGATAAAGAGGAACTTTTCCCCTTAGTAGGGGGGTCAATAACAAGGGGGCATAGATTCAGGGTAAAGGGCAGGAGATTTAGAGGGGATTTGAGGAGGAACTTTTTCACCCAGAGGGTGGTTGGAATCTGGAACTCACTGCCTGAAAGGGCGGTAGAGGCAGGAACCCTCACAACATTCAAGAAGCATTTGGATGAGCACTTGAAATGCCATTGCATACAAGGCTATGGACCAAATGCTGGAAAATTGGATTAGACTGGACAGGGATGGATGGGCGGCGCAGACACGATGGGCCGAAGGGCCTCTTTCTGTGCTGTAAAACTCTATGACTCTATGACTCTGACCATGTTGGCTGGAGATTCCCTCTTCCCTCCCTCTCTCGCAGCCAAGTAATCTCCTGGGAGCCGCAAAAGTAAGAGAAAAAACCCAGGGCCAATAAGGGAAAAAATACTCAGGAAAATTCCTCTCTGACTCCCCCAGTAGATCAAAACCAGTCCAGGAGATCACCTGGGCCAATTGTTGTCTATAAAGATACTTATCTTCAAAGCCCACCTCTTCATGCATACTTGTTGTCCCTTCCACTAAGTCTTTCCTCGCGCCTGCTCATGTCTGCTTCCCCCTCTTGTGAAGTGTCTTATTAAAAAAAAAGCAAGCTGCTGTTGCAGGAAGATGGGGTGGAGGGCTCCTTTGCCAGATTGGTGTAAGGATCCAAGGTGAAAGTGAGTTTGAACGGTCTCCATCCAGTTCCTAGGAGGATACACAACTGGCACTAAACTGATCATCTCATTCAGAGAGGCTGCAAGGTGACAAATGCAGCAAACAGAAGATTTTCACAAAAGACAGTCCGGCTCTGAGGTCAGGGCTCAGGAACATTGTCAGGACAGAATAGAGGAAGCCTTAGCTTAGCACCTGACTGTGCTATAACAGGAGTGCTTGACAGTAACACTTTATTGTTAAAAACATAAGAGCGGGAGTAGGCCATACGGCTCCGCCATTCAATACGATCACGGCTGACCTTCGACCTCAACTCCACTTTCCCACCCGATCTCCATACCCCTTGATTTCCCCGAGGGTTCAAAAATCTATCGATCTCAGCCGTGAATATACTCAACAAAAGTGTTCAAAATGGAACATGGTCCATTCCCCAGCACTAAAATCCTTCACCATGATGAGTACGACAGTCACAATTGCAGTCCTCCATCCAAGGGACAAGCGTATAATTTGTGGCTTAGCTGGAGAAAAGCAATTACAGTTTTCATCGGTTGCCTACATGGTCCTTCCTTTGGAGCACCTGTGTTTCTGAAACTGTGTTACCAGTGACACTGACACTGCCTCTGCAAATCCGGACATCCTAACATGGCCGATGCTGGTGCTAGCATGAGGTTTGCCTTTGATCTGGTTGGGGGGATTTGGTGCCCAGTAACTTAGTGATGGAGCATGCATGGATCTACCAGGGCCCTCTAATGGCAGAAGGGAGGCGAGTGCCTGACACTTGGTGGTGTAGGGACATGGTGTATGTTGTCTTGCCCCGGCAGAGTTGGCGGACGATCACTGTGGGGAATGCAGCACTTTCCATTTCAGGCAACTAGTGTCTGTGTATCCATACTTGGCAGTATAGTGGTCAGTTTTGTTCATTTTCCCCCATAATAGTGATAATATTCAAGACTAGTCAACGTTACACCAACGTCTGCCCTCTCGGGTGGACATAAAAGATCCCATGGCGCTATTTTGAAGAGGAGCAGGGGAGTTATCCCCGGGGTCCTGGAAAATATTTATCCCTCAACCAACATCACTAAAAACAGATTATCTGGCCATTATCACATTGCTGTTTGTGGGAGCTTGCTGTGCACACATTGGTTGCCACGTTTCCTACATCACAACAGTGACTACACTTCAAAAGTGCTTCATTGGCTGTAAAGCGCTTTGAGACGTCCTCAGGTTGCAAAAGGCGCTGTAAAAATGCAAGTTCTTTTTATTGAGAGATTGGGCTGCAATCTGCAATTTCAACTTCACAAATTTCCACGTTTTGCTCCTTTGATCCTGAAGAAAATCAAAATCTCACTCCAGATTGACATGTTTTCTGTAGAGATGATCGATGTAGATTGACAATGAGTAGCAATGGGTCATTCTCCCCTTCCATCCTTCAGGTAGAGCGTCACCTTGTACAGTTCCTAGAAGCGAGTCATAGGGCAGCAGAGGTTTGGGAAATAGTCTGGGTGACCTTTAGGTTGAACAGGAGGAGAAAGCAATGGGAACAAACCTAAGGGGAGGGGAGCAAAGCAAAACCTGTTTTAACACCTGTCTTGAAACAGGATTGAAGGTTATAAGGATTGGCGTAAATAGAGATGGTGGAATATTGTATGGAATACAATGGCTCCTCAATTACTGGAGCTAGGGAAATATGCCGAGGAAGAAAGTTAGTCTAGGAAGTTAGGTTAGGTAGGGACTTGCCAATTGTATTTGTTTTATCTTTGGGACAGAGGGCAGGGAGAAATTTTGCAGTACCTCTCCTTAAACGATTCCTCTGCTGAGTAGAATCCATGATAGTGTGGACACCCCATCCACCCCCTTAAACATTCACTCCCTCCACCACCAGCACACCATGGCTGCAGTGTGTATCATCTACAAGATGCACTGCAGCAACTCGCCAAGGCTTCTTCGACAGCACCTTCCAAACCCATGACCTCTAGCACCTAGAAGGACAAAGGCAGCAGACGCATGGGAACACCATCACCTCCAAGTTCCCCTCCAAGTCACACACCATCCTGACTTGGAAGTATATCGGGTGTTCCTTCATCGTCGCTGGGTCAAAATCCTGGAACTCCCTCCCTAACAGCACTGTGGGAGTACCTTCACCACACAAACTGCAGCGGTTCAAGAAGGCGGCTCACCACCACGTTCTCGAGGGCAACTAGGGATGGGCAATAAATGCTGGCCTTGTCAGCAACACACACATCCCATGAATGAATTTTTTAAAAAGGATCTCCTGTGAAGGAAACGGTTTTGATGGGCTGAACGGCCCTTTCTCATTGCCTGATTTTTTTTCTTCCTTATTTTTCTGTTGTCACACATTCTTCATAGAGCCTTCATAGTCTATTAGCATGAAGCTTCCTGGCAAACTACTTACATTTGAGTATAAACAACTTTTTTTTCCCCCTTTCTTCCTCCTCAGGATTCAGAAGGGAAAGATTGTTACTTGACAAACTCCATCTCCCTGGGAGACAACAAAATATCAGAGAGACAAAACTGCTGCTGAGACACGTGACTGGATCAGAAGTGGAAAGCCAATGTTTGGTGGCCATTTTCATGCTGCATTGGAGTGTGCTCTGCCTACAACTGTGGTTTTATACAAATATTTATTTTTCTAAACATCAGTGAAACCTGCAGTTCAATTTCCAAACAAATATAATGAGACAATAGTCTTTTTTTTATTCAGAAGGTGCTGCGGATTTGGACTTGTTCCCAAGTACCACTAGTTTTTAATATGAGATACCTTGGTACATTTGTCAGATAGAAAAGACATTCAGAACCTTAAGGCTTGTACTTTGAAAGTTTGAACGATGCCAAGGCTCATTTAATTTGGTACTTGGACACACTTGTGTTTAAACTGACTCAAGCCATGACAGGATATTGCAATTCAACTAGTGTAAATACTGTGGCAACAAGAGCAGGTCAGAGGCTGGGTATTCTGTGGCGAGTGTCTCACCGCCTGACTCCCCAAAGCCTTTCCACACACTTGCCTGGATGACTACAGCTCCAGCAACACTCAAGAAGCTCGATACCATCCAAGACACAGCAGCCCGCTTGATTGGCACCCCATCCACCACCGTAAACATTGACTCCCTCCACCACCGGCGTACCGTGGTTGCAGTGTGTACCATCTACAAGATGCACTGCAGCAACTCGCCAAGGCTTCTTCGGCAGCACCTTCCAAACCCGCGGCCTCTTCCACCTAGAAGGACAAGGGCAGCAGGCGCATGGGAACACCACCACCTCCAAGTTCCCCTCCAAGTCACACACTATCCTGATTTGGAAGTATATCGCCGATCCTTCATCGTCGCTGGGTCAAAATCCTGGAACTCCCTCCCTAACAGCACTGTGGGAGTGCCTTCACCACACGGACTGCAGCGGTTTAAGAAGGCGGCTCACCACCACCTTCTCAAGGGCAATTAAGGGTGGGCAATAAATGCTGGCTTTGCCAGCGACACCCAGATCCCATGAACGAATTTTTGAAAAAAAGTGTGGAATCTCCCTGTGTGGGTGGCGGTGGAGTAAAATCACTCGCAGGCAATGCAGCTTGCAGTACTTTACACTACTTTACACTGCCTTATCACAATTCAACAGGTTATATAGAAGAAGAATGGTCCTAGAAAGCAGATTGCAAGGAAAGAAGTTGTCGTAATCCAAAGTGAAATATATTTTTTAACAAAGATCAGAGGGTTTGTTTTTAGTTAGGCTCTTCACCATGGTTACAACAGAGTCCACATTCAGAAACTATAGTTTTTTATTTCAAAGTAGCCTCACAGCTATACCACAAAACCTCTGCTCTTTGATTTTGCAATTGCTGCCTTGGGTACTTGGAGAACAGATTTAGCTGCAATCCAGCTGTTTTTGTACCCTCTAAAATGTGGCAACATCATTTGGTGGTACAGGTAGGGGCAACAGCACGGTGGCATAGTGGTTAGCACTGTTGCCTCACAGCGCCAGGGACCCGGGTTCGAATCCGGCCTCGGGCTACTGTCTGTGTGGAGTTTGCACATTCTCCCCGTGTTTGCGTGGGTTTTCTCCAGGTGCTCCGGTTTCCTCCCACAGTCCAAAGATGTGCGGGTTAGGATGATTGGCTATGATAAATTGACCCTTAGTGTTAGGGGGATTAAATACGTGGGGTTACGGGGATAGGGTGGGATATGTGTCGGTGCAGGCTCGATGGGCTGAAATGGCCTCTATCTGCACTGTGGGGTTTCTGTGATTCTGTGATTCTGTGAATTGGAATGGGCCGCTCATCTAATTTAGTGGCAGAAACTCATGCAAACTCTTAGTACCAAGCTCCTTCCTTATTGCTTCGACATAATATTTCCCATCTCCGATATAGAGAAGTCAAAGCGACAAATAAAACATTGGTTCTGCAGTATCGCTGCGGCTGGATTTTGGTCTCTGGGAACCTTTTTTCATTATCAATTTTTAAAATTAATTTTGCGTAAAGAAACGACAATATGCATCAAATAAGATCAGCGCCAGTGCTCCTTCAGTCAAAATGTCTTACAGAAGGATGAACAAAAACTGACCGGTTAACACCACTGCCAGTTTCAATTGCTGGCCCCAACATCAAAGGTTGCTGCTAATGCTGAGACAGATGAAGGAGTTAAGGGGATCCACTAATGCATGGCTATATAGATCTGTGAATAAACATCAACTCATTTTGGAATGGCATTCATTATAACACAGTTAGTCGACACAGGGTTAAGTGGAGGGCTGTACTATACATGCACCGTTAATTTAATGGTAATTAAATCATCATGTGTGGGTCTGTTCTATCTGGTTAGTGGATCTAGCATGAGTAAGATTTTAACACAGGCTATTGTAAATTCGGGACAAAGGGAGTTGTGCCATTGTCCAGTTACAGCTATTATATTATAAGGTGTTCAAATATTCATGGAAAAATATGTTTCAAAGGGCTAATGTAATAATTACGTATACTATGACTAAAGAAAATGTTTCGACAACATTGATGACTGTTTTCTCCAATAGATTTTCTGCCATTGTTGGCCCTTATAGTGCCTGATGGGAATCGGGTATTTGCTGAACTGCACAGACTAGATTTTAAGGGGATAATTCGAGCCTAACCTGCCCAACAGGAAACCGAGAGGATTGGATCAGCTGCCCATTTTAACACCCCGCCCAAATTTACTGTCCAATGACTTCAAGTCAATGGAAAGTAAAATTGGGAGGGGGGTGTAAAATGGACGGCTGATCCAATCTCCTCAGTTTCCCCGCCAAGCAGATTGAGTTCAAATTACTCCCATCCCCCAAAGGTCTAAAATGCAATCAGCACTATCCAGAATGTTTTTTTAAATATAACGTTATAGATATACCATGCTCACTGAGGTAAAGGATCAAAGCTGCCGGCAGCTCCAGGAACAAGTGTAAATAGTTCTAAGGACTTCCATGGAGTTGCTGGAGAAGGCATGAATATTTTTTGAATGTCTTTGCTCTCGGACTATCAGCTAATATAAAACAACACTCAGCAGGTCAGGCAGCATCGTGGAGAGAGAAACGGAGTCAACGTTTCAGACTTTCAGCATCCGCAGTATTTTGCTATTGAGCTAATGATATAAGCCTGGAAACTACATTACGCGATATTATCACGTGAATGCTTTTCCTATCCAATTCATTTGCATCCATAAGGTTACGCAGGATATAAGGAGAGCAACATAAAAAGGATAAGGTGCCTACGAGGGACCAGCTAGAATTGTCACTATTTTTCAGAAGGATGCCGAGGATTTCAGGGACTGAGGGGGGGCCATGCTTCACATACATGTTATGTACACAATTGGCTAATGGTGCACTTGCGCAAGGCGAAGCTCATTTCGTGACAAAATAATTATTGATGGTTCCTCAGCATCTTGCAATAATCTGACTGTTCCCTTAAATGAGAGAGCTGCATCTGCTGGAACTGCAGCTTTTAGGTTTGAATGGCCAACCCCGGGTGTTATTTTCACCTTCACCACTTCGGTCGGTCAAATTGCAGAGCGGATCAGCCACCTGATGTAGGACCCGCCCAATTTTCATTTTCATGAAGAATTGAGGTGGGCTCAACAATAGGCAGAAAACTCCCACGGTGAATGTAAAAATGACCCTCCTCCTCCCGCTCACCTCCACCCCACCCCATGGATTCTGTTAGCTTTTAATTCGGACGAACTGGCTTTCTGTTAAAAGTCTAACTATTGCATTAGTCGCATCGCACCAACCTCTTTATTCCTGGACGATTTACCAGGGTAACGCCCAGACATTGCACAATCTCAGACAGCTTACAGATAGGTGGCCAGTGCCCAATGCATTGAGAGACTGTGACATTCATTTGTACTTATTGACTGTAAATATTTTTTCACAAATAAGTGAATAATAGTCCAGTTCATGAGACCAGTGCTTCTCCTAAGTTGACTTAAACAAGATAAGTTGCTGCCTAAACAATACCGCATAATAGTAACTGTTAAGGTCATTATTTTGGCCAAATACTCAGTTGCCGGGAAAACCCAGGTACATGTGGTAATTCCGAACTGTGCAATGTTTGCTTTGGCTGTGCAGGCACAGTACTGTAGTTCTGTGAAAAATAGTGTTGGTCACGGACAAGGAAATCGCTGAATATCTCAATAAATCACTGACTGACTGTTAACTTGATTTTAATTTTCCAAAGTCAAGAGAATATACAAAAATGTTCCAAAAATTGCATTGAAAATATCAAATTTAGAATAGTATGCTGTTACTGTTAATATTTTTTTTCACATTTATCTTATTAACAAATAAAATGTATAGAAATGATTTCCTTTTTTATGAGCCTTTTTTCTTCTGACCGAAGGGGTTCATTTCTTGTGGCAATGTGCTGGCTAATTCAAAAGCAAAATATTGTGGGGGCTACAAATCTTAAATAAAAACAGAAAATGCTGGAAACACTCAGCATAGAATCATAGACTCATAGGGGGAAAAATTTGGTATCGCCCCATTTGGAGCGCCATTATCGGCCGTGTGCAAAGTTTAGCGCCTGGCGCTACTTATCGCCTCCGACGGCAAACTTGGCTTTTATCGCCCCTGGAGGTGATTGGAGCGCTAATCAGGCACTTCACACCTGTCTTAAGGCGCAAAGGCCGAGGCGCTACCTCAGCGCTGGTGAAGCAAGGAAGGGCAAATCAAAATAAACCTGCAAAGTGCTGCTCAGTACTCAAAACTCCTTCACACAGCGTTGAATCTCTCCAGAAGTCTCTCTCAGAATGCGTGGTGCAAAAATGTCACCGACAAAAAAAGGCAGGAAGCGGTCACCTTTAAATAGCGCTCCCCTAGTCCCTTTCTGACAGCATAACGCTCCCCTCAACCTGTCGTTGCTAGCGGCAGGCGGTAAGGCAGGGGGCGCCACTCAATATCCGGTCCGGGGCGTTGCGCACTCGACTGACGTCACAATCTGCCGGCGCAGGAGATCATGGGGGTAGTGTTTAGCGCCGCCACAAAATGTCTAGTTAATTTTGCGAGCGGCGCAAACATTGCCGCGCCCGGGCGCTAGTTGCTTTGCGCCCCATTAGCGCCCTCTTAAGGCGCTAATGGGAGGCGTAAACAACTGAATATTTCCCCCATAGAAATTTACGGCACAGAAGGAGGCCATTCGGCCCATCGTGTCTGTGCTGGCCAAAAAAGAGCTCTCCATCCTAATCCCACTTTCCAGCTCTTGGTCCGTAGCCCTGTAGGTTACGGCACTTCAAGTGCATATCCAAGTACTTTTTAAATGTGATGAGGGTTTCTGCCTCTACCACCCTTGCAGGCAGTGAGTTCCAGACCCCCACTACCCTCTGGGTGAAAAAAGTTCTCCTCAACTCCCCTCTAATCCTTCTACCAATTACTTTAAATCTATGCCCCCTGGTTATTGACCTCTCTGCTAAGTGAAATAGGTCCTTCCTATCCACTCTGTCTAGGCCCCTCATAATTTTATACACCTCAATTAAATCTCCCCTCAGCCTCCTCTGTTCCAAAGAAAACAATCCCAGCCTATCCAATCTTTCCTCATAGCTAAAATTCTCCAGTCTTGGCAACATCCTCACAAATCTCCTCTGTACCCTCTCTAGTGCAATCACATCTTTCCTGTAATGTGGTGACCAGAACTGTACACATTACTCTAGCTGTGGCCTAACTAGTGTTTCTAGCATAACCTCCCTGCTCTTATATTCTATGCTTCGGCTAATAAAGGAAAGTAACTCGTATGCCTTCTTAATCACTTTATCTACCTGTCCTGCTACCATCATGGATCTGTGGACATGCACTTCAGTATCCTACCATTTATTGTGTATTCCCTTGCCTTGTTAGCCCTCCCCAAATGCATTACCTCACACTTCTCCCGATTGAATTCCATTTGCCACTTTTTTACCCATCTGACCAGTCCATTGGTATCTTCCTGCAGTCTACAGCTTTCTTCCTCACTATCAACCACACGGCTAACTTTTGTATCATCTGCAAACTTCTTAATCATGCCCCCTACATTGAAGTGTAAATCATTGATATATATACCACAAAAAGCAAGGGACCTGGTACTGAGCCCTGCGGAGCCCCACTGGAAACAGCCTGCTAGTCACAAAAACACCCGTCAACCATGGCCCTTTGCTTCCTGCCACTGAGCCTCTATGTAGGGAGAAAGGTTAACTCTTTTTCACTCTCCGCAGATGCTGTCTGACCTGGTGAATGTTTCCAGTTTTTAAACACGGGTTAACTCACTTGCATAAAGTTCTTCTGCGTGTTATTTTAATGTTATTATTAACCCATTCCAAGAATCTGGTTAAAACAGCAAGCACAGGAATTTTACATGAACCAGTGTGCTACCAAAGGAAATTAAACCCCACTCATTTTATAATTGACTATTTTGCTTGCCCCTCTGTGAAGCACCTTGGAATGCTTTTCTACATTAGAGGCACTATACAAATGCACGTTGTTGTTGTTGTGACACTGGCGGTGCGGGGGTTGGGATTAGTATTGAATATATTACCACATTCACATGAAGCTCCTTTGCTATTTTAACTAAGACAACTTTAAATGAGTTAACACTTTTCAGGAATTTTTTATGAATGAGGTCATGTATTCTGTAGTACCAGTGGCCCAGACATTCCTGTCAAAATAACAGTGAGGGTAATTATTTATGCACAAATCACACAGCAAGTTCAGGCGAAGGCAGATGCATGATTAAACGCGAAAATCCGGAAGTTGCTGTCTGAGATGTGCTGCTCTGCCGTTAACTTTGTGAAAACGACATCTCGCTGTCTGACTCACCATTGAAAAGCATTGAACGCCGTGAAGCTCCTGTACTTGCACGGTAGCTGCAAACTAAACTCGCCACAGAAAGTTAGGGCTTGTCCATTTCCGTCTAAGTACCCTGTTTAATGGCATGTTAAGTCTTAAGTACTGCCAAACAACTTGTCCAGCACTAAAAATTAACTTTCACAAGTATGGCATCTCATTCCTTCCAGTTGTTAATTGTTGTTGGAGATTTAACATTTTTTTTTTACTTTTTCTTTCTGTCTCTTTTATCTCTCTTAATCCAATCTTTCTTTCCCTCTGTTTATTTTGCTTTCTGTACCTGATTTGACATTGAATTAAATATCCTAACTTACACTTCCTGATTCAGACTCTGCACTGCTCGTTTCACAATCCTTCAAGCTGATTGGTTAAGGAGACACACAGTTGCTTGCCCTGTTCACGCAGGTCCCAGATCTCCCAGGCCTCCCACTCACAGCAAGTTGCAAGGCGGAATCTCATGGAAACTAAACAGGCCGTTAGTTTATTCGCCAGCTGCTGTAAATTCTGGCCCATTGTGTTGTGCGAGCTCAATGCCGATTCTGAAAATGATGGGCTGTATCGAACGAAATGCTACAACTTTCAACGGGAAGACGGAGCTGGAGAAATAGAGAGATTCCAGTTGGTCAGATCCAGAACAAAATCTACAGTGGAATAAACGTCTGTGTGTTCTTCATTATTTTAATCAAAGTTTCAAGCTGCTTGTTCTTTGCAATGCTCATTAAATAAATAAATAGGAATAATTAACTGTGAAAAAAAATTAAACAGCTATCGAGAGTTCTCCTCTGACTGAGAGGCGAAAGCCCTGCGTAGGTCAATGGCCCAGCCCTGTGAGACTCCCCTGTGCAGGAAGAGCCTTGGTCATCTCTTTGGCTCGGCTGAATCTGAGAGATACCACCAAATTATCCCCACCTGCAAATCCATTGGCAGGATAGGCGCACCATCGTCGGTGTTCTCGCACAGGCCAACATCCCCAGCATCGAAGCTTTGACCACGCTCGATCAGCTCCGATGGACGGGTCACATTGTCCGCATGCCCGATACGAGACTCCCAAAACAAGCGCTCTACTCGGAGCTCCGACAGGGCAAGAGAGCCCCAGGTGGGCAGAGGAAACACTTCAAGGACACCCTCAAAGCCTCTTTGAAAAAGTTCAACATCCCCACCGACACCTGGGAATCCCCAGCCCAAGACCACACAAAGTGGAGGAGAAGCATCCGGGAAGGCACCGAACACCTCGAGTCTCTTCGCCGGGAGCAAGCAGAAGCCAAGCGCAGGCAGCGCAAGGAGCGCACATCAACCCAAACACCCCACCCACCCGCCCCTTCAACCACCGTCTGCCCCACCTGTGACAGAGACTGTAGATCCTGCATTGGACTCATCAGTCACCTGAGAACTCATTTTTAATGTGGAAGCAAGTCATCCTCGGTTCCGAGGGACTGCCTAAGAAGAAGATCCTCACCCCAAAGTTTGTTGTTCACAACTGTACCGACAACATCAATGTGTCATCGTGTTCTCCTATAGGTAATGCGCAACAAAACTGCACAGTGAACTCCCAAAATAGGAACCTAGGAAAAAAGAGCAAGGTCCATCCAGTTCGCCATCTACCCTCCTGGTAGTCACACAACGCAACGATAATGGAGTTGTTGACTAGTCATGGCAATCAATCTCGATCAACGAGTCTACGACAGACCCAGATATGACGCAAGGAAAAACCCCAGTGGTGGACAGCTTTTGGGACCATGGAAATGTACAGGACAGGAGGAGGCCATTGGGCCCATCGTGCCTGTGCCGGCTCTTTGAAAGAGCTTATCCAATTAGTCCCAACTCCCCTGCTCACTTGTTCCTCCCCAGCCATGTAAGAACCTTGTTCAGTAAATACAAAAAAAACCCACAGCTCTCTGTTTGCATTCCATGCCTATGACTTCAGCTGGGTATTTAAAGAAATATTTCCTATACGTTATCAAATACATCAGAGCAATACTTATGTGGGGAGAAATTCAACTCACGGCCGCCTGATTTGCCCAGGTTAAATGGGCATTGGGGTTTCAAATTTTTTCATTGCGATTTGTCGTGCCCGATCTGGACCAGAACTGCGTAGGACGCCATACTGACTAGGGCAGCTTTTAGTCGTCAAGGAGGGCCACCCAAAAGCAGCAGGAGGCCGAATAAATATATGTAAAGGGGGTCCTGAGGCAGGTTAAGGACTCACCTGAAGTGCCAGGCAATGACTATCTCCAACAAGCGAGAGTCTAACCACCTCCCCTTGACATTCAACAGCATTACTATCGCCGAATCCCCCACCATCAACATCCTGGGGGTCACCATTGACCAGAAACTTAACTGGACCAGCCACATAAATAGTGTGGCAACAAGAGCAGGTCAGAGGCTAGGTATTCTGCGGCGAGTGTCTCACCTCCTGACTCCCCAAAGCCTTTCCACCATCGACAAGGCACAAGTAAGGAGTGTGATGGAATACTCTCCACTTGCCTGGATGAGTGCAGCTCCAACAACACTCAAGAAGCTCAACAGCATCCAGGTTAAAGCAGCCCTCTTGATTGGCACCCCATCCACCACCGTAAACATTGACTCCCTCCACCACCGGCGTACCGTGGCTGCAGTGTGTACCATCTACAAGATGCACTGCAGCAACTCGACAAGGCTTCTTCAGCAGCACCTCCCAAACCCGCAACCTCTTCCACCTAGAAGGACAAGGACAACAGGCACATGGGAACACCTCCACCTCCAAGTTCCCCTCCAAGTCACACACCATCCTGACTTAGAAGTATATCGGCCGATCCTTCATCGTCGCTGGGTCAAAATCCTGGAACTCCCTCCCTAACAGCACTGTGGGAGTACCTTCACCACACGGACTGCAGCAGTTCAAGAAGGTGGCTCACCACCACCTTCTCAAGGGCAATTAGGAATGGGCAATAAATGCTGGCCTTGCAAGCGACACCCACATCTCATAAAAAAACAAATTAAAAAAAAACATGCTGCCCGATCTCCCGTTCCACTGAAGTCATTGGGCTGGGTGTATAATAGGTGGCTAATCCCCTATCGCCCGCTTTGCACTCCCGCAGAAGTTGTATTTTACCCCCACCGTCCACTTTGAAATGAATGAGAAGATGTATGTCATGGGGAGGCTGACGGCAGTGTCACTTTCCCCGAGAACAAAGGTGGTTTGTCTTGACCAGGATGATGGCTTTAGTTACAGCTTGTGTGGAAATAATTGGGAGAAGAGAGTAAGACGGTGTAATTTGAGTGTATGTGTATGCGTGGGCAGGATGGAATGCTATCATAAAGGCTATTAATAGGATCAGCACTTTTTGTAATCATATATTTTACATCTCATTCAGAAAATAATTCCTCCTCCCTTGATTCTCTCCCCTCCTCGCTTGAAGGTGCTGACTCATGTATAATTCGTCAGGTCCTGACTGCCCTGCTATATATCACCATGTGGCAATACTTTATCGAAAAGGATGGGCAGTGAGCTGCTTAGGGTTATTAGACCATGAGGCCCATTAGAGTGATGTCCTATCCTGTTCTCCCCTGGCATCCACACATGTACGCCTTCCGTCAGGAGGGGAGAGGTGTCACGAGATACTGGAGAAACTTGTCTCCTGGCTATTTCATTTCGCCTCCCTCCTCCCAAGTCCCCTTCCTTCACTCCAGGACACTAAAGACCATTGTAGCCCCTGTCTCCTATTAACAGTCCAGCTGAGATCAGCTCCTTCAGCACAGACCTTGAATCAATCTCAGCCTCCGTTTATCAACTGTGACATCAGGGGAACTCAACAAAAACAAATTTCAATGGGGAAAGCAGCAAACTTAGATCATCAGACCATCAGGAACAAAGAATCATGTGGCTCCATTCTAGTGAAAAAATGAAGAGTTAAATTTCTCCACAGCACATGATTCAGTTAACCGAAGGAGAATTCCATTCATAGGTCATTGATATTAAAGTGTAAGTATACATTTTTTTGGTTTTGTACTCCTCGAGGTGAGACATGTTAGTGTTGGGGAATGAAACACATTCCCATTTCAGCTAGCCAGTGTCAGCATCAAGCAGATCACTCCGGGCTGGAGCGCAAAACTCCCTCCATCCAGTGCAGTGCTGAGAGAGCGCTGCACTGTCGGAGGTGTCGTCTTTCGGATGAGACGTTAAACCGAGGCCCCGTCTGCTCTCTCTAAAAGATCCCATGGCACTATTTTGAAGAAGAGCAGGGGAGTTATCCCTGGTGTCCTGGGGCCAATATTTATCCCTCAATCAACATCACTAAAAACAGTTTATCTGGTCATTATCACATTGCTGTTTGTGGGAGCTTGCTGTGCGCAAATTGGCTGCCGCGTTTCCTACATTACAACAGTGACTACACTTCAAAAAGTACTTCATTGGCTGTAAAGTGCTTTGGGACATCCTGAGGTCATGAAAGGAGCGATATAAACGTAAGTCTTTCTTTCTTTCTTTAAACTCCCACAACAAGGTTCCTTAGCCCTAACTTCAGAAGATCGCCCCTACTGCGACAGTGTGATATTTTTCCACCAGCAGCCATCCTGGGGCCTTTCTAAGCGAGTTTTCCCAATTAGTGCTTAATAAAGTTTTGTGCTGCCAGTCCATGCCCACTAGGAACTGGATTGAGACTGTCCGAACTCGTAAAAAATCCTTACAGAGGAGTCTGGGCTAAAGCAGGTCACAGCGGGGAAAGGCCGCGGGGAAAAATTCAGTCGCACCCCCTTTGGGACACTAAAAGAAAAAGCTAGCACCTCCCACGCCTGAAATTGAGTGGTAGCACCCCAAGCAGGAGGTGGCACGCTACTGGAAGTGCTCCCCCTCCTTCCTGGGGCGCTCCCATTCAATATCACGGTGCTACGTGCAACAGCGCCACGCGCATCGGCACGTAGAGCCGCAATATTACAGGCCTCCCTCCCCTGATTAAAGGGGAGGGACCTAGCACAGCCTGCACCGGGGGCCCTGCTGGACCACTGGGGAGCGGGCTGCCGGCAAAAAGAGCCCGGCACTCAAGAGGAGCGCTGGGCTGGCCGATTGCAGCCGGCACCCTGCATGAAGAAGCGGGGGGGGGCAGGTGCTGGCAGGCGGCCAGAAAAAATGTCCACCCGCCACCTGCCCTTTAATTAGCGCGGCCGCAAAAAACAGCACCCTAACCCTGTCGTACATAGCGTCCGGCGGTATGTCAGGGGGCACGACCGAAGTTTACGGCCAGGGCGCGAGCGGGGCGCTATGCATGGCGATGACATCATCACCGGAGGCGCAGCTCCACGCGGTGTTAACAGGAGGTGCAAAGCAACCCAATTTTTCCACCCAATTAGCTAATCCACTGCTCCGCCCATTTCCCTATATTATCGTAAAAATCGATTGCAATCAGCAACTGGTGAAAGTTTAGGATGTAGCCTCATTACCACAGAACTCTCAGATAAACAGGGATTGCTGTAATTAAACTTTATTGCAAGTTTATCATTTTTTCTCTCAATCAATTTTTTTTAAATTGATGATCCCAAGTGAAAGGCCAAATTCCGCAGTGCAGGATCCTGGCAAGGGTCAAACAAGAAGGAGGGGAGGGAAGATAATAAAAGAAGCGGTGATTAGGGTGGGGTATTAAAAGCCTGTAGATTGTGGAGGGGGGAGGGGGCTGTGCGTGAGTGGAAGGGAAGATTAAGGGAGCAAGAATGTTAGCAGATATACAGTATAAACTGGCAGCTCTCCTGCTCACATTAAAGCGGAGGGTAGACTTATATACAATGACAGGAGCGTTATTCCGTGTTACAGACAAAGGCCGGCAGGTTTCCTCGGAGCTGCTCCTGCTCCGCTGCCGTAACGTCAGGTAAGCGGGGGTTTCAGCCACACTCCTGGCGGAGTTACCATGGGGACAACTCCCGGCCTGTGAATTATTCTGCTGCTAAAGTAGAAGCTCTGGCCGCGATGTTCCGAGTGGAGGCGGGTTGGAGGCAGCTTTGAAGTTCGGCGGGTTCCAGTCCCGCTGCTGGTTTCAGCTGCCCTGATTAAGCCCGTTGTGTGCGCTACCCGGCCCAATCAGTGGGTTCGGGTCTGCTGCTCGCCTCTGCTGACGTCTTTCAGCCAGCTGCATTTAACGGGCCCATGCAGCCTTGTTTTTGATCAATCCTATTCTTCTGCTTCTCGGTGTGGCAATTCTGAAAATGACTGCTGCAAGACCCAAGGAATCTCCACAATTCGATGATGACTACCTCCATGCTCTTATGGAGGGAGTGAGAGGGAGGTTCCATTCCCCTCAAACGGACGGAGGAAGCCCCCTCAGCAAACCAAGGCAGCCTGGCTGCAAATTGCTGAGGAGGTGAGCGCCAGGTATTTGTGTGGTCGCACCTGGGTTCAGTGCAGGAAAAGGTGCAATGATCTGCTACGCACAGCAAAAGTGAGTATAACATCACACTTACCTTCAATCTGCTCCCCATCTCCTCTCATCACCAGCACTCTGCATTGTCAACCTACTCCTGCACATCCCACTTACCCTTACATCCCTCGCACCCTTAACCATCCCTCTCTCCCTATGTACAGAATCACTTCACCATTCTACTATGCTGTCCTCACACTCGCTATCACTGTTATGCAATGCCAACAACTAACAACGCACAGGGAGGGCCCTTGGTATTGGCACCTCACTCCATCTTTGTCTCCCTCTAAGCATCTACGCTATGGATTCTCTACACTCATTCCATCATTCTCACTCAAACTCCACTTGTGCCCCTCATTGCAGGAAAAGAGAGCCCACAATAAGAGGGGGAGGGGCAGGATAGGAGGAGGCCCACCTTCGATTGTCCAGCTGACCATCGCTGAGGAGGCTGCTCTGGAGATCGTAGGAGGTGCTGAGGAGCTGGAAGTGGGGGATGGAGAGACAGGCGCAGTAGAGCAAGCTGGTGACAGAATAGATTTGTAACCCTCTCATTTAGATTGCATGAGTGACTGATATGGCATCTGATCATCTGCACAATTCGATGTGGCTGCTATGTTAATATCACATATCTAACTCATGCCTTTACTCCCCCACAGGACCATCGAGAGCCCCCCTCCCCACTGTCCAGGAGGAAGAGCCGAAAGACTCCACAGAGGAAGCTGCAACCTCTGAGGATGCAGCATCAGCAGAATTGAGCGCACCCAGCACCAGCGCAGAGACGCACACTTCGGTGGGTTATTCGCGAGAAAGATTAGTGTTGGCACTTGGTGTATCACAGCTCACAAGTGAGCATCAGCAGATGGTGGTGACAGGGACAGCAGTGGGGAGTCCTCGTCGGAGGCTGCCGGGCGCTCCTAGCTCTGCTCAGCTGCATGTGGACCCTGTGCCTCTGGGGCCATCCAGAAAGAGAGCGGTGCTGGAATTTCAGCAACAAGTGCAGGAGTCTCTGGCAGGTTTTGCATCCACGGTAACTGCGAGTGTGCAGAGAATGGAGGAGTCCATCTCAAACATAAGCAAAGCCATGGAGGAGGTAATGGCGCATGAACATGCCACCATGGAGAGGGTGGCAACCTCCTTGGAGGACATAAGTCACCAGACTCAACAGAGCATGGTGACTCTTTTAAATAGATGGTCTGCTATGGAGGATAGATGGGCAGATATTGAGGAGAGACACCAGAGGAACATGGACATCCCTGTTATGAGGACTGTCAGTACAGAGACGGGTCCTCATGGCCCCACTGATGTGCAGCAAGGTGCTCTCCAGCTACTTGCTAGCAGTGAAGTGCGGGCGACCCATGAGAGGGATGTTGGTCGACAACAACTCCAAGCCCTCACACTCCCATGCCACTGCGGAGCCCTCGGTCAGAGCCCCAGATTCCTCACCCAACTGAGATGGCCGTCTCAGCCCCTGCACAGCCGTAGGAGGAGCAGACTGTTGCTGAACCCTCCCAGGCTCCCAAACCCAGAGGATGCCCGCCAAAGGTGTCGATGCAGGAGCAGCATGAAAGTGAGCAAGGTGCCTCAACATCTGCTGAAGCCACAGGGGAAGCACCACGTAGAAGCACGCATAAGAGAAAGTTAACACACAAATAGTCACAAGGGACTTGGGTGTTTTGATGTAATACATATTTAAGATTATCATTGGCATTTCAATTGTAATAAAGAAATGCGATGGCAAACAACCAAAGAGTTGGCCTATGTGTGCCCAGAAATGGAAGTGTCACAGTGAGGTGTCAGGGTGCCTTTCAGCTGTAATGATGGTGGTGAGAGTGATAGGAACCCACACTTTATTGTACATTGTGTATGGTGTGCTAAGAAGGTGGCAGCCACATGTGTTTGCTTTGTAAACTTAAGCGAATTTGGCATGGATTAGTGCATCCCTTGCATCATGGCCAGCAATGTGCTCGCGTGCTGGTGGAACTGGCACATCCGCCTCCGCAAGGTCTTCCTCCTCCTCCTCTGAGGAGGAGGAGGAGGCTGTGCGCTGAGCCACTTGTTCCTCAGGCAGCGGTAAGCCACACTGCTGTGCGATGTTGTGCAGTACACAGCAGACTACAATGATTCTGGAGACCCTGGCTGGTGAGTACTGTAGGGCTCCACCTGATCTGTCGAGGTATCTGAATCACATTTTGAGCAAGCCGATGGTTTGCTCGATGATGGCTCTGGTGGAAATGTGGCTCGCATTGTAGCGCTCCTCAGCTTCTTTTGATGGCCTCCTCGATGGCGTCATTAGTCACGTCTTCAGGGGATAGCACTTGTCTTCAAGTAGCCATCCGGAATGTTGGGTTGGCGGATTGAAGAGCTAAGGCACAGTAGACTGTTGCAGGGTGAACGAGTCATGGCAGCTGCCAGGGAACTTGGCGCAAACATGCATAATGTTCTTCCTGTAGTTACACACCAGCTGAACGTTAAAGGAGTGGAACCCCTTGCGGTTTACAAATACAGCTGGGTTGTGATGGGGTGCCCTAATGGCCACATGTGTGCAGTCTACGACGCCCTGCACCCTTGACAAGCCTGCCATATTTGCAAAGCCAACCGCATGCGTGGTTACACTTGCTTCATCCATGGATGTCATTGTGTGACTTTGCAAAGAGGGTATTGGTAACCTGCATGATGCAAGTGTGTGCGGCCGACTGGGAGATGCCGCTGATGTCTGCTAATGATCCCTGGAAGGATCCTGAAGCAAAAAAATTGAGGGCGGTGGTGACTTTGAGAGCCACTGGTAAGGGGTGTCCACCCACTCCTCGGGGCTCCAGGTGTTGGTGCAGCATTGCGCAGATGTCACTGACTACCTCTCACAAAAGTCTCAGCCTCCTTTGGCATTGCTGCTCAGTCATGTTGAGGAAGCTGTTCCTCTGCCTGTAAACCCTGTGTTGGGGGTATCTCCTGTGGCACGGTGCAGCCCTGTGCTGACGTCCTCTGCCCTGTGCAGCATCAGGTGGGTGAGGAGGAGGTTGGCACTCCTGTTGTTGCTGCTGCTGGTGTGCCTGGTTCTGCTGCTGCCGCAGCTGCTCTTCCTCCGAATCTGAGGACCAGGATGAGAGGGTATAAATGGTTCCCATTCCGCTGGTAGATATCTTAGTTGAGGAATAGATGTTATAAACGTTAAGGCAATGTGGGGAGAGGGTTTTCCAAGGAGGTCACAGTGCATATGGATCTCAGCTTAAACACTTACAAGCTCAGTAGACCTGCAAAAAGTGTTCCAACACCTCAAAAACCAAAGTTCTGTCATCTAAAAGTCAGCCATGTTACAGGTCCGCTTTTATGCTGCAGGTGCAGCTGTCTAGAATTCCTGTAGTTCCTGAACCCGGCACAATCAGCTGGCGTGTTTTGCGCACAGCGTGGAACACGCTGAAAATGTCCTAAAATGGGTAGAGCCTGGTAAAAAGGGATTATATAAGCAGTTAACAAGCTGTGAACTGCCTTAAGTGCCTCTCCCGCCGCTTGGTGTCGGGTCTGATCAGGATTCCCAGACCTGACACTTTGCAAAGTTGCGCGGAGGCGGGTTGACACCGGGCTCGGAACCCGCCGTCAATCAAAACGAATATAACCTCTGACCCGCCTCCAAACCCGCCCTCTGAGCCCCGGGAAAATCACGGCCTCCGTGTCACTAACCTATTCTTTTAAGTCCACAAGAGCTAATTGCAGCAAATCGGCACATTCTGAGGACGACTGCAGGCCAGCTGCTGAGGTCAATCAGTGGCTAGTGATCAACTTTCTTTCTCTTTTTGTGTGCTTTTAAAGAGTTTTCAGTTGTGATTTTTATTTTTAAAAATGCGATGGGATAGACTCAACATTTTCTATACAGCAACGAACCTCCCATGGCATAGTTCAAAGGCGAGTAGGAGTAGAAGCTGAGTCATCAGTGATTTACGCTGACTGAATAAGTCGATCTGAATTTTTATTACACTGTATTCTGCAATTTTTACCAGTGCTTTAGGGATCAAATTCCACAATTCTGGCAAGTTTTCCCAAGAAAACTGTAAATCAGTGAACCATGATTAACATGATACCTTTACCCAGGTATTTAATTTTTATCTCCCAGGATATACAGCAAGATTGCAGGCAACATGTACCAATTGGAGGTAGATATTTACATAGAAGTTACATCTCAGAAACAGGCCATTTGGACCAACCAGTGCAGAAATGGCAGGAACTGGGGCAATCAGACTTTCCGCTGTCTCACCTCCTGACCAGAATTTCCCTCCCCAACCCCTTGCCAGGTCCACCACTGCCCATTTCTCCTCCACTCTCCATATGGAAATACTGGGGTGGGGGGGTGCGGTGGATTGGGGGGGGGGGTCAGGGCTTGGGGCTCCTGGCCTATTTTCCTTCTTCCTGCCCCATTTCCTGCTGCTTTCTGAGGCTACCCTGTGGAAGGTGACGGTAGACCTCCAAAAAGTAGCAGCAAGGGCATAGAGTTCCCCAGATGGAGGGAAAGGGCCTTGTAGTAGCCTCTTCTCTCTTCAGTTGGTCCCAGAGACTGGCCTGCTGAAGAAAGAAAGACTTGCATTTATGTAGCGCCTTTCACAACCTCTGGACGTCCCAAGGTGCTTTACAGCCAATGAAGTACTTTTGGAGTGCAGTCACTGTTGTAATGTAGGAAACGCAGCAGCCAATTTGCGCACAGCAAGCTCCCACAAACAGCAATGTGATAATGATCAGATAACCTGTTTCAGTGATGTTGATTGAGGAATAGTGCCATGGGATCTTTTACATTCACCTGAGAAAGTAGATGAGGTTTCAGTTTAGCATCTCATCTGAAAGACAGCACCTCTGACAGTGCAGCACTCCCTCAGTACTGCACTGGAGTGTCAGCCTAGATTTTTGTGCTCAAGTCTCTGGAGCAAGACTTGAACCCACAACCTTCGAACTCAGAGGTGAGAATGCTACCAACTGGGTCACGGCTGGCACACGGCTCTCAGCTGAGGCCTTCAGTGGGATTCTTCTTTCAGATCTTCGGGGCACTTCTACCCACTTCAGGTCCCTCGGTGGATCTTGTAGTACTGCTGTGGTGTCCCTGATGCAGCACCGCTGGAGTTTGCTCCTTGGCAATAGCGAGCTTAGTCTTGGCGTTGGGTATCCCACCAGGAGCCCACCATGCATACTTAAAAAAGCCCCAACCCAGGAAAATGGGTCAGAGCTGTGGCAGATATAAAACATGTCGTACTACACTCCTGTCGCTGGTCGGCGATTTAAAATATCAGGTTAAGGATTGTGTAAAAATAGCATTCACAGGAATGTAGTATTAGCTTTCAAACGCAAAGCTTGTCAATCAATATTCCTGCCCTAGAACATCCCATCAGCAGATGAGTTTATTTCTCATACAGCTCCGTGCGCATTGCAAGTCACATCATCTGTGTGCCACTTTACACTTTGGGAGAAAATTTAAAACAATTGCAAAAAGCACCAAGGTTGCAGTTGAGCTTTTCATTTCTAATTATGCAGAAATTCCAATTATTCGCAGACCCGCACAGTCCTTGGTATTCATTTCCTTCTTTGTGTTTGCCATTTCATTTCACCTATTGTTTTGTAGACAAGGAATCCTGTTGTTTACTGCAATTAGAAATGTTTTGTCAGCAAAAAGGTAAAGGGTTAAAATTCCAACCTTTGCTCTTGATTAATAATCCTTTGGAACCATGTCCTTGACAGCTTTCCACGCAACTATTCTGTGTCCTGTGGGCCCTACGGGAATGGCTGAAGAAACAGGAATAGACAGAAACATGGAATTTTTTTTTTGAAATCACAGGTTTCTCCAAATAAGCTGTCAAAATGTTATTAGCTGAGGCCACTTTTTCCTGCGCAGTAGCTGAGGTGCAAAAAATTTGTCAATACAAGTTTGGAGTCACGGAAATAAATATTTGCAAGTTGCATGATTCACTTCTGAGAGAAATGATGGGGTGAAATAAACGCTGTCCCTAATGAAAGGACCATAGAGCACATATACCAGAAACGCTGTTTACGGAGGTCACGGACCATCATCAAAGACCCTACCCACCCCAGCCACAGTCTGTTCGCCCTCCTGCCATCTGGGAGACGCTACAGATGCATTCGCACCCGAACGACCAGATTTAGGAACAGCTTCTTTCCCAGGGCTGTCATCCTACTGAACTCCACAAATAAACTCTAAAGCCTGCACATCTGCCAATGCACTTTATTATGGTTATGTTTATGTTAATGTATTACAAGACAAATGAATGTTGAATGTTTAAATGTCTTAATCTAAATGTACACTCTCGGGAGCCGCAAGCCTACATTTCGTTGTACTGCACTTGTGCTCGAACAATGACAATAAAGTTGATTATTATTATTATTATTATTATTATTAATAATAAAGGTGATGCCCCTGTCGTATGTGAAGAGAGCTGCTACTCAAGTGAAATAATGAAGAGTACAAACGTACTAAACTGTAAGCACCTCGTCAGGAGTCTCAGTCCAAACCCTACAGTTGGGACATCTCCAAGATCAACACATGGACAATCAGAGAGAAATAACAACAGAAGATGCTGGAAAAACTCAGCCGGCCAGGCAACATCCGTGGAGAGAAAATAGAGTCAACGTTTCGGGTCAAAACCCTTTGTCAAGACTCAAAAAGCACAGGAAATGAAACAGATTAAAAGGCCAGTTTGGGGGCAGGGAGAGAACAAAAGAGAAGTGAAGAGACATTAAGAGGTATTCAAAACCAGACGAGATGGCCCCCAAACTGGCCTTTTAATCTGTTTCATTTCCTGTGCTTTCAGGTTTCGACCTGAAACGTTGACTCTGTTTCTCTCTCCACGGATGTTGCCTGGCCCGCTGAGTTTTTCCAGCATTTTCTGTTGTTATTTCGGATTTCCAGCATCTGCAGTATTTTGCTATCCGACAATCAGAGAGAGATTGAAGATCTCAACAGCAAGCTTTTTCTTTACGTTTAGTCAGAAAGCATGATTGGTCATTACCTCAACCTGTACTTCCCTGTCTTGTGTGGTACATCTTTGCAGTTCTGTCCTGAGCTCTTTTGCCAATTTTACTCCTAAAATAAAATCTGATTCAAAGCTCCCATTGCGGTAATAGTAATGATCACAACAGATACACAATACTTGCTAATGGAACAGGATATGACTTCACTTCATTCTTAAGGGAACCTTTTTGTTTTACGAGATGAGTCATTATTTATTGAAAAAATATTTATACAGGATAACCAAATATAGATGTGCTGACAGTCACGTAAGTCTTTAGCATGGCCTGACTAAGCAGAAATTGTTAAGTTACAGTCGGTTGCTGGGGTGATATATGAAATAGAAACATAGAAACATAGAAGATAGGAGCAGGAGTAGGCCATTCGGCCCCTCGAGCCTGCTCTGCCATTCAATGAGATCATGGCTGATGTGTGTAGATGAAGAATAAAACTTGCAAAAAGATTGAAGGGACTGAATTGATCAAACCACCACTACAGACACTGCAGGAATGAGGGGGTAGATCTTAACCTTTCAGCAGCTGACTGGCAGCTGCCCCCCTGTGCCCAGGAGTGACGAGGCCGCATCCATTTTGAGGCTCGAATCTCATTTAAATAGAACCAGCGAGCTGTCCGCCCCAAAAACAGGATGTCTCGATGCAGCTGGCCGGATTTGAGCCGGCGCAACAGCAGGCATCCCGAAGACCACCCCGTCGTCAGAAATGTCAGCCCCCTGAAGGTGGGGGAGGGGCAGGGGGTGCACGCGAAGGCAGGGGGAGAGCCCGGGGCGGCAGCAGGCCGGATCATTTTTTTAGTGGGTCCCACAGGAGCAGGCGCAGTCCCAGAAAAATCATTTTAAAGTTGCCTTTATTGACCTACTTCGGCCGTGCCGTCGGCAAAAACTGGTCGCAGCAATCACGGCTCTGCCCAGCTCTGTCCTAAAATGCCAATCAGGGTCCTAGGACCCGCGATTTGCACATTGAAAGGGCCTACCACCTGAAACAAGTGGGCGTTTTGCAGTCGCCAGTAATGGGGCGGTGAGTCTACCAACCCGATTTTGAAGCCGTTACCTCCTCATCAGTGCTGATTTGGCCACGTTAACATCGTCCCCGTGGTCTGTTTCTTGACCTGAACAACAGGGGCACAGTCACTCAAATGCACAGGACAACAGCCAACTATTTATCATTAATGATGTTGATTTCTCCATGGTGTTGGCTTTTATTTTGCCCAGCTTTAGGTCAAAAGTCATTCATGTTCTTTCAACAGCTCTTTGATCTGTGAAAAACTTTGGCGATAGTTTATGCAATAAATTCTGACAATTTCAAAGGCTCTCAATGATGGCCATTTTGGTTTCGGTCTGTGCCTAAAGATGAACCTTTATATATATATATAATATAAATTAAGAGCTGGTGATGCCAAGGTGGGGATTTAACACTTTTGCCACCTGTCCTTGGTAGATGCCCACTTCCTCTGTTTACCACCTGTGCAGAATAGGTGAGAAAAAACACTCGTAGAGGCCAAGTGACTTAGGTCTGGAGCTTAAGGTGGTAACTTCCAGTAATTACAACTGAATTATCAAAGAAAGGGGGATAGACTCATAGAAACATAGGGATCGCTGAACGAAAAGAGACCGAGGTCCATCTAATCCACCTTCTACCATCCTGGTAGTCACATGATACAATGATAATGGAGTTGATAACTAATGTGTCCCGGCCAATATTTATCCCTCAATCAACATTACTAAAACAGATTATCTGGTCATTTTCACATTGCTGTTTGTGGGAGCTTGCTGTGTGCAAATTGGCTGCCGCGTTTCCTACATTGCAACAGTGACTCCACTTCGAAATGTACTTCATTGGCTGTAAAAGCACTTTGGGACGTCCAGTGGTCGTGAAAGGCGCTATAGAAATGCAAGTCTTTCTTTTAATCATAGCAATTAATCTCTATCAATTAGTCTACAACAGACTCAGACTCCCTCCACCGCACCCCCCTCCCCATAAAATCATTAGAAAGAATACCTTGCAACCCACAACCTCCAAAAGAACCCCTACCTATAGTATACAAGAATACCAGGGGATGACTCTCTGACCATCACGTCAGCAACATTGTAAACAAAGCGGGAAGATTCCTTTTGGTCGCTATTTCTGGTGAAATAATCTCAATAGTTCCAAATACTGCTAGAAATAGTGATCAGAGGAAATCTTCCTGCTACATTTAAGATTTCAGTAACACATGTTGACTCTTCTTTCACTGTTCTTATACTGTGAGTGCTAACTACAGGAAACTCTCTCTTAACCAGCAAAATTCAGGAGTAGGTTAAGGTAAGTTTTACTGTATATTAGTGGCCGTGTAACCAGGGTTCCTGGATCTGTGGCCGTGTAACCGGGGTTCCTGCACCTGTGGCTGTGCAACAGGGACTCCTGGATCTGTGGCCGTGTAACCGGGACTCCTGCACAAGTGCCGTGTAACCGGGGCTCCTGCACCTGTGGCCATGTACGGGGCTCTCGTACCTTGGTAAGTATACCTCTCTGTAATCCGGACTTTTTGATCTATTGGCACCACGCCGGTCCCGTCAGATAAAAAAGAGTTTCCTGTAGTTGTTACACTGCCATTCTGTAAATATCTAGGGTGCAGCTCTTGAGTATTCAGAGGCTCCTGTTGGGCAACATACTTTGTTCATACCACATCTCCGTGCAGCACAGCAGTTTCACTGGCAATGGATCTGATTTCCTGCTTAGCGCTGTGGACCACTCTTACTCGATGTTACTCTATTATTGCCATGTCTAAAAGGAAACGGGGAGGACTTTCTTTTTCCATGTCCGCACTTCTCACTAACATGGCTCCCATTTGTCTTTAAAACAAGACACGACACTGAAATCTGCTGGTTCCAGCTCTGCTAATTTCTTCTGCTCTCACCCCAGTTGCTGGGCAGAATATTGTGCTGGAGCAAAGCATCCTACTCAGGGCGGGAACAACTGACAATACGCATGAGGAGAAGGAGACCTTAAAAGTAGAATAGCGTCCATCCTACGCAGAAGATTTGGGGTCAAGTTACACACTTCATCGCATTCATTCTGTTTCCCAAGCAGCCATGCTCTCCACAATTTACTTGCATGGCTTTAATATTTCTCATTGAGAGCGCAAAAAAACATTTCTCCTAAAAGGCGGTGGATGCTAGGCCAGTTGAAGCTTTCAAGACTGAGATTGCTTGATTTTTGTTAGGCTATGGCCCAGATTTTCCGATCGCAGGCCTCCCGCGGGCGGAGGGCTGCGATCTGGAAAAATCTGCGCCCTTACCGGAGGGCTCACGGGTAGCGCAGATTTCCGCTCCTGGGCCTCTCCAAACTGCCGGTGCGCAGGGCCCACGTGTCCCAGAGGCGCAGGTAGTTTGCAGCGTCTCTGAGATCACGTGGGCCATGGGGAGCCAATCAGAGAAGGGAATCTCCCTTCATACATTTGACAGGAAGGCCTGTCAAACATATGAATGGAGACCACCCCCAAAAACATAGTAAAACTACAAGTAATTTTTTTTTAAAACATCACATTTTTAAAATGACTTGAAATTACATAAATTAACTATTTTAAACAAAAATTTAAATTTTTGAAAAAAGTAATTAAAGTTTTTAATGGGGCTAAAAATAAACTTACCTTTCTTTAAAGTATTTTTAATTGATAAATCAGTGGGAATTTTTTTTTTTACTTTATTCAACTCTTAGCCTGGTAAAAGCAGGCCTTGCACCTGCTTTTACCAGGCACAAGAATTGTAAGTGTTTTCTGCGGAGGGAGGGTCTCCAAAAAGCGGAACTACCCGCCCGCAGAGGCCCTGCTCCCGGGCAGCCGGAGGATCTGTCAAGAGCTTTCTTGACAGGTCGATACACAGCGCGTACCCACCCGTAGGGATCGGAATATCCGGCCCTATGTGCCAAAGGCGGATAAATGGGGTTGAGGTATAGATCAGCCACGATTTCATTGAATGGCGGAACAGGCTCGAAGGGCTGAATGACCTCCTCCCGTTCCTATGTTCCCATTCAACATATGAAAAGCAATAATCGACAAGGCTGCAATGAGACACCTGCGGGACTGGATAAATACAGTGGAGTGTCGCTTGCACTAAGGCTGCTGCAACTGATTTGCGAGAAAGAATCCATTCCAAGTGATCTCGAAGATACATTTGTCATTACCATTTAAAAGGTGAAAGGTTAAAAAAAAATCCAGCTGAGATCATGACCACAGCATCTTTCTTCCATCAATGGGAGCAAAATTCTCAGTCTAAATTATATTCAGGTGACTTTTTGTAAACTTTGGAGATGATTTTATGTCTAAAGTGCAGTGCAATATTCATGCAAATGGTATTAGCAAGATCATCACAGTCTGACAAATGCAGGAGAAGTGTCTGGAATATCAAGTACCCTTTACATGGATGTCACCAAGATCTTCGACACAATGAGCAGAGAAGGACGATGGAGGCCACTGAACAAGTTTGGATTCCCAAAAATATCTCAACTGTATTTCCCAATTTCCCCCTCATTTTTCTCAATAAAGAAAATTCTGCAACACTATTTCTCGAAGTCTTATTTATTTTATGTTTTTGCACTACTTTATCCAGGGAGTGGTTAGAATGTGGAACTCTCTACCACACGGGGTAGTTGAGGTGAATAGCACAGGTGCATTTAAGGGGAAGCTGGATAAGCGCATGAGGGAGAAAGGAATAGAAGGATATGCTAATAGGGCAAGATGAAGAGGGGTGGGAGGAGACTTGTGTGGAGCATAAATGCCGGCATTGACCAGTTGGGCCGAATGGCCTGTTTCTGTGCTGTAAATTCTATTTAATAATACAATCAAGCAATTCTGTGATGACATGATGGGCATGGAGATTATTGATGGTGATGGATCCAATGCATTCCCCATAACAAGTTGTGTGAAGCGTAACTCCAAGCTTTTTTAGAAGATGTTTAATCCCCTCATGGCCGCCTCCTTTCCTATCTCTGCAATGTCCTCCAGTGATACAACCCCTCCCCCCCCATCCCCTCCGAACTCTGTTCTTCTGACTGTGGTCTCTCGTACATTCCTCTCTCTTTTTGTCCCGGTATTGGCAACTGTACCTTCCGCTGCCTAGGCACCGTGCTCTGGAATTACCTACCTACATCTCTCTGCCGCTTCATCTTCCTCTCCTCCTTTAAGGCCCTCTTTAAAACCCACCTCTTTGAGTTTGTTTGCCTGTCCTAAGTTTTCCTTCTTAACCATGGAATGTTAAAGGCACGATATAAGTAGAAGTTGCTGGTGATGTGAGTAAAGACAGCTACACACAATTCCTGTCAGATGGCAGAATTTTCAATGTCAGCAGACCAATAAATATCGAACCTGCCAACCTCTGTTGATTGTGCTGTACTCACCCATTGTGGAGCTGATCAACAGCCTTTCGTACATCAGTTCACTGGGTTCGCCTCGTGCTGCTGGTTGACCAAAATTAAGAAAAGCCGAAGATTTGTAACATTTTGCCCCGGGTCAACCTTAGGATGAACCCAAGATCACCACAGAGAACGCAAAGCTAAATGCCATGGATAGTTCAACATCATTAGACAGTCAGGTGAAAAAGGCCAGGCAACATCCAGCCACCTGCAACAATGGGCCAGAAATTCGGGTCGGGGGCTTCCCGCGGGTGCAAGCCTCCGACCTGCACTTACCTAGTGCGTCGGTTGTTGTGCTGTGGGCCCGCGTGGGATTCCGATCCTGGGCCTGCTCCAATTGCCGGCGCGCAGTGCTTGCGTATCCCAGGGGTGCAGTTAGTTCAATGCGTCCCCTGGGATCACGTGGACCATGGAGAGCCAATGGTAGCAGGGAATGCCCATTCATAAAATTGACAGGAAGAGCTGTCAAAACTATAAATACTATAAGCCCCAAAACATCACTAAAACTTCAAATAATTTTTTTTTAAATCACATTTTTTAAATAACTATAAATTACATAAAATAACTATTTTAAACAATAATTTAAATTTTTGAAAAATTAATTACATTTTCTAACGGGGCTAAAAATAAACTTACTTTTCTTTAAAGTATTTTAAAAATAATAAACCTGTGGAAAAACTGTTTTAATTTTAATTAATTCACCACTTACCTTGTTAAAAGCAGGCCTTGCGCCTGCTTTTTACATGTGTAACTCCTGGAGACTTAGCCTCCCGGAGAAACCTGGAAAAAAAACATAAGTTCGATGTGCACGCACTGCCTCTCCAGCGCACATGTTCCACCTCTGAACCCCTTCTTTCAAGGGAACGGGATTCCGGTTTCCCGCGCATGCGCAATGCATGCACAAAACTGACACTTTCGTTGGGCCTACGCGTGAGTATCCAGCGCGTACTTACCTGTGGAGATCTGAATTTCTGGGCCATTGTCCTTGGAACCAACATAGTCTGAAGTTAAAACAAAGCTACAGGTAGACAGTGCAGTTGTGCTCACTGCGCTTTTATACACCATGAACCCTGAACTCTTGATCATTGGCATGTGAAGCAGCTTGGAAGATTCCACCGATGTATATATGACTTCTCACGAAAACTAAGCGGCAAGACAGGGTGACAAGCACCGAAGTGTTGCAGTGCACTGACACGGCTAGCGCTCAAGTTATGATTATACAAACGCAGCTCTGGTGGGCAAACCATGTTGGCCTAGAAATCCGCCTCGGGTGGTGGCACTGAACGGGCGGTATCGGATCGGCCGCCCGTTATACGCAGCGCCCGACAGTCAGTTGAATTGACTGCAATGGAACTGAATATCAGATGCTGCGTATAATGGGCGGCCGATCCCATACCGCCCGTTCTGCCCCACCGCCTGATACGAATTTCCAGGCCGTTGCCTACACATCAGGTGAACAACTTCCGAACACGGTATTGCACAGCCAGTTGATAGGAGAAAGGGCCGTGTGGGTTCAGAGGAAATGCTTCAAGGATAAACTGAAGAAGTGGCGATTTAAGGAATAACACCATAAGAATATAAGAAATTAGAGCAGGAGTAGGCCATACGGCTCCTCGAGCCTGCTCCGCCATTCAATAAGATCATGGCTGATTATCGACCTCAACTCCACTTTCCCGCCCGATCTCCATATCCTTTGATTCCCCTAGAGTCCAAAAATCTATCGATCTCAGCCTTGAATATACTCAAAGACTCAGATTCTACAGCCCTCTGGGGCAGAGAGTTCCAAAGATTCGCAACCCTCTGAGTGAAGAAATTCCTCCTCATCTCAGCCTTAAACGGCCAACCCCTTATCCTGAGGACTATGCCCCCTAGTTCTAGACACTCCAGCCAGGGGAAACAGCCTCTCAGCATCTACCCTGTCAATCCCCTTCATGTGACATTCATCCATAAATGTGGGAAACTCTAGCCAAAGATGGAGCTGCCTGGGTATCTGCCATGAGGAATGGTGCCAGACATTTTGAAGCCAGCAGAATGTTAATAGAACAATAAAGAAAAGTCAGCCAGCAACAGTTGGCAATTGGGCAACAATGAGTGCGTAATACACTTGACGAATATGTTTTGAGTAGTAGTCTATGGAGCCATTCCCACAAGCACAGTTGGCAATGACTCTTTCAAGTGTTTAGTGTATCATTATCTACGCCATTTCAAAGTGACCTGTATTATATTATTCTCGTGTTTTTCATCAATGGTTTTACTATCGTTTAACTCTCCAACTTTGGTGCCAGTCTGAATTGGATCAGCGATAGTGTTTTTCTGCCAGATCACAAAAAGCAGTCACAAGTGGACTGTCACATAAAAGAAAATTAAAACCCTGAGCTTTGAAACCAGCACCTAATTGTTATCATTTTAAATAAGATGTTTCCTAGAAATCATGAATTGCTTTGATGATTTTTCCAATTAAGATTTCTGCAGTCAAGCAGATTAGTAACAGATTCACGGGCTCTTTACAAACAGGCTCCTGACTTCCATTGCAGTCATTCCCGAGAGAGCAGCAATGATACAGAGCAGTTCCCCTGAAGGAAGGAGGAAAAAAAGTGGATGAGCAAGTCCAATTTCTTCCACATGCATTCACTTCCAATGAATCAGATACACGGCAACATGGGTGGGACCCGAGAGATCGACACTGCCCAGCATTCCGTTTGGAGGTGAATCAAGAGTACAGAGAATCTTACACAAGGAAGCAAATAATTGGAAAATAGCTTTAATAATTGAAGGTTTTTCAAGCTCATACTCTAACATTTAAATTGGTGGTTTTGAATTGCCAGGAATGGTTAAGATTACCTATCTTAATTGATAAAACTTGTGGCTATATTTCATTATAAGATGAACCTAACCTTTAAACATGCTTAGCTCAACAGAGGTTTACAGTCAACACACCCTTTTATCATACCATCATTTATCAAACCAGATACTCAAAAGTGAAGCAATCAACCCATACATTTAATGACCTCAAGATCCACTTGGTGTCCAGAATTAATCAGTTCATCTGAAGAAAGTTGGATCTATGTGAGTGCAACACATGAATGCTGGGAAAACACAAATCAGACATCTGTAAGCATGATTGTGCATGAGTGGAAAGACATTTATGATCCTGTAAGTGCATGCCAACATTTTATTCAAATGGTACAGAATCATTTTAATGTTTCCACATTTTTCTATTTTAACCCAAAAAGTCCCAATTTGGATCAGTTTAGAGTGATACATTGGCTGGAGTTTGGCCTACCTCAGCGGGTCCGGTGCGGGCGGTGTCCGTGGCGGGTCGTGTCCCCGCAGCTGGCTCCATCCCGCTGTAGAAAATGAACTTACCTTAATGGGGCCTATTAAGCCCGCCCAGCGCGTTACCCGGCCCAATGAGATGGAGCAGGTCTGGTGATGACATTCATGACGCATTTTCAGCCGGGATCTTTAAAGGGTCCGTGGCCACATTAGATTCGAAGTTCAATCTAACATAGTGCTGTCAGTGCACTACAGCATTGCAGTGCTGCAAACACTGACAATGACTGCACAGAGGCAGAGGGCTGCACCCAGGTTCTCCCATGACTCCTTCCATATGCTTATGGAGGCAGTCAGAGCACGCAGAGAGATCCTCTTCCCTTCCGATGGGTGGATGTGACCTCCCCAGGAGACCAAGACAGCCTGGTTGCAGATTGCAGAGGAGGTCACAAGCAGGGATGTGGTCAGGAGGACCTGGGTGCAGTGCCGCAAACATTTCAATGATCTCATTAGATCACGAAACGTTAGTACAAAGCCACACTCAACTTCATCCTGCTGTGCCTCTCATCACATCCCCATCACTCTGCCTTCCCTACCCTACTCCTGCACATCCTTACTCACACCAACTTACCTTGCACCTCCACCCATCCCTCTCTCTCTCTACAGTCTCACTTCCCATCTCACTAGCCACCCCTCACACTCACCCTCATCCTACTCCAATCATACTAACTAATAACACACAAGGGTAGCCACTTGGGTGTTTTATCCAATGTTTATGTAAATTTTTTGTTAATGGGGTGTGAAACATAAGAATCTTTATTTTCAACACTTTCCGGTCTTGGACAGATTTGTGTGCACCTTTGGAAGTGGCTTAGTGAGTCACAGTGAATGGTGAGACATAATGGTACCCCCCGCAATGATGATGAGTGTGAAAGGAATGGCTTGGACATTGTAGGGATGATTTATGGTGTTGGTGTGGGGTGGTGCCAACCTGGCGCATCATGTGGCAGCCAGGGTGTACAGAGTCAAGTGAAGTAAATCTGGCCATGATGAGGCCATTCCTGGCCTCCCGGGCAGCAATGTGCTCGGATCCTGATGCCCTCTGTCCTGTGCAGCATCAGTTGATTGCGGAGAAGGTTGGTGTTGCTGTTGGTGCTGCTGGTGTGCCTGGTGCTGCTGGTGTTGGGGCTGATTGTGGTCAGATTCTGAGGATCAAGGTGAGACAGTATAAACGGCACCCATGTTGATGTAACAGATGGCAGGTGAAGTAGAGATGACAGAAGCAATCTGTCAATGGTGAGAGAGGTTCTTACAATGAGGTGACACTGGATGGAGACTTTGCTTGAAAGACTTGCAGCCTGCAAAAAGCTGTGTTGCAAATGCAGAAAGAAACAGCTTCTGCCTGAGGAAAGTGATCAGCTGTCAGGTGGGAGCTTTTATAGTACATTTCATCCTGTCAACTAATCAGCTGGAGCAATGGTCAATCAACTCCCGCCTCAGGTTTACAGACGTGCTTCCCGAGCAGCATGGTCCCCGTGGGCATCCAGTTAAATTTAAAAGGTAAGTTTAAAAACACTCTTAAGGGTCTGACAACAAGCTAATAATTGTTTAAATTGGGTTGCCCGCCTCTGCAGGTCGGGTCGGGTCCGTGCTGACAGATGCGCCTGGGGGAAAGGCGGGTGGGAGCGAGATGACACCAGGTTCCCGACCCACTGTCAAAAATAACAACTTTCCCAACCTGACCCACCATCGATCTCATCCACTACCACCCCGGAAAATTCTGGCCGATGTGTATTTTTTGTCACTTACCCAAGTGGTTACTTAAACACTTTTTTGATTACTAGTGAGTAACAATGAGTCTCGCACAGTGCGTTTCATCACTAGAGTAATTTTAACCTAAATCACCAGCCGGAAACCTACGGAACGGGGTGGAATGCTGGTTATACTCCCTGCCCACTATTACTCTCATTCTGATGACAGGATATCGACCTGAGACAATGGGCTGTATTTTCCAAGCCCCGAGGAGGCAGGCATGGAGTCGGGACAGCTGGTAAACTCGGAGAAAGTAGGGGCGGATGGCAAACCCGCCCCCATCTCACCTCCGTGCCCTTTTGCCAGGAGGTGGGAAGATGCGCAGCTTCGAGTCCTGTCTACTGGAGGCGGGAAAGGCATTTAATCCTTTTAACTGCCTGTTAACAGGTAGTTAACAGGCAGAAAAAAGGATTCATGCCATTTTACCTTCACAGGTGAAGTCTTCCCGAACTCAGAGAACCCCGCCAGGTTGGAGGAGACATGGACGAGGTCTGCGGCGGTCAGAGGCACCTGGAAGTAAGATGTAGAGGTGAGTGATGGGTGCAAGTGTGGAGTGGTAAGTATGCAAGGTGAGTGATAAGTTTAAAAAAGTGTTCATTAACCTTGTTTTCTTCCTACAGCCTTTAGCCATGATGGATCAGAAGAGCCGACATCCTGCTTGTCAATTTCACAGAATGGCTGTTGGAACCTCCCAACCAACAGCCATGTGAAATTTACAAATTTGAAAGGTTTGATGAGTCCTGAACACAAGGTCTCATCAAACTAAAGAGAATGTCAGTGTTTGACAGCTTCACAGAGCTGTCAAACACTAGCATTTCTTCTTTCAAGAAGTCTTGACAGATAGCACGTCTGACATTGACGTGATCTGTCAGTGACTTCCTCTCTAATTGGCCTGCTGAGCCCACAGGGCGGGCTTAACAAGTTCCCCCTGGTTGGTCAGGCGAGGATGGAGGCGGGACATTGACACGACAAGCAGCAGTCCCACCTCCAACTCGCCTCCATTCACAAAATCCAGCCCATTAACTCTGTTTCTCACTCCACATATGCTGCCTGGCCTGCTGAGTATTTCCAGCATTTTCTGTTTTTATTTCCACTGTTACTCTCATTGACTTCAGTAGACAGCAAAATCAGGCGGGGAGTAAAACCAGCGATGCCCCCGATCCCATCAGGAACGGATCAGGTTAAAATGGCCCCCAATGTTCCTGATTGACAGCAGTGTGCTGTATCGATGTACCATGTCACAGGGTGCTAGGACATAAGTACTTACAGGAAACTCTTTTTTATCCGGCACCAACGGGACCGGCCACAGGTGCAGGAACCCCGGTTACACGGCCACAGAGCCAGGAACCCCGGTTACACGGCCACTAATATATAGTAAAACTTACCTGAACCTACTCCTGAATTTTGCCGGTTAAGAGAGATTCCTGTACTTCCACATATAGTGAGCTTCTTACCCTGAACATACCAGCAAGGTGATGCATCAAGGCTGTGTGCAGTTGCATCCTTCCCCAGAGAGAGAGCAACAGAAAAATCAGACAGGCCACCCCAACGTTATGTCACAGTAGCTGGTTACAGAGCAGGACTGGTAAATAAAACAACAACAAAAACAACTTGTATTTATATAGTGCCTTTAACATAGTAAAACGTCCCAAGGTGCTTCACAGGAGGATTATAAGACCAAAAATTTGACACCAAGCCACATAAGGAGAAATTAGGACAGATGGCCAAAAGCTTGTCAAAGAGGCAGGTTTTAAGGAGCGTCTTAAAGGAGGAAAGAGAGGTAGAGAGGCAGAGAGGTTTAGGCAGGGAATTCCAGAGCTTAGGGCCTAGGCAACAGAAGGCACGGCCACTGATGGTTGATTGATTATAATCAGGGATGCTCAAGAGGTCAGAATTAGAGGAGCGCAGATATCTTGGGGGGTTGTGGGGCTGGAGGTGATTACAGAGATAGGGAGGGGCGAGGCCATGGAGGGATTTGAATAAAAGGATGAGAATTTTGAAATCGAGGCGTTGCTTAACCGGGAGCCAATGTAGGTCAGCGAGCACAGGGGGTGATGGGTGAACCGGGACTTGGCGCGAGTTAGGACACGGGTAGCCGAGTTTTGGATGACCTCAAGTTTACGTAGGGTGGAATGTGGGAGGCCAGCCAGGAGTGCGTTGGCATAGTCAAGTCTAGAGGTAACAAAGGCATGGATGAAATAGCAAGATTTGTGAATGGATGCTGACCGATGGGGAAAGGAGGTGAAGAAGGACAGCAGGTTTCTGGTATGAAGGTTTTGCAGGTTAGGCAACCAGATCTTGACAGCTTGCTGGTGCTGGAATTATTCACGTTAGCCTCTTGAGCAATTGTGCACCTGGAGTAAATGTTAAGAGGTTTGAATAGAAATAATAGTAAAGTTTGGATTGTTCTACTACACGTAAGAAAATGTACACAAAAAATGTTTCTGTTTCAAGCAGCCACACCTAAATTAGCAGAGCTGGAGCACGTATTGTAGTGTGCTCCTCCTCCCCACCCACCAAACACACACACACACACACAACAAACACAACCCACAAACAACACACAGAAAAAGCAATAAGATTAAGTAGTTTCTAACCTCCCATATATATAGAGGTGTTTGCTTCCACAAGAGTGGTCATAGAGCACACCATTGGAATGTTGAATTAGCATTTCAGAGGCTGAGGGTGTCCTACCATGCATCCAGCTCAGGTGTCAAGGACTGTGGTGGTCTACACAACTTTGCCTTGCGAAAGAGACATCATTATGGAAGCCCTGACACAAGGGGTCCAGCAAGAGCTAGCTAGGGGAGGCTGCAAAAGAGGATCGGTTGCCTACTATGAGTCATTAACCAAGATCTCATAGGAGGAGACTTCCTAACATTAAAATTTGCCCATTGCATTAACAGTCCTGCCTATACCTCCACCATGCCCTCCACTAATCTGCCTCCACCTACAGTGCTTTAACTTTCTCAATCCAAGTACAGTACAACCAGCTTTTTTCTAAATAAACCTACGTGTGATGTGCATCAGTATCTACCGCTTTATTTCCTCTGGTGCTTCCTCTTGGTGCCTATGTATGATGCGTTTCCTCTTACACCTATTCTGACGCTACTTACTGTCTCAGAGGCAGGAGTACATTAGGCTTCTGGCTGCTGTGTCCATAAAACATTGAGGTGACCTTGGACCTCTGGCAGCTTGGTCCTGAGGTGAGCTACCTAAAGGCTCCATCACTTCTGCAATGTCGTAGGCGGCCTGACCCTGAGTGCTTTCTGGTAGATGTGCAAGCATCAGAGGTAGCTGGTGGACATGTCCATTTCAGCTATGCTTTTGGTGCACCAGGGACCAGCAACAGACACTGACATAAACCATCAGATTTAGCCGTACAATTGAGCAGCACCCCCTCACCGTGGCCACTGGCCGATGTGACGGCAGACCAAAAGATCAATAAAGGCCCACTGCTTGGTTCTCTTTGGGAAATCCTGCAGCGTACTAAAGCTGGAACCCCAGGCCTCTATAGCAGCGGTCTGAGCACCTGCGGGTGGGCTTCTGGCATTGGACCCTCTGCTACAACTGTCCCTGTAGTTGCTACGCATTGTGGACTGCAGCGTTGTAAAGCCATCATGCAATGCTGTGCAAAGGTACATAGTGGACTCCTCCACCCAAGCCACCAGCTGCATGGCACTGCTTGGCGCAGTGATTACTCCAACTCCAGTACTCAGAAAACATCCTTTAAACTTGTGAGATCTACCTCTGTGTTCATCAACTGTGGCCCTCCAGGCCTGTTTTACACTATGGCCGAACGTTAAAATTGCCCCAGGGTTGTGTGGCCAGGATGTGTGTGCAGACATAAGATTTTTTTTATCTAGTACAGATATTGCCGTTAAATTATTTTGATTGTATAATTTTTTAAATAATATCTGCAGGATAGCATTATTTCATTATTATTGGACAGTGCCTTGTATTTAGATTATTTTAAAACCATTGGGCTGATTTTACGAATTTTTCACTCCTGATGCAAAGCATCGTCCAGTTTGAGAGCACGGAATCAATGGGCCCTATTTTAGTGGGCAGGAAATCTTGGGGTCTCTGCTGAATTTTGCCAAGTGCTTCTGATGGGTGGAGGTTCATGCTAGGGGCGGGGGGTGCAAACTCCTAAAACTTTAGCTAATAAATAGGCTGGATTGATACTTCCAAATCTAGTTCTTTGTGTAACTAACTCCCATTTTAAATATGAGTTCAGCTTCACTTTTATTTCCTCCCCCACCTTAACAAGATTTTGTTTCTGTTTTTTTTTTCTCTCGTTACCTTTCACTCAGTTTATGGTGGGAGCAGGACTGTCTGTGATTGTTTTCTTCCATCTACAGGAAACTCTTTTATATTCGGCACCGACGGGACCGGCGTGCTGTCGGTTGATCAAAAAGTCCGGATTACAGAGAGGTATACTTACCAAGGTACGAGAGCCCCGTACACGGCCACAGGTGCAGGAGCCCCGGTTACACGGCACTTGTGCAGGAGTCCCGGTTACACGGCCACAGATCCAGGAACCCCAGTTACACGGCCACTAATATATAGTAAAACTTACCTGAACCTACTCCTGAATTTTGCCGGTTAAGAGAGATTTCCGGATATTTTTGGTGCCGGTTAAAACAGAGTTTCCTGTAGTTTGCTATTCCAGCACTTAAATTAAACAAGAGGAGAATATACCCTTAACGTCTTTCAAAACCTTTTAATTCCTACTATCGATAGGAAAGGTTTTCACAGTGGGAAATTTACAGTGCAAGTAACTCTTGTTTCCTGGTTTAAATTGTGATCGTATACCTGTAATGTCAGTGGATTGGCCTGAGTGTGATTAGTGTTTTATCCATTGATTGCTCCTTCATGAACTGTTAGCAATTGTGATGGAGTTACGCTGATAAAAAAGCACGTTAATAAAAGTCATCAAAATCATTCCGTGTAACTGCAACATGCCACACTATCCTTCCTTTGTCCTCCGATTAAAATTTAAATTCTAAAACCTTAAAATTAGAGCCAGGCCATTCAGGGGTGATGTCGAGAAGCATCTCTTCACACAAAGGGTAGTGGAAATCTGGAACTCTCTCCCCCAAAAAGCGGTTGAGTCTGGGGGGTCAATAGAAAATTTCAAGACTGAGATTGCTAGATTTTTGTTAGGCAAGGGTATTAGGGGTTTCAGATCCAAGGCGGGCAGTTGGAGTTGTGATACAGATCAGCCTTGATCTTATATATCAAATTTTATTATGTATAAAATATCAAACCAGATATTTCTGACAGATAGTAACAGCCTTTGTTAAATTGGTGATAATGTCAAGTCGGGAGACAGCTGTAGGGTGTCTCTGTAGTTCTATTATTGGATCTTTGGAGCCAATAGGAGATGTTGCTATGATTTGATTCAAAGAACAGAATATTTTGTAATGCTTTAGTTGTGGACAGTGAATTTTTTAATTCTTTTGCATAAGAATAAAAGCTCTCATTGAGAAGAGTATTTATAGTCACTAATAAATCCAATAGGGAATTCAGGAGAAACTTCTTTACCCAGAGAGTGGTTAGAATGTGGAACTCGCCACCACAGGGAATGGTTGAGGCAAATAGCATAGATGCATTTAAGGGGTAGCTACATAAACACATGAGGGAGATAGGAATAGAAGGTTATGCTGATAGGGTTGGATGAATTAGGGTGGGAGGAGACTCGTGTGGAGCATAAACACCGGCATAGATCAGTTGAGCTGAATGGCCTGTTTCTGTGCTGTACATTCTATGTAACAGGTTCGAGGGGCTGAATAACCTACTCCTGCTCCTAAGATTCTCTGTGGCCTTTGATATAGTTGGTGCAACGAAGGTTCACTAGATTGATTTCTGGGATGAGAGGGTTGTCCCGTGAGGAGAGATCGAGTAGAATGGGCCTATACTCTCTGGAGTTTAGAAGAAAGAGAGGTGAGTTCATTGAAACATACAAGATTCTGAGAGGGCTTGTCAGGGTAGATGCTGAAAGGTTGTTTCCCTGGCTGGAGAATCTAAAACTAAGGGGCATAGGCTCAGGTTAAGAGGTTGGCCATTTAGGACTGAGATGAGGAGAAATTTCTTCACTCAGATGGTTGTGAATCTTTGGAATTCTCTACCCCAGAGGACTGTGGATGCTCAGTTGTTGAGTGCAGGAATCCCGCCCCAACCGCAGTTTTGCCATACATGGATTTCACGTATACACGGTTTCCACTCTGCGACAATTTTCGCCAACCGTGGCAGTGAAATTCACGTATCTGCAGTTTTAAATTTAGAAATAAGGTAAATAACATGATTTTTATATTCTTTTTTATTGTGTTTATACACATTTATACTGAATTTGCCAACCACAGTTTTACTAACCATGGGGGTTTTCAGGGACGTATCCCCTGCGGTTGGGGAGGGATTCCTGTATATTCAAGGCTGAGATCGATAGATTTTTGGACTCCAGGAAATCAAGCGATATGGGGATGGGGCAGGAAAGTGGAGTTGAGGCCGAAGATCAGCCATGATCATATTGAATGGTGGAACAGGCTCGAGGGGGCGTATGGCCTACTCCTGCTCCTAATTCTTACAATACAGTCAATCATTCCATCACCTTCCACACCCTCTCCTCCATCCTTCAACTCTGTGGCACAATCCTCTTCTGGTTTAGTTTCTACCTATTCCAACACAGTCCGTGTTCATTTTCCCCAATAGTTTCTGCTCCCATACTCACACAATTATATCTGGTGTACTTCCAGCCTTTTTCCTTGACTCCCTCCTGTTCCTTATCTGTGTGCTGTCCCTAAATGGCTGGCAGGATCCACAAACAGAGTCTGCCTCCACATATATAATGGTGACACCCAGCTCTATCCCTCTGTGAGGGTGCCAGTTAGTTCCCTCAGTAACCCCGAGATGGCACCTTCACTTGTTTTTTTCCCTTTGCTAATTGTTACTAGTTTCTCCTGTGTTTATTACTTAACTGCCTTTTATCAGGTTTATTGGTTTCACCTGTTTTTGCTTGTATTTAAGTTCTGTGGTTTCTTCCCTCTGTGCTCAGTCTTGACAAGCCATTTGCCTAGTGGTAGCTTGTCTTGAGCTCCTATGTTTGTAACTGTTTACCTATGTGATTCTAGTAAAGTACTTTTATTTAAGACTGCATACCTGCTTCTCGCCTCGTCTGTCTGCACTTGGGTCCAGAACCAGCCTCGCCCTGACAGCAAGACTGAGCCAGTATGGACCCAGCAGTGATGGAGGAATTTTGTTCTATTCTCTCCCATCAAGGTGCTTTCCTCGGCCGCCTTGAGCAACTTCTCCAAAGCATTTCGGACAAGGTAAATACGTGGACTCAGACCATTCAACACCCAGCCGCTCTGGCTTCTGCTCAGGATGTTCCTCCTCAGTCAGTTCCTTTGGGTACTACCCCACCGGTCGCCGACCTCCAGACTCACCGAGAGCCTCGCCTACCCGCGCCAGAGCGCTATGATGGTCATCCGGGCAAGTGTCGCGGCTTCTTGGCCCAGTGCTTCCTAGTTTTTGAACTCCAACCCTCCATATTCCTATCACCCCGCTCTAAGGTAGCGTTCATCATATCACTACTCTTGGGAAAAGCTCTCGCCTGGGCTACCGCTATCTGGGAGCAGCAATCTTTCGTCTGCTCGGACATTCTCCTTTTCGCCGAAGAGATGAGCAAAGTCTTTGACCATCCTGTGAGTGGACGGGAGGCAGCTAAGAGACTTTTGAATCTCCGCCAGGGCAACTGCAGCATAGCCGACTTCGCCATTGAGTTCCGCACACTCGCTGCGGAAAGCCGCTGGAACACCAAGGCCCTTCTCTCCACGTTTCTTCATGGCCTTTCTGAATCTATCAAAGATGAACTGGCATCCAGAGAGGTTCCGGAGGACCTTGACATGCTCATCTCCCTTGCCATCAGAGTGGATAACCGCCTCCGGGAGCATGGTAGAGAGAGGGGATTCACTACTTCCACAGAGGCGAGATCTTCCGGTGTTTCAAATCTGACCAAGAGTTTCCAAGTACCCCCGAGTCCACCTGTTAGCACCGAAGAGGAACCTATGCAACTCGGCAGAACTCGGCTCTCCCAGTTTGAGAGACAGAGGAGATTGAGAGAGGGGCGTTGTCTTTACTGTGGCCTGTCTGGCCATCTCAGAGCCACATGCCCTGAGCTTCAGGAAAAAGCCAGGAGGATTGGGAAAATACTGACAGATCAAATCCCTTCTCCTACCCCTTCTGTCTTCCAAACCCTGTTTCCCACTCGTCTCTCTTGGGAGGGACAACAGTACAACTTCCAGGCGTTTGTTGACTCCGGGGCCGCTGGCTGTTTTATCGATGCCACCCTTGTGCGCAGCCTGAAAATTCCTTTCTCCCGCCTTGACAAGCCTTTACAAGTCACCGCCCTCGACGGCAGGCCCCTTGGTTCTGGGCGCATTCATCATATCACCAGAGTATTACATGTCCAAGTAGGGGAGAGACATCAAGAGTTGCTGCAGTTTCACCTTATCGATTCACCTGAGCTCCCTCTCGTTCTTGGACATCTGTGGCTCTCTCTTCACAACCCTCACATTGACTGGACTACCGGGACTGTGCTGGAGTGGGGTCCTTCATGTCTAACCAACTGTCTTAAGGTCTTCCCTAGTCTGCCCCGTCCTTCCTCTCCCGAGCCAGCTGATCAGCTGGACCTTGCTCATGTGCCCCCTGAATATTCGGACCTCCATGCTGTGTTTAGTAAGAGGCGGTCCACTACACTCCCCTCACACCGGTCCTACGACTGTGCCATTGATCTCCTGCCTGGCACTAGCCCCCCTCGGGGTCGGCTCTACTCTCTCTCTGGCCCTGAGAATGTTTCCATGGAAGAATACATCAAGGAAGCCCTCGCTACAGGTTTCATTCGCCCTTCCACCTCCCCAGCGGGTGCTGGCTTCTTTTTTGTAAAGAAGAAGGATGGTGGTCTCAGGCCTTGCATAGACTATCGGGGGCTTAACAAAATTACCATTAAGAACCGCTATCCTCTCCCTTTGATGTTTTCAGCGTTTCAGCAGCTGCAGGGAGCTACCATCTTCTCCAAACTTGACCTCCGCAACGCGTACAACCTGGTCCGCATTAGGGAGGGGGATGAATGGAAGACTGCCTTTATCACCCCTAGCGGTCACTGGGAATACCTCGTCATGCCCTTTGGTCTCACTAACGCCCCTGCTGTCTTCCAAGCTCTGGTCAATGACGTGCTCCGGGACCTGCTGAACCAGTTCGTGTTTGTTTATTTGGATGACATTCTCATCTTCTCAAAGTCCCCTCAGCAGCATGTCCAACACGTCAGATGGGTGCTGCAGAGGCTCTTTGTCAAATCCGAGAAATGTGAATTCCATGTCTCTAAGGTCACCTTCCTGGGCTACGTCATCTCCTGTGGAAGCGTCCAGATGGATCCTAGCAAGGTTCAAGCCATCTTGAACTGGCCGCGTCCCACGTCGGTCAAGCAGGTTCAGCAGTTCCTGGGATTCGCCAACTTTTACAGATGCTTCATCCGCAACTTCCGCTCCCTTGCCGCCTCCCTCTCTGCATTGACCAAGGGCTCGTCTTTACGGTTCAGTTGGTCTTCTGAAGTGGAACGGGCCTTCCAGGAGCTCAAACAATGCTTCACCTCTGCTCCCATTCTGGTACACCCTGACCCCACCCTGCCCTTTATCGTAGAGGTGGATGCCTCGGATATTGGAGTCGGGGCTATCCTGTCCCAGCGCTCCCCTAAGGACCAAAAGCTACATCCCAGTGCCTTCTTTTCCCGTCGCCTGAAGCCAGCAGAGAGTAACTATGATGTCGGCAACAGGGAGCTCTTGGCAGTTAAGTTGGCCTTGGAGGAGTGGAGACACTGGTTGGAGGGAGCAGAGCATCCTTTTGTCATCTGGACCGACCATAAAAATCTGACATATATCCAGGACGCCAAGCGCCTCAACCCTCGGCAGGCCAGGTGGGCTCTCTTCTTTAACCGGTTCAACTTTCTCCTGTCTTACCGCCCAGGGTCTAAGAACCTCAAACCGGATGCCCTTTCTCGCCAGTTTGACCCCTCAGAAAAGGACCGGACCCCGGAACCTATCATCCCCAGTTCCTGCATCGTTGCTCCCGTCGCATGGGAGATTGAGACTGTGGTGCGAGGGGCCCAACGTCAGGAGGCTGACCCTGGAGGAGGCCCTCCTCATAGCCTTTATGTTCCCAGTCAGGTGCGCGCCCAGGTCCTTCAATGGGGGCACTCTTCTCGATTGACTGGTCATCCTGGGATCTGTCAGACTCTCGAGTTCCTTAAGAGGAGGTTCTGGTGGCCCTCTATTGAAGCTGACACCCGGGCCTTTGTCTCCGCTTGTCCCGTCTGTGCCCAGAACAAGACATCCCAACAACCTCCACTTGGTCTCCTGCATCCCTTGCCCATCCCCAGCCGTCCCTGGTCTCATATCGCCCTGGATTTCATCACCGAGCTACCTCCATCTGAGGGATTCATTACCATCCTAGTTGTGGTCGATCGCTTTTTCAAGGCTGCTCACTTCGTCCCTCTTGTCAAGCTTCCCTGTGCCAGAGAGACTGCCCAGCTGGTTGTCCAGCATGTCTTCCGCCTCCATGGCTTGCCCCTGGATGTCGTCTCTGACCGTGGTCCCCAGTTCTCATCCAGGTTCTGGAAGGCTTTTTGTTCCCTCCTGGGCGCTTCCGTCAGTCTCTCCTCTGGGTTCCACCCACAGTCTAACGGCCAGACTGAGAGAACCAACCAAGATCTGGAGAGGGTGCTAAGAAGCTTTGTGTCCTCCAATCCTTCCACCTGGAGCAAGTATCTGGTCTGGGCGGAGTGCGCGCACAATACCCTTCAGAGCTCCTCCACTGACCTTTCACCTTTCGAATGTTAATATGGCTTCCAACCGCCACTCTTCCCTGAACAGGAGAGGGAGGTAGGAGTCCCGGCTGCCCAGGGGTTCGTCCAACACTGCCGCCGTACCTGGAGGACTGTCCGATCCACCTTGCAGCTCGCTTCTTCTCGGCAGAAAGTGCAGGCTGACCGACACCGCCGCCCAGCTCCTCGGTTCCGGACCGGACAAAAGGTCTGGCTGTCTACCTGGAATCTTCCGCTCCATGTGGAGTCCTGCAAGTTGGCTCCCCGGTTCATCGGGCCTTTTAGGATTTTGGAAAAAGTAAACCCTGTGGCCTACCGGCTCCTCCTTCCTTGGTCGATGAAGATACATCCCACGTTCCACGTCTCTCACCTCAAGCCGGTACTTACCAGTCCCTTGGTTCCTGCTTCCAGGCCTCCCCCCGCCGCCCCACATGATTGACGGTCAGCAAGCCTACACTGTCCGTCACCTCCTTGATAGTCGCCGAGTTAGGAGGAGCATTCAATACCTGGTCGACTGGGAGGGTTATGGTCCTGAAGAGCGTTCCTGGGTTCCAGCCCGGGACATTTTGGATCCTGAACTCATCAGGGATTTTCGCCATCGCCACCCTGATCATCCAGGAGGAATGTCAGGAGCCATTCCTAGGGGTGGGGGTCCTGTGAGGGTGCCGGTTAGTTCCCTCAGTAACCCCTAGATGGCACCTTCACTTGTTTTTTTCCCTTTGCTAATTGTTGCTAGTTTCTCCTGTGTTTATTTCTTAATTGCCTTTTATCAGGTTTATTGGTTTCACCTGTTTTTGCTTGTATTTAAGTTCTGTGGTTTCTTCCCTCTGTGCTCAGTCTTGACAAGCCATTTGCCTAGTGGTAGCTTGTCTTGAGCTCCTATGTTTGTAACTGTTTACCTGTGTGATTCTAGTAAAGTACTTTTATTTACGACTGCACACCTGCTTCTCGCCTCGTCTGTCTGCACTTGGGTCCAGAACCAGCCTCGCCCTGACATCCCTCCACCTCTGCACTTCATTCCTTGCCCATTGCTGTGCTGTTTTACTACCTGTCTGACATCAAGACCAGTTCAATTTCAGCAATATTGGAGCTATTCTGATGAGCATTCCGAAGAAACCTCATGCCTCGGGTGTTGATTCCACCTCACTTCCCGGCTGCTCACTCAGACTGAACCTGCAGGTCCTCAACCTCAGTGTCCTGCTAATCCTGGATTGGGCTTCAAATCTCACATCTGGTCCATGACCAAGGCTGCCTACCTCCACCACCAGAACATCATTCTCCTACACCCCTACATCACACCCAGCTTCACCAGAACTTCTGCACATACACCAATCCATCTGTCCCCCAGTGCATCAACTTCAAAACCCTCATACTCACTTTCAAATCCTCCATGACCCTACTCTGCCCTATCTCTAAAATATTTTCTAGACCCATGTCTCAGCAGCACCCTCCACTCTGCCAACTCTGGCCTACGCAAGCCCCTCACCCGTGCCACACCAATCCTGCTTCAAAATTGGTGGTACAGCCTTCAGCTGCTAAACTTTGCAGTTCCTTTCTCAAACCTCTTTGACTCACTATCCACCCTCAAAAAGAATCTCAAAACTTACCTCTTTAACCATCCTTTTGGCCATCTCCAATAACTCTTCTCCTACATTCTGCTTGGTGTTGACTTCTCCCTCTGTAAATTGGCTTGGCTCATTTCATTACATGTTAGATGTTATGTAAATGTGTGTTGTTGTTGTCATCAGAGTACAAACTAATACTGAAAAATTACTTAATAACCATTCATCAGGTCTATCAAGATCTGTTTATTGCTACTGAGGTCAAGGATTGCTAAATTTTGTTTACAATCAGAGGCAACCTGATGATTAATGGAAAATAAATACTGTGCCCTTTTAAACTTTTACCCATAATCTCTTTCCTTGTTTTCAGGTCATGCACCAGATAAGGCTTTCGGTTACTTGCTATCATTACGTGTTTCTGCGTGTTTTGTACAGCTGTGTCACAATCCCACTCATACCAGGAAGAAGTGTTGGATTCAACTCAAAACGGTCTTGCTTCAGTGTAGTGTTGGTCTTATTCTTTTCTTTTTTGTGTGATTGCCACCCATCTAAAACTTTATTTGATATACATCGATAACGATAAGCGGGCAATTTAACTTATACTATGATCGCAAAGCTTGAAAACACCAGCACAAAATTGGCAAGCCTCAAACAAGATTAGAAGTCTTTTTGCCGGTAGAGTAATAGATATGTGTCACGGACTCCAATAAAAGGCATTTAAGACTGTGTTGATTAACATTTGAAAATGAGCTGGATGAACATCATGTTGAGAACGGGATTAAAAGTTAGAAGCATAGGTTTAGACGTAGAGAATCAAATATCAGCTGGAACACTTGTCCCAGTCCTGCTGGGACCATGGAAATATTATCCATCAATCCAACTAGTCAGGGTTGAACAATGTAGATTGGAAGCAAAGAAGGAACACAAAGGTATGATGTTCAAGTTGAAAAGTGAAGAGTGCAAAGGTGGTGGTATCTGGATTGCTTCCAGTGTTATCTGGGGCAATGGAGAAAAGGAGCAGTATAATTGACTTGAATGGTTAGTGGAGAGAATCGACTTTGTATGCAAGCAGAGAGCTTTCTCTGGTAGAAGGAAGGCTGGTCCGTGTATTGGAAGCTAAACATAATCACTTGGCATTTCCACAAGGGTTCTCCCGATGGAGAGTAAGAGAACTCCATGGAAATTCTTCCCCAATAACAGTAATTAGGATTCATCTAACCTAGATCTGGAGAGAGAGAGGGGGCTAATACTTTGGTGAGCATAGGAGGGCAGATAGGAGGAGATAATACCATAGGCTTTACAATGTGGCGTGATCCCTGCCGGAAGTGCGGCAGGGTGAGAATGGCCTTTGCTCAACGCTATGAGCGCTGGGCTGACCCCATCATAATTTCCAGGGTCATGCCCATTTGAATAATTAGGGTGAGCTCCTGGAGCACACCTCTGATTGGGACTTTGCCCATTGTGGGAGGGTAGGAAATAGCATGATGTTGCTGGTTTCAAAGGCTTGTTTTGACTGCAAGAAGCTCACTTATTATTGTTCAAATGTCGGAGAGGTTTGCTGGAGGCTCTGGAGATCCCAGATTGGCGGATTAGAATGTCAAAGTGCTGCCACAGGCGGTTATGCCAAAGAGGCAGATCCTCCTTGGTATGGACAGGTGGAGGGCTCCAAGGAGAACTGCTCAGATCCAGTGTAAGGAGGTTACTGTAGACCTGTACTAAGCATGTCAGCCCTTACAATGACCTTCCCCTTACACTATGTTGAAATCCTTGAATTGCTTACCATCAGTGCATATATTTTACATGATAAAATCCCACAAACAAGTATGAGATAAATGATCAGTTAATCTATTTCTGCTGATGTTGGTTGAGGGAAGAATATTGGCCAGAACACGTCCCTGCTTTACTTCAAATAGTGCTATGGAATCTTTAATGTTAGGTATTCAGGACCTTGCTTTAACATCTTATCTGAAGAACACCATCTCTGACAATGCGGCGCTTCCTCATTACTGCATTGAAGTGTCAGCCTGGATTATGTGCTCAAGTCCTGGAGTGGAGTTTGAAACCCCTAACCTACTGAACCAGAGGCAAGACTCAAGTTGAGCCAAACTTCAAACATATTTATTATTGGTCATTGCTGAAGTTACAATAAAACACAGAAATCGGACAAACAATATTCAGTAAGAGATCGAATACCCATTAGAGCAGTTCAAGAGGAAGGCTCACCACCACCTTCTCAAGGGCAGCTAGGGATGGACAATAAATGCCGGCCTCGCCAGCAACGGCCACATCCCGAGAATGAAAAGAAGAAGAAAAACAAACCTGTGCCCGGAGTCTTCGGAAGGACATTTGCAAATAACATAGAAATCTCATTCTCATTACAGTTTTGACATTAACTAGGACTTTAACAGTGATATCCTTAATGCCAGTTCTTGTGTCATGGGGTTTCTTGTCTGCAGTGGTCTCAGGCTTCAGAAGGAATTAATGACATGGAGCAAAAGTTCAGGTCTAATATATTTTAAAATTTCCTTTCAAGTCAGGGTTTACTGCCAAACTTAACAAGGTTGCATTTGAAAGATATAATGGACAATGGCAAATAGCTTGGCAGATAAGAACACTGTTGGATTGTTTCATGCATAAAAACAGAAATCACACCTTCTCTCTGAGCAACTCCTAAACACCACAAACAGGGCCCCAATTCATCATTCAGTAAAATAATTAAATGATCCAAAATAAAAATGAATTGATCATATTCCTTATTTTCACTCGCCCTCCATATCGTGGCCTTTATGGTCATTAGTGTACAATATCACATTCATCAGAATGGGCCAAGTACCCCATTCATTGAGGCAGTAAACCTTAATGAAAGGTCATCGACCTGAAACATTGGCTTTGTTTCTCTCTCCACAGGTGCTGCCTGACCTGCTGAGTATCTCCAGCATTTTCTGTTTTTATTTCAGATTTCCAGCATCTGCAGCATTTTCTTTTTGTACCCTTAATGTAAACTGTTTGGCTGTTTTGACTTACCGATGACGGTAAAGTCAGATGCTGTGTATCAGAATAAGTTGTAATTGTGGTTGGGCAATAAGTGGATGGATGTCCAAAAGAGAGAGAAAAAAAGTAAGATGGACTTGCATTTATATGGCGCCTTTCACGACCTCAGGATGTCCCAAACACTTTGCAGCAAATGAAGTATTTTGAAGTGTAGTCACTGTTGCAATATAGAAACGTGGCAGCCAATTTGTGCACGGCAAAGCTGCACAAAAGGCACTGAGATAAGGGCCGGATAAACTGATTTTTTAGTGATGTTGGTTGAGGGAGAGATATTGGCCAGAACTCACCCGTTCTTTGTCCAAACACCCCAATGTATCCCACTGCCCGCTAAATAGCTAAAGCCTACCTGTATCAAATGGGATACACCCTAGAATCCTCCGTGGGATTAGAGAGGAAATAGGAAAGGGTCTGGTTAATATTGTAGGAGTTCCATCAATACCCGAGTCTCACTTGTGTTTATGAGCTGTAACAGGTTATTTTAATCTTGTTTAATTTATGGTTACGATCACACTCGGAGTACTGTGCTTAAAGCTGGCCACCCTACAAAAGGACATTGATGCAGCGGAGGAGGTTCGGAGAAGATAGACAAGGACGATGCCAGGACTTAAAGCTCTTAAGTTGGAAGGAAGACTTGTAGAATTGAATTTGTTTCCGTTACAGAAAAGAAGATTAAGGCAGCACATGATCCCGGTCTTTCAAATGCAGGAAGGGATGGATAATGTTGATACATGGAGTTACTTAACCTGTGATCACAGTCGTACAACTTTAAAAAGCCTTTAGCAAAGCTACAAATTAGATTTGATATCTTGCCACAGAGAGTATATGTGAACTGGATTTCCATCAAAAAGTAGTTAATGCTATCTTGATTAATTTCCCTAAAAAAACCTTGCTGGATAAGTATCTAAGAACCACATTGAAGGTTATGAGGGTGACACAGGTATTCAAATACTCTCTGGAACACAATGGCTTCTATGCTGCTGGGACCAAGAAAGTGTCACCTGTGGAATGCAATTGGCAAGGGTTGAATAATGCCGATTGTAATTTTAGCCTAATATCTTAGAGTTTTGCTACGTTACCTTAGGGTGTCAGGGATAACTTTCACAGAGCTTTATCTTGGAAATTTTACCTGTGGTTATTCACCTCCCTCAGGAGATTCAATAAACAGGGTAGCGTCCACAACAGACCAATTGTACATGGTCTTTGGAAGGAATAGGCTCAACGAACCAGCTGGCCTTGTCTCATTCCGTATTTTCTTATGCTTACTGTTAGCAACCGGTTGAACAGAAAAACACTGCCTCAGTTGAGCAATTGTGTCTGATCTTCCTTCACTTGTTTAATCACACCAGTCCACTTTCTCCCCAATATTTCAGTAGTATTTATAATATTTCACCATGCTTTGAAAAAAAATGTCCACCTCCCTTTGCTTCCTTTTTATTTGTGTTGCGATGCTGAACTAGTTTCACACAGCTGCTATTCTCATTACTGTTGATCTATTTTCAAAAACAAATTCAATCTAAAGCGGCTCACTCTTTGTTTAGCAGGTTACATTGTTCCTGTGCTCAGAACTGAAAGGAGAATCTCAAGCTGAGCTATTCCAGATGATAAGCAGACCTTGGTTGCACCCTTCTGATCCAACACGGTTTCACACAACCGACTGTTAAAATTAAACAATTAATGTTCTTATTGCCAAACAAGAACACAAAAATCCAGTTTGTCTTTGCTGGGTTGGTACACGTTAGTCAGAACTATCATTTCACAATCAGCTGGTCACAGATTCATGATCCAGAGCTCTCAGCCTCAGCCGTTCAATGAGACCAAAGAAGCCTGCACAATATATAGACACACCCCATCATAAATTAAACCATTAACCTTCCCTCTATACTCCCCTCCAGACATCCTCACATCAGATTGATGCATACTTGCTGTACTTGACTGCTAGGCACAAGACCCAGATTCCACCTATACTGGGAGAAAGTAGACCATCTGGTACATAAGAACATAAGAACATAAGAAATAGGAGCAGGAGTCAGCCATTTGGCCCTTCGAGCCTGCTCCGCCATTCAATGAGATCATGGCTGATCTTTTGCCTCAACTCCATTCACCGGCCCTATCGCCATATCCCTTGATGCCCTTACTAGTCAGAAATCTATCGACTTCTGTTTTGAATATACCCAATGGCTGAGCCTCCACAGCCCTCTGGGGTAGAGAATTCCAAAGGTTCACCACCCTCTGTGTGAAGAAATTTCTTCTCATCTCAGTCCTGAATGGCCTACCCTTTATCCTGAGGCTGTGGCCCCTGGTACTTTCTCCCTTACCCTCCAACATTTCTCCTTGCTCTTCCTCTCCTGATTAGTAATGGAATACCATTCCACAGACACTGACCGTACCTGGCTGTGACACTTTTCTTTATGTATGGGAAGCTGTGGGCTATTTTATCGTTGGATAATGCCATAAATGAGCTGGGCCCCATCCTTCAACAACATCCACTTCCAAAATATTCACTAGAGTTTAGAAGAATGAGAGGGGATCGCATTGAAATGTATAAAATTCTGACAGGGCTAGACAGGCTGGATGCAGGGAGGATGTTTCCCCTCGCTGGGGGTCTAGAACGAGGGGTCACAGTCTCAGGATACGGGGTCGGACATTTAGGACTGAGATGAGGAGACATTTCTTCACTCAGAGGGTGGTGAACCTGTGGAATTCTCTACCACAGAAGGCTGTGGAGGCCAAGTCACTGAATATATTTAAGAAGGAGATAGATAGATTTCTAGACACAAAAGGCATCAAAGGGTATGGGGAGAGAGCGGGAATATGGTATTGAGATAGAGGACCAGCCATGATCATATTGAATGGCGGAGCAGGCTCGAATGTCCGAATGGCCTAATCTTGCTCCTATTTTTCTATGTTTCTATAGATCGTTGGATAGCAGTAAGGAGTGTGAACACTGGCCATTATTTTCTCCTTTCTTTGTAGTAGCCTGCCACCAACTGAGTGATACTGCAAATCCATTGGCAGGATAGGCGCACCAGCGTCAGTGTTCTTGCTCAGGCCAACATCCCCAGCATCGAAGCTTTGACCACGCTCGATCAGCTCCGATGGACGGGTCACATTGTCCGCATGCCCGATACGAGATTCCCAAAACAAGCGCTCTACTCGGAGCTCCGGCACGGCAAGAGAGTCCCAGTTGGCCAGAGGAAACACTTCAAGGACACCCTCAAAGCCTCCTTGAAAAAGTGTAACATCCCCACCGACACCTGGGAATCCCTGGCCCAAGACCGCACAAAGTGGAGGAGAAGCATCCGGGAAGGCGCCGAACACCTCGAGTCTCTTCGCCGGGAGCAAGCGGAAGTCAAGCGCAGGCAGCGCACAGAGCGCACGTCAACCCAAGCACCCCACCCACCCGCCCCTTCAACCACCGTCTGCCCCACCTGTGACAGAGACTGTAGGTCCCGCATTGGGCTCATCAGTCACCTGAGAACTCATTTTTAATGTGGAAGCAAGTCATCCTCGGTTCCGAGGGACTGCCTAACAACAACAACCAGCTGAATCAGCACAGAGTAGGGATCAAACCTACACTCTTCGTTCAGTGCCATAACACCTACCAAAGGAAAGCAGATCAGTTCTAACATACTACTTAATATTCAACTACTGAGCCATTAGGGAAACTACCAACAGCTTCTTTCATATTTTAATTTTTGCTGCAGTGGCTACAGTCAATGATAATGGAAAATTAGGGGGAGAAATTCGGTCTCGGCCCGTTTGGGGCGCTAACTTTAGAAAGCTGGGGAACTTAGCGCCAGGCGCTAATGATTCCCAGCTTTTGCAAAATTCAGTGTTTGCGCTCCAGGAAGGAAGTGAAGCGCTAAATCAAGCACTTCACTTCCTTCCTGGAGCACTAAAGGACGCAGGCGGGGCAGTAATGGTACAGCGCTGCACAATGTCCCGTGCAGCACTACCGTGATCCGAGGTTCCTTCCCTCCCTTAAAGGGAAGGGTCATCGCTGCATTGGGTCCAGTTAGCTGGTCCCCGACGGCAGCCGCGATCCGGCCCGATCAGCCCCATGCACTCCGGCAGAGTGCCGGGCTGATCCATCATGACCGAAGAAAAATGGAAAAAATTGATAGAATGCATTGCAACAATTGTTGTACTTACCATGCCAACATCCCCTTTAACTTGCGCCCCCGAAGCGCCCGGCCTCCCGAACAACGCCTCCTACAGCTGTCGGTGTTGTCGCCCGGCGATGTTGCAGGGGGCGGAACCGAAGTTCGGGTCCGGAGCGTTACCGGAGCGATGCGCAGGACGATGATGTCACGATCTTTGGGCGCAGGAGATCGTTGCGTAGAGTGTTACCGCTGCCGCAAACCTCTCGGCCAATTTAGCGGGAGTCCGTCATCTCGCTGCGTCCGGGCGGTAAGTTGTTAGCTCCCCGTTATCGCCACCCGGAGGTGCTAATGGGAGGCGCAAAGGTACCCAATGTCTGCCCCTTATTTCAATTCTCTCTCTGCACCAGTAGGAAAACCTAGGCCAGACAATGTGAAATTGGAGTACATGTCTACAGCAGGCTACTTTCTCCCCACCTATTAGCTGCCAACGTGTTTTTATTTTAAAACCAACAGCCCAATCTGATCCCAAAGAATCCGAATGTGGCAACATTCTGATATCATTAAAAGAATAGGAACTAGCTCAGTCTAGTCACTTCAGGCTCATGAATTTGACTTGATACTTATCCCAAATATTGATATTAGCAGATTCATGTGTCCTGGGGCATATAAATTACAATGAAGTCTCAGTTTTGATGTTTACCAGGTTGGTAATGATATAATCAATTCAGTCATATATGCAAGTTAGGCTACATACTTTTTTTTGTCCCTCCATTTCTATTGTGTATAACAGGATGTTGTGGCGTTACCACATTGGGGAAGCACTGTGTGTATGTAGATAAACCTGTATAATCCCCTTTTAACTGCTGTATTCCCCTCCCCCCGCAAGACAGTTGCAAGCTGAGAGGAATAAGGCATGTTCAGACTTGCCTGCTGCTGAGAGAAGGAAAACCAATCAGGTTCCAGCAGGTGACCAATCCGTGAGTCATCACAGGTTCGCGGGCTTTACGAATTCAGTACTGTATTGTGAGAGTTGGAGTAAAGACCTATTTCTTGTAGCTCGCTGTGTTGCCTATTTCTTTACGCGGGAGACTGTAGTCTCCCACATTGGTGACCCCGAATATCGGCGGCCGAAGCCCCCGACTCACGTAGCCCTACAGAGGCCAGCAACGACCCGACGGCAACCAGCAGCAGCCCGATGTCGGCCGGCGCCGCGTCCTTGAAGCTCCCCACCTTCTGGGAACACCAAGCACCAGCTTGGTTCGCGCACACGGAGGCCCAATTCACCCTTCGCAGGGTTCAAGACGATGAAGAAAGGTACCTCCACGTAGTCTCAGCACTAGCAAGCTCCACCGCCGCCGAAGTTCTCGGCCTGCTGGGGAACCCACCACAGACCGGCAAGTACTCAACCATTAAGGGCCGCTTGCTGCAGGCTTACGGCCTGTCCGGGGAGGAGAGGGCCCGTAGGCTTCTTTCACTACCAGGCCTCGGCGACTCTACCCTGACCCAGTTGATGAGCCGGATGCTTGCGCTCCTGGGCTCTGAACCGCAGTGCTTCTTGTTTCGGGCCCTTTTCCTCAGCTTGCTTCCTCAGCAGGTACAGACTGCCCTCGCGGGGTCCCCGATCACGGACTGCGTACAACTGGCAGCCGCCGCGGACAAAGTCTTCGCCGTCGCCCAACTCGGCTGTGCAGCCGCGAGGCTCCCCGACACCACCGAGCTCGCGCCGCCACGCCAGGCCGCAGAATTATGCTACTACCACGTGCATTTCGGCCACAAGGCCCAACGCTGCAGAGCACCCTGCTCTTTCGATCAAACCAAGATGGCCACCCGGTCAAACGCGCCAGCCCCGCGCCGCCGTCTAGGCCCGCTCGACCGCACCCCCGCCGCCACGATGGGCATCGGCACCACAGGTAAACTGCTGTACATAACCGACTCCCTTTCAGGGCGCAGATTCCTTTGCGACACCAGAGCCTAATGCAGCATAATTCCTGCCTCCCAGCTCGACATCCAGGCAGGCTGCAGCGGCCCACCCCTCGTGGCGGCAAATGGCGCAGCCATCGCTACTTTTGGAAAGCGACGGGCCGAGGTTTGTTTCAATGGCCAGCGATTTACGTGGGATTTCGTGACGGCCTCAGTGGCACATCCCTTGCTGGGCGCCGATTTTCTTTGCGCCCACGGACTCCTGGTCGACGTCCGCGACAGGCGCCTGATCGACGCAGCAATTTTCGCTTCACTGGCCTGCCAGCAGAGCAACAGCCCGGCCCTCATCGGGTCCTGCTCTGCCCCGGCGGATGACGACTACGCCCGCCTACTCGCAGATTTCCCGAGGCTCACACAACCGACCTTCTCAGCCGCGGCAGCCAAGCATGGTGTCAAGCACCACATCGCCACTACGGGACCACCAGTGTTCGCCCGAGCCAGACGCCTGGACCCAGCCAAGATGGCGGTGGCCAAGGAAGAATTCGCCACGATGGAGAAACTGGGCATCATCCGCCGCTCGAACAGCCCCTGGTCGTCCCCCCTCCACATTGTGCCCAAGCCGGGCGGTGGCTGGCGCCCCTGCGGCGACTACAGACGGCGCAACGACGCCACCACGCCCGACAGATACCCCATTCCGCACATCCAAGACTTCTCGGCACACCTAGCAGGAAAGTCCGTCTTTTCCAAGGTCGACCTGATTCGCGGCTACCATCAGGTCCCCGTCCACTACACGGACGTCCAGAAGACGGCGGTCATCACCCCCTTCGGACTGTTCGAGTTCCTGCGCATGCCCTTCGGGCTCAAGAACGCCGCACAGGCCTTCCAACGGCTCATGGATTCCGTCCTACGGGACCTGAGCTTCCTGTTCGCCTATCTGGACGATATCCTCGTGGCCAGCACCAGCAAGGCCGAGCACATCGCGCATTTGCGCTCTCTTTTTCAGCGCCTCAGCCAACACTGGCTAATCGTCAACCCAGCCAAATGCCAGTTCGGAGCAGCCCAAATTGACTTTCTCGGCCACAGAATCTCGCCAAGGGGAGCCATTCCCCTACCTTCCAAGGTGCAGGCGGTGGCGGACTTTCCCCAGCCCACCTCGGTCAAGGCGCTGCAGGAATTTTTGGGGATGGTCAATTTCTATCACCGTTTCGTGCCCAAGGCCGCCTCACTCATGCGCCCCCTCTACGAAGCCACCAGGGGCAAAACGGGCAAAGAGCAACTCACCTGGTCCAGCGAGATGGCAACAGCCTTCCACCAGACCAAAAGCGCCTTGGCCAACGCCACACTACTGGCCCACCCCATCCCGGGCGCCAATACTGCCCTCACCACGGACGCCTCGGATTACGCCGTCGGCGCTGTCCAGCAACAGTGGGTCGAAGGCGCGTGGCAGCCACTGGCATTTTTCAGCCGACAGCTGCGCAAGAACGAGCAGACCTACAGCACGTTCGACAGAGAACTCCTGGCCCTGTTCCTGGCAATCCGGCACTTCCGTTTCCTCCTGGAAGGCCGGCCGTTCACCGCATTCGTGGACCACAAGCCGCTCACTTTCGCCATGGCCAAAGTAACCGAACCCTGGTCCGCGTGCCAACAGCGCCAACTCAACTTCATCTCGGAGTTCACCACGGACATCCGCCACGTCGCCGGCAAGGACAATTTGGTGGCCGACTGCCTCTCAAGACCCTCGCTCCACGCAGTGCACCTGGGCGTCGACTACCCCCGCATGGCGAGAGACCAGGCCGCCGACGCAGAGGTCCAGGCCCTCAGGACGTCAACCACCAGCCTCACTCTGGCCGACATCCACTTCCACGCAGCCGGCACAACCCTCCTGTGCGACGTCTCAGTCCCCTCGCCTAGGCCGGTCGTCCCATCCGCCTGGCGCAAGCGAGTTTTCGACATCATCCACGGCCTCTCACATCCAGGGATGCGTGCGTCTCAGAAACTCATGTCCGCCAAGTTCGTCTGGCCTGGACTCCACAAGGATGTGAGAGACTGGACCAACACACGCGTGGCGTGTCAGCGCGCTAAGGTCCAGCAGCACACCAAGGCGCCATTGGAGTGTTTCCCGGTGCCCGAGAGGCGTTTCGACCACGTCCACGTCGATCTGGTAGGCCCCTTGCCGCCGTCGCACGGTTTCACACACCTGCTCACGATCGTCGACCGCACCACTAGATGGCCCGAGGCGGTTCCCCTCGCCTCCACCACTACGACCGACGTCGCGCGAGCATTCGTCTCGACATGGGTGGCCCGGTCCGTGGTGCCGACCGACATATCCTCGGACAGAGGCCCCCAGTTCACCTCCCACTTGTGGAATGCCATCACCGCCGGCCTCGGCACCAAGTTGCATAGTGGTTAGCACTGTTGCCTCACAGCGCCAGGGACCCGGGTTCAAACCTGGCCTCGGGCGACTGTCTGTGTGGAGTTTGCACATTCTCCCTGTGCCTGCGTGGGTTTCCTCCGGGTGCTCCGGTTTCCTCCCACAGTCCAAAGATGTGCAGGTTAGGCTGATTTGGCTATGATAAATTGACCCTTAGTGTTAGGGGATTAAATACGTGGGGTTACGGGGATAGGGTGGGATATGTGTCGGTGCAGGCTTGATGGGCCGAAATGGCCTCTATCTGCACTGTAGATTCTGTGATTCTGTGATTCTGTGAACAGCCTACCACCCGCAGGCCAACGGGCTCTGCGAGCGCTTTCATCGTTCCTTGAAAGCCTCCCTCCGCGCCAGCCTGGCCGACACCAGCTGGATCGACAAACTACCCTGGGTCCTCCTGTGATTGCGCACCGCGCCCAAAGAGGACCTCCGCGCCTCCGCGGCCGAGATGGTCTACGGCCAACCCAGGCGACTTCCTCCCCCTGACAACGGCGCCGTGGTCGGCCGCCAGACAGCTTTCCCTGCACCAGGACGCGGCCCAGCAATTCCATCCAGTGCCCACTTCGCAACACGGCACGCAGCCGTCTTACGTGCCTCGGGACTTACGACATGCGGAGTTCGTCTTCATGCGCCGGGACGCGCACAGAGGCCCGCTGCAGGCACCATACACCGGCCCCTTCTCAGTATTGGAGACGGGGGACAAAGCTTTTCTTATCGACGTCGGCGGGAAGCCGGACCTTATTTCAGTAGACCGCCTCAAACCGGCGCACCTGGTCCTCAGCTTCCCGTTTCGTCCAGCTCTTCCCCCACGGCAGGGCAGACCTCCCGCGTTGGCGGGGGCCCCACAAGAGGACCAAGACACGCCAGAACCTTACTTCCCGGCCGCCGCCCCACCTTCGCCGGCAGCCCGTCCAGCCAGCCCACCGACAGACCAGCCGCCAGACCAGCCGACGAACCAACCGGCCGACCTCCCAGATAGCCCTCCTCACACGCCAGATGGCTACAACAGCCGCTATGGCCGTTTGGTCAAACCTCCGCAGAGACTGACTTTTACAGTTAACGAGGATTCTGGGGAGGCGTATGTGGTGTTACCACATTGGGGAAACACTGTGTGTATGTAGATAAACCTGTATAATCCCCTTTTAACTGCTGTATTCCCCTCCCCCCGCAAGACAGTTGCAAGCTGAGAGGAATAAGGCATGTTCAGACTTGCCTGCTGCTGAGAGAAGGAAAACCAATCAGGTTCCAGCAGGTGACCAATCCGTGAGTCATCACAGGTTCGCGGGCTTTACGAATTCAGTACTGTATTGTGAGAGTTGGAGTAACGACCTATTTCTTGTAGCTCGCTGTGTTGCCTATTTCTTTACGCAGGAGACTGTAGTCTCCCACAATGTCACAATGAACACATTGTGACAGATTTCTTCCATTCTATGGGAGTCAACAAAACAGTTCCTGATGGTGAAATAGGAATTAATATTGTAATTCTGCACTAATGATTGACCATGGACTGGGAGTCCAATGCTCCACCACTGGGGCTGTAAAGCTATGATATTACTGACTTTTTGAGATTCAGACAACATGTGGTTAGAATGTGAAACTCGCTGGAGGTGAATAGCAGAGATGCATTTAAGGGGAAGCTAGATAAACACATGAAGGAGAAAAGGACAGAGGGTTATGCTGATATAGGTTTGATGAAGGGGGGGGTGGTGGGAGGAGGCTCGGGTGGAGCATGAACACTGGCATGGAGCAGTTGGGCTGAATGGCCTGTTTCTGTCCTGTACAGTCTATGAAATTCTATGTAATTCATGTAAATATGGATGAACACAATGACAGAAATGAACATTCCACTACTCACTCCTTAACCATAGAGTCGCTCATTGAGAAGATCATGTGACTCACCCACCACCCCAAAGGGTAAGGGAGGTTGTGTGAAATTGTTGGATGATGTAGGGGAAAATGTGCCATATTGGAGGGGGAGGGCAATTAAAAATCCAATGTTCAACGAATCAATTACTTTTGTTATACTTTTAACCAGCGCCTAGTTGTAAGTTGAAAGAACATTTTTTTTCTGCACACACAGCAAATTTTCCTCTTTTTTTTTTGTTAATGAGGCCTGAAAGAAATCACCAATAAGACGCCCTCATTATCTCTCCATGTTCGAGTGGAGAGCGCATCATGGGTAGAGCTGGTTAATGGAGTGAGATGCGAACAGAATGAGAGCAATACTTCCACGACGGGAACTTGGCAAAAGTGGGAATTAGGAGCAGAAATGAAAAGAGGAGCAGAGTAGTTTAACTGAAATTTAAGTAGATAGAGCGTAGAAACGTAAAACTTAACTGTAGCTTGACGAAATTGTAAAGTAAGAATAGCAGCGCAGGAACCTAAGGTAGAGTTAGAGGCAATTTGACACGTTAGGGAGGGACAGAGAGGTGGTACTACATACCCCTAGTTGTGGGAAGGAAATGGAAGAGAAAATCTGTATATGGATCAGGGAGATGAGCATTTGGAGATTTTATTTAGCCACTCATTGATTGGGACAAGGAGGGAGTAAACAGAGAAAAGTGAATAGGAGTCCTAAAATGTGTGCCGGACTCCTTCCTTGGGCATTATGTTTGTATGGTAACAAGAGGAGAAGGTTTATTAGATCTACTTATGAATAATCATAGAATCATAGAATAGTACAGCACAGAAGGAGGCCATTCGGCCCATCGGGTCTGCGCCGGCTCTATCGAAGAGCAGTCCAGTCAGTCCCACTCCTGCCGCTCTTTCCCCGTATCCTAGCAACGTTTTCTCCTTCAAGTATTTATCCAATTCCCCTTTTGAAGGCTACCATTGAATCTGGATCCACCGCCTCGTCAGACATAATGAAATAAACTAAGTGGATGAGTTAAATGTGGGTGAGCACCTTGGGAGCAGTGGCCACAATGTGATAACACTTAAGGTCCAAATACAAGGGAAAAAGTTTGTACAAAATCAAGGGCACCAGTAGGGAAGATTTTAGAAAGCTGAGGAGTGGGCTAGCTGAGGTGAGGTGAATAGAGAATTTGGCACACGGGATTGTAGATCAAAAAGAGAATTAAAAAGATGCAGAATAAAGATATAGCATCAAAAAATGGAGGGCACTTCAAGTGTGAGGATGCCATAGAAAAATAAAAAGGTTAGAAACAAACTTAAATTGAAGAAGATGTCTTGTTTTGCACACTTTGTATAAAAATAATAAATTGCAGGACAACGGAGTATTACAGTTTAACTCTTTTATTAAGCATTAGGTCTGTGATCTTACTCATAGCAGCACAAGTGGCGAAAGCATGGCATTAGGACCCCTAGCCTGGGTCTTCAAAGCAATAGTAGTCCTTACAGATGCCTGCAGGCCAATGACAACTCAGCATGTGATCACATGTGAATATAATAGGTATTCCTTACAGATGCCTGTGGGCCAATGATAATTCAATATGCAAATGTTACAGAAGAGGATATATGGGGTCTATATCCATGATAAAAATTATACAAGAGAATATGGAAAGAGGCTAAGAGGGGGATAAGGAAAGTAAGGAGGGAGTAAGAGGAGAGAAACTCAACATATATTAAAAAGAATAGTAAAGTATTCTACAAATATATCAGGGAAATTAGAATTGTTAAATGCGAGGTGGGGCCCCTGAGTGGAAAGGATAATGAGTTAATAGTCAGGGTCAGTGATACTTAATGGGTACTTCGCATCAGAGTTTACAAAAGAGAAGTTTCATGAATCTTATCATGACTCATGAAGTAACACTAGGTGGCCAGCTGGTGGCGCCGTCCAAGGAGTATAAATACTCGGGCGTGGGCCCAGCTTGCTCAGGATGTTTCTGTAACCAGGAACTAGTGATGTAACTAGAATCTCATGGTTTTGAAACAATTGATTAAAGCCTTGTTTTATACTCAAACCAAGTGCTCAGTAGTCTTTTTACATCAATTTAATCAACCGTGTATCGGCTCCACGCTCTGAGTAATTTCGGGAACAGCCAGCTACGACTTCAACTGTAGAAGGGAACTCCAACGTAGTAATCAATCCATCATGGACAAACTACTCAGACCCGCCCGTCTTGACCTGGACCTGAATTCACCGACAACTGCTAAGGTATGGAAACACTGGTATCGTACCTTCAGCAACTTCCTCAGGGTGTGTGGTGAGAATGTTCCTGATAAATTAGAGATACTTGCCAATTATGTATCTCCTCATGTGTTTGACTATATCGAACACTGTGTAGACTATGACTCCGCTATCCTAATATTACAGCGACTATATGTTAAGGCCCCAAACAAAATTTTTGCTCGGCATCTACTGGCCACTACTCGACAACAACCCGGGGAATCACTTGACGAATTCCTTCAAAAGCTTCGCAGGCTCAGCAAGGATTGTAATCTTAAAGCTGTCACAGCTGAGCAGTACCAGAAGGAACTAATTCATGATTCTTTTATTAACGGAATTACGTCTCCCTTCATATGCCAGCGTCTGTTGGAGAATAAAACCCTTGAGTTACAGGCTGCCTATGACCAGGTGTGTTCCCTGGACTTAGCAAAGAGGAATGCCGATACCTATCTTTTACCATGTGCACGGGCTGCTGCTATCACTTTTAATGACTTCTTCGATAGGTCTCGGGCGGAAGCCCTCACTGATGATGACTCTAACCTAGCGGATGACAACCCTACTCTAGAAGCCTTCTGATGATGACCCTGCCCTAGCGGCATCTTGGCAATCTGGAAGGAAGTGTTTCTTCTGTGGAGGTGCATTCCATTATAGGAAATTTTGTCCTGCTCGTAACGCAACCTGCAATCATTGCAGTAAGAAAGGTCACTTTTCTAAGGTATGCCAATCAAGAGCCCCTGTTAGTTTTGCAGCTACTATCTATAAAACCGCTCCTCCCCCAAGAGCCACTACTAAGGTTACAGCTGCAATCTATAAAACTGCTCCTCCCCCAAGAACCACTACTAAGGTTACAGCAGTCAAGGGTAAAACTGCCCCTCCTCCCATCACAGCTGTTTTCCCCCAAAGTCTGTCCCATGCAGCCATGAAGGTTTTGGTAAATAGACACATTTTGAGTCCACTAATCGACTCATGCAGCTCTGACAGCTTCATTAGTGAGCGGACTGTCAGTAAGTTAAAACTGCGTATTTACCCCTCGGACAGGGAAATTGCAATGGCTCTGATGACACTGACCACCAACTCTTCCAGCTTTTGTCTTGTCGACCTTATTCTCGATGGCTGCACTTATTTCTCCACCTGGCTCGGAGTGCTCAAAAACCTATGCAGTGATGTGCTCCTGGGACAGGATTTCCAGAAACAATACAAAAGACTCACTTTCGAGTTTGGACAGTCAAAGCCGGAGCTTCCTATTTCCAAAGTACCGTTTTGTGCACTTTCGGCGGCTTTGCTCGACGAGCCCTCCTTGTTTTCCAATCTTTTCCCCCGATGTAAGCCCATAGTCACTAAATCATGATGTTTCAGCCAAGACACGGTCCGAGGAGATGTGCCTTCCAGCGACAAGCAAAGATCTAAAAGACTGCGCCTATTTGTGGTCCGCCTAATCCACTAGAAGGAAGTCGTCAGACTTCCAAAGCTTTCAGGTGGGAAGAATGTCATGAATCTTATCATGACTGATGAAGTAACACTGGGTGGCCAGCTGGTGGCACTGTCCAAAGAGTATAAATACTCGGGCGTGGGCCCAGCTTGCTCAGGATGTTTCTGTAACCAGGAACTAGTGATGTAACTAGAAATCTCATGGTTTTGAAACAGTTGATTAAAGCCTTGTTTTATACTCAAACTCATCAAGAAGGATATTGGGGAGGCGGTAAATCTTGAATTGATTAAAAGTGAGATAAGGGATACTATAATAAATAAAATGAAAGTATTAGAGAAGAAATAATGGAGACTCTACAAAATATATTTCAGGGTTCCAGTAAGGCTGGGTGTGTACCATAGGATTGGAGAGTGGCCAATGTAATACCATTTTCAAAAAGGGAGACAGAGCTAAGCCAGGTAATTGCAGGCCAGTAAGTTTAATACCTGTAGGAGGAGACATTTTGGAATCTTTAATTAAAGATGGAATTACTAAATATCTAGAGAAAGAGAAAATAATTTGAAGCATCCAATGCAGTTTTCTGAAAGGTAGATTGTGCTTGGTAAACTGGGTAGAGTTCTTTGAGGAGGTCACAGATATGGAGGGTGCGGGAAATACAGTGGACATGATGTACATGGACTTGCAGTAAGCCAGAGTCAGGGTACCGGAAGGAGACTACAGGAGATGGATTAAGGAGCAAGGGATATGAGGGGGGAGGATAGCAAATTGGATTAGAAAACTAGTTAGAAGGGAGGAAATGGAGAGTAAGAGTAAAGAGTAGTTGGAAGTGGGTAGCGGAGTCCCACGGGGTTCTGTTCTGGGGAGAGCAATTTCTTGTTTTAATTCACAGAACGGTTTGAAACAATTAACTTAATTGCGAACCACAGTTTGAATGACAAGAAATGTTATTACTGCAAACTTAATAAAATCTGCATGTGATGTATGGCAAAGCCAAAAGCAAGTATACTGAAAAATATTGACATATTTACCTTAACATATAGCAACAGTAGTATGTTTTAATACAGTTTATGTAATAATAAATACAGCTGTAGTAAAGGGCACCATGAGTAAAGCAGAAGGTTAACCACTCCCATTGATAAAGAGAACAACCAAAACATCACAGTCATAACTTTCTCATAATTAACACTTTATTGAACTATTAATTTTTTTTATCTCCAACCTGTCCATAATATTTTGGGGGTCAATAGGTACACATACGGCAATGATTACAAATCTAATTTAGGGAACAATACAACAATAACCAAATCAACTTCCCTCTATATTGTCAATTGGATTCTGTAGCATACATCCGGTCTTGACAATCGCCTATTTCTTCTGTCTTACAGAATTAATTCAAGTTAGAATAAGAAATTGGCTTTGTGTCTATAGCATCTCAATTAGTGTCAGAGTTATACAGCACAGAAAGAGGCCCTTCGGCCCATCGTGTCCACGCCGGCCATCAAGCCCTGTCTATTCTAATCCCATTTTCCAGTACTTGGTCCGTAGCCTTGTATGCTATGGCATTTCAAGTGCTCGTCTAAATGCTTCTTGAATGTTGTGAGGGTTCCTGCCTCTACCACCCTTTCAGGCAGTGAGTTCCAGATTACAACCACCCTCTGGGTGAAAAAGTTTTTCCTCAAATCCCCTCTAAACCTCCTGCCCCTTACCTTGAAACTATGCCCCTGGTTATTGACCCCTCTACTAAGGGGAAAAGTTCCTTTCTATCTACCCTATCTATGCCCCTCATAACCTGACAAAGGAGCAGCGCTCCGAAAGCTTGTGATTTCAAATAAAACTGTTGGACTATAACCTGGTGTTGTGTGACTTCTTACATTTGTCCACCCCAGTCCAACATCGGCATCTCCACACCATGGCCTCATAATTTTGTACACCTCAATTAGGTACCCCCTCAGCCTTCTCTGTTCTAAGGAAAACAACCCCAGCCTGTCCAGTCTCTCTTCATAGCTGAAGCGCTCCAGCCCAGGTAACATCCTGGTGAATCTCCTCTGCACCCTCTCCAATACAATCACATCCTTCCTATAGTGTGGTGACCAGAACTGCACACAGTATTCCAGCTGTGGCCTAACTAGCATTTTGTACAGCTCCATCATAACCTCCCTACTCTTATATTCTATGTCTTGGCTAATGAAGGCAAGTATCCCATATGCCTTTTTAACCACCTTATCTACCTGTTCTGCTGCCTTCAGGGATCTATGTACATGTACACCAAGGTCCCTCTGATCCTTTGTCCTTCCTAGGGTCCTACCATTCATTGTTTATTCCAATGCCTTGTTAGTCCTCCCAAAATGCATCACCTCACACTTTTCGGGGTTAAATTCCATTTGCCACTGTTCTGCCCATCTAACCAACCCATCTATATCGTCCTGTAGCCTGAGGCTTCCCTCCTCGCTATTTACCACTCCACCAATTTTTGTGTCATCTGTGAACTTACTGATCATACTTCCTACATTCATATCTAAATCATTAATGTACACTACAAACAGCAAAGGACCCAGCACCGATCCCTGCGATACACCACTGGACACAGGCTTCCAGTCACAAAAACAACCTTCAAGCATTACCCTCTGCCTCCTGCCACTAAGCCAATTTTGGATCCAAATGTGCCAAATTGCCCTGGATCCCATGGGATCTTACCTTCTTGACCAGTCTCCCATGCGGGACTTGGTCAAAAGCCTTACTGAAGTCCATGTAGACTACATCAACTGCACTACCCTCATTCACACACCTAGTCAGCCCCTCGAAAAATTCAATGAAATTGGTTAGACATGATCTCCCCCTGACAAAGCCATGCTGACTATCCTTGATTAATCCTTGCCTCTCCAAGTGGAAACTAATTCTGTCCCTCAGAATTTTTTCCAATAATTTCCCTACCACTAATGTTAGGCTCACTGGCCTGTAATTCCCTGGTTTAGCCCTAGTACCCTTCTTGAATAATGGTACTACGTTAGCTGTTCTCCAGTCCTCTGGCACCTCCCCTGTGGCCAGAGAGGTTCTGAAAATTTGTGTCAGAGCCCCTGCAATCTCCTTCCTTGCCGCACACAGCAGCCTGGGATACATCTCGTCAGGGCCTGGGGATTTATCCACTTTTAAGCTCACTAAAACCGCTAGCCTAGTCCAACAGGCAATGGAAATAAAATAACAAAAATTAATTATTAGTCAAATAACAACACAAAGAGCTATTTGTAAGGGCTCATACCACAGCAATTTATAGCATAGTACCAAAGGTTTTGATATAAATGCAATCAATCAATAAAGGGGTTTAAGATGTGGCACTCTTCCAAATTGCACGATCCTACATTTGGGGTGGAGCAGCATCATAAACACGGTGTACCTGGCTTAGCAGAACTGGCAACTCTGTTCAAACTTTAATTTTAGTTCCCAAGAATATTTCCTGCTACTTCTTGACTCAGAATTTAACATTTCATCTGCCAACTTATTCGCTGTGCAACCTGTTCATGTCTTTGTGTTTCAATGAAGCCATGTTTGTGTTTTAATTTGCCTGAACTAGCCGTCTTTTGTCTCCACTTGTCCTATCACCATCTCGTCTGGTTTTGAATACCTCTTAATGTCTCTGTTACTTCTTTTTTTCTATCGCAGCCCTGCCTTCGATCTATTTTATTTCCTTGGGGCATTTCATCTGGAAGAGCTACTTAACTAGTGACTCAGCCAGATCCTGCAAATGTTTTCGATCATTTAAGTACAGGCTGCATTTGCCAGTTTTCATAATATCCGTGTTTTAGCCATGTAGAGCCTGCAAGCATGAACTCCATACATTTCCATCGACGAGCGTTGCAAAGGTAAAATTGGAATGAAGTACAAAATGATTACTGATGTTCCATGCCCTCTCTCCATAAACAGAAAACCTTATTTATTCTAAAGCCTGCTAAAGCACTTTTCCATGACCCTGTTTACGGGAACTTTTCAAATATCTTTTCTTCTTTTAGATTTATTGGGGTATAAGTTTGTCTTGTGTGGTAGCGCAAAATGGGCGATCGCGAATCGGCAGCCCATTTTGCCCGCTGCTTAGTTTTCTTTTCCATTGAAGGTTTGCACTACTGCCTGGGCTGAATTTATACCCCATGGTATTTTTCAGTCTTTCTTTAGGTATCCCTAGGCCATACAACACTTGCGTCTTTCGGATGACACTAGTCTGCCTCCTCAGGTGGATGTAAAAGATCCCCTGGCACTATTTCGAAGAAGAGCAGGGGAGTTAATCCCCGGTGTCCTGGGGCCAATAGTTATCCCTCAACTGACATCACTAAAACAAGATTACCTGGTCATTATCACATTACTGTTTGTGGGAGCTTGCTGTGCGCAAATTGGCTGTCGTGTTTCCTACATTAAAGTTCAGGAGACTTTATCGGAAAGTTCAAAAAAAATGTTGATCATCTGGGCGCTAGTTATGTTGTTTCTGGTTTCCATATTGGACGCTTCATCGGCCACCACGCAAAGGGAGATGGTTTCCAAAAGGAACCACCTCAATGGCCTCGAGGCTTCAGGATTTCCAGAGCTAAGTCAACTTCACCCCGACTATGAGAAAGAAGATGGCTTTGGCTTCACTTCTGGAGATGACAATGACAATGTAATTGGGAACGAACGGGAAAAGGCCACACTTCAAAAGTATTTTGTTGGCCGTAAAGTGCTTTTGGACATCCTGAGGCACTGTATAAATGCAAATCTTTCTTTCTTTGCCAACTAAGAGTGTCAGTACACAGGCTGCTCCCTAACCTATGTTAATGACATTTGAGCTGAAAGCACAGAAGAGAATTCCCATCTGAATCTCCATCCCACCCCCACCCTGACACTCCCCCAAGTAAGAAAACACCTGGGGCTGGATTTTCATTCAGCAGTCGGGAAGGAGGCAGGACTACAACTTTCGGGTTTTAGTCCCGCCTACATCGACGTTCGGCCAATCGACGCAATTTTCCCTTGATTGACCTTGTTGAGCCCGCCCAGCGGGCTCAACAGGCCAATTAAGGGCCATCCGGCAACAGGTGACGTCACTGACTGAAATTTCATCTGTCAAGAGGTGCTGACAGATGAAATATCAGTGTTTCACAGCTGTTTGAAGCTGTCAAACACTGACAGTCTGACTTCTAACCTGAGTCCTACACAGACTCAGTTAGAACTCTCCCCGGCACTGAAAGCTGCAGGCTGTCACTTTTGACAGATCGCAGCCATTCTGCTTTCAGTGCCGGCTGAGTGATGGACTCCCGAAACCTAGAGGAAGAAAGGCTGTTAAGGTAAGTACAGGTAATTTAAACTTCTTTACACACTTTAGACACACCAAACACACTTACCTTTGCACTCATGCACCCATCACTCACCTGAACACCGACATCGCGACCCCTCCAAGTCCTTCAACCCGACGGCCCGCCGCTCTAACCTAGCGTGGTTTGGAGCCGTCGGGAATCCCACACGACAACCCTCAAAATAGGGATTAGGCTAAAAACTGCCTGTTAACTACCTGTTAACAGGCAGTTAATTGGCACTAATCCCTTCCCGCCTCGGGTCGGCGGGTTCCAGTGCAGGGCGGGTACCCGCCCCCTTTGAAACTTACGTGAAGGCGGGTTTTGGGCGGGATGGTGTCGGGACCCTCGAATTCGGGATTTTTGCCCCCCGCACGCCTAAAAGCCCGCCTCACGGCACACTGAAAATCTGGCCCCAAGGGTCTTCAATCAGCTAGATTGGCCTCAGATGAGGCAATCACCCAATGGCTCATGGATAATGAGCCTTTAGGTTGAAGCATCAGCAAAGTGTTGAGAAATTGGAAATTGAGAAACATGGATAGAGTTAAAGAAATACACCGGGATAAAACATATTTAGAAAAAATGGATTTAAGATTTTGCTAAATCTTTGCCCTTTTCATTTTATCTTTGATTGTTCCTTCTAGGGATGAACCATGTCTATTTAATGCACATTTTTTAACCTGTTAAAATGAGTACAAATATTTTCGTTATTAATAACTGGCTTCAGGATCACAGTCACCATTTCCACGCTGTTTCCTAGACTGGGCACTTAGATTTTCTGATTGGCTACGTCCATTTAGTAGGCATTGGTTCATTACACCAGGTATCTCTCTGCCTATTTAGCATCTCATACAATGTACAAAATGTACTGCCACCAGAAGTACCTGTCAGTTTTCAGTTAAGTATATTAAAATGATATGAAGACATAATTTAGACATCTATACAGTAACTCAGGGTTTTGGCCAGTCATTTACTCCATCTATCTGCCTGTATACAGTACAAGGAAAACACTGGGCTGCTGGCGTGTGTTATTTATGATTTCTTTTTGTTTCCTGTTTGCACTTAGTTGGTTCATAAATTTTGTGCCAAGTGTCCTGGCAGTGAACTTATTTGATAATTTCACAATATTCCCAATTGAAAACCCCCCTATGATTCAAGGAGGAAGGAGGAATGAAGAGATGCCAACAGGTTGCACCAGAGGCAGAGTTTGCTCCCGTTCCCAGTAAACCTGTCCCACCCACATTTTCGGACAGAGGTGCACCTCCCTGGCAATGACACTGCAGAACTGGCTATACAGGTTCAGGGTCAGTAGAAAATCAGAAGCAGAGCAGAGCCATTTCCTACAAGCACCTAGCTGTACATAGCATGCATCATAGGGCTGGCTTTGCTAGTGGCAGTAAAGTGCAGTTGTGCCCTCAACTCCTCTTGCTCTGCTTCCTTCCATGCTGCAATATGATCTGATGGGAATGGTACGCTGGAGTGACAAACGTGGTCACCTTCCTCACTATGACTTCAGTCTGCACCACCATCACTTCACCACCCACCAAATGAGGTGTACAAGTGTTGAGCCATTCCATCTCTTAGCCACATACTCAGTGCCCTGCCTCGATATTTATTATGCATACTATTGGGTTTTGCCAGGCATGCTTGCTACCCAAACAACCTTTGCAGAGGCTGAAATATACATCAAAAACATTAGCCTCTGCAAAATCTAACATTTTTATCCCCATATGATGACACTCACCTTTAAGTGGTCGCACCCTTTAAATTTACCCCACTAAGCAACCCTTCCGTACCTCCGTACGATAGCAAAATACTGCCGATGCTGGAAATCCGAAATAACAACAGAAAATGCTGGAAAAACTCAGCAGGCCAGGCAACATCCGTGGAGAGAAATTAGAGTTGACGTTTCAGGTCGAAACCCTTTTTCGAAACTGGAAAGGAAATAAAATAGATCGAAGGCAGGTCTGCGATAGAACAAAAGAAGTAACAGAGACATTAAGAGGTATTCAAAACCAGACGAGATGGTGATAGGACAAGTGGAGACAAAAGACGGCTAGGATTAGGTGTGAAGTGTACTGGCAGGATGAGACACAGCTGCCATGTGGGAGAGAGAAAAAAAAGGAAAGGCGGGGGGGGGGGGGGGGGAGGAAAGGGAAGACCCAAAACAAAGGGGTAGAAAAAAATATAAGTAAAATTGTAATGGGGCCGAGGTTATGATCTGAAATTGTTGAACTCGATATTGAGTCCGGAAGGCTGCAAAGTGCCTAATCGGAAGATGAGGTGCTGTTCCTCGTCCGCACCTCTGTCTTCTCCCATCTCAATTCTTACAATGTCCTGCTTGCTAGCCTTCCCAATTCCACTCTATACAAATTCCAACACATCCAGAACTGACCAAGTTCTGCTCACCTGTCAAACTTGTCCTCCCCAACCTTCATGGCTCACTAACCCTCAATGCATTGATTTCAAAATCCCCAAGGCTTCACTCTATCGTATCTCTGTAATCTCTTCACCACTGGCAACAAAGTTGTCAGCCATCAAGGCTCTGCTTTCTGGAATTCTCTTCCAAAACTCCTTTGCCTTGCTTCATCTCTTCTCACCTTAAAAACCTTCCTTAGAACCTACCTCTTTGACCTAACCTCCAGTCACCTCCATTAACTCTTCTGCCAATTTCTGTACAATGTCTGAATTCTTCCCTCCTCCCTATTCCCAGTAAGTGCGTCAGGATATTACACAACATTTAAGGCAGTCCATCAGTGTAAGTTTATATTATTTTGTGCACATTTTAACCTTAAAATAAGTAACTTTCAAGTAATGGTGTATTTTTAAAATGATAACTCATGGTCGCCTGAGGTCTTTATTCAGGAGTATTCCTTTAAAAACAACTGAACAAATTCTCCCGATGGCAAGTGGACTTTGTGCTGTGCTACAAACCAGGATGGGGCTGTGCTGAGTTAACCATCTAAGCTTTGGTGAGGCAATACAATTGGACTCAATGGGCTCGATTTTAGTTCAGGTGCGGGGAATTGGCAGGTTCCCCGAATTTAGTGATTCCGACACGATTGTAAATGGGCCTGTGAGATTGATGCAAATTTAACACAATTGGCCAATTGATTTCCAGCGTGTGGGAAGCCTTGGCAATTGAGTATTTCCAGTCAGAAAGTCACAGAATATGACGTCATCATTGCTGCTGCTTCTAAGGTCCACAGCAAGCCTTGCTTCCTCTGCAGGCTCCCAAACTTCACCATTAAGATGGCACAGGAGCCTGCAGGAGCAACGGCCAGCGGGAGGGCCAGATCTGCGCCCAAATTTGATGAGGCTTCACTCCAGGCATTACTGGATGGTGCTAGGGCCCACAGGGAGGCCCTGTTCCCTTCTTCAGGGAGGAAGAGGCCTCCCAGTCAGACCAAGGCTGTGTGGCTACAGGTGGCAGGTCAAGTCAACTCCTTGGGGCTCACACAAAGAACGTGGTTGCAGTGCAGGAAAAGAGAGCTCAAAATAAAAGAGAACAAGCGAGGACAGGAGGAGGGCCACCATCAGTAGCCCACCTCACCCCCTGGGAGGAGGCGATCCTGGAGATTGTAGGACTGGAGGATGAGGCGCTAGTGGGGGACGGACAGACGGGTGCATCACAGCAAGCTGGTGGCAGAATAGTTTTCCATCTCTCTCATTGACATTGCATGAGTCGCTGATAATGATTCTGAAGCTATAACAGATGGACCTATGATCATCTGCAATATGCAATGTGCATGTAACCTTGACCTCACATCTCCAACTCTTTCCTTCACTCCCCCACAGGACCATCGAGAGCGCCCAAGGTGCTCTCAAGGTGCTCTCAAGCCACTTGCAAGTGTTGGCCCCTTCTGGCCTGTGCAGCTTCAGGTGGGTGAGCAGCAGCCTGGCGCTCCTGTTGCTGCTGCTGTTGTTCCTGGTTCTGCTGGTGCCGCAGCTGGTGTTTGAGCTCATCTAATGCCCAGAAGGGAAGGAAATAAATGGCTCCCATGCTTCTGGTGTATGACTCCGTTGAGGAAGCGCTGAGTGAAGGTGGCGAGTGGGGTTTCCCAGGAGGTCACACTGGAGATGTGTGTGAGGCTCCAACCTTCCACAGGTGTGGTTAGGTCTGGTAAAAGTTCCCCCAGACCTGAGACAACAAAGTCCTGCCACCTGCAAATGATGACTGATCAAATATCCTCTTTAATGTTGGACCTGCAGCTGATAGTCAGCAAGCCAATAGTGTTCACGCCAGGTTGCACAGGCGTCATCCCCACCAGGCGCGTTTTATGTGGGAAAAGGGTTAAACAGGCAAGGGCTTGTTAAAATGGGATTATAAAGGCCAATCAGTGCTGTTTAAGGGCCCTAAAAACCAGTCCCGCCTGTTGCAGGCGGGACTGATTCGGGTAAATCAGACACACCTAGGTTAAAATGGCGTGGAGGCGGGAACCAGGCGGGGGGTCGCAACCCCTAGGTTTTGCGATTTTAACCCCCCGCATGCCTAAACGCCCGCCTCACGGCCCAATGAAAATCGAGGCCAATGTCCCTGGAATAGGGAAGGGAGCATTCAGCTGTCGTTCCTGATCAGGATTCCTGTCCATTGACTCCAGCTGTAAGTATAGATCCGTGAACATCTAATGAGCAGGTTCAGTAGTGATGGGCTCTATGTTTGACTAACCTGCCCATTGTTACCTTCTAGTAGGAGGTGCAGGATCTGATGTCTGTGAAACTCCACCCCAGCAGGAGTAACAGTCTTCAGAAGGAGATGGAGGGAGTTCATTAGTGTGGGCGCTGGAGATTTAAAAAAAATAAACTTACAGACATAGTAAAGAGTGGAACTCCCAATCATATCATTCCTTTGAACTTTTAACAAGCTTTCATCATTGTTCCATACGAAAGATTTCTAATTAAACTAAAATCTACAGGAATCCAGGGTGCAACATGGAACTGGATAAGAAGCTGGTTAAAAAATGAGGCAACAGAGAATACTTGTGTGAGATGTAGAGTCACAGAGGGCATCATGCATTACATTAATGATCTCGAGACTGAAGCCAACTGTAAGCTGGTCAAATACCTTTAAGACACTAAAATAGGGAGAACAGTAGAGACAGGGGATGGAGCAAAAGATTTGCAAAAGCATTTAAATCAGTTATGCAATTGTGCAGAAAAATGGCAAGTTTAATTGTGAACAATGTAAAGGGTTGCACATAGGTTAAGAAATGTGGGATGTAAGTGTACCCTGACAAGAAGATTTAAAAAGAGATCTGAGTTTGATAGCAGGCACGTCACCTTCAATTTCCAAACAATGTGGTGATGCAATTAATATTGAATTTCAGGCTATATAACTATAACAGTACAATACAGAGGTTATTTTGTGCATTGGTCACAGTATTGCGTTTATTTCTGGTCATCACCACAAATATGCACTAGGATCGTACAGAAAAGAGCAAGAAGACAGATTGCAAGTGTAAAGTGGATGAGATGTGAGGGAAGATTAAGGACGCTTAACCTTTACAGACTAGAAAGAAGGCACTTAAAGGGGAAACCTCGCTGAAGTAAAAAATAATAAATGGTATACAGATAAAATAAATCTAGGTTATTACTTCAAAATAATCCCGACAAGTAGGACCAGAGGATGTTAATGGAAATTAGTGAAATATAAATTTGAAACGGATATCATTAATATCTTTTCCATTCTCTGTTTTTGGAATAATCTGCAGGTGGGGTAGTAGAGGCAAAAACATTGGGGATGTTGAAAATACAGTCGGATATTATGATGGGAGAGTTAGGGTATTAAAAGGATGAGCTTTGATAGACAACATGACCTTTTCTCACGTTTGCATTTTTTTAATAGTCTTATACAACTTTACAATGGGACTGTTGGCAGCCCAAAATGGCACCTACCACATTTGTTGTTTTTCATATATCATGGGTTGGGTATCCACAATTGGAGAGAAATTGTAACATGACTTTAAGACTCTCTTAGCTAGTTACACTTAATGCTCCTTAGCCACATTCAGTACAATCCACTTCCAATCCTCATTCCAAGCATCTATGTAGTTTCCCCGGGTACTGTGCCAGATGACTAGGGCTCTGTGGAGGCTAATAATCCAAACGAAGGATGGCTACTAGATTTAAGGCTGGGTAGTCATCCAATTTAACATAAGAACATAAGAAATAAGAGCTGAAGTAGGCCTCGAGCCTGCTCCGCCATTCAATAAGATCATGGCTGATCATCGACCTGAACTCCACTTTCCTGCACTATCTCCATATCCCTTGATTCCCCTAGAGTCCAAAAATCTATCCATCTCAGCCTTGAATATACTCAAAGACTCAGCATGCACAGCCCTCTGGGGCAGTGAATTCCAAAGATTCACATCCCTCTGAGTGAAGAAATTCCTCCTCATCTCGGTCTTAAATGGCCGACCCCTTATCCTGAGACTATGCCCCCTAGTTCTAGACTCTCCAGCCAGGGGAAACAACCTCTCAGCATCTACCCTGTCAATCCACTTGAGAATCTTGTATGTTTCAATGAGTTCACCTCTCATTCTTCTAAACTCCATTCTACACAATCTCTCATCATAGGACAGCCCTCTTTCTAGGAACTTCCCATTTTTTTCTTAACAATTTTTTAAATTGTAGTTACTTTGAAGTGAAAATGTTTAAATCAGTTCCAAGGCGTTTCAATTCAATATTCAAAGTGAAAGAAATTGTGCTTTTTTTTGCAGGGGCTGGATTTCATTTTGTAGTTTCAATTTTAAACTCTACGATCATTTGGAAATGTCACCCAGACTTGCTAAGGGAAAAAGAGGTGCAGTCCTTTTCAATGTCAGTCAAGATAAAATTGTGTTGTGATTTGTTAGCTAAGGAGTTGGCATTCAACATCAACCATATGAAACTAGGTATCCAAAACAATACGTGGCTCAATACAGCTCTTCTAATGTTATTACATAATCAGAATCCCATTAATTTCAAATACGTATGCAGTTTGTTCTGACACCAGTTGACATATCCACTTTATATGTATAAACTAATATATGCACAAGGTTGAGGGATTGGGCAATGAGCGATGTCTACACCACAAACATTGGGGTCCTAGAGGTCTGTTGATGGTCAAAATATTGTCTAAAAGGAACATGCCACATGTCACCTCTGTTACCAGAACAAGATACCAAACTTCTTTTGACATCGACGCCAACATATTTTAAATTAAAATTGCTTGGTGGCAGTAAAAGCTCATTTCACCTAAAAGAAGATTTCGATACTGTCAGTAGAATATTCTTTGTGGTTTCTTTTCATTACAATATAATTAAAGATTAACCTTACTGCCTGAACAAAAGGCTTGTGTTTTTGCAGATAAGACAACTATTGTGATATCCCTTGCTCATGCTGACAGTGCATTTTACAGCACTCCACTCCATTTTGCATTGAGCAGTGTAGATTGCCACACAACAATAACTTGCATTTATATAGCATCTTTAATGTAGTAAAACATCGCAAGGAGCTTCACAGGAGCGTTATAAAATCAGATTTGACACCGAGCCATACAAAGGGATATTAGGGCAGGTGACCAAAGGCTTGGTCAAAGAGGTAGGTTTTAAGGAGCGTCTGAAAGGAGGAAAGAGAGGTAGCGAGGCGGAGAGGTTTAGGGAGAGAATTCCAGAGCTTAGGGCCTTGGCAGCTGAAGGCACGGCCACCAAAGGTTGAGCAATTATAATCAGGGATGCTCAAGAGGCCAGAATTGGAGGAGCGCAGATATCTCAGAGGGTTGTAGGGCTGGAGGAGGTTACAGAGATAGGAAGGGGCGAGGCCATGGAGACATTTGAAGACAAGGATGAGAATTTTAAAATTGAGTCGTTACTTAACCGAGAGCCAATGTAGGTCAGCGAGTACAGGGGTGATGGGTGAACGGGATTGGTGCGAGTTAAGATACAAACAGCAGAGTTTTGGATGAGCTTAAGGTTATGTAGGGTGGAAGATGGGAGGCCAGCCAGGAGTGAGTTGAAATAGTCAAGTCTAGAGGTAACAAAGGCATTGATGAGGGTTTCAGCAGCAGATGAGCTGAGGCAGAGACGAAGTCGGGCGATGTTACGGACATTCTGACAATCAGAAAAAATATGCTGTGTCTCATTACTTTGTTCCAAGTCTTATATCTAACAAAGGCATTCAATTTTCAATGTTAGGAACCGTCATGGAGCACAGGGAAGTTAAAATAGACTTGAATATCAGAACAAAGGAATAGCAGGATAAAGGGGAAAATATTGGATTAAAAGCTGAAGAATCAAATGGTTGGGAGAAGGGAAGAAGAGGTGATGTTCAAGAGAGATATTATAAAATTGAAACAGAGGGGGCAGATAGGGGAACCGTTAAAGAAAAGAAAATAAATAAATCGTTTGCTAACCAGTTCAGAACACTAGCGAATTCTTTTGGACTTAGTAGGGCTGATGCCATTGTAGGCACTAGGGATTTTCCATTAGCACCTATGAGAGGCTGCAGTGACTATTATGGGAGAGTTTGGGTACCAGAAGACTGAGCTTTAAATGGCCAAATGGTCTCTTCTCACCCCTGACTTTTTTAATGTTCTTACATAATAAAGCAATTAACCCCAAGCCATCAAATCTGAAGCGGGGGGCAGAGCTAAGAAACGCAACTAACCTGTCAGATCGGAGTGCACGAGGATAGACAACCTAACAAATTCCGGTCATTATGGTTCTTGAGAATTAGGTGTCAGCTTTTGAAATACGATTCTGAAAAGCACTCTCCTTAAAGTGATGCATATACTGTATGTGTTGATGTGGTATAGTAGGTTAACAAGCCGTTTGAATTTTCTTGTTTGACAAGCATCCATCAATCATTCAAACCAAAGTTGTAATTCTTTCATTCTCTGTAAACACACACTTGTAAAAACATGAATAGCAAAATCAAACAAGAAAATCTGCTTCAACAAAACAATAGCAAAATACTGCAGCTGCTGGAAATCTGAAATAAAAACAAAGTGCTGGAAGTACTCAGCGGGTCAGGCAGCATCTGTAGAGAGAGAAATAGAGTCAACGTTTCAGGTCAATGACCCTTTGTCAGAACTGGAAAAAGTTAGAGATGTAACAAATATTTAAGCAAGTGTAGGGGCAGGGAGAGGGGGAGGGGAGGCATGAACAAAAGGGAAGGTCTGTGATAGGATGGAAGGCAGGAGAGATTAAGGGGGAGAAATTTGGTATCGCCCCGTTTGGGGCACAATTAACGGCCGGGCGCAAAGTTTAGCGCCTAGCGTTAATTATCGCCTTCGACTGCAAACTTGGCTTTTATCGCTCCTGGAGGTGATTGGAGCGCTAAATCAGGAGCTACACACCTCTCTTAAGGCGCTAACGCTGAGGAGCGAGGCGCTACCTCAGAGCGCTGGCGAAGCTCATGTGATGTCAGTCAGCAATGGAACACAGACACACTGGTGCCAGCCAGTTCTTAAAGGGGAGGGTCGATCTTGCTTTCCATCCACACCCCGCTCATTGCTGCTTTGAATCTCGGCCTGGAGAGACCTGTACATCAAATCTGCTGGAAAGAACAATGGAGAGGCCCAGGGAAAGAGCTCAGAGTGCAGCCCCCATAGTCTCCTCAAAATCGATGCAAGGAAGGTCAAATCAAAATGAACCTGCAAAGTGCTGCTCAGTACCCAAAACTCCTTCACACCGCGTTGAATCTCTCCAGAAGTCTCTCTCTCTCTCTCAGAATGCGTGGTGCAAAAATGTCACCGACAAAAAAAGGCAGGAAGCGGTCGCCTTTAAATAGCACTCCCCCAGTCCCTTCCCGACTGCAAAACACTCCCCTCAACCTGTCATTGCTAGCGGCAGGCGGTAAGGCAGTGGGCACCACTCAATATCCAGTCCAGGGCGCAACCAGGGCGTTGCACGCTCGACTGACGTCACGATCTGTGGGCGCAGGAGATCATGGCGGTAGTGTTTAGCGCTGCCGCAAAATGTCTGGTCAATTTCGTGAGTGGCGCAAAAATCGCCACGCCCGGGCGCAAGTTGCTTTGCGCCCCATTAGCGCCCTCTTACCAACCGAATTTTTCTCCCTAAAAGACGAAAGGGGTGATGACTGAAATAGAAAATTTCATTCAGTTTGCTTCCAATTTCCACAGTTCCCTCAACTTCACATGGTCCATCTCTGACTCTTCCCTTCCCTTCCTCGGCTTCTCTGTCTCCATTTCTGAGGATAGGCTGTTGACAAGCATTCACTATAAGCCCACTGACTCCCACGGCTACCTGAACTACACCTCATCCCACCCTGCTTCCTGTAAGGACTCTGCTCCATTCTCCCAGTTTCTCAGTCTCCGCCGCATCTGCTCTGACAATGCCACCTTCCATACCAGTGCTTCCAACATGTCTTCCTTTTTCCTAACCGAGGATTCCCCTCTACCGTGGTTGACATGACCCTTGACCATGTCCATTCTATTTCCCGCAATTCTGTTTTCACCCCTTCCCCTCCCTCCCTGAACCACGATAGGGTTCCCCTTGTCCTCACCTTTCACCCCACCAGCCTTCACATCCAATGGATCATCCTCCGCCATTTCCGGCACCTCCAGTGTGATCCCACAACCAAACACATCTTCCCCTCCCCTCCCCTTTCACCATTCCTAATGGACCGCTCCCTCTGCGACACCCTGGTTCACTCCTCTATCACCTCCAACACCGCTTCCCCTCCCCACGGCACCTTCCCGTGCAAGCACAGGAGATGCAACACCTGCCCTTTTACCTCCCCCCTTCCCACTCTCCAGGGCCCCAAACACTCCTTCCAGGTGAAACAGCGATTTACTTGCACTTCTTGCAATTTAGTATATTGTATTCGCTGCTTACTGTGCAGTCTCGTCTACAATGGGGAGACCAACGCAGATTGGGTGATCGCTTTGTGGAACACCTCCGTTCAGTTCATAAGCATGACCCCAAGCTTCCGGTCGCCTGTTACTTTAATTCTCCGCTCCACTCCCACTCTGACCTCTCCGTCCTCAGCCTCTTACACTGTTCCAATGAAGCTCAACGTAAGCTCAAGGAACAGCCCCTCATCTTTCGATTAGGCACTTTACAGCCTTCTGGACTCAACATCGAGTTCAACAATTTCAGACTAACCTCTGCCCCTATATTTTAATTTTTTTTTAATTCTCTTTTTTTTTCTCTCACATGGCAGCTGTTGATGATTCTGCCATCGCCATTTGCATCTCATCTAGAGTCATCTTTTGTTTCTTAACTTGTCCCATGACCATCTCCTTTTGCCTTACACCATCATCCCTTTTGTCTTTTAATCTCTCCTGTCTTCCAGCCTATCACAGACCTTCCCTTTTGTTCTTTTCTTCCCCCCGCCCTTTCTCTGCCCCGACACTTGCTTAAAAATCTGTTACATCTCTAACTTTTTCCAGTTCTGATGAAGGGTCACCGACCTGAAATGTTAACTCTGTTTCTCTCTTTACAGATGTTGCCTGACCTGCTGAGTATTTTCAAGAAAAGTTGCTTTCCCATCCTAATTTTAAATGCAATTGTTAAATTTTGCCTCTTCAATTAATTAATAAATGGATTGACAACATTTTGTGCAACTTATAAATCACCGTCTCTACTAATGATGCCATTTGGTTGGCAGGGATGCCACTACCTGGGTGTTGTTGTTGGTTCCACAGATTTGGGGAAAGCCAAAAGCAATGGTTTCTTTCTTATGACGAAATGCGTTGGGCATGATCATCACCAACACAGTCTTCAACCACCCAGCTATACGTAAAACATGTACCAAGAATAGAGATCTGATTGATTTACTTATTGTCCAGCATCCTGACCTGCAGGATCTAAGAACTTCTCTCTTCTTTAAGAAAGCTTAACACCTGCCTCTTTGACAAGGTTTTTGATCACCTGTCCTTCTTTGGCTCAGTATCAATTTTTGTCTGAAATGGATCAGCTCCATAATTCATAGAAGGTGCTGATAGATTGCTATCCAAACCTTTTACTATCAATAATAAAGTGAAACAGAGAGGCGTGCTTGCATCTAGCCTCTTTTAATCATTTCATGGTTAGCAACACCACAAGAAACCTAGATGTGGATATTACTTTGGCACAATTAGGAAATGTTTCAACCAGTGTAGATTATGAAATTTGAATCAGCTTTGCTCTTGTTTGGAAAGGATCTCCAGCTCACTATTGACTGGTTGAACATAGCTGCAATCTGAGAACATAAGAACATAAGAAATAGGAGCAGGAGAAGGCCATTCGGCTGATCTTCTGCCTCAATTCCATTCACCGGCCTTATTGCCATATCCCTTGATGCCCTTACTAGTCAGAAATCTATCGGCTTCTGTTTTGCTAGTACTGTTTTTTTACTAATAATAATTTTTTTAAGTTCCTCATTCTCGCCAAACCCTTGGTTTTCTCGTATTTCTGGGAGGTTTTTTGTGTTTTCCTCCCTGAAGACAGAAACAAAGTATTTATTTAAATTCTCTGCTATTTTCTCATTCCCCATTATAAATTCTCCCGTCTCTGACTGTAAAGGACCTACATTTACCTTCGCCAGTCTTTTCCTTTTCACATACCTATAGAAGGTTTTACAATCCATTTTTATATTTTTCACTAGTTTGTGCTCATATTCCATTTTCCCTTTCTTTATCAATTTCTTGTTCCCCCTTTGCTGATTTCTAAAAAGATCCCAATCCTCAGGCTGACTGCTGTTTCTGGCAACTTTATAAGCTTCCTCCTTTGACTTAATACTAGATTTAATTTCTTTTGTTAGCCATGGTTGGATCACTTTTCCTTTTGGGTTTTTATGCCCTAGAGGAATATATGTTTGTTGCAAATGATGCATTATTTCCTTGAATGTTAGCCATTGTATGTCCACCTTCATACCTTTTAGTGTAGTCTCCCAATCTACCATGGCCAACTTGCCCCTCATACCCTTGTAGTTTCCTTTGTTTAGGTTGAAGACCTTTGTTTCAGATTGGACTACAACACTCTCAAACTTAATATAAAATTCAATCATATTCTGGTCACTTGTCCCTAAAGGCCCCTTTACCTTACAATCTTATCATAAGCCTGAAGAAAACAGAGGCCCTGTATCAGCGAACCCCAAGAAAACACTGCACCGAGCCTAACATTACCATTGGTAATAATGAACTCAATATTGTCAACTGGGTTACTTATCTGGGTAGCAAGTTGTCAAATGATGCACCAATAGACAATGAAGTGCTTTTTCATGACAGAAAGAAGAAAGACTTGCATTTATATAGCGCCTTTCACGACCACCGGATGTCTCAAAGCGCTTTACAGCCAATGAAGTACTTTTGGAATGTAGTCACTGTTATAATGTGGAAAAAGTGGCAGCCAATTTGCGCACAGCAATCTCCCACAAACAGCAACGTGATAATGACCAGATAATCTGTTTTTGTTATATGGATTGAGGATAAATATTGGCCAGGACACCGGGGATAACTCCCGTGCTCTTCTTTGAAATAGTGCCATGGGATCTTTTACGTCCACCTGAGAGAGCAGACGGGGCCTCGGTTTAACGTCTCATCCGAAAGGTCATATTAGGTCAATTCCATCTCTTAACGGTGGGACAAAACTAACAAATGCAATATTCTCATGCACACTAAGACCATAATCGCCTAATTAAAATGGGAAATTCGTGGCCCCACAGACTGCCTGGTGTGAGCCCTGGGCCATTTTAACTCCCAGCCCTCATTTACATTTCTCTGCACTGCCTTCCGCGTGGTGTCACTGGCAATGACATAAGAGCTGACAGGCAGGAGTGGGAAATTGGGAGGAAGGCCGACTCCACCAGGGAATCCAAGGGAATGGTCCCTGGCAAGGTAAGTGAGGAGGAAGGGATGTGGGCTGATCGCAGCCAAGGAGGCAGAGAGGAATGGAAAGCCCAGGGGAGAGAAGACCCAAGGTTTCCTTGTTGTGCCAGGTGCAGCAAATGTAAAAAAAAAACAGCTTACCTGGGTCTTTTCTGGCCTGCTACTGATTGCTGCCAACTTTTGCTGGTGGGTTAGGCACCGTGCGGGCCTTCCGAGCCCACGAGTTAAAATTGCGATGCAGCACTGATGATGCCGTCGCGCCACAGCCTTCCCATTTTAATTAGGCCCCCACCTTCCCAAGGAGGGCAGACTCCTCGCTGTTGGAATCCTGGTGTTTAAAATGGCCAGGGGCGGGAATGCATCAACGAACGCAACGTAAATCCCTCCTGCCATTCTAACTGCCCGTCCACCCCATTTGCGTCGGGTGGACTGAGTTAAAATCAGGACTTTGGTTTCTCAGACATAGGTTATTGATAAAAAGGCCCATTAGGTAATAATAATACTGTTTAATATTAAGATTTCCGATCAGAATTCAGTTGGGACGAAGGACATTTTACTTGTCCTTGGCCATGCTTCTTGCTTCAACTTTTGTCTGAAACCCTATGAATGTCAAATAGTTTCATCTGATGCTTGAAGGTCACATTGGGCTCAACTTTTGAGAAGATAGTTCCCTGTTACTCAGAGACATATTCATATTGGCTTTTGCTTTCTTTTTGTTAGTCAACTTTTATTTTCTCTCCCCACTTCACCATTTTATGAAGCCATGGTTGAAGGATTGTTTCCAATCCTCAGTGCGTGATCATATGTAACCAGAAGAGTTCAAGAGCAGCCCAGTGTAATCAGCCCTTCACACCCCTTCCAACGGAGTGGCCCTTTGGCGTAGTGGTAGCATCCCCGCCGCCGGGCCAGAAGGCATAGGGTTTCGAACCCCGCTCCAGACAGTCCCGGCAAGTGGAGTCGGAGCTCCGGCTCTAAATTCTGGGTTGACATCCAGCAGGATACTTGTGTCCGTGGGTGTGGGTGGCCCCCCCCTCGTATGGGTTGTGGGAGCCCGTAAAACCCTCCTACCATAGGACTAACCACCTTAATGGCTGGTACGAAGATGGTTACGGTCACGGAAGGAGCGTTAATCGCGGTCAGAAATCCTTCCACCACTTCATACAGTTCCCCAAAGGTAGCAGTGTGAAGACACGTATGACGACGACCCCTTCCAACCACCAGCTCTCCATTTCAGTATGGCCGAGAGTAGAAGCTCAGCGTATAGCTAGTCATAACAGAAAGCTCCATCTCCTGCTTCAAAGCAAAGGTCCTACCTGCTGCATCATCATGCTGTAACTGCTTTGATTGCAGATACAAAAGCAATGGTACTTGAGGAGGTATATCACACATTTGGAATATAAATTGAAAATAAATGCTAAGGAGATGAAGTCAATGGTAATCACAAAGAAAGAGGATCGTCCAAAAAATGACTTTAGCGTGAACGTCATGGGAATAGAGCAAGAAGGCCAAATTGTTTACTTGGATAGTCTAATAACACCAGATGGCTGAAGTAATAAAGAAGTTAAACTGAGCCCCCTCAGAATTTGTCATAAGGTCAGGAATGGAGCTGTTTGCTCAGGATTTCATAGTGTTCAGCTCGATTCACAACTCCTCTGCTAATGAAGCAGCCCATGCCAACCTGCAGCAAGACCGAGACACCATCCAGGCTTGGGTTGACAAGTGCCACATAAAGACCATCTCAAGCAAGAGAAAGCCCAGCCAACTCCCCCTGATCCTCAACAGCACCACTATTGCCGAGTTTCCCAACATCAACATCTTAGGGGTCTCCATTGACCAGATACTTTCTGTACCAGCCATAGCAATATCGTAGCTACAAGAGTAGGGCAGAGGTTGGGTACTCTGCGATGGGTTGCTCACCTATTGACCTCTTAAGGCCTCTCCACCATCTACAAAGCTCAAGTCAGAGTGTGATGGAATACTCACCACTCACCTGGATGGGCCCAACTGCTACAACTCTCAAGAAGATCAAAACCATCCAGGACAGGAAAATCCCCTTGATTGTCGCCCCTGCCATTGGATTTAATATCCATCAGTGCACTGTGGCCCCAGTATATACTATCTACAGGATTTACCACAGCAACTCACCAAGCTTGCTTCAATGACATTTCCCATCCCCACGAATGCTACCAACAAGAAGGACAAGACCAGCAACAACATTGCCACTGCCAGGTTTCCCTCCAAGCCACCACCACCTTGACTTGAACTGCAGTGATTCAAGAAGACCCACCACCACCTTCTCAGAGCAACTAGGAATGAGCAATAAATGCTGCCTTGCCAGCATTGGTCACAAAACTGAGAATAAAATTAAAATGAGGCAGAGATTCATAGATCTCATTACTGGACCAACATCGATTAGTGGTCATGCTGAAGGAGTGTCCAACAGCAGGGGCGTGGCTGGAGAAACAACATCGTATGCAGCCCACTCAGCTCCCCTATGCTCTAAATCGGTGCTAGGACCCCAATGGCGGGGGAGTCCAGAACCAGGGGTCACAGTCTAAGGATAAGGGATAAGCCATTTAGAACTGAGATGAGGAGGAATTTCTTCACCCAGAGAGTGGTGAACCTGTGGGATTCTCTGCCACACAGGGCATTTGAGACCAATTCATTAAATATATTCAAGAAGGAGTTGGATATATTTCTTGAGGCTAAAGGGATCAAGGGATATGGGGAGAAAGCAGGGACAGGGTACTGAATTTGGATGATCAGCCATGATCTCATTAAATGGTGGAGCGGGCTCGAGGGGCCGAATGGCCTACTCCTGCTCCTATCTTCTATGTTTCTATGTTTCTAGACAGTCGACATGCCCAGGGCCAGCCAACACATCTGAAGCAGATGTGGGTGAAACAGATACGGGGCCTTCTCAGGACCAGTGCAAGGAGATACAAGGGCACCTCAATCAAACTTGGCTGTGACTAAAGTGATCAGCCACCCAGCACATTTTCTCCTCCACCAGGAGGAAGAAGCCACAGGTTAGGAGTTAGAAGTTGCACACGGTATATCAATACTAAGGGGAAGCACTGTGAGAAAAGACTTTAACATTACTGAGAAATGACACAAGTGGGTCAATATTGGACTGTATTTGAGTTTCTTATTGACAGTGTAGAATAAGATAACAGCCAAGCAAAGCAAAGGCCATTGATGTTAGTTAAGTAAAAGGATAATTCTGCAGAAGTTGTTTGCAGCCCTTTTTTCAGTGCATTGTAGACAGGGTTTCTTAAATCGGCAGCTCAGATACTTAGCAGGATGTCTCTTGGATGAAGAGCTTCCTGCACTAGACTTACTGGTTGCAGATACGGTTGGTGGCAAAATGGCAGGCGCAGCCAGTCCACCTCCAGTGCCTTCTGACAGCTCTGGCAACCATCCTTGGTCTGTCTTCTTCTTTCTCTTCCACTATATTCAGTGAGTGTGGGGCACTGAAAGAAATCCCCATAGCTTGCAATTGAATGGCATATAGATATGAACAGTGCAGCTATAAGGGATCAGTTCCAGGCAAGTGAGAACCTAGTTGGCTTTTAACACCCATTTGAAATGGGCACAATCAGCCCACAGCAACTCCTTCAGCGTGACCACCAATCAATGTTGGGCCAGTAATGAGATCTATGAATCTCTGCCTCATTTTTATTTTATTCTCAGTTTGTGACCAATGCTGGCAAAGCAGCATTTATTACCCATTCCTAGTTGCTCTGAGAAGAATTCAAGAAAGTCATAATAGGGTTCCTCTTTAACACCTGCTTTGCTTTGATTTAAAGGATAAGGTCAACGAATAAACACTTCCCACATGTAGCTCAACAGGAGCACTGACCAGAGAGTGGGGCAAGGAAATCAGCGTGCAGGATTCACAACGGTCCCGGTTTGCTGCAGTCAATTCTATGCGAGAGAGTGCCCTGCTGGGAGGCAAGGAAATTGTCACATTTTCGTGACAAGAATTTCTCAGACTTCTTTCTACTTCTATGATGAGCACCCCCAGGCTCCTTCCCTGCCCCCAAAGAGAGAGAAGTGAAAGTGCACCAGCTTATTTGAAAATAGACTATTCCCTCATTCTAACATTACCGACACTTTTAACAAAAACACCTATGGCTTCCCTTCTTACAGGGGAACTATGTTGTATGCCTTTTCTAAATCACACCCGCCTTTTCATGTATCTATTGTTTGAGGATGTAACTGGTAGAATAAATAAGGGAGAACCAGTGCATGTGGTGTATTTGGACTTTCAGAAGGCTTTCGACAAGGTCCCGCATAAGAGACTAGCGTGCAAAGTTAAAACACATGGGATTGGGGGTAAGGTACTGACTTGGATAGAAAACTGGTTGGCAGCCAGGAAGCAAAGAGTTGGAGGCACTGACTAGTGGGGTACCGCAGGGATCGGTGCTAGGACCCCAGCTATTCACAATATATATTAATGATCTAGAGGAGGGAACTAGATGTAATATCTCCAAGTTTGCAGATGACACAAAGCTGGGTGGGCGTGTGTGCTGTGAGGAGGATGCAGAGAAACTACAGTACGATTTGGACAGGTTAGGCAATTGGGCAGATGCATGGCAGCTGCAGTATAATGTGGATAAATGTGAGGTTATCCACTTTGGTGGCAAAAACAGGAAGGCAGATTATTATCTGAACGGCAATAGATTGGGAGAAGGGGAAGTGCAACGAGACCTGGGTGTCCTTGTGCACCAGTCGCTGAAGGTAAGCATGCAGGTGCAGCAGGCGGTTAAGAAGGTAAATGGTATGCTGGCCTTCATAGCGAGAGGATTCGAGTACAGGAGCAAGGATGTCTTGCTGCAATTGTACAGGGCCTTGGTGAGACCACACCTTGAGTATTGTGTGCAGTTTTGGTCACCTTATCTGAGGAAGGATGTTCTTGCCATGGAGGGAGTGCAGCGAAGATTCACCAGACTGATACCTGGGATGGTAAGAATGACGTATGAAGAGAAATTGGGTCGAGTAGGCTTATATTCGTCAGAGTTTAGAAGAATGAGAGGGGATCTCATTGAAACTTATAAAATTCTAACAGGACTAGACAGACTAGATGCAAGATGGATGTTCCCGATGATGGGGGAGTCCAGAACCAGGGGTCACAGTCTAAGGATAAGGGGTAAGCCATTTAGGACTGAGATGAGGAGGAATTTCTTCACCCAGAGAGTGGTGAACCTGTGGAATTCTCTACCACAGAAGACAATTGAGGCCAATTCATTAAATAGATTCAAGAAGGAGTTAGATATATTTCTTAAGGCTAAGGGGATCAAGGGATATGGGGAGAAAGCAGGGACAGGGTACTGAATTTGGATGATCAGCCATGATCGCATTGAATGGCGGAGCAGGCTCGAGGGGCCGAATGGCCTACTCCTGCTCCTATCTTCTATGTTTCTATGTATCTATTGTGACGCTCTGTAAGACAATTTTATAGAGCGGGTCAAGCCATTTGACATTGATTAAAATGGTTGATGTTATGAGAAGCAATTCCTCACATGATTAGTTCCTCAATCTTGCCCAGTGCAAACAGGGAGCTAATAAGCAAGATAATGTGATGCCAGGGACATCCTTATGGAGAGGAAAGGAAAACTAAAAGAGCTGTCATATGCATTTTTCTTCCCTCCCTCCCTCTGTAAGTTCTCCTGGGTGCATATGTCAATGTACACGTAATTAAGAGTGCAGGAAGGCAGATGAACAGTCCCCATATATTTATTAATAGTGTTTTCTAACCATCAATTTATAGATATGCAAGAGAGGGGGTTGGGGATGTTGAATCTCCATATATTATATTTTAAAATTAATTTTGAACTAGTCCAGTGTAGTTTTGTTTTTCTCAAGTGGGTTTCTGTGTGGCTGATGGAGAGTTGCCAGCCTCTACAATAGAACGGGAAGAAATCTACATCCTTGGCCGGAATTTTCCCGTTGCCAAACGTGCGGATTTGGGGGCAGGCCGGCAGTAAAAATCCGGGAAATAGCGAATGCGTCGGCAACCCACCGTTATCTGCCGCCTCGCGCATTTAACTCAGGCGGCTTTGAAGGCGCGACACAGACCCGATCGGCAGAGGCGGGTGACCTCGTTGAAATCATTAAGTGCTTGTTGAGAGACACTTAAGAGCGATTTTAACGCCAGCTTTTTGAGTTTAACTTCAGGAGCACGGGATTCGCGGAGGTCAGGTACCTCGCCTGTGAAGGGGAGGCGGAAGCTCAGTGGCCATTGGCGAGTTCATTCATTGACAGCTGGGAAAAGCACATAAATACTCCAACATTACACCTCATTACTTGCCTAATGGAAAGGCTCTTGCTCATTCCATTTTGTCCACAGATTTGGGTGTCTGCAACTTGCAGGTCATTTTTGAAACCTCGGAAGCCACTCTTGTTAAATCCGTGAATCTTAATGTATGGTGTTCTTCAATAAGTAGACAGAGACTGCAGATGAACAATCAACAGGTGTTTACTGAATGAGGGTATTCTAAAAACTAACAGTACAGATCCCTACTCAGGGTTTATATACAGGTGTGGTCACTGCCGGTACTACAGTATACAGGAGCTGTAAAAGTAGTTCTCCTCTTAAAGGTACATACACTACAATTCCTCCCCTTTTAGATTAATAGTACCATAACATTCATTTAACAGTTAACACTTTTAACATGCAACATTACCTGAAATAGTCCATTTATAAATTCAGTCTCTGGGGCGGCATCCTGATCCTTTCTGGATAGTGCCTTTCCTGAGTGTCTTGCTCTTGGTGCAGAGGTGATTCTGCCCCCCTGTCGTCGGTTAGTTCATCAGCTTCCGATGCTACTGTTTCTGGGGTAGATGCTACCTGTATGTCGGGTTCATCACCAGGTACACGAGGCATGGGGTTGACTCGTTCCTGTGACGCTAGGATCTGGTCGACATGGCGTCTCACAATGTTCTCCCCAACATCCACTGTGTACATTAATGGCCCCTGCCGTGTGCATATCGTTCCTGGTTGCCATTTCTCTGTTCGGTAGTCATGGGCCAAGACTGGTTGTCCTACATTGAAGCTCCTTCTCGGCTTCTCATTGATGTGCTGCAATTGCTTATTCTCAACATTTCTTCGTACACTTGGTGAGCAAATCCAGACGAGATCTCAACCTTCGGTTAAAGAACATCATGGCCGGGGTCTGGTTGGTAACTGCATGTGTCGCATTTCTGTAGGCTAACAGGAAATTGTCCACCTTATGCTGCAGTAGAATGTCGTCATCGCACATGGCCCTTACTGCCTTTTTAAAGGTTTGTACGAACCTCTCAGCCAATCCATTTGTGGCTGGATGATACGGGGCGGATGTGTAATGCCTTACCCCATTCCTTCTCATAAATTTCCGAAACTCTTCGGACACAAACTGTGGTCCATTATCAGAGCAAATCTGCTCTGGCAAGCCGTTCCTGGCAAATATGGTCCGTAGGACTGCAATCGTTTTCTCCGTAGTGGTGGAGGGCATTTTTATCACCTCAGGCCATTTCGAGTGCGCATCCACTGCTATTAAGAACATTGAGTCCATGAATGGACCAGCAAAATCAATATGCATCCGTTGCCATGGAGAGGAGGGCCACTCCCATGGGTGTAGAGGGGCATGTGGTGGTGCATTTTGGACCTTCTGGCATCCTGAGCAGCTCTTTGTTAGGTCCTCGATTTGTTGATCAATCCCCGGCCACCACACATAAGCCCTAGCAAGGCCTTTCATTTTTAACCCTCCCAGATGGCCTTCGTGAAGCTCATTGAGCACTCTCTCCCTTAACTTGGGTGGAATTACCACTCCGGATCCACACATCAGTGTCCCCTGGCATACTGACAGCTGTTCTCTTCTGGATGAGAATGCTGGTAACAGTGAGTCGCCATGTGTTGGCCATCCCTTCACCGTCAAATTATATGCCCGAGACAGTGTCGGGTCATTTCGGGTCTCCTTCTCTACATCCGCGTTAGTTACTGGCAAGCGTTCAATTATAGACTGTGGTGATTATTCTTTATGTTTACTAAGAAGTATTGTGATTGGTTGTTTGTTTCCTGCCTTGGGATATATGCTGTAATCTCATTGGTAGTTGATGTCATGTAATTTGTGGTGGCCATCTTAAATTCAGTTCTTTCCAGCCTTTAGTTGGGACTGGGTGTTGAAAGATGTGCTACAGGATTTTTAAGTTAATAAAGCCTAGATTAGAAAGGCAAATCTATTCTTTATCTCAATTTATTAACTTTATGTCAGAATGGAGCGATATCTTCAACCAGAACGATTCAATGCTGACCCTAATTCTGCAGGAGTGGATGATAAATGGAAACACTGGTATTGTACATTTAAAAACTTTTTGGGCGTGTTGGATCAAGAGTCTCTAAATAAGCTGAATATGCTGATCAACTACATTGCTCCGGATGTGTATAAGTATATTTTGGACTGTAAAACTTACGAAGTGGCTATTTCTACATTGGAAAAGATTTTTGTTAAACCAAAGAATGAGGTATTTGCACGTCACCTTCTATCTGCCCATAGGCAGCAGGTGGGAGAATCTTTGGATACTTATTTACAAGCACTTCGGTGCCTTAGTGTTAACTGTAATTATAAGGCCGTGACGGCTGAAGAATATAAGGAAGAATCGGTACGGGATGCTTTTATTAATGGATTACTGTCTAGATCAATTCATCAGCGGTTGTTAGAAAATAAGACTTTGGATCTTAAGAGTGCTTTTGAGCAAGCTTCTACATTGGATGTGGCTCAGAGAAGTTCGGATTCTTATGCTCTTTTTAATCGGCCTGTGACTGTGGTTTCGGCAGTTCCGGATGAAAAGGAATTATGTGGACTTAATAGGAGTGGTTTACTAGATTCTGAAACAGCTTCTACTTCAGCGGCTGTTGCCTCTAGGATTCAGAAGTGTTATTTTTGTGGGAACGTCCGGCACCCTCGTCTGAATTGTCCTGCTCGGGAGGCTGTGTGTAGTAAATGCGGCAAGAGAGGTCATTACGCACGTGTGTGTAAATCATCAGGTTCAATTACCTCCTCTGTGACTATTCAGCCTTTAGATAGGGCGTTTAATGCATCAATTTCTGCTGCATTTGCTCATGGCCTAAACAAAGCTATAGTTACGGCCCAAGTTAATGGGTTGGAAGTGAAGGCCCTTATAGATACGAGCAGTACCGAGAGTTTTATAAGTCTTCAGTTTGCAAAGGAGAAGCATTTGAAAATTTCGCCTGTTTCCTATCAGGTGTGTATGGCTCAGACGACTCTTACTTCACAAGTAGCTGGTTGTTGCCTTGTGAAATTGATTCTTCTAGGTAATACGTATACTGATATACGCCTATCTGTTTTGCCTAATCTCTGTGTGGATATTTTGATTGGTCATGATGTGCTTCAGTTACACGAGTCTATCAGTCTTTCATTTGGAGGGACTAAGCCACCTTTATCTATTTGTGGATTAACCTCTTTATCCATTTCTCCATTATCACTTTTTTCCAATTTGATGCCGGATTGTAAGCCAATTGCTACCAAGTCAAGAAGGTATTGCAGTCAGGATAGAGAATTTATTAATTCTGAAGTTCAACGTCTTTTATTGGAAGGAATCATTGAACCTAGTTGTTCACCTTGGCGGGCACAGGTAGTTGTCACGACTAACGAGAGACATAAGAAACGAATGGTGATAGACTATTCCCAAACTATTAATAGGTATACTCAATTAGATGCGTACCCTTTGCCTAAGATTGATGAGCTTATCAATAAAGTATCTCAGTATAAGGTTTTTAGCACTATTGACCTAAAGAGTGCTTATCATCAGATTCCTATTGTTAAGAAGGATCAACCATATACGGCCTTTGAGGCTGGTGGAAAGCTGTATCAGTTTTGCCGAATACCATTTGGTGTTACTAATGGTGTTGCTTGTTTTCAACGGGCAATGGATGCTTTTATAAGTGATAACTCTCTCTCTGACACCTTTTCATACTTAGATGACATCACGGTGTGTGGCAAATCAAGGGTGGAGCATGATTCTAATTTAGAAAGATTCCTTCAAGCTGCGGAAAAAGTTGGTTTAACTTTCAATAAAGAGAAGTGTACCTTTTCGACCACTGAGGTAAATCTACTGGGGTACATTATCTCGGGAAACAAGATTAAACCAGACCCAGAACGTCTGCGACCATTGATTGATTTACCTTGTCCTACTAATTCTAAGGCTTTGCAACGAGTTGTTGGACTGTTTTCTTACTATTCTAATTGGATTGCAAATTTTTCACAGAAGATCCGGCCTCTTATTCGGGTTACGACATATCCTCTATCATGGGAGGCCAGGACATGTTTTGATAATTTTAAAAAGGATATCCTTGGAGCAGTTGTGCATTCTATTGATGAGCAGGTTCCTTTTGTGATTGAGATGGGCGCTTCTGATTTTGCAATTGGGGCTACTCTGAACCAAAATGGAAGACCTGTGGCCTTTTTCTCACGTACCTTGAACAATAGTGAAAAAAGGCATTCTTCAATAGAGAAAGAGGCGTATGCAATAGTAGAAGCACTGCGTAAATGGAGACATTATTTATCAGGGCAACATTTTACGTTGGTAACTGATCAAAAGTCTGTGTCCTTTATGTTTGATGTCAAACATTTTGGAAAGATTAAGAATGATAAAATAATGAGGTGGAGGATTGAGTTGGCATGTTACCATTTTGATATAGTTTATCGTCCGGGGAAGGATAATGTTGCTGCTGATGCGCTGTCGAGGGCTTATTGTTCTGTGATTCACGGAGATACGCTTATTAATCTTCACAATGCCTTATGCCATCCTGGGGTTACGAGGATGATACACTTCGTACGCAGTAAGAATTTGCCCTTTTCAGTTGAAGACGTCAAGCAGATGACTTCATCATGTTCTATCTGTGCTCGGTGTAAACCGAATTTCTTTAAGCCTCAATGAGCTCATCTTATAAAGGCTACTTCTCCTTTTGAACGTTTGAGCGTCGATTTTAAGGGGCCTCTTCCTTCAACTACTCAAAACCGATATATATTTACTGTTGTGGATGAGTTTTCAAGGTTCCCTTTTGCTTTTCCTTGCGCAGGTGTATCAGCTGCTACAGTTATCAAATGTCTGACTCAACTTTTTGTCATCTTTGGGATGCCTGCGTATATCCATTCGGATCAGGGAAGTTCTTTTATGTCTTCCCAGTTGAAGGAATACCTTCAGAGTCGGGGAATTTCTACTAGCAGAACTACCCCGTATAATCCCCAGGGTAATGGACAGTGCGAACGATACAATGGGGTGATCTGGAAGGCAGTTATGTTGGCTTTGACATCCCGGAACCTTAAGAATACACAGTGGGAAATGGTACTGCCTGATGCCCTGCATTCCATTAGATCATTGCTTTCAATGGCTACTAATGTGACCCCCCATGAAAGGCTCTTTAACTATCCGCGGAGATCTACTACGGGATATTCGGTACCTTCATGGCTTACTATGCAGGGACCTGTGCTGCTTCGACGCCATGTTAGATTGTCAAAATATGATCCTTTAGTGGAGGAGGTGGAGCTGTTGGAGGCAAATTCCCAATATGCTCATATTCGATTCCAAGATGGGAAAGAAAGTACCGTTTCAATTAAAGACTTGGCTCCTTGTGGTGGCCAGCCCTCTTCTGAGGATATTAACAATAGTCATGATTCAGATAATGTGGATGCTGTTACAGATACTACGAATATTTCCAATCCGACTGCAGATAATTATACTTCTATTAGTCAGCCCTCGAGGGATGTTCATGACCGTCCCAGTTTACCTCCTGATGGGATTTCTAATCCGGAAACCATTGAAAATTGCGATATGGATAGCCTTCCTGTGTCTCCTGGTGTGGGAGGGCAAGGAATTTCACCAAGGTTAAGAAGGTCGACACGAACAAGATATCCGGTCGACCGATTGAAAATGGACTTTTAAATTGATAGTAATGTTTTAAAATTGTTGAAATATTATATTATATTGTTTTAGTTGAGAGATACTTAATACTTATGTGCAATGTTACTATTTGTTGTTGCTCATTTAGTATTGTGTCATGTTGAATAGTTTTATTTTGTCTGTGCATAGTTTTAGTTGTAAGTATATTTTAAAAGGAGGGGTGAATGTGGTGATTATTCTTTATGTTTAGTAAGAAGTATTGTGATTGGTTGTTTGTTTCCTGCCTTGGGATATATGCTGTAATCTCATTGGTAGTTGATGTCATGTGATTTGTGGTGGCCATCTTAAATTCAGTTCTTTCCAGCCTTTAGTTGGGACTGGGTGTTGAAAGACGTGCTACAGGATTTTTAAGTTAATAAAGCCTAGATTAGAAAGGCAAATCTATTCTTTATCTCATAGACGAATAAAATAATTCGACAGGGTCCACTGCTGGTACTTCCTCCGCAGTAGGCAGTGGTAGGCATGATAGCCCATCAGCGTTTCCATGCTGTTTCGTGCCCTTATACTCCATTTCATATAGGTTCTCCCCTAGAAAAAGGGACCATCTTTGTAGCCGTTGCGCAGTCATCACCGGAAAGCCCTTCTTTGGATTAAAGATGGAGACAAGTGGTTGGTGGTCAGTCAGCAAGGTGAACTTCTGCCCGTGCAGATAGTGGTTGAACTTTTTCACTCCCCACACTAGGCTGAGGGCCTCCCTGTCAATCTGGGCGTAGTTACGCTCGGCTGAGGTTAGTGACCGAGACGCAAAGGCTACTGGCCTCTCCAAGCCGTCCGGGAATTTGTACGACAGCACCGCTCCAATACCATAGGGTGATGCATCACACGCCAAACGAATTGGTAGTGCTGGGTTGAAATGAGCCAACACCTCTTTTGATGTGATCAATTCTTTGCACTTCTGGAAAGCTCGTTTATATTCGTCATTCCACTTCCATGGTACCCCCGTTTGCAGTAGGGTGTTCAGTGGGTGTAATACTGTAGACAAATTCGGCAAGAACTTATGGTAGTAGTTCACCAGCCCGAGGAACGACCTCAGTTGTGACACATTTTCCGGTGCTGGAGCCTTGACTATTGCCTCAATCTTTTCAGGGGACTTATGTAACCCGTCTTCATCAATAACGTGGCCACAATACGAGATCTGCTTCTGGAAAAACTCGCATTTGTGGCGATTAGCTCGGAGCCCATATTCCTTCAATCTAGTGAGCACCTGCTCCAGGTTGGTGAGGTGATCCCTGTCATTTTCGCCCGTGACCAGGATGTCGTCCAAATAACACTGGGTCCCTGGAATCCCTTGCAGGACTTGATCCATTGCTCTTTGCCAAATAGCCGGAGCTGATGCTACCCCGAACACCAGCCGGTTGTATTTGTAGAGACCTTTGTGAGTGTTGATCGTGAGGTACTGTTTCGAGGCTTCTTCTACCTCCATTTGCAGGTACGCCTGGGCCAGATCAATCTTCGTGAAGCATTTTCCTCCAGATAGTGAGGCGAAAATATCTTCAATCCGCGGAAGCGGATATTGTACCGTGTGAAGGACTGGGTTCACTGTCACCTTAAAGTCCCCACAGATGCGAACCTTCTTTGGTTCCCCAGGCGTATTACTCAACGACCTCTTCATTACAGGAATGATGGGTGTAGCCCACTCGCTCCAGTCCACTTTGGACAGTACTCCAGGACGTTCCAAACCTTCCAGCTCTGCTTCGACGGCTGGGCGGATCGCATAAGGCACCGGTCTGTCCTTAAAAAACTTTGGGCTTGCATTTTCCTCTATTTTGATCATCGCTGTTATGCCTTTTAGTGTTCCAAGTCCCTCCTGGAACACTTCTTGTGCGTCAGTTAGCATTTTTGACAGTCGTCCAGGTGTGATGTCATCATCCTTTTTGGCATCTACTGTCAGTGCTTGTATGGAATGCCAATCTAACTGTATCTTCCAGATCTATTCACGTCCTAGTAGTGGTGGTCCTCCATCTGGCAATACATATAGGTCCATTTTTGGTGTTTCCTTGCTGTTGTATATCACGTTTACCCTTATTTTTCCTTTGGGGTAGACTTTTTGCCCCGTGTACGTCTTCAAGACAATCTCTGTATCTCTCAAGGGTATATGTGAGAATAGTCGCTTGTAGTCCCTTCGGTTTATGACTGTTAGGGCTGATCCTGTGTCCAATTCCATTTTCACTTGGACTCCGTCTATCTTGAGCGTGACCCAGATAGTTTGGTGATCCTTCATTTTGATTACGTTACGTAGTTTCAGACAACCCAGCTCCTTGCTTCCGGAGTCTGTATCACTTTTCTGTTTGTCTGAACTACTCTCCGTCACCTTATGTACCTTTTTGTACTTCTCTTGTGGAGATTTCTTGCTGCTGGTTTTCTTTCCCGACCTGCAGACTCTTGATGTGTGTCCTGCTTTTCCACACTGTCTGCACACTTGGTCCTTGAACCAACAATCCTTCTGGTCGTGTGTTGTTCTGCCGCAGCGATAACACTTCACTGTTCCATATGACATTTCATTTGTGCCATATTCTTGCGGTCTCCGTTGTATCTCTGCAGCGCCCCGTGTGGCTGCTTCATGTGATACTGCCATGCTGAAAGCCTTTTCCAGCGTAAGATCCTTTTCTGATAGAAGCCGTTTCTGGGTTCCTTCACTTTGAAGCCCACACACAAACTTGTCCCTTAACGTACCTGCTAGTCCCGTTCCAAACTGGCAGTGTTTCGATAGCTTGCGCAGTTCCGTTAAATAATCAGCATTACTTTCGTCTTAATGCTGGTTCCTTTTATGAAACTTAAATCTTTCTGCTATCAGCAGCGGTGTGGGGTTTAAGTGGTCCTGTAGGATTGCCACTATGCTTTCAAAGTCCTTATCCACTGGCTTCTCTGGGGTTACTAGGTTTCGCAGTAAGCCATATGTTTTTGCACCCATGGAATTCAACAACACCAGTGCTTTCCTGGCATCTGGCACTTCATTCGCCTTGCAGTACACTTCAATACGTTCTACATATGTCGCCCAATCTTCGACTTCATTGTCGAACGCTGTGACACTGCCACTCTTCGGCATCCCTGGGTGTGGTTAGACTGGCTAAAAATGGCGTCTCCCGCGCTCTCCCTTCTTCTCCACTGGCTCGAAATGGCGTCTCCTGCGCTTCCTTTTCTTCCTGCACTCTCCCTTCTTCTCCGCTGCGGCTCCAGAAATGGCGTCTCCCGCGCTCTCCCGTTTTTTTTCCGCGGCCGCTGCTCAGCCTTTGAGCACTGGCTGCGCTCTGCGCATTTTCCTGCGCGCCTCTCTCGTTGACGCCGCTCGGTCCTGAACCCCGGCTGCGCTTTACCCTCTCTCTCTTTTTGTTTTCCGTTGACGCCGCTCGGTCTTCGACCCCCAGCTGTGCCCTGTGCGCTTTACACTGTCTCTTACCCCATCGACGCTGCTCGGTCTTTTCTGTGCCGTCGGTCGGCTCCAGCCGCCGCTGTCCGGGAAGGGTCTGCGCCGTACCTGTTGCCAGCCTGTTGCGCTGGATCGTCGTGACTGGGGAACCAAGCCCAGCTCTCCACAGCCTCCTCTGCCATGTTCAAGTCTTCTTTGGATGGTCGACGCCCGTATTTCTGGACTCGGCTTTCTTCTTCTTCCACTGTTCTCCCGGAGTGAATCCCTGGCAGGTGATGCAGAGTTACAGGTAGGTTTGAATCCACTCGTCGTCGCCACTGTTAAATCCGTGAATCTTAATGTATGGTGTTCTTCAATAAGTAGACAGAGACTGCAGATGAACAATCAACAGGTGTTTACTGAATGAGGGTATTCTAAAAACTAACAGTACAGATCCCTACTCAGGGTTTATATACAGGTGTGGTCACTGCCGGTACTACAGTATACAGGAGCTGTAAAAGTAGTTCTCCTCTTAAAGGTACATACACTACAACTCTCACCACTTTTCTACTCACTGTCACAACATTGAGAGTTTGGCCCTCTGATCTCCACTTTACCAGCTGACGTAATAAAACTCACTACGCACTTGGTTTGAGCATAAAGCAAGGCTTTAATAAACTTGTTTCAGAACATGGAGGTCTAGTTGTACTTCACTAGTTCCTTGTCTTACAAAATGTCCCTGGAGAGCTGGGGCCGACGCCCGAGTATTTATACTCCTTGGACGGCACCACCAGCTGGCCATCCAGCGTTATTTCACGAGTAGTTTCTTGATGAATGATGAGATTTATAACACCAGCTATCTACTACATCAGCATGGGTGCCGCTTATACTGTCTCACCTTGGACCTCAGAATCAGAGATTCCTCAACATGCCTGAGCTGCAGTGCTTCAAGAGGCTCAGGCTCTCGCGCCAGGTCGTCGCAAACATTTGTAGCTTGCTGGAACAAGACCTGCTGCCCAGAGGTCCTGGTGGACGCTCCTTACCAGTGGCTGTCAAAGTCACCAGCGCCCTCAACTTCTTCGCCTCAGGCTTCTTCCAGGGTTTTGCAGCAGATATTTGTGGGATCTCGCAGTCGGCCACCCACAGCTGCACCACACAGGTGACCGATGCCATGTTTCACCAGTCAGCCAACGTTGCCACTGATGAAGCCAATGTTACTAAGCGTGCGCTCGGCGTTGCGGCTGTGGCTGATTTCCCACAGGTGCAGGGCGTTATTGACTGCACACATGTGGCCATGAAGGTACCCCATCATCACCCAGAAGTGTTTGTGAACTGCAAGGGCTTCCACTCCCTCAATGTGCAGCTCATCTGCAACCATAAATAGATGATTATGCATGTGTGCGCCAGATTCCCTGGCAGCTGTCATGACTCTTTCATGCTGCGCCAGTCCACCCTCCCTCAGCTCCTCGCACCTCCCAGCAGACTTACCGGCTGGCTGCTTGGAGACAAGGGCTATCCACTGAAGACGTGGCTCATGACACCCCTGAGGATGCCAAGTACTGAGGCCGAGGAGTGTTATAATAAAAGCCACATCTCCACCAGATGTGTCATAGAGCAAGCAATAGGCATGCTGGAGATGCGCTTCAGATGCCTTGACAGATCTGGAGGAGCCCTTCAGTACGCATCAGCCAAGGTCTCCAGAATCATCGTCGTCTGCTGTGCGCTCTACAACATAGCGCAGTAGCGAGGAGTGGAGCTGCAGGAGGAGCATGGCGCACAGCACACTGCCTCTTCAGAGGAGGAGGAGGAAGAGCAGGTGGAAGATGAAGAGGAGGAGGAGGAGGAGGAACCTGAGCTGCAGATGGCACCAGCAGTGGTGCACATTGCTACCCGGGAGGCCTGGGATTGCCTCATCATGGCCAGATTTACTTAACTTGCTCCAATGTAGCCACATGCCTGTCACATGCTGTACTAAGTGCCCCCCCCGCCCCCAACAACACCATAAAGCATCCCTACAATGACCAAGCCATTCCTCTCACCCGAAGCCCCAATGCTCGATGTTAAGTAATGTCTCACCATTCACTCCAAGTGACAAAGCCACTTCCAGGTTTTGAGGCAAAAAGAGACAAGACCCAAAAGTGGTGCAAAGAAAAACATTTACGTGCAGCATCAAAATAACTGAAACTTACCACTAACATTTTTTGATACACCCATGTGCATACCCGTGTGCATCTACTTTTGTGTCATTTTTCTTTTCCGAGTGCTTCTACGAGGTGCAACCCTTGTGGCTTCAGCGGAGGTAGAGGCCGGCTGCTCACTTCCCTGCTGCGACTCGCCAGACACTTTTGCCGGACATCCTCTGGGTTTTGGTGCCTGTGATGGCCCCGCCAAAGTCCGCTCCTCCCGCAGCTGTACAGGGGTAGGCTCGGCCATCAGGATCCGAGGAAGCGTGTGGGGCTCTGACTGAGGTGGGGGAGAAGTGGGAGCGCTTTGAGAAGAGCCCCCTCTTCCATGTCCCCTTGCACCATCATCCCTCTCATGGGCCACCCATATTTCCCTGCTAGCAAGGAGCTGGAGAGCACCTTGCTGCACAGCAGTGGGGCGATGAATGCTCAAGTCTATGTTTACATCCCTCCTTGCGAGGGGGTCTATGAGCGGCTGCTCTGTTGTCCACAGCTAGCATGTGCTCATGTGAGTGGCGTATTTGCTGCTCCATGCAGGTGGCCATCCTTTCCGTGGAAGATCACATTGTCGCCATCATCTGTGACATGGTGGTGCTCATGTTGGAGATGGACTCTTTCAGTCTCTGAACATTTGCAGACATCGCGGCTGCAAAAGATGCCAGAGCCTCGTCCAATTGTTGCTGTCCCTCCAGGATCGTCCCCTTTCTCGATGGCCCCGAGGCTCAGCGTCTGCATGCAGCTCAGCAGAGCTCGGAGCGTCCTGCGCCCTCCGGCGAGAAGTCTCCACTGCTGTCCCTGTCAACACCACCTGCTCTTGCTCACTTGTGAATTGTGAGACACCAGGTGACAACTCTACTCTATGGGCGCAAAGGATCCACCGAGATGTGCGTAACTGCGCTGGTGCTGGCTGCGCTTGGGTCCGCTGACGCTGAGGCTGGAGGTTCCTCTGAGGAGTCGTTTTCCTCCTCCGGCCGGACAGTGGGTGGGGGGGAGGCAGTTGATGGACCTGTGGGAGAGTAAAGAGATGAATTAGAAGTCTTATAATAAGAATGGGTAGCATTACCATTATGCACACAATGACATTTCACAGGCTGCTGACATCAGTCACCATATGAGTGACTGTTGTATGCCATGTGGCTGTATGAGATCTGATTCTGTCACCAGTTTGCTGAGATGTCCCCCTCTCTCTGTCTCCCACTGCCAGCATCTCTCGAACTCCCGAGATCTCCAGAGCCCCCTTCTCTGCTGCTATTAGTTGTGCGAAGACTGGAGGGCCACCTTTGGCTCTCTCCCTCTCTCTGTTGTTCTGGGCTCTTTTCTCCTGCAAGGAGGGAAAGAAGAGAAGTTTGAGTGAGAGTGATGGAATGAGTGCAAGGAATGATGGGTTACAGCTGTAGAGGGAGGCTGTGAGGAAGTGGGGTGCCAATGCCAAATGGCCTCCTTCTGTGGTGTTACTTGCTATGATTGCATTAGGGTGAGGGTGAGTTTGAGGGGTGGTTCGTCAGATGGGGATGTGAGTATGCCGCACTCACCTTCATCCTGATGTGCCTGTACATCGTTCCTCACACCAATCTACCTTCCAGGTCCACCCATCCCTCTCTCTCTACGTGCGGCATTACACTCACCTTTCCTGACCTCATGAGATCATTGAAGCATTTCCTGCACTGATTCCAGGTCCTCCTCACCACATCCCTGCTGTTGACCTCCTCAGCTATATCCAGCCAGGCTCTTTTTGTTTCTTGAGGTCTCCTTCGCCTAACAGCAGGGAAGAGGACCTCCCTGCGTGCTCTGACAGCCTCCACCAGAGTATGCAGCAATAAGTCTGAAAAGCGTGGTGAAGCCCTCTGCCTTTGGCTATCCATCCTTGATACTTTTTAAGAGTACTCAGGCCTTTGTTTGTCAGGTTCCACGATCCTCGAGCAACCTTCATATGAGTTGAGTGCTTTAAATATCAACGCTGGAGACGCGTCATCGATGACGTCATCAGACCCGCACCATTTAATAGGGCTGGGAAATGTACATGAGCCATTCAATGGGGGCCATTAAATTAAAGTTACTCTGAGCAATGTGCTGCTCAGAACATTGCGTTCCTGACCCGCTATGCACTCAACCCAACTCAAAGGTAAAAATTCTGGCCCTTGTTTACTATGTAGATGCCACTTCAAAAGGAGTTTTCTGACCTCATTCTGTGTGGATTGGCTAACAACTGTTGGGAGAAACAAAGTCCACCAAGGTGAAAGAAAAAATTAATATTGATCATCGGGCCATCAATCGCTTATAATTGCATCTATAGCCTTTGCAATTATCTTGGGGGGCGGGGCTTCAGTAAGCAAGATTCTCACACAGTCAAGCTGTGTCTTCAAGGTGTGTGAATTGTTTGTTGTTTTAAAATTCATTCTTGGGATAAGAACATAAGAACATAAGAAATAGGAGCAGGAGTAGGCCAATCGGCCCCTCGAGCCTGCTCCACCATTCAATAAGATCATGGCTGATCTGATCCTAACCTCAAATCTTCTATCACTCTGCATCCACCCGAACCCATGTGATCTCCCGGGAGAGGCGAAAAACCAGATAAAGACCCAATGGCCAATTTGGGAGAAAAAAATCTGGGAAATTCCTCTCCGACCCATCTAGGCGATCGAAATTCTTCCAGGAGATCACTCTGTCCCTATATTTTCTACAGTACTTACCTTCTGTAAAGGCGATCTCCACCCCAGCCAGGAACAGGAATAAAACCATCTCCTGAAATCTAACACAGAATTAGAACACAGTAGGAGCAGAACCAGGCTACACGGCCCCTGGGCCCACTCCACTACCCACAGGGCCATGACCATTCCGAACCTAGACTCATGTCCAATTTCCTGCCCGCTCCCCGTAACCCTTAATTCCCTTTACTTCTAGGAAACTATCTATTTCTGTTTTAAATTTATTTAATGATGTAGCTTCCACAGCTTTCTGGGGCAGCAAATTCCACAAACCTACCACCCTCTGAGTGAAGGAGTTTCTCCTCATCTCAGTTTTGAAAGAGTAGCCCCTTATTTTAAGATTATGCCCCCTAGTTCTAGTTTCACCCATCATTGGGAACATCCTCACCGCATCCACCCGATCAAGCCCCTTCACAATCTTATATGTTTCAATAAGATCGCCTCTCATTCTTCTGAACTCCAATGAGTAGAGTCCCAATCTACTCAACAGTGATGTGGGTGTCACTGGCAAGGCCGCCATTTACTGCCCATCCCTCATTGCCCTGAGAAGTTTGGTGGTGGGCCTCCTTCTTCAACTCCTGCATTTATAGTGGTTTGATACAACTGCGTGGCTTGCTGGGCCACTTCAGAGGGCAATTAAGAGTCAATCATGTTGGTGTGGGACTGGAGTCACATATTTAGGCCACACTGGATAAGGAAGGCAGGTTTCCTTTAGTGAACCAGTTGGGTATGTATGACAATCCAACAGTTTCATGGTCACCCACCCTCTACCAGATTCATGGCACGGCACATTCATCTAGTCGTAATATGTTGCACCACTAAAATGTTGCGCTATATGCATTCACATGAAGCCAATCAAATCTAAAAGCCAAAAGTAGATGGCTGATAGCACCTAATACATGATACCTGATCAATGAAAGGATTATGAGATATGAGTGTTTCTTATATTTTGTTCAAAGTTCAAATTTCATCTGACCACAGCAGAATTTTATGATGCATGCCATGAAAAGATAGATTAAACACAGTTCATTGATACGCTGATAGATCTGTGCACCGTGAACTTGGCATTGGAGTTCTTCTGAAGTTATTTCTTTTCTTTCCTAGTCAAGCAGATAGTCGGGTGATCCTCCTCCTTGTCTGCTTTTTTCCCCGTGTGGAGACAAAGGAAAGCTCAACGTGAATTTGCCCACCTCTTGCTTGGTGGCAAAGTGAAGAGAGGGAAGTTGCTACGTGGTGAACGTGGGACCAGTAAACCCACATCGCGGCACTCCGAAGTACAACACATTGGAGCAGGAACATTTGGTATCGTCATTGTGAGCACCTCATCGGAGCCGCTAATAATGTATGAAGTTTTCTAATGGTTTTCATAGACACTAAATGGTAGGCGTTTCTTGTTATATATTATATGATGACAAAGAATATATTATTATATATATGCATATATATATATATATATATAATATAATGTTATATATTATATAGCCATATGCCAGGTATGGTAGCCTAGTGGAGATGTTACTTGATTAGTAATTTAGAGTGTTGGACTAATAATCCCACCAAGGTAGTTTGAATTTGAATCCAGTTTAAAAAGAAATATGGAAATAAAAAGCTGGTATCAAGAAAAGCTACCATGAAGCTATCAGATTGTGATAAAAACCCATCTGGTTCACTGATGTCCTTTAGTGAACGAAACCTGCCGTCCTTACCCAGTCTGGCCTATTTGTGACTCCAGTCCCACACCAACGCGGTTGACTCTTCACTGCCCTCTGAAGTAGCCTAGCAAGCCACTCGACTAAAGGGAAACTAGGGATGGGCAATAAATGCTGGCCTTGCCAGCGACACACACAAATCCCAAGAATGAATCATTAGAAAATGATCACAAAACAAAATATTGTCAATATCCAAAAAAATGTACATCTATCCATCTATATAAAAATATGTAATCCGTATATATATCTACAAGTTCCTTATTGCTACATTTAGTATTTCTGCATATACTGAGCCACTTTCTTCAACAAATTGTCAGGGAAGCTAAATTGCCTGGTGTAGATAATGAACACAAAGTAGGTGACATTCTTCACAGTCTTAAAATAGTTTGGAGCTCCCTAAAAGTTTTCTTATGTTGAACAATCAAAGGTTTAACTGAACTCATTGCAAAGAAGGTCTATGTATATAAAAGCAATTTTTTTTCCTTTTTTCTCTCTGTTTATTGGTTACGCAATTGTTTTGTCCTTTCTACTGTAGTCCAATACAGACTGCCATTTAAATAAAATCAGCAAATCATTTTCAAACTACAGTATAAGCAACACACTGTCACTGTACCTGATGACTCATTTCTCTATTTAAGCAGTAACCACCAGTCTGTTCAGAACATTACACTGAGAGGTAATGCACACAAGTTTGTAACACCTGAGGGAACAGACATAACCCAGCAGTACTTGTCAGTGTTCTGAGGTAAACAGATTCCTTGTCTTTTTTTTTAAGAAATTAATTTGCTAAATATTTTTATTGCTTAATTTATTTTATATTGCTAGTTCCAATTATATCAATATATAACTATTTTTAAATAAGCAGCCAAAGTCAACCAGAATTCCGCTTCTGAACTGTATTTTGCATCAGTTTTAGGCTTTGCTGATAAAGCTTCATTAACTTTTGGAGTATGTGTATTGTACTCGTGTGTCAGATAATTATTCAAGAAATATGATAATAATTAGATATCCATGGCTTCTCTTTATTGTATATTTTATTCACGTGGGCATTAAAGTATTTACAGATATTGTATTTTAAATGTTGAAATGGTATTTTCCAATTTTAACAGTTAGAAGTGCCCAAGTCCAGGCAGATGGCACCAGTTAGCCAGAAGTGGTTCTATATAATAATAGAGCACAAATCCGTGCCACCATACAGTGAGTTCCTGATATTGGCCATGCCACTCGATGGGGAGGTTGAGATAATAAGTTATTTCCACTTGGGGAGATAAGGCTACAATCATTGACAGCCAGTGCGAGGACAGCACTGAAACTGTGCTGGGACGAGGTTACCCGTCCTGCTTCTTGTCCTTAAAATGTGACAAGTGACGAGGAGACCTTGAGTGGCATAGAAAATCTTTTTTTTTCAGTTCAAAAAGGATCTGAATGGGAACATCTTTAATGAGAGAGCTTTTGAAAAGCTTTATTTCTGGGTTTGAACAGGAAGGAATCAGAACAGCCGCAACTCCCCTTTATCAAATTGATCTTTCACACTACAGAAAGCAGAGAGTCGGGGTAAAGGGTAGCTATTCACAGTGGCAGAAGGTGGGGTAGTGGTGTTCCACAAGGATGAGTGCTGTTGTTCACAATTTACATTAACAATTTAGACTTTGGAATCAAAAACACAATTTCTAAATTTGCGGATGACACCAAATTGGGGGGGATAGTCAATACTGAGGAGGACTGCAACAAATTACAGGAGGACATTAATAAACTTGCAGAATCGGCATATAATTGGCAACTGAAGTTCAACACCGATAAATGTGAGGTATTACATTTTGGTAGGAAGAATAGGGAGGACACTTATTACTTGGAGGGTGCGAGTCTGGGTGGGGTAGAGGAGCAGAGTACAAATACACAAATCACTAAAAGTTGCGCCACAGGTTAGCAAGGCCATAAAAAATGCAAACCAAGCACTCGGGTTTATTTCTAGAGGTATAGAATTGAAAAGTAGGGAAGTAAACCTGTATTGAGCCTTGGTTAGAACACACTTAGAGTACTGTGTGCAGTTCTGGTCACCATATTATAGAAAGGATATAGAGACACTGGAGAGGGTGCAGAGAAGATTTACAAGGATGATACCAGAAATGCGAGGGTATACATATCAGGAAAGGATGAACAGGCTGGGTCTCTTTTCTCTTGAGAAAAGAAGGCTGAGGGGTGACCTAATAGAGGTCTTTAAAATTCTGAAAGGTTTTGATGAAGTGGATACCGAGAGAATGTTTCCACTTGTGGGGAAGAGCATAACTAGAGGCCATCAATATAAGATAGTCACCAAGAAATCCAATAGGGAATTCAGAAGAAACTTCTTTACCAAAAGAGTGTCGAGAATGTGGAACTCGCTCCCACGGGGAGTGGTCGAAGCAAATAGTATCGATGCATTTAAGGGGAGGCTGGACAAGCATATGAGGGAGAAGGGAATAGAGGGTTATGCTGATAGATTTAGATGAGGAAAGATGGGAGGAGGCTCGAGTGGAGCATAAACGCCGGCATGGACTGGTTGGGCCGAATGGCCTGTTTCTGTGCCGTATATCCTATGTAATATGTAAACACTAAAGATGCAAGTGTGTGTTTCATCATGATTTATGACGTTGTATCCGGTCTTTATATATACCAAGAAGGATCAACAAATACCTTTTCGTGAAGTCGCTGCTCCTTTAAACCGTTCCATTGGAAAGAAAGACAGCGGTTGGGTTTTTACATTTCTTTTCTTCTTAAATCTTTCTGGTGGATTTTGTTCTTATCGAGGTGAGGGGTTCTAGTTGTCAGGAAATGGAACAGTCATGCTACTTTTGTCACCCAATATCAGCATTAAGCACTCCCAGGTAAAGTTGGCACAACCAAGTACACTGCAAAGTTCTCTCTACTCTGTTCTAACAATGTGCCTTAACCCCAGCTTCAGAAGCGTGTCCCCTACTGCAACAATCAGACGTTCTTTTTCTCTTTCAATGCCTTACAGCCTCTCTGAGGAAGGATGCCAATTCATGTATAAGATTACAGGTAGCTTTAGTGCTGTGAGACCATGTCCACTAGGAACAAATTTAATACTGTCCAAGTTTATTCCACGTAGGGTTCTTATAGACAACAGAAATAAGAGACTTGGAAAAGAACAGTTTACTGCCCACTGATACACCTATACCCACTAGTTAGGCTCCAGGTAGGATTTTTTTTTAAGCCCCTTTGTAGAAATATCCGGAACACTTATGCAGCAATTCTATGATCGCCACTGACTCAAGACTGTTTGCAAATGCATCCAAAATTGTGGAAGTTCCTTACTTACAGTATCACGGCAACAATGCTCTTAAACCCTACCCTCCACTCAATCATGTTATAATGGGTTTTCTCCCCCACACCCACAATTTTCTTCCTTTACCCCTCCTCCCTTGTGTTGGCACAGTTCTATGGATACTGTCAATCCTTTGATAACTCACCCTAGTAGCCATTCTTCATGTGTGAGGTTACATAGTGAGTCAGTGTTGGTTGGTTATTTGTCCCATGGGAGTATAACAATTGAGCCTGCTCCTCTCCGATGTCCACACACTCTTCAGCAGAGATCACTGGATAGTAATTACGCAGAGGAGAATGACCAATCTTTCTCTACCCTAGCCTAGAGCTGTTGGGATAGATATTCAGCTTGTGGCCCAGGTATTGCAGATTAGAAACAAGGGAAAATGTAGCCCTCAGCAGGTCCGATGCAATTCCTTCCCCAATAACTTGTGCTACCCTACCCCTATCCTAAATCCCTTCTCCTCCTTTCCATTACTGAACCTCCTCTCACTTCCTCAACTACCTCTACCTCTTTCCCGCTGAAGTACCTTCTCAACCCCTGTATCCTCCTCTCCCGTTGCTCTGCTGTCACTGACCTTACCTTTAACCCTCAATCTATTCCCTCTCACTGACACTTGAGCAGTTGGCAAAGAAGCCAGGGGCTCCCTCATCCTCAACCAGTTTCCATCTTCCCCTCTCCATTCTATTTTCCCTTTGTATCATTTCCCGCAAATAGGCTTTGTTTGCTTTAAAAATGGAACTCGTTGGGCCAGATTCTGCCGTAAAAATAACAGTGAGGCTAAAAGCGCTGTAACGTGTAAATTGGACAGCAACTTCCAGCGACCGCACATGCGCAGTTAAATATGGAAATCAAGAAGTTGCTGTCCGAAATGCCCTGCTCCTCCAGAAGCTGCGCTATACCGGTATCTCGCCGAGAGACTTGCCATTGGAACACGTGGACAGCTTGAAGTTGCTGTACTTACCTGATATATACGCACTAAACTTGCCAGAAAAATTTAGGGCTTGTTCATTCCAGTGTAATTACCCTTTTAATAGTGTGATAAGACTTAACTACTGCTGAACTACCTCTCTGGCACTGAAATTAACTTTAACAAGTGTGAAGTCTCAATCCTTTAGATTTTAAATATTGTTGGAGATTTTTTTTTTAGTTCATGAATATCTGTCTCTTTTATCTCGCTCTTGATCCACCTTTCTTTCCCTCTCTTTATTTTGCTTTCTGTACCCGATTTGACATTGAATTCAATATTCAAACTGATACTTCTGGGTTCAGACTCTGCGTTGCTCATTAACAATTCTTCAATCTGATTGGTTAAGGAGACACACAGTTGCTTGCTCTGTTCACACAGGTCCCAAATGTCCTGTAGAGGGCGCTGCGCTTTTTGGATAGTTGGCTGAGAGTCTACTTCCAGTGCAAAAGCCCATAGAAAGTCCATGGGCAAGTGCAAGCGTAACAAACAGTTGACAGCGTTCATTCACTGCTGAGAACAAAATCCAGCTGGTTATGTTTAAGAAATTAAATTAGAATGAGGAAAGAAACTGCCAATCTGACTATTTTGGACATTAGCAATTTCAGTTACTGAGAAAAAAAAATGGAAGATGAAAGGATTGAGAAGGCATTTTGAGTGATTTGTGGGAATCCGGTTGCCAGATTGCACAATCACAATGACAAGTTTACATAGGCAAAACCTATTATAAATGCGGACCTATGTATTTATAATGGGAAAAAGTGTGACAATAATGTGACAACAGGAAATTAAGTTGTACAGACAGGAAGTGCATGCAGGCGTAATTTCTTTCTAACTTAAATCAAGACTGAGGGATAGCAGTTTTATGGTACTGCACTTACAGCTTCTCTATTGGAGAAACCAGCCATGATGCGAGGAGGTGGGAAATGGCTACTATGTGAACAGCGGCTTTTTGAATATCAGGCACTCATAAGAACAGGAGGAGACCATTTAGTCCCGCGAACCTGTTCAGCCATTCAATGAGATCATGGCTGATCTGCGACCTAACTCCATATATCTGCCTCTGCCCCATATCAGTTAATACCTATGGTTAACAAAAATTTATCAATCTCAGATTTAAAATGAACAATTAATCTCTTATCAATTGCCATCTACCACCCTTTGCATGTAGAAATGTGTCCTAACTTCACTCCTGAAGGGCCTGGCTCTAATTTTTAGACTACGCCCCCTAGTCCTAGGCTCCCAACCAGTAGAGATCATTTCTATAATATCCACTTCCAACACGTTCAATCCTTTAGTTTACACTGAAAAGTACAAAAAAACCTAAGGAAGGGTGGCAAAATAATAAAAATATCACCTTGACGGCAGTGTGAAAATATGAATATTTCTGTTGTGTATCATGATGCTTTCACACCTGTGAAAAACCGTATCAATGAATCACTAATACAATAGCAAAATACTACGGATGCTGGAAATCTGAAATAACAACAGAAAATGCTGGAAGCACTCAGCAGGCCAGGCAGCAGCCATGGAGAGAGAAACAGAGTTAACGTTTCAGGTCTGTGACCCTTCATCAGAACTGGAAAAGGTTAGAGATGTAACAGGTTTTGAGCAGGTGCAGAGGCAGAGAAAGAGGAAGGGGAGGGGAGGGGAGGGGAGGGGAGGAAGGAACTGAAGGAACAGTCTGTACTAGGGGAGGATGCAGGAGAGATTAAATGTTGCAAATGGGGATGGCAGAATCATCAACAGCCGCCTGAAAAATGGGGGCAGGGGTTATAGTCTGAAATTGTTAAACTCAATGTTGAGTCCAGAAGGCTGTAAAGTGCCTAATCAAAAGATGAGGTGCTGTTCCTCGAGCTCGCGTTGAGCTTCATTAGAATAATGTAATAGGCCGAGGACAGAGAGATCAGAGTGGGAGTGGAGCGGAGAATTAAAGTGACAGGCAACTGGAAGCTCAGGGTTACCCTTACAAGCTGAATGGAGGTGTTCTGCAAAGCGGTCGCCCAATCTCCCCAATGTAGAGGAGACCGCATTGTGAGCAGTGAATACAGTATACTAAATTGCAAGAAGTACAAGTAAATCGCTGTTTCACCTGGAAGGGGTGTTTGGGGCCCTGGACAGTGGGAAGGGAGGAGGTAAAAGGGCAGGTGTTGCATCTCCTGCGCTTGCACGTGAAGTTGCCATGTGAAGGGAAAGCGGTGTTGTGGCTGATAGAGAAGTGGACCAAGGTGTCACGGAGGGAGCTGTCCCTTCGGAATACTGAAAGGGGAGGTGAGGGGAAGATGCGTTTGGTGGTGGGATCACACTGGAGGTGGTGGAAATGGCGGAGGATGATCTGTTGAATGTGGAGGCTGGTGGGGTGAAAGGTGAGGACAAGGGGAACCCTATCGTGGTTCTGGGAGGGAGGGGAAGGAGTGAGAGCAGAAGTGCGGGAAATGGAATGGACACGGTCAAGGGCCATGTCAACCACGGTAGAGGGGAATCCTGGGTTGAGGAAAAAGGAAGACATGTCGGAAGCACTGGTATGGAAGGTGGCATCGTCAGAACAGATGTGGCGGAGACAGAGAAACTGGGAGAATGGAATAGAGTCCTTATAGGAAGCAGGGTGAGAGGAAGTGTAGTCCAGGGAGTCAGTGGGCTTGTATTGCATGTTTGTCGATAGCCTATCCCCAGAAGTGGAGACAGAGAAGTCAAGGAAGGGAAGGGAAGAGTGTGAGATGGACCATGTGAAGGTGAGGGAAGAGTGGAAATTGGAAGTAAAGTGAATGAAATTTTCTAGTTCAGGGCGAGAGCAGGAAACGGCACCGATACAGTCATCGATGTACTGGAAAAAGAGGTGAGGGAGGGGACCTGAGTAGGACTGGAACAAAGAATGTTCCACATATCCCACAAAAAGGCAAGCATAGCTAGGGCCCATGCAGGTTCCCATAGCAACACCTTTAATTTGGAGGAAGTGAGTGGAGACAATGAAGAAGTTGTTCAATGTGAGAACAAGTTCAGCCATGCTTAGGAGGGTGGTGGTGGATGGGGACTGCTTGGGCCTCTGTTCAAGGAAGAAGCAAAGCACCCACAGGCCGTCCTGGTGGGGGATGAAGGTGTAGAGGGATTGTACGTCCATAGCGAAAAGGATGAGGATAGCAAAATACTGCAGATACTGATAATCTGAAATAACAACAGAAAATGCTGGAAAAATTCAGCAGGCCAGGCAACATCCGTGGAGAGAAAATAGAATCAACGTTTCACCACCAAATGCATCTTCCCCTCCCCTCCCCTTTCAGCATTCCGTAGGGACCACTCCCTCCGAGACACCCTAGTCCACTCCTCTATCACCCCCAGCACCCCTTCCCCTTCGCCTGGCACCTTCCTGTGCAAGCACAGGAGATGTAACACCTGCCCTTATACCTCCCCCCTTCCCACTGTCCAGGGCCCCAAACTCCCATTCCAGGTGAAACAGCGATTTACTTGTACTTCTTGCAATCTAGTATACTGTATTCGCTGCTCACGATGTGGTCTCCTCTACATTGGGGAGACCAAACGCAGATTGGGTGACCGCTTTGCGGAACACCTCCATTCAGTCCGTAAGGGTGACCCCGAGCTTCCGGTCGCCTGTCATTTTAATTCACGACCCCATTCCCACTCAGACCTCACCGTCCTCGGCCTCTTGCATTGTTCCACGGAAGCTCACCGTAAACTCGAGGAACAGCACCTCATCTTCCGATTAGGCACTTTACAGCCTTCCGGACTCAACATCGAGTTCAACAATTTCAGATCTTAACCTCAACCCCTATTACATTTTTACTTATATTTTTTATCCACACCTTTGTTTTGGCCCTTTCCCCCCCTTTTTTTTTCTCTCTCCCACATGGCAGCTGTCTCCCATTCTGCCAGCGCATTTCACGCCATCTTTTGTCTCCACTAGTCCTATCACCATCTCCTCTTGTTTTGAATACCTCTTAATGTCTCTTCACTTCTCTTTTAAACATAGAAACATAGAAGATAGGACCAGGAGTGGGACATTCGGCCCGTCGAGCCTGCTCTGCCATTCAATGCGATCATGGCTGATCATTCAAATTCAGTACCCGGTCCCTACTTTCTCCCCATACCCCTTGATCCCTTTAGCCTTAAGAAATATATCCAACTCCTTCTTGAATATATTTAACGTATTGGTCTCTACTGCCTTCTGTGGTAGAGAATTCCACAGGTTCACCACTCTCTGGGTGAAGAAATTCCTCCTAATTTCTGTCCTAAATGGCCTACCCCTTATCCTTAGACTGTGACCCGTGGTTCTGGACTCCCCGACCATCGGGAACATCCTTCCTGCGTCTAGTCTGTCCAGTCCTGTCAGAATTTTATAAGTTTCAATGAGATCCCCTCTCATTCTTCTAAACTCCAGCGAGTACAAGCCCAATCGACCCAATCTCTCTTCATACGTCATTCCTGCCATCCCAGGTATCAGCCTGGTGAATCTTCGCTGAACTCCTTCCATGGCAAGAACATCCTTCCTCAGATAAGGCGACCAAAACTGCACACAATACTCAAGATGTGGTCTCACCAAGGCCCTGTATAACTGCAGCAAGACATCCTTGTTCCTGTACTCAAACCCTCTCGCTAGAAAGGCCAACATGCCATTTGCCTTCTTAACCGCCTGCTGCACCTGCATGCTTACCTTCAGCGACTGCTGCACAAGGACACCCAGGTCTCGTTGCACTTCCCCTTCTCCCAATCTATTGCCATTCAGATAATAATCTGCCTTCCTGTTTTTGCCACCAAAGTGGATAACCTCGCATTTATCCACGTTATATTGCATCTGCCATGCTTTTGCCCAATCACCCAACCTGTCCAAATCATCCTGGAGTTTCTTGGCATCCTCCTCACAGCACACACGCCCACCCAGCTTTGTGTCATCTGCAAATTTGGAGATATTACATCTAGTTCCCTTGTCTAGATCATTAATATATATTGTGAATAGCTGGGGCCCAAGGACCGATCCCTGCGGTACCCCACTAGTCACTGCCTGCCACTCGGAAAAAGACCCGTTTATTCCAACTCTTTGCTTTCTGTCTGCCAACCAGTTCTCTATCCAAGTCAATACCTTGCCCCAATCCCATGTGCCTTAACTTTACACGCTAATCTCTTATGAGGGACCTTATCGAAAGCCTTCTGAAAGTCCAAATACACCACATCCACTGGTTCTCGCTTATCTATTTTACCAGTTACATCTTCAAAAAATTCCAGTAGATTAGTCAAGCACAATTTACCTTTTGTAAATCCATGTTGACTTTGTCCGATCCTGTCACTGTTTTCCAAGTGCTCTGCTATTACATCTTTTATAATGGACTCTAGCATTTTCCCCACTACCGATGTCAGGCTTACCAGTCTGTAATTCCCCGTTTTCTCTCTATCACCTTTTTTGAATAGTGGGGTTTGTTCTCTCCCAGCCCCCATACTGGCCTTTTAATCTATTTCATTTCCTGTGCTTCTTCAGTCTTGACAAAGGGCTTACCCGAAACGTTGACTCTATTTTCTCTCCACGGATGTTGCCTGGCCTGCTAAGGTTTTCCAGCATTTTCTGTTGTTATTGCGAAAAGGAGGAGGTTGGGACCAGGAAACTGGAAACTGTTAAAGTGGTGGAGGGCGTCGGAAGAGTCGTGAATGTAGGTGGGAAGGGGCTGGACAGGGGAGAAAAAATAGAGTCGAGATAGGAAGAGATATGTTCCGTGGGGCAAGAACAGGCTGAAACGATGGGTCTACCAGCGCAGTCCTGTTTGTGGATCTTGGGAAGGAGGTAGAAGCGGGCTGTCAGTGGAGTACCTTCTGGTAAGGACAGGTTAAGTGATTGCTCAGTGTTGTTACTAGCTTCTATGAACTGATATACTGTAGATATAGAGGGTGAACACTGAGTCCATTCGGATACAATGGGGGAAAAATTTGGTTGGTTTGCACCTCCTGTTAGCGCCTTAAGAGGGCGCTAATGAGGCTCAAAGCAACTAGTGCCCGGGCGCGGCAATGTTTGCTCCACTTGCGAAATTGACCAGACATTTTGCGGCGGCGCTAAACACTACCGCCATGATCTCCTGCACCCGCAGATCGTGACGTCAGTCGAGCGTGCAACGCCCCGGTAGCGCCCGGACCGGATATTGAGTGGCGCCCCCTGCCTTACCGCCTGCCTCTATCAACGACAGGTTGAGGGGAGCGTTTTGCAATCGGGAAGGGACTGGTGGAGCGCTATTTAAAGGCGACCGGTTCCTGCCTTTTTTTCTGCGACATTTTTGCACCACGCATTCTGAGTGAGAGAGAGAGAGACTTCTGGAGAGATTCAATGCTGTGTGAAGGAGTTTTGGGTACTGAGCAGCACTTTGCAGGTTCATTTTGATTTGACCTTCCTTGTATCAATTTAGAAGAGACTATGGGGGCTGCACTCTGAGCTCTTTCCCTGGGCCTCTCCATTGTTCTTTCCAGCAGATTTGATGTACAGGTCTCTCCAGGCCGAGATTCAAGGCTGCAATGAGTAAGGTGTGTATGGAGAGCAAGATCGACCCTCCCCTTTAAGAACTGGCCAATACCAGTGTGTCTGTGTTCCATCGCTAACTGACATCACATGAGCTTCGCCAGCGCTCTGAGGCAGCGCCTCGCTCTTCAGCGTTAGTGCCTTAAGAGAGGTGTGTAGCGCCTGATTTAGCGCTCCAATCACCTCCAGGGGCGATAGAAGCCAAGTTTGCAGTCGGAGGCGATAATTAGCGCCAGGCGCTAAACTTTACGCCCGGCCGATAATTGCGCCCCAAATGGGGCGATACCGAATTTCTCCCCCCAATATCTGTACAAGCAGACCCAACGGAACAATACAAGAATGCTAAGGTCTCAAGTATGTTATGGCCCTAGACCCAAAACTTGTGTAAGATAGTTAACAGGCCTTTATTCATGTGTTTCCTACATTACAACAGTGACTACACATCAAAAAAGTACTTCATTGGCTGTAAACGCTTTGGGACATCCGGTGGCCATGAAAGGCGCTATAGAAATGCAAGTCTTTCTTTCTTGCATGACTCTCGTCAGAATTCCAATGTAAATATGTAGAAAGTCAAAAGTTAGTGTTAATGATATTAGTGGGTGAGCGTGTGATATTCTCCTGCCCACTGTTTTAATAGAGGCGTTAACCCAATTATTTTAAACGGGTTAATATTGCTATTAAAATAGGAGACAGTGGGATGACTTTCGAACACGTTATGCATTTGTTCACTATTATTAGCAAAAGTCATTTCTGGCCTCTACATTTTTTAATTAGCCCTAGTCTATATCTGAGGGATTTGGTATGGGTGAATCATGGAAGATAAGAAACATAGAAGATAGGAGCAGGTGTAGGCCATTCGGCCCCTCGAGCCCGCTCCGCCGTTTAATGAGATCATGGCTGATCGTCCAAATTCAGTACCCTGTCCCTACCTTCTCCCCATATCCTTTGATCCCTTTAGCCTTAAGAAATATATCTAACTCCTTCTTGAATATATTTAATGAATTGGCCTCAACTGCCTTTTGTGGTAGAGAATTCCACAGGTTCACCACTCTCTGGGTGAAGAAATTCCTCCTCATCTCAGTCCTAAATGGCCCACCCCCCATCTTTAGACTGTGACCCCTGGCTCTGGACCCCCCCCGCCATCGGGAACATCCTTCCTGCATCTAGTCTGCCTAGTCCTGTTAGAATTTTATAAGTTTCAATGAGATCCAATGATGCTGGTGGGTCTCTAGAGTCCTGCTCATTTGGATAACTGTCACAGGAACCACCATGTTCAGGATTTCCCCAATTGTTTATTAGGACGATGAGAGTTCAGGTGTGTCATGGCCAAAATGTTCAGGAAAGTCAGAACACTGCCAACCATTTTGTTTACCTGAACAGTCAGCCTTGTTTTCCTCCAATAGGAAGAAACACTAAACTTTCCTTGGTTCATCATGTTATAGTGTATAAACAAACGTTATTTTTCGCCACTTTATTCCATGAAGCGAGTTATTAGAGATCACATCATATGCAAGGCAAGTGGATTCATAGTTAATGTACGCGTGGTCAATGCGATCTCCTGGACTGGTTTCAAACGCCTGAGGGGGTCAGCGGGGAATTTTCCAGATATGTTTTCCCCTTATTGACCCTGGGTTTTTCTGTTTTTTTTATTGCCTCTCCCAGGGGATTACATACTTAAGGAGGGTTAGTAAGTATCTCTAGTCATGATGTTCCAGGCATCATGAGTGTGGGGCAGGCTTGAAAGACCAGCTAGTCTTTTCCTGTCTGTCATTTTCGTATGTTCGTATTACAGAACCACACAAAATCAAACGTTTTAACAATCAACTGTTTAAGGTATTAAAATCTATTTTTTGAAAAATTTTTAAAGAAAAAGTTTGTTCTATGGTTTATATACCTTATTATCATCATTTGTAAAGACACCAAGGGGGAAAAATTGAGTCGCGCCCCCTTTGAGGCGCTAACTTCACCGGGTTTAGTGCATCCGAACAAATTAACGCCCCCGCGGCTGAAATTCATCGGTAGCGCCCCAAGAGGGAAGCGGGGTGCTACTGGAAGCGCCCTGCCTCCCTCTTGGGGCGCTGCGAGGGGAGGGGCCTTACGCAGCGCGACCTGGGGCCCAGCTGGGCCACCAGGGATCGGAGTGCCAGCAAAAGAGCCCGGCACTCAAGAGAAATGCCGGGCTCACAGAGAGCAGCCGGCACTCCACAGTGGGGCTGGTCAGGAAGCCAGGGACGGCAACGGGTGCAGGTACTGGCAGGCAGCCAGCAACAAAAATGGCCGCCCAGCACCTCGCCTTTAATTAGCGCCCCCCCCCAGGCCACTGGTAGGCCCCCCCTGACCCCGTCAGACATAATGTCCGGCGGTAAGTCAGGGGGCGCTACCGAAGATCGCGGCCGGGGCGCGAGCGGGACGTTGCGCACGGCGATGATGTCATCGCCGGCGGTGCAGTGCCGCAGGGTGCTAACGGTTACCGCCACTGCTAACCTCCCACTGAATTTCACGGGAGACGTTGGCGGTGCCGCACCCGAGCACTAGTTACTTTGTCCTCTTAGGACGTTAACGGGAGGCACAAAGCAACCGAATTCCGCCCCCCCCCCTTGGTCAGCTCTGTGATTACTAACTTAAATCAGCTAAAACAGAGGGCTTGTCGCTCACATAATGGCCCAGAATTTCCTGGAGACCTGCACCATTGTAATGGCACATCTACAGCGTTGGGTTCGGCTTCCAGCATAAAAGCTTCAGGAAATTATGGAGCAAGTGAGTTACACCATTATTCACACCATAATTTCCTGGGACTCTTGCACCACTCTGCCAACACCCTCGGCAAAACCGTGCTTCACCGTCCAGTGAAGTCAATGGCATTCATGAATTTCCTGGATTTACGCCAGTTTTCTCAGATGCAGCCACTTAAGACTGAAAAATAAAGGAGCAGGTGAATGTAATTAAATTCATATGTTCAAAATAATTGATTCAAGTAAAATAAGATCTCGGCTCTTAATATTTTTAATTCTTAACGTATTCTTCATCGTTATTTGTTAGGCTTAGTGTATGTTGTGTGTAAGTGAAGTGCCTGCACATGCTGTTGATGAAAGGGAGAGTGGGGGAGAAATTCACTTAGGCCCATTTTTTTGGGCCCAAAATGGGCAGCACAGTACAGGAAACTTTGGTTTATCCGGAGGTTAACTGTCCGGAATGCTCGAGCCACCAGCAAAAATCAGGAGCCGTTTCGTTAGGTTTTTTTTCTTTTCGTTGCTTTTTTTTCACCAGTCAGGCTCTGCAAGGTCTCGCTGAAGCTGTTGCTAAGCTACAGAGACGCTTGCAAGGTACGGCCGACTGTTTAGAAGCTGCAGCAGGGTTTGTTGCCAGATACGGAGCTCAAAATCTCCGTATGTTTCAACATTAGCGCTGGTTTGTCCGGCAGTTTTGATGGGACAGCAACAGCTCGGTCCCGTCGGTGCCGGATAGCACAAAGTTTCCTGTAACAGAGTGCGCCAGAGGCCCAGGGCTCATGTCCTGCTCATCCTGGCTCCACGTTAAGATAAGTAAAAAAAGAAAGAAATCATACCTTTCCGTAGGTGGCCTCAAGCAGTCCCTTTAAGGAACGTTAGTTGGGCTGCAGAAGGAATGCTTCGCTCCATTTCTGGCCAGTTTCAAAGAGGGGCGCTCATACGGGCATTAGGCCCCTGATTAGCATATGCAACGGGCTTAACGCCTGTTTAAGGCGACCATCAGGGATGCCTGAGTATTTCCTGAGCCAATGTGGCGTCGGACACAGCCCTGCAAAATTAGACCTTTTTGCCCGTTTGTGTCCAAGAAACAGGAGAATTGAGGCCCAATTTTGCCCCTCATTTGTTTAATCAGAGATTTCTTAGGCAATTTAAATTACTAATGTCATCTTCTGAATAAACAATTTTTAAAAATCTAAGTTAGAATGTTCCTGAAAACTGAATAAAGCAGCAGGGCGTGTGTCCACAACTCAAACAATCTTTTACAAGTGATTAAGTTGAGCAGAGTGAAATGATTTGAAATCCTGACCACAATGACTTGGGTCGTGCTAATATTGACCGGATTAATGAGTTCATTGATGGGGGTAAACCATTGGCTGTGCTCCTACTGAGGTCCCTGATTCAACATTATGCTGGCTGAAGTGTATTCAAATTACAGGAAATTTTGCAGTAAGTTTGAAACAAGAAGATCAAGGCAATAAACGGCATATTTAATGGTGTACGGCACCGTTCCAGGGAATTCCAGGCCAATATGTCCCCACACAAATGAGAATTTTACCACTTTGCTTGGTCAGATATGAGCATCAGATATCTGGGTGCTACTGTCGTCCCTACACTTTCGACCTTATTAAAAATAACTATATCCCACTCTTGCTAAGCATTGCCACTGAGCTAGCCTGTCCACATGACTCCTCAGGTGAGCAAGCACAATGAAGATGAATGCCCTGCTCTGATTCACAGAAATCACAGAAACCCCACAGTGCAGATAGAGGCCATTTCGGCCCATCGAGCCTGCACCGACACATATCCCACCCGATCCCCGTAACCCCTACACCAACACATATCCCACCCTATCCCTGTAACCCCACGTATTTAATCCCCCTAACACTAAGGGTCAATTTATCATAGCCAATCAACCTAACCCGCATTCCTTTACCTGTTTCGAATGCTGCCCATCAGTGTCCCAGCCCAACACTTCCATGATCTGGGCAGTTGCGTAGCTGGGTTCCTCTGATCAGGCAAATGGCCACGATAATGTCTCAGCTGCCTATAACTCCCCAAGCTCAAAGGAGATCTTGGACTCCCAAACCTTAAATACCACTACTATCTGACCCAGCTTAGGGGAAATGTGGTATAGAAACATAGAAGATAGGAGCAGGAGATTCGGCCCTTCGAGCCTGCTCCGCCATTCAACGAGATCATGGCTGATCATCCAAACCCTAGCACCCGGTCCCTACACCGACAGCCATCCCACCCAAGCCCTATCCCCGTAACCCCACGTATCTAATCCCCCCTAACACTAAGGGCCAATTTTTAGCATGGCCAATCAACCTAACCCTGTTCCTGGGACTAGGGTCACTGGCTAAGGCTTGGAAGCTAAGCAGAGCCAGGCCTGGTTAGTACCTGGTAGGGGGTGACCATCAGGGAAGACCAGGTGCAGAAGGTCACGGAAACAGCCCTGAGGAGGGGCGGTTGGTGAGAAGGTCACGGAAGGAGGAGCGGCGGCTGGTGAGCAGGCCCGGGCGTTGGGCTGAAGATTGTCGGACAGGAGGAATGGTGGAAATGGAATGGTGGCGTGCACCGACTTTGCTTCTCCCAGTCATGGGAGCTTGCAAGATCACATCTTGTTGTTCATGTACTTGTGCAATGACAATAAAGTTGAATTAATTATTATTATTATTACATCTTTGGACTGTGGGGGGAAACCGGAGCACCCGGAGGAAACCCACGCAAACACGGGGAGAATGTGCAAACTCCACACAGACAGTCACCCGAGGCCGGATTTGAACCCGGGTCCCTGGCGCTGTGAGGCAACAGTGCTAACCACTATGCCACCGTGCTACCCTCAGCACAAAACACAAGGAAACAGAATCCTCTCCACCAATTCCCCAACTGAGCTACCATTCATACACTCTGATGAGAGACCAGGAAAAGCGCAGAAGTATCCTATGGTTGTGGTGATGTTATTGATCCGGAAGGAGACTCTCACTTTATTAAAGGTCCAACTAGATCTGTCAGTCTGTTGCAACCAGGAATTCCCAGGCGGAATGCATACCATTCTGGGCTAATACCTACACAAGAGGAATATCTTGCCTACCAGCAGCTAATAGACAATTCCACCTGACCCAGCAGGCCATGCCAAGTACCTCCAAATAACGCACGGGAAAAGGATTAAGGAAAAAATGTAATTAACGCTATATTGATTAGAACCTTTAAGAAGGAGCTGGATGAATAGTTGGTTAAGAACAGAGTGAAGCACAGACGAAGAAGTCTAAATATTGTCTGGAACACGATGATTTTTAAGCTGTTGATGAGGACGTTTGATGCCTTTCATATCTCTCCTACTTATAAGAGTTAGTCCAATTCATACTTAGGATATATATATATATATATTTTCTCTTTTTTTTTAATCCACACTTTCATCTGGGCTTTTTTCTTCTCTCCCACATGGCAGCTGTCCTTCATTCTGCCAGGGCCATTCGCACTTCATCTAGAACCATCCTTTATTCCTTGAATATCTCTGAATGTCTCTCAATGTCTCATAATCTCTCCTGCTTTCTATCCTATCTCTGACCTTCCCTTTTGTTCTTTCATCCCCTCCCCCTTTTCCCAGCCCCCACTTGCTTTAAAATCTATCCCTTTTCCTGCTTTTTTTCCCCAGTTCTGACGAAGGGTCTTCGACCTGAAACGTTAACTCCGTTTCTCGCTCCACGCATGCTGCCCTGGCCTGCTGAGTTTTTCCAGCTTTTCTGTTGCTATTTCGGATTTCCAGCATCTGCAGTATTTTGCTATCGTCATACATAGGACTGATTTGCTCTCCTGTTAGTGGAGGGGGGGGCGGTGGTGGGGTGGAGGATCATTGATGACTCCAGTCTCCTTGTTACTGTATTTACAATCAGCTGAGAGTTTCACACCCTTGCCTCCTGGCCAAGCTCATCATTTTGCTTTGAAGTGAGATGCCAACAAACAGAGATCGGGTAGCGTGTAATCTTTTAAATATTGATTGTTTTCTTCAATACCTAGTGTAAACTTGTGGCAACAGAGTGGAGCTGTGAAAACATCGCTGGAGGGAGAGCAAAGTTTTCCAAATGATGTTTTGGTGTACACACTTTAGAAACCCTCTCAATAGGGCTGTCACTGGACATCATAGAAAAATATTATAACAAGGGAGTCTTATTTGAGATAAGAGTAACTGAAATGGGGAAAGCCATGCCCGTTTGACTTCTTGATCTGCTGACGTGCAATCAGATTCACACAAAGGGAGAATGTTCAAAGCAAACTAGCCACAACAGCAGTGAACTGCAAAAACAAAACACTTGCCATTGGCACACAGCACTGAAACGAAACGGCGCAGATTAACCCTTTAGAGTGCTGGATGTCTTTTGGAACTTGCACGTTTGGTTAACTGCCAAAAATGATGGACCTCTGCCTCATCTTCCGTCTTAGGCGCTTCAGCCTACGAATACGCTTCTTCTGCCGCTTAGCTCTCTCTTTATGCAAAGCGGGCTAAGAGCAACAATCTGAAGTCAATCACAGGCTTTTTATAGTCAGTCTATTATGATAGATACTTAGGGGTTGATCTTGCTCAACGTGTTATTGCCCATTGACTTGAATGGGAAAGTGTAATGGGCGGCTGAACCGATAGCGTCTATTTTAAACTATCGGCCAAATTTCCTCCGTTCAAACCTATCTCAGGGGATAGTGAGGAATGTCCCTGTTAAGCCGCGCGGCCGCGCAGCGGTCTAGAGGTCCCGCGCATGCGCGTAAATTTGAATGGGTCACGCAGCCCGTTAAAGGAGCCACACACCCCACAAAAAAATTAGGGGGAACATTGATAGTGAGGTGAAAGATAGAAACATAGAAGATAGGAGCAGGAGTAGGCCATTCGGCCCCTCGAGCCTGCTCCGCCATTCAATGAGATCATGGCTGATCATCCAAATTCAGTACCCTGTCCCTGCCTTCTCCCCATATCCCTTGATCCCTTTTGCCTTAAGAAATATATCTAACTCCTTCTTGAATATATTTAATGAATTGGCCTCAACTGCCTTCTGTGATAGAGAATTCCACAGGTTCACCACTCTCTGGGTGAAGTAATTCCTCCTCATCTCTGTCCTAAATGGCTTACCCCTTATCCTTAGACTGTGACCCCTGGTTCTGGACTCCCCAGCCATCGGGAACATCCTTCCTGCATCTAGTCTGTCTAGTCCTGTTAGAATTTTATAAGTTTCAATGAGATCCCCTCATTCTTCTAAACTCTAGCGAATATAAGCCTAATCGACCCAATCTTTCGTCATACGTCATTCCTGCCATCCCAGGTATCAGTCTGGTGAATCTTCGCTGCACTCCCTCCATGGCAAGAACATCCTTCCTCAGATAAGGCGACCAAAACTGCACACAATACTCAAGGTGTGACTCGCAGTAAAGACACTGGGGGTGAATTTCCTTGGGGTTATTCCTGCTATGCCACTGTAAACCCAGCGGAAACCCTGTTTGGACAGGTAAATGTAGTGTCTGTTGTCAACGTTAACGGTAGTGCAGCAGGAGAAGCCCCGAGGAAATTCACCCCCATTATTGCTATTACTTTAGCCAGGTTCCCTCCTTTTGCCAAAACGTGTCCCATTTACATGAAGGTAGCCAGTCATTGCAGTGGTAGAACACTCACCTCCCAAAACCCAGGTTCAGTTTGACTGCTGTTTAATTCCAGCTGTGCCCACTGGGAAAGATCCCTCGTACACTGGGTGTGCTCAAACACGCTGGCAACATACTCCAGGTTATCTAAAATTAGTAGCAATTGGGAGGAGGGCCACCTCCCAGCCAAGAGGTGCATCGTCGAGCCATAGTGAAGAGCATTACAGAGCGGTTCACATCTTCTATCAGAAGGTGATGTAGAGTTGGGGGAAGGCAGTAAGGATGGAATTGAGAAAGGGGGCAAAGCAATACTTGTATCGGCCAACCTGCTTGTCATTTTAGATTTCGCAGAGATGGGGAGATTTTTTGTTTCAGTGTTTCAGCTCATCTGCTGCTGAAACTCTCATCCATGCCTCTAGACTCAATTATTCTAATGCTCTCCTGACCAGCCTCCCAACTCGCACCCTCTGTAAACTTGAGCTTATCCAAAACTCTGCTGCCCGTATCCTAACTCGCACCAAGTCCCGTTCACCCATCACCCCTGTGCTCACTGACCTACATTGGCTCCCAGTCCGGCAACGCCTCTATTTAAAAATGTTCATCCTTGTGTTCACATCCCTCCAAGCCTCATCCCTCTCTATCCCTGTAACTTCCTCCAGCCCTACAACCCTCCGAGATCTCTGTGCTCCTTCCAATTTTGGCCTCTTGCACACCCCCGATTTTCATCGCTCCACTATTGACGGACGTGCCTTCAGCTGCCGAGGCCCTAAGCTCTGGAATTCCCTCCCTAAACCTCTCTGCCTCTCTCTCCTCCCTTAAGACGCTCCTGAAAACCTTCCTCAGCATCGTCAGTCAGAAGGATGTGTCTCCGGCCACAGCGGACCATTACTGTCACTGAATGTGCCAGCTCTATGCCACGTGGTAGGTGCAGGTGTCCTTGCAGCAGATGGCATGGTTTCCTACCTGGCTGTCAGATGAATTGGAGCTCTGTGAAGACAGTTCTCCATGGCCATTACCAGGTAGAAATGGGTGCCAGAATCTTTTAAAACGGCATCATGGGCCCCAAATTATTGGTTAAAATTAAGTCCCACCTGGTTGAGGCTGGTGCTTTTTCTCCTGGCATTCCCCGCCCACGGGAAATTGCGCATGGCGCGGAGTGAGCGGAGATCCAGCCCGACGGAACCCTGTTCAGTGTTCTGATCAGGTCTGCCCGATTAGCATCCGTAAATCGTGCACGCCCATTCCGGAAAATCCGGGCTTCAGAGAGTTTAGGATTTCCTGCCCTGAGCTAGCCGGTAAATTTAGGAGAGATTAGGCTGGCACCGTGTTTGAGAATGCCATTTCTCAGCAGTGACTGGAGCCCCAAAAAAAGAATAATGTTAACTGCACTCAGCAAGGAAGCAAGCACCTTGACGCAACTGGGCAGCTGTTTTGTGCTCAGACGGAAGTCACTGTTCTTCGAGGAACAGCACCTCATCTTTCGATTAGGCACTCTACAGCCCTCTGGACTCAACATAGAGTTCAACAATTTCAGATCATAACCTCGGCCCCTGTCACATATATATATTTTCTTTTTTTTTATCCACACTTTTTGTTTGGCCCCCCTTTTTTTCCTTCCCTCCCACATGACAGCTGGCCTTCATTCTGCCAGCACAATTCACACCTCATCTAGAGCCATCCTTTGTTCCTTAACCTGTCCCATTACCATCTCCTCTTGCCTTGAATATCTCTGAATGTCTCTCAATGTCTCTTAATCTCTCCTGCTTTCTATCCTATCACTGACCTTCCCTTTTGTTCTTTCATCCCCTTCCCTTTTCCCAGCTCCCTAAACTTGCTTTCCATTTCCTGCTTTTTTTCCAGTTCTGACGAAAGGTCATCGACCTGAAACGTTAACTCTGTTTCTCTCTCCACCGATGCTGCCCTGGCCTGCTGAGTTTTTCCAGCGTTTTCTGTTGTTATTTCAGACTCCCAGCATCCGCAGTATTTTGCTATCATATCATCGTTCTTCCCGCTGGGGTAACTGGAATTAAAATGTCGCCTGTCCCTTTCTGGGGTCCTGTCCCAACAGCCACACAATTTAATCATTTTAAAATAGAGGACGATTCACTAAAGATGGAAGATCTGCTTATGGCAGGTTTATCTGTTTCCATTTTCAGTTCGCACTTTAGCCAAACCTCATTGCGCAGCGTGATATTGGTAACAAACGCATTACTGCATTCATATGAAATTCAAGGTTTATGCCTTTGTTGAAATAGCGGACGAAGGTAATTCATAGAAGCACATTAATGCATTCATTGCTAATATTGCACAGCTCAATTTCATCAGCCATGGTGAATAAAACAGCAACAACAGTAACAACAATTTAATTTATATAGCACCTTTAACGTAATAAAACGTCCCAAGGCGTTTCACAGGAGTGTTATCAAAAAAATGTTTTTGACACCGAGCCACATAAGGAGATGTTTGGGCAGGTGACCAAAAGCTTGGTCAAAGAGGTAGGTTTTAAGGAGCGACGTAAAAGAGGAAAAAGAGCAGGATAAATGAGTTGAGGGAGCAGACAGAGAGTTTCCTGGCTGCAATTCTCGCTGTGGCACTGCCTGGGCAACTAACTTCTTAGGGGAGGGATGTGGAAAGAAAAAAAACAAGAATGCCCCCAAACCTGTTTTCTGTTTGTCCTGGGTGCAAATGATAACTGGGGGAGAAGTAGCCTCTGGAGAGCCCACATGCTTCCATATCATAGTTTATTAAAAAGTTGGTAGCGATTCAACGCGTGTGTGAATATTGTGGAATTTATAAAGATAGCATTGGATTGATAATAGCCTACCCACTGGTAATAAGAATTTCACCTCTGACAGTCCTCTACTGTTTCTGCTGCAAAGAGTCCAAACAGGTTCAAATCTCTTGGACTAATATTTACCTCTGCAAAGGTGCTTCAGGTAATTAGGTATTCTGCTGCTACGTCACCTCTGGCTTGCTGCTACCTTAATGCCTGTGTTTATAAAATAGAGCTCAGACAGATATCCAGCTCCAGTCGAGGTGGGACTGCTTACAGTTCAGATAGCAGCCCATTGAAGGAGAGATTGGTGGAGCCTGGAGGTTCATGGAAATATTACCACATCATCTTAAACTACAGACCAGGTAGGTCCCTTCTGCTAATCGCTTTTCTTTTCTTTCCCTCAATTGCCCACTCCTCTTTTCCCTCATTCTCCCTTTCTGCTCTTTTGCTCCTTCATAGTTGCTGAGAAATGTTGATTGCTGAACGGACACAAACATTTCCCAACTTTGGCTCCCCTCACTCAGCTTTGCTCAGTACTCAGGCTGAACCTCTGTCTGTCTTACAGTTTGCGGGCTGCTTTTGGCATTTTCGGTTCAGAAGTAGGACATGAATGTTGTTTGTATTCATTAAAGTGAGAGATGGTTGTGTTGGAGCACTGTTTAACGGGTTTGGTTGTCTTGTTCTATTTGACACAGTAAAGGCTACATTCTCAATTTGTCCAGGAGAGTCTGTGAGACCGGGGGAGGGGGGATGGAGAGGGGGAAGGGAATTCACAAGCTCTGTGTTACAAAGCAGTCAAAAGCTCACAGTATAAACCATTAAAATACACCAACCTGAGGCCACAGACCTCGGTGATTCTCCCCCCCCCCCACCCGCCCTCAAGGGTATCAGCTGTACATTTTCAATTCTCTACACAGTAAGATCTACTTGTTAGAAAACCGGGGGGGGGAAACTCTTTTGTTATCTTGTTGATTAACAAAAGGTTCCTCGGATTAAACAACCCCAATCTCGCTAATTCTTTAGTGAATGATAAAAAGATGTTCCATCTTACTACTGGTTACCGACTGGAGCACAAAGTTAATTAAACATTAGGTGGATAATCTTGGCGAAGTTTCGTACAGTAGTGTGTGAAAGCGGCCACTTGTTAAATAAATTGAAACCGATTTAATATTTCACTCTTTATGACCATGGGACGTAGCAAAGTATTAATTTTATTTCCTGCTCCAATTTTCCGTTGTGATTTTATGTCCAAAGTGATATTTCATTGAAAGAGTAGTTGTACAATTATTTTTATTATCCCGTTGTGTGCTGTTGCAATCTTACAGCGGAGAAAGAGGCCATTCGGCCCATCGTGCCAGTGCTGGCTCTTTGAAAGAGCTCCCACTCCCCTGCTCTTTCCCCATAGCCCTGATATCTTTTCCTTTTCAAGTATTTATCCAATTCTCTTTTGAAAGTTACGATTGAACCTGCCTCCACCACCCTTTCAGGCAGCGCATTCGTTATTCATATGATTTCCTGGAGGCCTATTCGAATTAGATTCCCAGAGTACTGTTGACCAAGTCTAATGTATATTTTAATCTGAATGTTATAGGAGTTCAAGGTTGCTGTGTCGTTCAGGTATTTCTCTTGCCCTGCTTCGTTCTTTGTCTATGAAGATGGCACTTCACTGGTCAGTTATTTTTTTTAAACGTTAATTATTTCGTATCCCACCCGCCTGGAGGAAGCATTCCATCTACTGGTCATTGCGGCAGTAGCTAAAGGACATAAGTTTAAGACCATCGCCAAAAGGACAAAGAGAGCAGTTAGGTGGCTTGTTTGGTGCGCAGAGGTTTGTTGGGATATGAAACAACGATGGAAGCAGAATCCATAATAGCTCTTACAAGTAAATAAATGGGGGAAAAAAGGACCATTTGTTGGGAAGGGGGCAGGAGGAATGGCGCCAAGTGGAGAGCTCTTTCAGAAAGCCGGCACAGGACTGATGGGCCAAATGACCTCCTTCTGTGTGGCTAAATTCTAAGGGGTAGATTTTCTCTCCGTGTTGTTTCAGGCAGCCAGCTGGCAGAACCGGATAGTCACCGGGTAGTGCCGACTCATTGGCATAGGGCCGGTGGGCAGTCATTGGATAGTGTTGCCTCATTAGCATAGGGCCAGTGGGCAGTCATTGGATAGTGTTGCCTCATTAGCATAGGGGGGGTGGGCAGAAAACGAGCGCCCCAGGAGTGCCTGCCAGCTCTGTGCCATCGAGGATGCCCAGGAACACGGCGACAGCCACAACAATGGAAGGGGGCAGTTAAGGTCTTCCCCGTGATTTCTGCTGAGCTACTGCCTCATTTTTGCCAGGTGAGAGATGCCTCAACGTCTCCCCCTAAGATTCTAGGTCATCCCAGGCCATACCGCCACTCTTTAATGATTGAGGGGATGTGCAGGCTGCTTCCGAGCTCCTACCAGTTCTCCCTAGTATGTGATCAAGGGATGGCTAGACAACTCTCCCAATGATTATCTACATGGTCTCCGTTCAGTATTGCATTCCTGATGGCATGGCTGAGACTGGGTATTTTTTGCATGAAGAATCAAATCTGTGGCACGGAATAATGCACAGCACCATCACATCACCTTGCCACCTCATGTTAGGGCTGGGGTTGGAGTCGGAGCATGGATGCTAAAATGTACTTAGGTTGACATTTCATAAAATATGGTCCATTGTCAAAACACTGTCTCATAGTGACCTCTCATATCTTTACCTTTTATAATGAGGGGATGAATCCTCTCTAGTCTTCCTGCAACATCTGAAAACAAGGTGGGCGGGGGAGCTATGCCAGATCACTAACAATTCTGTGCACCGCCACTAGGTAGTGCTTGAGAGTAACCTGAGAATGACGATCCCACCCCACAGTCGTGTAGCTGAGATCAGTAACTCAGTGACATGAAGGACGGACCCTGCTTGCCTCATTGTTGTGGTGCCATGTTGTTGGCGCTTCAATATGTTGCACCACCCAATGAAGATCTATCCGTACTATTGGTGCTGGCACGGGTGTACACAAACTGAAACATCTGGCAATCTCTCTCTGCCTCCTTACTTTCTCTCTGCCTCTGTCCCCTACACTCTTTTTCTTTATCCCCCTGTTTCCTTACTCTCTGTCTCTGCATCCTTTACCTCTCTCCGTCAATACCTTTGGCTCTCCTTTCTCTCTCCGTGTCTCTGCCTCTATTATCCTTCTCTAGGTTGCTCTGCCTCTTTTCTCTGTCTGTTTGTTTATCTCTCTCTCTCTCTATCAGTATCTCTCGCCTTGTCTCTGTGTCTCCTTAACCTGTTTCTTTACTCCCACTGTTGACATTCTTTTTGCCACTCTACGGGCAAGTGCGCACTGCCTATGAGATACAGCAATTTCAGTGGCACTGTGCATTTTGGGATAGTTCTCCTGCCACAGGGAGCCCATCTCTGCAACAATTATTTCTGGAATGGTTTCCCTATGCCGAATGGCTTATGCACAAGAGTATAAAACCACCGACGCAAACAAGGAGACTGTCTTTGGGGGGAAAAAGACATGACCGGATCAAAGCATTTGATTACTGGGCTTGTCAGCCAATGTTCCCCTTAATTTTTTTTGGGTGCGCGGCCCCTTCAACAGGCTGCGCGGCCCATTCAAATTTCCGCGCATGCGCGGTTCTTCCATTCAAAAGCCGGTGAGCCAGCTGCATGGGAGCTGCAGACTGCGGTGCGGCCGCGAGGCTTAAAGGGCGCATGGCTGTCAGCTATTCTCAACTTTTTAAAACGCTTGCTTTATCCACAGCGGTATTTTTCTGTAAACGTCTAACACAGAGCGCTGTTGGCCAGAGTTGGAGAAATGTACATCATCCTTGTAAATCATATCATCACTCATTTTGTGTTAGTTATGTATAAAGTGCTGCGTAACTGTCAAGACAAGAGCAATACACTTTACAGTTGCCGGGGATTCCATTATCTTTGGAGTATTATTTTATGCTGCATTGTTACATTGTAAAACTCCTTTTGCACAGACTTTTTAATCACAGCACTGTTGCTTCCTTAGAAGTAACTATAGGGCTCAGCATAAACAAAATATAATGTGCTGTTCTTGTAAAAAGTGCCCTGCCAGTTCCCTCCATTGGCCCATAAAAGTGTTATCCAAATTATCTTCATCAGGACACAGAGAATTTTTTTTAAAGAATGTTTCAGTAAGATAAAGGAAGGTTGTTGATAAGATTTCTATTAAGAGAAAGAAAACATAGAAGAGCGATTCTTGGTCCCAGGACAGCTGCATGTGCAGAAATATTTGCGCAAGGGGATTGAGGAGCTCATCTTACCTGAATCAGCTAGGTTAAGTAAATGTCATGTCCACCCTGCATGTTTTGCATGCGTGCAAGTAGTGCTATGGCTGAAATTGAGTGGGGAATGAGGAGAGGAGTAGCTGTTAAAGGGCTGCTGCTGGGGGCAGAACTCCCACCACCCACCCACGTCAATGTGAAAACTAGACATTCTACTGCAAGAGGGGAAACAGAGGAGGGTAGCCATACTCTTCTTCTTCTTCTTCTTCTTAGGCAGTCCCTCAGAACCGAGGATGACTTGCTTCCACATTAAAAATGAGTTCTCAGGTGACTGATGAGTCCAATGCGGGACCTACAGTCTCTGTCACAGGTGGGGCAGATGGTGGTTGAAGGGGCGGGTGGGTGGGGTGCTTGGGTTGACGTGCGCTCCTTGCGCTGCCTGCGCTTGGCTTCCGCTTGCTCCCGGCCATACATAGAGCAAAAGGGAATCCTCCTCTGTGACCAACCATGCAGCATGCAAGGCTAATTGAGTCAATGCTGTCTCCCTCATGTCCTGGGTCTAAGGCGGATGGACATCAGGTGCCTGAGCTGCTTTTCTTCCCTCTTCCTGAACTCCCCTTCTTATTGTAAATCCATTGGAAGGTGCAATGGCATGCCCATGCTGAGCCCTATAGTTGCTTCTAAGGAAGCAACAGTGCTGTGATTAAAAAAGTCTCTGCAAAAGAAGTTTTACAATGTAACAATGCAGCATAAAATAATACTCCAAAGATAATGTAGAAACTGCTGTATGATAAGTCCCCCCAAAAAAGTGAACATTTGTCACTCACATCTTGGAAACGCTAAGTTCTCAAGCCAGGGCAGAGAAACACAGAAGCACTGGTTTTAAGCAGTCGGGCAAAGCCGAAGGAGAGCGAAGGGCAATTAAACAAAATCTGGAATTTGTCATGGGATCAATTTGCAGTAGATTGACTAGAGTTAAGAGCTTTAAGAAGGTCCATTCACAGTCTGGGGCAGAGGCTTCAGAAGCAGTAAAAATCACTGGACCACCGAATTCAGATCTTCACGAATCTGCCGCTTGTGCTTACTTCAGTGAGGCCCGTTCGTGGAACGCACGGTTACACACTGTCAGCACATCACCACGGAATCACCCTTATGGTTCCCAGGTCAACCACTAATGATCCTCCTGTCTTCTTGCAAACAGTTAAAGCTGTGGTATCCTGCTTGAAGGTGTGTCATACAAAAAATGTTCCCTAACACATTCTTCATTCCCTATCTTGAAGCTTTAATATTTCAGCATTTGCGAATGACAGCAGTCCCTGATAAATAGAGGAGGCACATCTGGGGCTGTTGGATGTGAGGTTGGTCCATCCAGGGTCCATGGCTGGCTAATGCCCCTAGTGACATCAGGCCCACTTGTTGAGTAAACACAATATTCAATGGAACCCTCAAAGTATTTATCGTTATATTGCTGTTAAGTTTGTTAAAATGTCATTGATTTTTTTTGAGCTGAGTTGGTTTAAAGAGGCGTGTTCGCATGGGAGGAAAGACTATTCAAAGCACTTATACAGCACCCACCTGCCCTATTGTAATGTAGGAAATGTGGCAGCCAAATTGTGCACAGCAAGCTCCCACAAAAAAACAGTGTGATAATGACCAGATGTTTTAGGGATAAATATTGGCCAGGATACCTGGGAAAACGCCCCTACTCATCTTCGAAATAGTGCTGCGGGATCTTTTACGTCCACCTGAGAGAGCAGACGGGGCCTTGGTTTAACATCTCAACCAAAAGGCATCACCTCAGACAGTGCAGCGCTCCCCCAGCCTTGCAGTGGAGTGTCAGCCTGGATTACGTGCTCAAGTCTCTGGAGTGGGGTTTGAGCCCACAACCTTCAGGCTCAGAGTGGGAGAGTGCTGCCCACTGAGCCACGGCTGACATGCAGAGAATGCCACAACATCCACAATGTACCGATGACGCGAGTATTTATTAGGGTAGAAATTACAGTCAGCAATGTTATCAAACGAGTGGTTAAGGTGCTCGCATCAAATTTCACTCTGTGCTATTTCAGATCAGGTATTAACCTTTTTATATCAAATGGGCTACTCCCTCTGCTAAAAGAGCAGAGAGAAGGGTAAGCGGGTGAAGAGGTCGGCCAGTAACACAGCAACAATAATTTCCACGTAAGAGGGAATGATCTTTTCATGGCAGCACGATGAGGAAAGGCTTTGGTGGTTCTCTGAGCCAAAATAACTCAAGGGGACTGTCAACATGTCTGTCTGGTTGTTTAAATCAGTCTTGTGGCCACATGGCCATATACATGTTAAATAGTGCTGGTCGAAATCAGAGGTGATGTTGCTTTAGAAACACAGATCCTGAAATTGTAACTTCAGTGGGAGACCAACGGAACCCCCAAGAAATGGGGGGACCCGGTTATGCTGGATGTCTGCTGTTTCTGTCGGTTTCCATATTGACTTGTATGGGGCAGAACTTCCATCTGCTCCTTTACAAGGCAAATGACAGGTGGTGGAGGGGGGGGTGCGGGGAGGGCACTAGGCTGGGACTCCCTAAGTTGGGAGACCCCTGTCCTAGCTTGATCCCAGTTCCTACACCAGGAAGGATGAAGTATACTGGCCTTGCCATGGGCGAATGTGCATGGGCCTCAACTGGTGAGGTCTAGGCCTGGCAAGCGGTCTTAATCCCTGAAGAGAACATGTCAAAAAAAAAATCTTAGTTCAATCACTTTGCTTGGTAGCTGGTCGGAGCAGCAGCTGGGTCAGCGGGCAAGGGCTTCCCAGCCGCACCACCCTCACACGGGTAGTGGCTCCAAGTCTCCAAGTGCACGGGGCAACCGGGCACCACAGATGCACCCAGGTGGCACTTGCACCCACCTGCCCTATGATAATGAGGTAACCCCCCCCACTCCGACGGGAGTTGATGCTGGAGACGATCGGCGGGCACAATCCTGGCGCGTCCGCTGGCATCACGGCCTGTGGAATTTCAGGGCCAGGGTGGTCTTAGCGCAGGAGGAGGTCTGTGGGCTTTTTTCCCCCCCCTGCTGAGTTTAGGTCCATCTCAGTAGCTGATTTTGCACAGTCCAATCTTCCTGCCTTCTTCCCTAACTAATCCCACTTTCCCGCACCCTTTTATACTCTTTAGATAATTGTCCAGTGCCTTTCATCAATGCAGTAATTGATTTAGCATCAATCACCACCCATGGCAAAGCAATCCACCTTCTGATAACTTAGCATTAAGAAGTTTCTTCTAATCTCCCTGGTGCTTACCTTAAGATCACAGGCTCTTGTCTGCCATTGGAAATTATCTATGTTTACCTTGCCTGATCCTTTGTTATTTTGAAGGTCTCTATCAAATACCCCCCTCAATCCTTTCAGTTTAAGAAAATACAGCCCGAGTTATTTCACCCTTTCCTCACCACTCCCATCTGCGGTAAGATTTCGTGGCGCACTGACCATTTTTCTGCCATTAATGCCAACAGATTCATGTTCCAAAACCAGCAAAAGTATAACTGAGAGCACGGCCCACTGTAATTCACAGCTCTTCAACAAGTCTAACATCTGTACAAAAAGAAAATACTGCAGATGCTGGAAATCTGAAATAAAAACAGAAAATGCTGGAGACACTCAGCAGGTCAGGCAGCATCTGTGAAGAGAGAAACAGAGTTAATGTTTCAGGTCGATGACATTCTGCCAGCGCAATTTACACTTCATCTAGAGCCATCTTTTGTTTCTTAAGCTGTCCCATTACCATTGCCTTTTGCCTTGAATATCTCTTAATGTTTCTTAACCTCTCCTGCCTTCTATCCTATCACAGACCTTCCCTTTTGTTCTTTCATCCCCTCCCCCCTTTCCCAGCTCCTATACTTGCTTAAAAATCTGTTCCATTTCCAGCTTTTTTCCAATTCTGACAAAAAGTCATTGACCTGAAACGTTGAGCAGGAATTTAACTCAGGAGTCGGGTTGGAGGCGGGACTACAACTTTCGGGGTTGTAGTCCCGCCTCCATCGAGATGCGGCCAATCCATACGATTTTAACTTGATTGACCTTGTTGAGCCCACCCAGCGGGCTCAGCAGGCCAATTAAGGGCCACCCGGCAACAGGTGAAAGAGCTTTTGACAGATGAAATATCAGTGTTTCACAGTTGTTTGAAGCTGTCAAACACTGACAGTCTTATTTCTAACCTGAGTCCTTCTCCACAGACTCAGTTAGAAATCTCTCCTGCACAGAAAGCTGAAGGCTGTCACTTTTGACAGTTCGCGGCCATTCTGCTTTCTGTGCCAGTGAGATGAAGGACTCCCAGAACCTAAAGGAAGGAAGGCTGAAAAGGTAAGAAAATGTATGTAAAACTTATTTAATCACTTTAGACACACCAAACACACTTACCTTTGCACTCATGCACACATCACTCACCTGAACACCGACATCTCGTCCCCTCAAAGTCCTTCAACCCGACGGCCCGCCTCCTCTAACTTGGCGTGGTTTGGAGCCGTCGGGAATCCCACACTTCAACCTTAAAAATAGGGATTAGGCTAAAAACTGCCAGTTAACTGCCTGTTAACAGGCAGTTAATTGGCACTGATCCCGTCCCGCCTCAGGGAGGCGGGTCCCAGTGCGGGGCGGGTACCCGCCTCCTTTGAAACTGGCATGGAGGTGGGTTTGGTTGCGGGAAGGGGTCGGGACCCCTGATTTCGGGATTTTAACCCCCCGCACGCCTCCAATCCCGACTCCACGGCACAATGAAAATCCTGCCCGTTAACTCTGTTTCTCTCTTCACAGATGCTGCCTGGCCTGCTGAGTATCTGCAGCATTTTCTGTTTTTAAGTCTAACATCTGGTTCATTAACTCCAAATGGAAATAAAAATGGGAAGAGGTATAAAACGGGCTGCCGATTCGCTATTGCCCCTATTACACTCTTGCACAAAGTCAAAATTACATCGCCACCATCCCCACCACCGCCCCTGCCACACCCCCATGCCCAGTGTGTGAAAGGGTAACTGCTGCCAGAGAGTACCTGCCATCGGCGCTAACTACTGGCGAATTAGTTGCACCGGTCAGGTAAAACTGGAACTCTTCCCGCAGAAGTGTGGAAATATCATTGAGGAGCTGTTTACTGCAAATTACTGGGGTCAGAACCAAAAGCAGATAACGTGGCTGGTTCCACGAGGTCTGATAAAGGACAAGTGTCACCTTCAGAAACAAAGGGAAGGCCTGTGACAACCTTAGAACAGAAAAAAATTGCAGTTCTGCTCCTTTATCTTTCATGAAAGTGGCTCTACATAAAATTAAATCATAATTAAGGCTAATTAAGACTAGGCTTGTATCATGAGGTGTTTAAAACGATTAAAGGGTTTGATCGAGCAGATAGAGAGAAACTATTTCCCCTGGTGGGGGAGTAACAAACACTTAAACACTTAACCTTAAAATGAGAGCCAGGCCATTCAGGGGTGGTGTCAGGAAGCACTTCTTCACACCAAGGGTAGTGGCAATCTGGAACTCTCTACCTCAAAATGTTGTTGAGGTTGGGGGTCAATTGAAAATTTAAAAACTTAGATTGATAGATTTTTGTTAGGTAAGGGTATTAAAGGTTATGGAACCAAGGCGGGTAGATTGGGTTAAGATACAGATCAGCCGTGATCTAATTGAGTGGCGGAACAGGCTCGAGGGGCTGAGTGGCCTCCTCATGTTCCTATGTTCCTAGAATCTAACATAGCTGGAAAGGTTAATCTAATAGGCAGCAATTTGGCCTCTCTATGAAGATGAGGTCTACCTACATTGTTACCATTTCAAAATAGTTTGCAGCCACAGTTTAAGAGTGCAGGGCAAGAATACAATGGGCTCAGACCGAAGCCATTTCTGTATTGCTGGGTGTAGGCAAATGAGTGCGTAGGAGAGAGGGAGGAAAACAGATGCAGATGCAGGAAATTCACTGACATAGCCTTTATTGGGGTTGAATAGCTTCTGATGTCGACTCACAAACACTTCCTTGATTTTCCCATCGGTCTTCACCATGTACGTTTTTTGGAGCGTTGGACGGTCATCAGTTCCAGCGAACCTCATCTGGGCCAGCTTGTGAAGGAAGAAGTTGAGTTTGGTTGCCCAGACTGGATTCAATTAGCCTGAAAATTAGGCAGAGCTTCAGTAGAATTACACAGAATATACAGCACACAAACAGGCCATTCGGCCCAACTGGTCCACATGAGCCTGCTATCACCCCCTTCATCTAACTCCATCAGTGTAACCTTCTATTCTTTTCTCCCTCACCTCCCCTTAATAAAGCTAGATAAATGCACCAGCTTTCCGTTATTGCCTCATGGACAATAGGCGCTAATTAAGGCAATGGACACTAATTAAGTAACTAATTTTGTGGCCTCACGAGCACCACTGCAGCGATGGCCCTTCCCACCCCTTAACAAATTCCAATATAGGGCCTGAAAGTCCCATCATTCGAACACCCAGGACTGGCTTCTTATTCATTTCCTCCCAGAAGACTGCACGAGACCAACGAGGTAAATTCCGGGCATGGTGTATAACGGGCAGCTGATACGCTAACTGCCATTTTGCACGCCCCGCTGAAAGTTATAATCTACCCCCTTTGATTCTGAAACTATACATACTTAAAAGGAAAAGTTAAACCAGCATTTTCCGACATAGTGGCCCGGCTTTTGCGATAGGAATAGCGCTCACTGTTACTATGGAGTAAATCGGACAGCTGCTTCTGGCGTCCGCACACGTGCAGTTAAACGCGGAAATCAGGAAGTTGCTGTCCGAGTTGCTCTGCTCCTCCACAGGCTTCGCTACACCGGTGCCTCGCCAATAGACTCGGCATTAAAACACATGAAGGGCACGAAGAAGCGATACTTATCCATTAGTTACCCACGAATCACACCAGAAAAAGTTAGGGCTGGTGCATTCAGTTGTAAGTGAATTTTTAACAGCATGATAAGTCTTAATTTTTGCCAACAACCTCTCTGGCCCTGAAAATTTAATTTTACAAATGTGGATTCTCATTGCTTCAGATTTTAATTCCTGTTGGATATTTACTTTTTCTTTCTGCCTCTTTTATCTCTCTCTCTTAATCCCATCTTTCTTTCCCACTCATTATTTTGCTTTCTGTATGTGATTTTACATTGAATTAAATATTCTAATTTGCAATTCTTGGTTTAGATTCTGCGTGTCTCAGTGAGGATTCTTCAATCTGATTGGTTAAAGAGACAAGCTGTTGCTTTCCCTACTCACACACGCCACAGATTCCCTGAAGAGGGCGCCACGCTGGAAAGGAGCTCTGATAACCGTACGTTACCGCGCAAACGCCTGTGAAAAGTCTGTGGGTAGCTGTAAGCGTAATAAACAAAGAGCGCTGTTCCTTCGCCATGTTGATTACGCTTACGCTCGACGTTCATTATGTTGCTAACTGCAAGATCCAAGCCAAAGCTTTGGGCGCGATCTTGCCAGCCCTGGGGAGGCGGGTATGGAGGCGGGACTGCCGGGAAAATGGCAGAATTTTGGGGGCGGTTGCCCAACCCGCCCCCAACCCGCCTCTGTGCCATCTTGCCAGGAGGTGGGTAGCCGACCCGCGCTGGGTCCCGTCTCGAAGGAGACAGGAAGGGGATTAGAGCCACTTAACTGCCTGTTAACAGGTAGTTAACAGGCAGATAAGAGATTATCCCTATTTTGCTCACACAAGTGTGAGCTTCCCAAAGGCTCCAAAACCCGCTAGGATCACCGAGGCAAGCAGTGGGTCTGCGGGGGTCGGAGGGGTCCAAAAGTGCGCTGTGAAGGTAAGTGATGGGTGCAAGTGTGGCGAGGTGAGTATGTGAGGTAAGTGGAAAGTGTTAGAAAAAGTTTACTTACCTTTGTTTCTTCCTGCAGGCTTCAAGAGTTGGGTATGCAGAGAGTCTCGCACCTCCACGGCAGAGATGACAGATGGCCGTTGCATTCTCCAATGCAACAACCATCTGATTTCTGCAAAAGAAAGTGGTTTGATGAGGTCTTGAATTCAAGAACTCATCAAACTACAGAGAATGTCAGTGTTTGACAGCTTCACAGAGCTGTCAAACGATGACAATTCATCTGTCAAAAGGTTTTGACAGATGAAACATCATACGTTGACGTTCTCTGTAACCAGCTTTCCCTTAATTGGCCTGCTAAGCCCGCTGGGTGGGCTTAACAAGGTCAATCAAGGGAATATAGCGTGGGTTGGCCACAAATCGATGGAGGCGGGACTAAAACCCGACAAGTGGGAGTCCCGCCTCCAAAAGCAAAGAAGTTCTGGAAAGTTCCGAACAAAGAGAGCTAAAACTTAACAGAGAACACCCAACCATTTATCTCCTGTGACAGCGCCACCACAGGTGGGAGGAGAACACACAATAGAACACACAATACATAACATAAAAGTTAGGTATTTCTTTTGTTAATTGGATGCCCTTTCAAACTATGTTGTAAGTGTGAAATAAAAACAGATATAGCATCGGAAAAGAGTAAAGACAGGTCCCAAATAGCAGGCTGTGAAAGGCAGGCCCCAAAAATCAAGGCCGAGTAAAGATAGGCCGTGATAAACCAGGCTGTGAAATGTCAGTACATGAAAGATAAGGCATGAAAAGGTAGATCATGAATAGATAGGTTGGAAAAAAGCATTTACGTTGAAATTGCGCTGTCTGATATTAGGAACGTAACCTTTAAACACAAATTCATATCAAATTCCCTTTTGTTCTCTATTTTAATGAAGATGTTAACTAATTTATTTAAGCAGATTAATATTTTTGGTAGAGGAATTTCATACAGAAGTGATAATGTAGTTATGAGTGTCAGCCTTGGCTCAGTGGTGGCACTCTCACCTCTGAGTCAGAAGGTTGTGGGTTTACGTCCCACTCCAGAGACTTGAGCACATAAATCTAGGCCGACACTCCCAGTGCAGTGCTGAGGGAGTGCTTCACTGTCGGAGGTGCCGTCTTTTGGATGAGACGTTAAACCGAGGTCCCGTCTGCCCTCTCGGGTGGATGTAGAAGATCCCTTGGCACTATTTCGAAGAAGAGCAGGGGGAGTTATCCCCGGTGTCCTGGCCAATATTTATCCCTCAACCAACATAACAAAAACAGATTACCTGGTCATTATCACATTGCTGTTTCTGGGAGCTTGCTGTGCGCAAATTGGTTGCCGCACTTCCCACATTACAACAGTGACTCCACTTCAAAAGTACCTCATTGGCTGTAAAGCGCTTTGAGATATCCGGCGGTTATGAAAGGCGCTATATAAATGCAACTCGTTCTTTTTACTACTAATATCACACAGAACAATTCAAACTCCACTGGCTTTACCAACATCAGGCCTTGCCCATCTTCTCCAGTTTCTCTCATTCATATTTCACTTTGCTTCCTTCTATTTTGGAGTGGTTTCACTCATCTTTTAATGCTTTCCCAAAGCCCAGTGTGATGTGATATTTCATCTAGTACTTTTCACTTCTTTCCAGCTTTAAAAAAAATCTGTTGGCTTTCTTTCATCGCCTCTCTCCGTTATCCATTAGCACGTCTGTAATCTTAACATTTACCACCATCCTGTTCTCCCAACTTTTGTTTTGATCAGTCCTATAAATTTGTTCCACTTTCCTTTATCAGACTCATAAAGGATCTACATAGGTCCATGAGACAATTTTAACATTAAACTCTCTTTCCAGATGACGACAGACCTTTTTTTTAAAACTTATTTGTTCAAGGGATATGGGCAGTGCTGGCCCCTCGTTGCCCTGAGAAGGTGACAGTGGGTCTTCTTCTGGAATCCTTATGATGATGGTGCTCCCACAGCGGCGTTAGGTGGGGAATCCCAGGATTTTGGCCCAGTGACCACAAAGGACCAGTGATGTCGGTCCAAGACAGAATGGCATGCAACTTGGAAGTGATGGGGCAGGATTTTCATTGGGCCGTGGAGGCGGGATTAGAGGCGTGTGGGGGGTTAAAATCTCAAAATCGGGGGACACAAGCCCATCCCACTCCGAACCCGCCTCCATGCCAGTTTCAAAGGAGGCGGGTACCCGACCTGTGCTGGGACCCACCTCCCCGAGGCGGGAAGGGGATTAGTGCCAATTAGCTGCCTGTTAACAGGTAGTTAACAGGCAGTTTTTAGCCTAATCCCTATTTTTATTGCTGAAGTGTGGGATTCCCGACAGCTCCAAACCACGCCAAGTTAGCGAGGCGGACCGTCGGGCTGAAGGGCTTGGAGGGTACGAGATGTCCGGTGTTCAGGTGAGTGATGGGTGCATGAGTGCAAAGGTAAGTGTGTTTGGTGTGTGTAAAGTGTTTAAAGAAGTTTTACTTACCTTTACTTACCTTTACAGCCTTCCTTCCTTCAGGTCTTAGGAGTCCCTCATCTCACCGGCACAGAAAGCAGAATGGCCGCGAGCTGTCAAAAGTTGCAGCATTCAGCTTTCTGTTCTGGAGAGATCTCTAAATCAGCCTGAGAGGAAGGAATTAACTTGGAGTACAGATTGTCAGTGTTTGACAGCTTCAAAGAGCTGTGAAACGCTGATATTTCATCTGTCAAAAGCTCTTGACAGATGAAATGTCACTCTGTGACGTCACCTGTTGCCGGGTGGCCCTTAATTGGCCTGCTGAGCCCGCTGGGCGGACTCAACAAGGTCAATCAAGTGAAAATCGCGTGGGTTGGCCACAATTCGATGGCGGCAGGACTACAACCCCAAAAGTTGTAGTCCCGCCTCCATCACGCCTCCAGCATCAAAATCCAGCCCATGGTGTTCCCACAATATAGTTGCTCTTGTCCTGCTGTGTATTTCCATAATGCTGTTATCTATTTCACCTTTATTACATAGTTTGAGAGAACATTCAACATTCAAAGGAATATATGACTTTAACGACTTCTGCAGAGCGACCCTGACTTCATCTCAAACATACCTAGCAACAGCACAGTCTTTACGAGTATACTTAACTGAGCACATCCACAAATAATGTATGTTTTTCCATGCCTGTCTGACTACAATAGATGGTTTTATTGCTACAGGTCTTTAATAAAAAAGGTCTCTAAGCAAGTAACCACACACTAGGCGTAACTAGCACGGTGACATATTGTGGGAGGATGTTTCTGCCAGCATAGCTGACACCAGCAAGAGTCTTCACAGTGCTTTTGGTAACAGTCGTACTCAAAGAGCGTACCAGTTGTGAGTAACTATGTGTAAAGTCTTCCAGTTGAGGATGTATGGGTTCTACCTGTGAAGTCTTGTTTTTGAATATTTCCGGGTGATGCTGCTTGTTGAACTGATTGAAGTGTAGTCACGGGCTTTTTGGGGACTAATTAGGTGAGAAGAGGTGCAGAGGCTTGTCTAGGTTATGTAGAGCACAGTGTGACATTCAGCACTGCCTACAGGTACAGCGGACACAACGAAACTGCTGACAACAGTTTCGGCCACAATCAAGACACTGGTCTTTGTAGAATGTAAAGTTAATCAGGGATTCTGAAGCTTTGCTTTATTTATCTTTTGGGAAGGGCCGAGAGCAATTTTCCAGAACTGTCCCTTGCGAGATTAACTGGGTTGGGTAAAGTTAAAGATCGTTAAAGTCAGTTTTCATTCCGCAATTTAAAAGCACAGGTTTCTTTGGGTGTGGAACTCGCTACCACAGGGAGCGGTTGAAGCGAATAGTATAGATGCTTTTAAGGGGAGGCTAGACAAGCATATGAGGGAGAAGGGAATAGAGGGTTATGCTGATAGAGTTGATGAGGAAAGATGGGAGGAGGCTCGAGTGGAGCATAAACACCGGCATGGCCTGGTTGGGCCGAATGGCCTGTTTCTGTGCCGTATATCCTATGTAATCCTATTTCAGGTTCTAGCTATAGGGGTCTAACTTCATTAGGCCCCGAAACCGGGCGCGACCCATGCGGTGTGCAGCCAAGGATGTCGGAAAGGAAAGGCCCATCCTAAATTGATCCTCGGGCCTCATCATCAGAATTGCAGAGAGCTGCGGGTGCTAATCAGGCGCACCCACTCAGCTCCCCAGTCAGGGCCTGTGACCAGGGGTCTGGGAGGGAGGGAGGCAATTGGAAAAGGAGGTGAGTGCTAGCCAAGAGTGGCCGCAGTCTAAATGTGGAGGCAGTCCTGCTCCTGCTGACTCCATATTAAGACAAGTTTTAAAAAAAACCCTTGCCTGCAGGCTTCTACCACGGCCTTTAAGAACCGCTGTTTAGGCCGTTGTAGAGCCTGAAAAAGTCATCGGAGCTTGTGGTGACGCAAACTCCGACTCGTTTGAACCAATTTTGTGAACGGGTCAATAATGAAATGAGGCCTGCGCTCATTTCTGGCGGTCACCACGGCCGCCTAAAAAAAAAGGCCCAGCCGAATTTCACACGGCCTGGGCACACACACGAATCAGACACAGGCCTTTCCACTGCTAAATTTGCCATTGTTGAGCCAGTTTTGCGTCTGTAAATTCTGGGTGACAAAATCAGACCCCCCCCAAAAAAAAAACCCAGTGGAAATTAAGAGGAAACCAGTCATTTGGAACATGGCTGAAATTGAAGAAAAGAAGCGAGGGACGAGAGATAAGGGGCTGGATTTTCATTGAGGAGGAGTGTATGAGGCGGGACTACAACTTTCGGGGTTGTAGTCCCGCCTCCATCGAGATGCGGCCAACCCATGCGATTTTCACTTGATTGACCTTGTTGAGCCCGCCCACAGCAGGCCAATTAAGGGCCACCCGGCAACAGGTGAAGTCACAGATTGATATTTCATCTGTCAAAAGCTTTTGACAGATGAAATATCAGCGTTTGACAGCTCTTTGAAGCTGTCAAACACTGACAATCTGTACTCCAAGTTAATTTCTTCCTCTCAGGCTGATTTAGAGATCTCTCCAGAACAGAAAGCTGAATGCTGCAACTTTTGACAGCTCGCGGCCATTCTGCTTTCTGTGCCGGTGAGATGAGGGACTCCCGAGACCTGAAGGAAGGAAGGCTGTAAAGGTATGTAAAACTTCTTTAAACACTTTACACACACCAAACATACTTACCTCTTCACTCATGCACCCATCACTCACCTGAACACCAGACATCTCCAACCCTCCAAGCCCTTCAGCCCGACGGCCCGCCTCGCTAACTTGGCATGGTTTGGAGCCTTTGGGAATCCCACACTTCAGCAATAAAAATAGGGATTAGGCTAAAAACTGCCTGTTAACTACCTCTTAACAGGCAGTTAATTGGCACTAATCCCCTTCCCGCCTCGGGGAGGCGGGCCCCAGTGCGGGTCGGGTACCCGCCTCCTTTGAAAGTGGCATGGAGGCGGGTTGGGGGCGGGATGGGTTCGTGCCCCCCCCGATTTCGGGATTTTAACCCCCCACATGCCTCCAATCCCGACTCCACGGCCAAGGCGTCTATCGCTAATCCTGAACCCACAGTTATTACACAGTTTGCAGGCATAGCTTGAGGCTCTACCAAATTAATTGGCGAGAGAAAAAAAAGGAGTTTTGGCTTCACATTCCATTCAAAAAAGAAGAACTGGAAGCTGTTTATTCAACTGTTTACCTTTTCTGTAGCTGCTCATTGGCAACCTCTGACTCCATTGGAAAAAATTGAGGTGGGGGGAAAATATTTTAATACTTGAAATGGTGGGTAAAATATTTACAGTGACCAGTGGAAACTGAAAGAAAAGGCGAGTGTAGAACAATATCAAAATCTACCTTCCCACCCAGTAACGTTTACCCTTCATTGTATAGAAGTGAAGGGGAAAACACACGTACCTTCAAGTGAAGACTTCCTTTAAAGTAAAACTAATTGTATGCGTGAGACCAGTTTTGATTATTCAGACAGCGTATGACTTGCCTCCTGTGTAGGGGTTGCCAACCCTCCAGGATTGCCCTGGAGTCTCCAGGAATTAAAGACTGATCTCCTGGACACCGCTGTGGGCAACCCGGGAGAAAAAAAACACAGGGACGTTACATCTTTTTCCCCCATTTTCTTTGAACACTTTTGTTTATAGTTAGTTATTATAAAAATATTGAAAAGATGGGGAAAAAAAGAGGGCTGGGGCGGTTGGAGGCGTGATGAATCCTCCAGGAATACATCCAACCAGAGTTGGTAACCCTACTCCTGTGTAATCTGGAATCTGGAATCTCACAATCATCAATGTTAGAGGAGGGATTGTAACTATCCTCCACTGGTTATACCTATCAGGAAAGATTGTACAGGCTGGGGCTCTTTTCTCTAGAAAATGGAGGACTGAGAGGATGACCTGCTAGGGGCCTTCAGGATTATGAAAGGATTTGATAGGATCCCTCCAATGGGAGGGCCTGGTCCATTTCGAGGACCAGGCCCTCATTACCACACGTATGGCGAGCTCCACATCCTAAGCCATCATCCCCATTGCAGCTCGCTGGCTGCGGTCGGGCACAATACTAGAATGATACCAAGATTTACTCGAGTGATACCAGAACTGAGAGGTTATACCTATCAGGAAAGATTGTACAGGCTGGGGCTCTTTTCTCTAGAAAAAGGAGGACTGAGAGGATGACCTGCTAGAGGCCTTCAAGATTATGAAAGGATTTAATAGGGTAGACATAGAGAAGATGTTTCCACTTGCGGGCGAGACCAGAACTAGGGGCCATAAATGTAAGATAGGCACTCATAAATCCAACAGGCAATTCAGGAACTCGCTACCACAGGGAGTAGTTGAGGTGACTAGCATAAACGCATTCAAGGGGAAGCTAGATAAACACATGAGGGAGAAAAGAATATAAGGATATGTTGATTGGTTGATTGAAGAGGGTTGGGAGGAGGCTCGTGTGGAGCATTAACACCGGCACGGACCAGTTGGGCCAAATGGCCTGTTTCTGTGCTGTAAATACTATGTAACACCAGCAATAAGACTGCGAGGGGTGAAATTGGTCTTGGGCGGTATGGAAAAGACAATCAGACAGAACGTAAAGCGGGCTGCCAATTCGCTACACCCTACGGGTCCAACCAATGTGTGGTTTCAGTAGGTACATTGTTGACTTGTTTCTCATTATCTGCATTTTGTTTTTTCTCCAGAGTTTAAGAAAAGGGGCAAGATGCATTTCCGTCCACGTTATATTGTTGACCGATCAGCTTATTCCATTCCTGAATTTGATGAAGAGTACCAGAAGAAAATCAGGTCTTACCCCCATTCACAAAAAGCACGGAAATTATTCAGGTAAAAAAAAAAATCATTTAAAATGACCATTTTCATCTGCCAACTAATTTGAATGCTTGAATTGCCAGGTACTACCTCCAGTTAGTTGGGTTGCTGACCAATTTGAATGTTTACATCTTGGTTCGACTGGCATTTACTCCCTTCAGTTACTCAGAGCACCAATAAAGACAAGGAAGGTCCCAGGCTAGATCCCTCTTTGAGGGTGGTGTCAGGGACACCACAACTGGCCTCGGCACCCCTGCGCTAAGGAGGAGGGGTAAAAATCAGCCAGCATTTCTGCTCCTGGTCATCCATCTATTGAACCCAGCTGGCAAATGCAGGTGCAAGTATGTAAGGTGAGGTCAAGACAGGGCTCAGTCACGCTGCACTATTTGGTTGAACAGCCTGCGGGCAATCATTGTCAAGGACTACATCCAATCGAGAATTCAGGAGAAACTTCTTTACTCAGAGAGTGGTTAGAATGTGGAACCCGCTACCACAGGGAGTGGTTGAGACGAATAGTATTGATGCATCTAAGGGGAAGCTGGACAAACGCATGAGGGAGAAAGGAATAGGAGACTGTGCTGATAGGGTTAGATGAAAAGGGGTGGGAGGAGGCATAAAGACTGGCATGGACCAGTTGGGCTAAATGGTCTGTTTCTGTGCTGTACATTCCATGTCATTTTATGTACATATATGAACAATGACCACTTGGATGCAGTACCTTAAGGACCTGGGGGCCAACATCCTATTGCGAGACAACAACTTGAGGGGGGGAGAACACTCCAATATATTTTTTCCATTTCACAGTTCTAGAGGTTTTTCTCTTAAAATATTCTGGATACAATTTCAAGCAATTATCATGAAAGTATATGCCTTTAAAAAGTTCTAAAGTTGGAAATTAGACCGAATGCTCCTCGGAGAATATTTGTATGTCGTGTTTTCTCAGAGTCTAATTTGACAAAATGATCTGAACTTTTCCTTGCTATTTTCTAGCTGCTCAGTGGCCCGACTCAAAGCCATTTTCATTCAGCTCTTCCCAATAATTTCATGGCTTCCGAAGTACAACTTTAAGAAGTGTCTCATTTTTGATATCATAGCCGGTATCAGTGCTGGGACTATTCAAGTCCCCCAAGGTAAGAAGCATTCTTCTCTAGACTGAAGCCCAGTAATATTTTTGTGCCTGTGAGATGACACAGCGTGGATGAAATAGTAGCTCTATACTTCAATGATGTTATAACAAGCTTACAGCTGGTGTCCTTTATCAAGGCTCTACGTCCTCCCTTTTTATTATACAATGGTTTCTTCATGGGAAGCTTGTAGTCACTGTTTTTATTATAATGAGATCCCATTGAATTCCATATTTGCATTCTTCAAATCCACACAACAACATGGGAGCATAGGAACAGGAGGAGGCCATTCAGCACCCTCGAGCCTGTTCGGCCATTCAATGAGATCATGGCTGATCTGTATCTTAACTCCATCCACCCGCCTTGGCTCCATATCCCTTAATACCCTTGGCTAGCAACAATCTATCAATCTCAGGTATAAAATTATTAATTGAGCTAGCATCTATTGCTTTTTGTGGGAGAGAGTTCCACACTTCAACCACCCTTTGTGTGAAGAAGTGTTTCCTAACTTCTCCCCTGAATGGCCTGGCTCTGATTTTAAGGTTATCTCCCCTTGTCCTAGACTCCCCAATCAGCGGGAAAAAGTTTCTCTATCTACCCTATGAGTTCAATCAAAACATCCCTTAACCTTTTATATTCCAGGGACTACAAGTCTAGTTTATGTAATCACTCCTCATAATTTAACCCTTGGAGCCCTGGTAACATTCTGGTGAATCTGCGCTGCACTCCTTCCAAGGCCAATATATCCTTTCTAAGGTGCAGTTCCCAGAACTGTACACAGTACTCCAGGTGTGGCCTAACCAGGGCTTTGTATAGACGTAGCAACGATTCCTCCCCTTTATATTCTAGCTCTCTAGTTCTGAAGGCTAACATTCCATCGGCATTTTTAATTATTTTTTGTACCTGACTTGACTACTATATTTTAGTGATCTGTGTACATGGACCCCTAAATCTCTTTGAACCTTCACTGTTCCTATCTTTTCACCATTTAAATAATACTCTGTTCTATCCTTTTTTGGTCCAAAATGGATGACCTCACACTTACCTGTGTTGAAGTCCATCTGCCACAGTTTTGCCCACTCACATAATCTTTCAGTGTCTCTCTGTAATTTTATGCTCCTAGCTACACTAGCTACTATGCTACCAATCTTTGTATCATTGGCAAACTTGGATATATGTCTCTCTATTGTGTTATCTAAGTCATTAATAAATATAGTGCATAGTCGAGGCCACAGACCCTTGTGGGACATCACCAGTCACTCACTCCCTTCCAATTTAAGTGCATAGCCATTATCCCTACCCTTTGTCTTCTAACCAATCTCCTAACTAGGTCAATAATTTGCCTTTAATTCCATGAGCTTTGATTTTAGCTAACTACCTCTTGTGTGGAACCTTATGGAATGCCTTCTGGAAATCCAGATAAACTGCATTCATAGACATTCCCCTGTCTATTATTTTAGTTACTTCCTCAAAAAATTCAATTAGGTTTGTTTGACATGACCTACCCTTTACAAATCCATGTTGGCTCTCTCTAATCAGCTCAAATTTCTCGAAGTGCTCAGTCACTCTGTCCTAAATGTATAGATTCCAATAACATCTCCACAACAGATGTTAGACTGACAGGTCTATCATTTCCTGGATTCTTCCTCTCACCTGTCTTAAACAATGGAGTTACATTTGCAATTTTCCAATCTTAAGAGACAATTCCTAAATCGAGGGTGCTTTGGAAGATTATGACTAAAGCATCTGCAATTTCTTCACCTACTTTCTTTAAAACCCTAGGGTGGAAACCATCAGGTCCTGGGGATTTGTCAGCCTTTAGCGCCATTATTTTTTTCTAATGTTATTTTTGTTCTATTTGCTGTACTTTGAATTTTCAGCTGGACAAATACACTTTTATAATTACCCTGCTGGCTTTGGTGCAATCATAGAATTTTACAGCACAAAAGGTGGACATTTGACCCAGAGTGCCTGCATCCTCTATCTGAAAGAGCAATTCACTGAATCCCAATCCCCGGCCCTTTCCCCATACTCTGTTATGTTTTCCTTTTTCAAATATTTATCCACTTCCCTTTTCAAAGGTCATATAGATTCAGCTTCCACCATTTTTTCTGGTAGGCCATGCCATGTCCTAACAACCTCCTGTATACAACAAAAATTCTCCTAACCTCTCCCTTTGTTCATTTATTCATGATGCCCGTGTCTGTACAATGAGTTCCCATGATGCCCGTGTCTCTATAATGAGTTCCCATGATGCCCGTGTCTGTATAATGAGTTCCCATGATGCCCGTGTCTGTATAATGAGTTCCCATGATGCCCGTGTCTGTATAATGAGTTCCCATGATGCCCGTGTCTGTATAATGAGTTCCCATGATGCCTGTGCCACTACAATGAGTTCCCATGATGCCTGTGTCTGTACAATGAGTTCCCATGATGCCCGTGCCACTACAATGAGTTCCCATGATGCCTGTGTCTGTACAATGAGTTCCCATGATGCCCGTGCCACTACAATGAGTTCCCATGATGCCTGTGTCTGTACAATGAGTTCCCATGATGCCTGTGTCTGTACAATGAGTTCCCATGATGCCTGTGTCTGTACAATGAGTTCCCATGATGCCTGTGTCTGTACAATGAGTTCCCATGATGCCTGTGCCACTACAATGAGTTCCCATGATGCCTGTGTCTGTACAATGAGTTCCCATGATGCCCGTGCCACTACAATGAGTTCCCATGATGCCCGTGCCACTACAATGAGTTCCCATGATGCCCGTGCCACTACAATGAGTTCCCATGATGCCTGTGTCTGTACAATGAGTTCCCATGATGCCCGTGCCACTACAATGAGTTCCCATGATGCCTGTGTCTGTACAATGAGTTCCCATGATGCCTGTGTCCGTACAATGAGTTCCCATGATGCCTGTGTCTGTACAATGAGTTCCCATGATGCCCATGTCTGTACAATGAGTTCCCATGATGCCCGTGCCACTACAATGAGTTCCCATGATGCCCGTGTCTGTACAATGAGTTCCCATGATGCCTGTGCCACTACAATGAGTTCCCATGATGCCCGTGCCACTACAATGAGTTCCCATGATGCCTGTGCCACTACAATGAGTTCCCATGATGCCTGTGTCTGTACAATGAGTTCCCATGATGCCTGTGCCACTACAATGAGTTCCCATGATGCCCGTGCCACTACAATGAGTTCCCATGATGTCTGTGCCACTACAATGAGTTCCCATGATGTCTGTGTCTGTACAGTGAGTTCCCATGATGCCTGTGTCTGTACAATGAGTTCCCATGATGCCCGTGCCACTACAATGAGTTCCCATGATGCCTGTGTCTGTACAATGAGTTCCCATGATGCCCATGCCACTACAATGAGTTCCCATGATGCCTGTGTCTGTACAATGAGTTCCCATGATGCCTGTGTCTGTACAATGAGTTCCCATGATGCCTGTGTCTGTACAATGAGTTCCCATGATGCCCATGTCTGTACAATGAGTTCCCATGATGCCCGTGCCACTACAATGAGTTCCCATGATGCCCGTGTCTGTACAATGAGTTCCCATGATGCCTGTGCCACTACAATGAGTTCCCATGATGCCCGTGCCACTACAATGAGTTCCCATGATGCCTGTGCCACTACAATGAGTTCCCATGATGCCTGTGTCTGTACAATGAGTTCCCATGATGCCTGTGCCACTACAATGAGTTCCCATGATGCCCGTGCCACTACAATGAGTTCCCATGATGTCTGTGCCACTACAATGAGTTCCCATGATGCCTGTGTCTGTACAGTGAGTTCCCATGATGCCTGTGCCACTACAATGAGTTCCCATGATGCCCGTGCCACTACAATGAGTTCCCATGATGCCTGTGCCACTACAATGAGTTCCCATGATGCCCGTGCCACTACAATGAGTTCCCATGATGCCTGTGCCACTACAATGAGTTCCCATGATGCCCGTGTCTGTACAATGAGTTCCCATGATGCCTGTGCCCCTACAATGAGTTCCCATGATGCCTGTGCCACTACAGTGAGTTCCCATGATGCCTGTGCCACTACAATGAGTTCCCATGATGCCCGTGCCACTACAATGAGTTCCCATGATGCCCGTGCCACTACAATGAGTTCCCATGATGCCTGTGCCACTACAATGAGTTCCCATGATGCCTGTGCCACTACAATGAGTTCCCATGATGCCCGTGTCTGTACAATGAGTTCCCATGATGCCTGTGCCACTACAATGAGTTCCCATGATGTCTGTGCCACTACAATGAGTTCCCATGATGCCCATGTCTGCACAATGAGTTCCCATGATGCCCGTGCCACTACAATGAGTTCCCATGATGCCCGTGCCACTACAATGAGTTCCCATGATGCCTGTGCCACTACAATGAGTTCCCATGATGCCCGTGCCACTACAGTGAGTTCCCATGATGCCCGTGCCACTACAATGAGTTCCCATGATGCCTGTGCCACTACAATGAGTTCCCATGATGCCTGTGCCACTACAATGAGTTCCCATGATGCCCATGTCTGTACAGTGAGTTCCCATGATGCCTGTGCCACTACAATGAGTTCCCATGATGCCCGTGCCACTACAATGAGTTCCCATGATGCCCGTGCCACTACAATGAGTTCCCATGATGTCTGTGCCACTACAGTGAGTTCCCATGATGCCTGTGTCTGTACAATGAGTTCCCATGATGCCCGTGCCACTACAATGAGTTCCCATGATGCCTGTGCCACTACAATGAGTTCCCATGATGCCTGTGCCACTACAGTGAGTTCCCATGATGCCCGTGTCTGTACAATGAGTTCCCATGATGCCTGTGCCACTACAATGAGTTCCCATGATGCCTGTGCCACTACAGTGAGTTCCCATGATGCCCGTGTCTGTACAATGAGTTCCCATGATGTCCGTGCCACTACAATGAGTTCCCATGATGCCTGTGCCACTACAATGAGTTCCCATGATGCCTGTGCCACTACAATGCATTCCTATGATGCCTGTGCCACTACAATGAGTTCCCATGATGCCTGTGCCACTACAATGAGTTCCCATGATGCCCGTGCCACTACAATGAGTTCCCATGATGCCTGTGCCACTACAATGAGTTCCCATGATGCCCGTGTCTGTACAATGAGTTCCCATGATGCCTGTGCCACTACAATGAGTTCCCATGATGCCCGTGCCACTACAATGAGTTCCCATGATGCCCGTGCCACTACAATGAGTTCCCATGATGCCCGTGCCACTACAATGAGTTCCCATGATGCCCGTGCCACTACAATGAGTTCCCATGATGCCTGTGCCACTACAATGAGTTCCCATGATGCCTGTGCCACTACAATGAGTTCCCATGATGCCTGTGCCACTACAATGAGTTCCCATGATGCCTGTGCCACTACAATGAGTTCCCATGATGCCCGTGCCACTACAATGAGTTCCCATGATGCCCGTGCCACTACAATGAGTTCCCATGATGCCTGTGCCACTACAATGAGTTCCCATGATGCCTGTGCCACTACAATGAGTTCCCATGATGCCTGTGCCACTACAGTGAGTTCCCATGATGCCTGTGCCACTACAATGAGTTCCCATGATGCCCGTGCCACTACAATGAGTTCCCATGATGCCCGTGCCACTACAATGAGTTCCCATGATGCCCGTGCCACTACAATGAGTTCCCATGATGCCTGTGCCACTACAATGAGTTCCCATGATGCCTGTGCCACTACAATGAGTTCCCATGATGCCTGTGCCACTACAATGAGTTCCCATGATGCCCGTGCCACTACAATGAGTTCCCATGATGCCTGTGCCACTACAATGAGTTCCCATGATGCCCGTGCCACTACAATGAGTTCCCATGATGCCCATGTCTGTACAATGAGTTCCCATGATGCCCATGCCACTACAATGAGTTCCCATGATGCCCGTGCCACTACAATGAGTTCCCATGATGCCTGTGCCACTACAATGAGTTCCCATGATGCCTGTGCCACTACAATGAGTTCCCTTGATGCCCGTGTCTGTACAATGAGTTCCCATGATGCCTGTGCCACTACAATGAGTTCCCATGATGCCTGTGCCACTACAATGAGTTCCCATGATGCCCATGTCTGTACAATGAGTTCCCATGATGCCTGTGCCACTACAATGAGTTCCCATGATGCCTGTGCCACTACAATGAGTTCCCATGATGCCCATGTCTGTACAATGAGTTCCCATGATGCCTGTGCCACTACAGTGAGTTCCCATGATGCCCGTGCCACTACAATGAGTTCCCATGATGCCTGTGCCACTACAATGAGTTCCCATGATGCCCATGTCTGTACAATGAGTTCCCATGATGCCCGTGTCTGTACAATGAGTTCCCATGATGCCTGTGCCACTACAATGAGTTCCCATGATGCCCATGTCTGTACAATGAGTTCCCATGATGCCTGTGCCACTACAATGAGTTCCCATGATGCCTGTGCCACTACAATGAGTTGCCATGATGCCCGTGCCACTACAATGAGTTCCCATGATGCCCGTGCCACTACAATGAGTTCCCATGATGCCCATGCCACTACAATGAGTTCCCATGATGCCTGTGCCACTACAATGAGTTCCCATGATGCCTGTGCCACTACAATGAGTTCCCATGATGCCCATGTCTGTACAATGAGTTCCCATGATGCCCATGTCTGTACAATGAGTTCCCATGATGCCCGTGTCTGTACAATGAGTTCCCATGATGCCTGTGCCACTACAATGAGTTCCCATGATGCCCATGTCTGTACAATGAGTTCCCATGATGCCTGTGCCACTACAATGAGTTCCCATGATGCCTGTGCCACTACAATGAGTTGCCATGATGCCCGTGCCACTACAATGAGTTCCCATGATGCCCGTGCCACTACAATGAGTTCCCATGATGCCCATGTCTGTACAATGAGCTCCCATGATGCCCGTGCCACTACAATGAGTTGCCATGATGCCTGTGCCACTACAATGAGTTCCCATGATGCCTGTGCCACTACAATGAGTTCCCATGATGCCTGTGCCACTACAATGAGTTCCCATGATGCCCATGTCTGTACAATGAGTTCCCATGATGCCCGTGCCACTACAATGAGTTCCCATGATGCCTGTGCCACTACAATGAGTTCCCATGATGCCTGTGCCAGTACAATGAGTTCCCATGATGCCCGTGCCACTACAATGCGTTCCCATGATGCCTGTGCCAGTACAGTGTAATATATGAACTGGTTGATCCTGAATTAACAATATTTGCTTAAACATACTGATAAGAATCTTACTTCCCCAAATGTCTTCTTTTGATCTGAGCAGTGGACTGAATTTATTGTAAAACAATTTTTATATTTTATTTATTTGAATCATTTCCAAAACACTCCACACCTAAATCATTGGACTTCAAAAAACAATTAATTGTGTGAAGTGTTGTGGTATGATAAGTTGCTTTATAAATGAAAAAGTATTACTATAAGCTATCTTATTTTTAGTCTATATGATTATCATAGGGTTTCAGTATGATTAATGCATACTTTACAACATTCTCAAATGAACTCAGAGACCCAAGTTAAACAGTTAGTAAGAGGGTACAGTTTAAACTCAGGATGGGGACTCGCCCTTGGTAGTCAGAATATTAACTTAGGGCTGCAAATGTTCTGAAGCAATTGTAATTTTGCAAGTCACCTGTCGGCACAAATCTTGTACTGAATACAGTGAAAGAGAAGATTTTAACTTCAGGGAATGACCATAAAATCTGGTGTAAAAGCTATATTTCTTTGTATGTTTTATGTGTCTATTTATGGAGGATGCATTATTATGCCAGCATGTTCCAATTTGTTTTTAACTTTAAAAGTGGGGGGAGGGTGAGAGGCACTTGTGTAACTTATCACTAGAAGTTTATGGGCAAGTAATGAATTATATCAATGAAGAAAAAGTGTTTTTTCTTTTGTTAACTGCAGCGATGTATATGCAGGGCGGTTTATTGGTGCCTCAGACTGTAATGTGCTTCTTCCTATTAAGATGTGCTTTATTTACTAGGAATGGCGTTTGCTCTGCTGGCCAGTCTCCCTCCAGTCAATGGGTTGTATTCCTCGTTCTTCCCTCTTCTTATTTACTTCTTCCTTGGAAGCATACACCACATGGTCCCAGGTTGGTCTGTCTTGTTTATTTTTATTCTTAGCACAAAACAAACATGTATTTTGAAATAACAACAGAAAATGCTGGAAAAACTCAGCAGGTCAGGCAACATCCGTGGAGAGAAATTTGAGTTGACGTTTCGGGCCGAAACCCTTCTTCAAAACTGGAAAGAAAAGAAAATAGATCGAAGGCAGGGCTGCGATCGGACAAAAGAAGTGAAAGAAACAAAAGAAGTAAAAGAGACAATAAAAGGTAGACGAGATGGTAATAGGCTGAGATTAGGTGTAAAGTGTACTGGCAGGGCAAGAGATAGCAGCCAGGTGTGAGAGAGAAGCAAAAGGAAAGGGGTAGGGGGGGGGGAAAGGAGTGGAAAAATTACAAGAAAAATGTGTAATAGGGGCCAAGGTTATGACCTAAAATTGTTGAACTCGATATTGGAACAATACAAGAGGCCAAGGACGGTGAGGTCCGAGTGGGAATGGAGCAGTGAATTAAAATGACAGGCGACCGGAAGCTCGGGGTCACCCTTACGGACTGAACGGAGGTGTTCCGCAAAGCGGTCACCCCATCTGCGTTTGGTCTCCCCAATGTCGAAACACTTAATTGCAAGATGATGTAACCCAAAGTGAACGGCAATCTTTTATTGCAAAGAATATTTTATAGGACTTGTTTATGATAACTGAGTTGAGGTTTTTCTTTAAATTGCGATTTTATTTCTGTTGCCTTCATTTTGACAATGGGATTCATTGTCACTTCATTCTATGCTCAACTCAACAAACCAGTCAAACAGGCAGGCAAAGTGACCCTCTGTTCATGTCACTCTTGGATCAACAAGGGAGGTATGAAAACAGAAGATGTTGGAATTACACAACGAGCTAGTCAGCGCCGAAAGAGAAAGTCAAGTTAATGTTTCAGGTGAAACTTTAGCCGAAAGAAAAGTTCTGATGAAGTGTGACAGGTGCCTGTTCTCTTTCAGGCACCAGCTGAGCTGCTGTGTATTTCCAGCAATTCTATTTGATCTCAGGTTTCCAACATGCATGGTCTTCTCTCTTTATCAGGGAGTGCCTTGCCTGCTAGATATGCGCACTCTCCCCCACTCCACCACCCCTCCACCCACTGCCCAGCAAAATTCCTCAGACAATTCTCCGTTAGCACGACTGAGATTGTGACTATTTTGTGTGAGAACTTGCAAATGGGGACCAATGGGGTAGATTTTGATGTTTGGGCGGTGACTGGTGGAGCGCGCTCACAGCGTGCAATGACCTATCATATCTACCCTGTATGGGCAGGGTCATACATTTCTAAAATGGCCACAGGAGGTTGGATAGAAGGTAATCTCGCCTGGAAACGTATTCAACAGTAACAACATGCATTTATATAGCGCATTTAACATAGTAAAGCCTCCTAAGGTGCTTCACAGGAGCCTTTTCAATCAGAATTTGACACCAAGCCACATTATTAGGACAGGTGGTCAAAAGCTTGGTCAAAGAGATAGATTTTAAGGCGCGTCTTAAAGGATGGGAAAGAGGTAGAGAGGCGGAGAGGTTTAGGGAGGAAATTCCAGAGCTTCGGGCCGAGACAGCTGAAGGCACGGCCACCAATGGTGGAGCGATTAAAATCGGGAATGCGCAAGAGGCCAGAATTGGAGGAGCGCTGAGATCTCGGAGGGCTGTAGGGCTGAAGGAGGTTCGAGATAGGGAGTTATTTAATGATTACTTTGATCTCATGAGTGGAATCCAATAATTCCTGATCCATTGCTCAACAGATTGAATATAGTTGGTGCACTGCATTAGATTTAGTTTGTAAATAAGGATGGCATTATATTTTAGAGCCAAATGTACCTTGAGTGGTAAGATGAGCTGAGGTACATTTGAATATACACAGGATTTTTTTAATAGACCATTGGGGTCTAAATTCAAACATACGAACATACGAAAGGGAAAAGACCAGCTGGTCCATCAATGACTGGAGCCTCAGGAATAGACAATTCCTAACCCCTCTCGGGTATTTAATCTCCTGGGAGAGGCAAATCACGGAAATATCCAGGGCCAATAAGAGAAAACAAAATCTGGAAAATTCTTCTCTGGCCCCCTTCAGGCAATCAAAACCAGTCCAGGAGTCCCAACACTGTTGCGCCTGTTTACCAGGCTTGAAATGTGCACAACGATAACCAATTTCGCAGGGCAAAGGCCTGCGATGGAAAAGGCGTGCGGGCCTCTCCTAAATTGAGTGAGGCCTTTGTGGCCTTGTCGTCCATTTTCAATCCAGAAGCCTAAATTCGTTTAGACTAGTCGAAGCTTGCGCTTCAGCATTTCCAGGCCTCGAGCTGCCTAACCAGTGGGGAGCGGTCGCTCACATAAAGCTCCCAAAACCTCCTGAAAAGTCCTGCATGTTGAGCCAGAAGGAGCAGGGGTGCTCCTCCTGACTCCACAGAGCTATTTCAGGCTGATGGTGGCCTGCCTTCACTTAGCCCTCCAGAACGCCTTCCTCCCCGCACCCCCCACCGCCAGACTTACCTGTGGGACTGAGCGCTGGACAAAATTAGTTAGACCCCGACAGGTGAGCCGTGCTGTGGCGCCTGATTGCCGCCCTCGTCTCACCTGAATTATGATAACCAGGCCCGAGGACAAATTTAGGACACGCCAGAATCGCACGGTTTCAGCCGCGAACAAACTTAGGCCCCGCTGTTACAAATTCTGATCCAAATCTAGCATTTCTGGGCCAGCTTTTTATTCTGCCATTATTGTTTCCCAGAGCGAAAACCCAATTAATTCATGTTCAAATTGTCTGCTCTTCAGAACTGTGCTCTGTAAGATAAAATTCAATGGTCCTGCACTCCCAGCCACACTTGAAGAGAGCACGGGTCGGAGATGGGCTATAATACTGCAGCAACGGTTCTCCAACCCATGCTCTGGTTGAGCATTGCTGCCTGCCATTGAGTGTAGGAATAGTGAATGTGCCTCTATATTCTACAAATTGAGATATTATACAAGTTTTGCCTAACAGATTTCTAAATGTGGTGCAGTGTAAAGCTATCTGAAGTTCCAACGGACAGTTGCCAGGAGGTTATACTGTGGACTTGTTGCCACAATTCCCTTCCTGCAAGTTCCTGCTCTCAGCTGAGCTGGCAGGAGGAGATTGCGAAAGAAGACAAGATGTTACCTTAAAAGAAAGGAGAGAAAAATCATAAGACAGGTCACACAGGGCCAATCCTTTTCCCATCTCTCAATGGCTGGTTATCGAGTGGCACAAGCAGAGCCTGGGTGCAAGTTAAGGTGTCAGCCTTGGCTTAGTGTCAGAAGTGTCAGACTCGCCTCTGAGTCAGAAAGGGTTGAGGGTTCATGTCCCACTTCAGAGACTTGAGCACAAAATCTAGGCTGACACACCCAGTGCAGTGCTGAGGGAGCACTGCTCTGTCGGAGGTGCTGTCTTTCGGATGAGACGTTAAACCGAGGCCCTGTCTGCCCTCTGAGGTGGAGGTAAAAGATCCCATGGTGCTATTTCGCAGAAGAGCAGGGGAGTTCTCCCCACTGTCCTGGCAAATATTCATCCCTCAACCAACACCACTAAAATAGATGATCTGGACAGTTATCACATTGCTGTTTATGGGACCTTTCTGTGTGCAAATTGGCTGCCGCATTTTCCTACATTTCAACACTTTATAAAAATTGGCTGTAAAACGCTTTGGGACATCCTGAGGTCATGAAAGGGGCTATATAAATGCAAGTCTTTCTCTTTAATTGTTTTTCCACTTGGCTGAGGAACAGTGAGTGGTACAAGAAGAATTTTATTCTGTTAACGCTGGAGTAGAAGATTAAGAATGACAAAAAAAATCATGTTCCTCAAGCTAGTTCTAAACATCATCTTATGTGTTTCTAACAGGTACCTTTGCTGTGCTGAGTATTATAGTCGGGAGTGTGGTTCAAACTATGGCCCCACTTAAAAACTTTCAACACTACAATGAAAGTCTGAATGACACAATCACAGATTTTGTTCATATGAATGAAGTTCGCATGCGGATTTCAGGAACTCTAACGTGCTTAACGGCTATAATACAGGTAAGGAATTCAAACACATCTCTGAGAGATGGAAGTCATTACGGCAAAATGGATTGGAAATATTCTTCTGCTCCAAGGAGATTTGCAGATTTAATCTCTCTTTCATTTTAAGCATTTTTTTTAAAAAAACCGGGGGAAAAAAGAACAAAATCTCTTCAGCTGCTGAGAGAGTGTAGTGAAATACAACAGAGAATTCCTGGATATCAGCTCCTGAGGGAGGGTAGTGAAATACAACAGTAAATTCGTGGATATCAGCTCCTGAGGGAGTGTGGTGAAATACAACAGTAAATTCCTGGATATCAGCTCCTGAGGGAGTGTGGTGAAATACAACAGTAAATTCCTGGATATCAGCTCCTGAGGGAGAGTGGTGAAATACAACAGAGAATTCCTGGATATCAGCTCCTGAGGGAGTGTGGTGTAATACAACAGAGAATTCCTGGATATCAGCTCCTGAGGGAGTGTGGTGAAATACAACAGTAAATTCCTGGATATCAGCTCCTGAGGGAGTGTGGTGAAATACAACAGTAAATTCCTGGATATCAGCTCCTGAGGGAGTGTGGTGAAATACAACAGAGAATTCCTGGATATCAGCTCCTGATGGAGTGTGGTGTAATACAACAGAGAATTCCTGGATATCAGCTCCTGAGGGAGTGTGGTGAAATACAACAGAGAATTCCTGGATATCAGCTCCTGAGGGAGTGTGGTGAAATACAACAGAGAATTCCTGGATATCAGCTCCTGAGGGAGGGTAGTGAAATACAACAGTAAATTCCTGGATATCAGCTCCTGAGGGAGTGTAGTGTAATACAACAGAGAATTCCTGGATATCAGCTCCTGAGGGAGTGTGGTGAAATACAACAGAGAATTCCTGGATATCAGCTCCTGAGGGAGTGTGGTGAAATACAACAGTAAATTCCTGGATATCAGCTCCTGAGGGAGGGTAGTGAAATACAACAGTAAATTCCTGGATATCAGCTCCTGAGGGAGGGTGGTGAAATACAACAGTAAATTCCTGGATATCAGCTCCTGAGGGAGGGTAGTGAAATACAACAGTAAATTCCTGGATATCAGCTCCTGAGGGAGGGTGGTGAAATACAACAGAGAATTCCTGGATATCAGCTCCTGAGGGAGTGTGGTGAAATACAACAGAGAATTCCTGGATATCAGCTCCTGAGGGAGTGTGGTGTAATACAACAGAGAATTCCTGGATATCAGCTCCTGAGGGAGTGTGGTGAAATACAACAGAGAATTCCTGGATATCAGCTCCTGAGGGAGTGTGGTGTAATACAACAGTAAATTCCTGGATATCAGCTCCTGAGGGAGTGTGGTGAAATACAACAGTAAATTCCTGGATATCAGCTCCTGAGGGAGTGTGGTGAAATACAACAGAGAATTCCTGGATATCAGCTCCTGATGGAGTGTGGTGTAATACAACAGAGAATTCCTGGATATCAGCTCCTGAGGGAGTGTGGTGAAATACAACAGAGAATTCCTGGATATCAGCTCCTGAGGGAGTGTAGTGAAATACAACAGAGAATTCCTGGATATCAGCTCCTGAGGGAGTGTGGTGAAATACAACAGACAATTCCTGGATATCAGCTCCTGAGGGAGTGTAGTGTAATACAACAGAGAATTCCACGATATCAGCTCCTGAGGGAGTGTAGTGAAATACAACAGTAAATTCATGGACAGTGCACCCCAAGAGGGAGCCACACTCGAAGGGCGCATGAGTCGGAGATCGGGCTCGAACATTGCAGTGCTGATTCTCTGTCCTGCATTCTCTTTGAACCTGGTTCCCCAGTGGAAATGTGGAATTGATGAATTTGCCCTATAGTGTCATAGAGCCCTGACCTTGCTTAGTGTCATTGTCATTGGGTTCAAGTTCATTGGTCCCCTAGAGGATGAGTCTGGGGAATTAATAATGGGAAACAGGGAAACGGCAGAGACTTTGAACAAATATTTTGTATTGATCTTCACGGTGGAAGGCACTAAAAGCATCCGAATAATGGATAATCAAGGGGCTATTGGGGTGGGGGGGAACTTAAAACAATCACTATCACTAGAGAGAAAGTACTAGGCAAACTAATGGGACTAAAGGCGGACAAGTCCCCAGGACCTGATGGCCTGCATTCTAGGGTCTTAAAAGAGGTGGCTGCAGAGATAGTGGATGCGTTGGATGTAATCTACCAAAATTCCTTGGATTCTGGAGAGGTCCCAGCAGACTGGAAAAACCACAAATCTAATGCCCCTATTTAAGAAAGATGGGAGACAGAAAGCAGGCAACTATCGACCAGTTAGCCTAACATCTGTCATTGGGAAAATGCTGGAGTCCATCATAAAGGAAGTGATAGCAGGACATTTAGCAAATCATAATATAGGCAAGCAGAGTCAGCATGGTTTTATGAAAGGGAAATCATGTTTGACAAATTTGCTGGAGTGCTTTGAGGATGTAACGAGCAGGGTGGATAAAGGGGAACCAGTAGATGTTGTGTATTTAGATTTCCAGAAGGCATTTGATAAGGTGCCACATAAAAGGTTACTGCACAAGATAAGAGCTCACGAGGTTGGGGGTAATATATTAGCATGGATAGAGGATTGACTAACTAACAGAAAACAGAGAGTCGGGATAAATGGGTCATTTTCAGGTTGGCAAACTGTAACTAGTGGGGTGCCACAGGGATCAGTGCTGGGACCTCAACTATTTACAATCTATATTAATGACTTGGATGAAGGGACCGAGTGTAATGTAGCCAAATTTGCTGATGCTACAAAAACTTGTGACACAATTGCTGTGAAAATGAAGACCACTGAAGCTTGCCATTAAAAGAGGAAGTAACAAACCAAGTTACTCCAGCGGAACAGTTGCTCGTATCCATCAAACAAATGAACACCTCGAAATTATCAGCTAATTAGGGAGAATCGTCACGGTTTTGTAAAGGTAGGTAACGTCTAACTAGCTTAGTAGAGTTCTTTGACAGGATCACTAAGATGATGGATAAAGGAAAATCAAATATATACATGGATATTCAGAGGCTTTTGATAAGGTTCCACACAAGAGCTGCAATAGAGATGGATGGCATGGATAAAAAAAAGTTTGAAGACAAGAGGCAGAGGATTGCAATAAAAGGAACATTTTCAGATTGATGGGCAAATTGTGTGGAGGATGCAAAGAATCTCCAAAGGGACATAGATAGGCTAAGTGAGTGGGCAAAAATCTGGCAGATGGAGTATAATGTGGGAAAATGCAAGGTTATCCACTTTGGTAGGAAAAATAAAAAAGCAAATTAATATTTAAATGGGGAGAGATTACAAAATGCTGAGGTACAGAGGGATCTGGGGGTCCTTGTACATGAATCACAAAAAGTTAGTATGCAGGTACAGCAAGTAATTAGGAAGGCAAATGGAATGTTGGCCTTTATTGCAAAGGGAATGGAGTATAAAAGTAGGGAAGTCCTGTTACAACTGTACAGGGTATTGGTGAGACCGCACCTGGAGTACTGCGTACAGTTTTGGTCTCCTTATTTAAGGAAGGATATACTTGCATTGGAGGCAGTTCAGAGAAGGTTCACGAGGTTGATTCCGGAGATGAAGGGGTTGTCTTATGAAGAAAGGTTGAGCAGGTTGGCCCTATACTCATTGGCGTTTAGAAGAATGAGAGGTGATCTTATTGAAACGTATAAGATTCTGAAGGGGCTTGACAGGGTAGATGCAGAGAGGATGTTTCCCCTCGTGGGGGAATCTAGAACTAGGGGGCATAATTTCAGAATAAGGGGGCACTCATTTAAATCGGAAATGAGGAGGAATTTCTTCTCTCAAAGGGTCGTGAGTCTTTGGAATTCTCTACCCCAGAGAGCTGTGGAGGCTGGGTCATTGAATATATTTAAGGTGGAGATAGACAGATTTTTGAATGGTAAGGGAGTCAAGGGTTATGGGGAGCGGGCAGGGAAGTGGAGTTGAGGCCAAGATCAGATCAGCCATGATCTTATTGAATGGTGGAGCAGGCTTGAGGGGCCGAATGACCTACTCCTGCTCCTACGTCTTATGTTCTTATGTTCTTAAGTTCCACTCCACAGGCTTGAGCACAAAAATCTAGGCTGACACTGCAGTGCAGTACTGAGGGAGTGCTGCACTGTCGGATGCGCCTTCTTTCGGATGGGACAATTGATCCCAATGGAATAAGGTCGGGGCGGTTGGAGGTGGGAGGTCACGTGAGGAAACCTCCAGGACTACATCCAACCAGAGCTGGCAACCCTAACTGCCCTTCACCTGATTCACAACAACCTATGATAAACTACTTTGCCAAGCGAAAGAAAAATACACAAGCATTTGAATTAAGGCCATATTCCAATGGCTCTACATAGGGGAAAAGGGTTTTGGCAGTGGATAGCTCCAGTTAAAGAGCTGGCACTGTTCTCTGCTGTGATTTTGTTGATTCTACATGTTGTACAACAACAAATGGAAATGCACTGAATGACAACTTCCTTCCTATTGATTAACAGATCTGCTTAGGCTTCGTTCAGTTTGGCTTTATTTCCATTTACCTCTCCGAATCCTTCATCAGAGGATTCATGACTGCAGCTGGGCTACAGATCTTAATCTCGGTGTTGAAATACATCTTTGGTCTGCAAATCCAAGCGTACAGTGGCCCACTGGCAATAATATATGTAAGTAACAGACAGCCAGCTATTAGCAGGATATTTGTGTCATCGCTCTTCCTGGAGCCCGCAGCTTAACGTTTCTGATCTTGTTATTTTTTTTTAAACCAGACGTTCATTGACATCTGCAAAAACCTTCCCCATACCAATGTAGCATCACTGATTTTTGCTCTGATCAACGGCGTGGTCCTATTTATTGTAAAGGAGATAAACGTCAGATTTAAGCACAAGCTACCATTCCCCATCCCTATGGAAATCGTTGTAGTAAGTAAAGCCTTGCCGCTCCTATCTATTCTTGGACCTTGCGTAGATTCGTGTTGAGACTAGTCGTCGCATTTGAGAGTTTCTGAAATCACGATTGGTTTTCTTTTGAAATTTAGTTTTTCTGCAAACTGTTGGGGGAGAAAGGGGGCGTGGGTCGGGGGGGAGGGGCTTAATGGCTCAGTGAGTAAATGCATCACCCAGCGTGGTACTGAGCATTCAGACCAGGAATGTTCTATCCTTGTTTCCTGGCCTGTTCTGTGTTCGCTGATCTCAGTCGGGGTGGTGGTGATGGGGGGAGGAGCAAATTGGACTTAGTGGGCCCAATTTTGAACCCGGGCGACAGTGTAAAATGGGCGCTATCGATGCAGCCGCCCGCTGTACATCTCCCCCGATTTTAATGTCCATCAAAGTCAGTGGAATCGCAGCCAGTATCCTCAAGTTAGGAAAGGGAAATCTATCAGGCAGCTTCTGATCATTAGCCAGTCAACCTTGTTGAAAAATGCGTATGTATGTTGGGTGAAGGAAGGATCAGGTGAATAACCTGTCCACACTGACTAACCAGACTCGAATGGTGACTGGGACAAAGTATCAGAGCCGCTAGTGCCTGTTACATAGAAACATCGAAACATAGAAGATAGGAGCAGGAGTAGGCCATTCGGCCCCTCGAGCCTGCTCCGCCATTCAATGCGATCATGGCTGATCATCCAAATTCAGTACCCGGTCCCTGCTTTCTCCCCCTACCCCTTGATCCCTTTAGCCTTAAGAAATATATCCAACTCCTTCTTGAATATATTTAATGAATTGACCTCTACTGCCTTCTGTGGTAGAGAATTCCAAAGGTTCACCACTCTCTGGGTGAAGAAATTCCTCCTCATTTCTGTCCTAAATGGCTTACCCCTTATCCTTAGACTGTGACCCCTGGTTCTGGACTCCCCGACCATCGGGAGTATCCTTCCTGCATCTAGTCTGTCCAGTCCTGTCAGAATTTTATACGTTTCAATGAGATCCCCTCTCATTCTTCTAAACTCCAGCGAGTATAAGCCCAATCGACCCAATCTCCCCTCATATGTCATTCCTGCCATCCCAGGTATCAGCCTGGTGAATCTTCGCTGAACTCCTTTCTTGGCAAGAACATCCTTCCTCAGATAAGGCGACCAAAACTGCACACAATACTCAAGATGTTGTACTGTTGTACTGTATCCTCGCAAAAATCACCACTTCCAGCCTAGAGAGGAAGGAAAAAGGAAGAGGGGAGGGGAAATCAATTTATTGCAATATATTTAAAAAATGGAATAAAGCTCTGCTTTTACTTTTAGGTCATCGTTTCCACAGCAATCTCAGGGGGTGCAGACTTACCAAATAAATATGGCATTGATGTCGTCGGAGTGATTCCTCTGGGGTGAGTGAGAATGGAGAATATAAATAGTCTCCTTTAACAGGTTGCTGGTGGTGAACCCAAACAGATATACAGCATATCTGGATCAAATACGACGTCAATGCTGAAGTGATTTATGATTGCGATCTGATTCTGGAGATTAGCGGGGCCATATTCTGAATTTGAACTCCTTGGGGGGGAGGGAAGCCTCACCCACCAGCAGAACATGCCGGAAATTCAGACACGTTCTGTGCACAATTTCTCGACCGTTAATTTAAATGGACTGAAAATCACATGCAGGGTGCACCCGAATTTCTCCAATGCACAAAGGCCGAAAATGGTGCCTTAAGATTTTGGCCTTGGATTCACTGGCGGGTTTGTTCCCACCCTCCCAACATCCAACAGAATGACCTGGAATTTAATAAAAGGAAATGATGGACAGCAAAAAATCTACAAAGGGTTCAATCCAAAACATGAAACCTGCTTTTTACTTACATAGGAAGAAAAATTCAGTATCGCCCCATTTGGGGCGCCATTATCGGCCGTGCGCAAAGTTTAGCGCCTGGTGCTAATTATCGCCTCCAACAGCAAACTTGGCTTTTATCGCCCCTGGAGGTGATTGGAGCGCTAAATCAGGCACTTCACACCTGTCTTAAGGCGCAAAGGCCGAAGAGCGAGGTGCCACCTCAGAGTGCTGGTGAAGGAAGGAAGGGCAAATCAAAATAAACCTGCAAAGTGCTGCTCAGTACTCAAAACTCCTTCACACAGCGTTGAATCTCTCCAGAAGTCTCTCTCTCTCTCTCAGAATGCGTGGTGCAAAAATGTCACCGGCAAAAAAAGGTAGGAAGCAGTCACCTTTAAATAGCGCTCCCCTAGTCCTTTTCTGACAGCATAACGCTCCCCTCAACCTGTCGTTGCTAGCGGCAGGCGGTAAGGCAGGGGGCGCCACTCAATATCCGGTCCGGGGCGCTAACGGGGCGTTGCGCACTCGACTGACGTCACAATCTGCCGGCGCAGGAGATCGTGGCGGTAGTGTTTAGCGCCGCCGCAAAATGTCTAGTTCATTTCGCGAGCGGCACAAACATCGCCGTGCCCAGGGGCTAGTTGCTTTGCGCCCCATTAGCGCCCTCTTAAGGCGCTAACGGGAGGAGCAAACAACTGAATTTTTCCCCCATAGTGTTTATTGAGAACTAATTGGTTTGGAACAGGTTTTGTGCTAATTGTTTAGCATGAGTTATGGGGTAGACTTAACGAGCTAGCTTGGCTTTGTACAGCGAGGCGGAGGAGTGGCGGGGGGGGAGGTGGGGGGGTACCCTCGGGAATTCGGCTACCAAGGCCAGTGCACCCTGCACCATTAATGGAGCACTGGGAGGGACGCACGGAGCTCCATGCCCGCATTGCTGCTATACACGCTGCACCGGGAGCTAAGTCCACTGGTTGGGGAGTCTAAGACGAGGGGGCATAGTCTAAAAATTAGAGCCAGGCCTTTCAGGAGTGAAGTTAGGAAATACTTCTACACACAAAGGGTGGTAGAAGTTTGAAACCCTCTTCCGCAAACGGCAATTGATGCTAGATCAATTGTTCATTTTAAATCTGAGATTGATAGATTTTGGTTAACTGAAGGGATATGGGACAAAGACGTCACAGATCAGCCATGATTTCATTGAATGGCGGACCAAGCTCGAGGGGCTAAACAGCCTCCTCCTGTTCCTATGTTCCTAATTCATAAAATCCAACCCTCGAACTCCCTAACTGGAATGTGAGGGGAGTTGTAATACTGAGAAACAAAAAAGTGGCTGCCCTGGTGTCTAATCTCTGTGTGGTAATACTTATATTTTTATATTAAGAATTTTCACCCACAAGTTTGAAAATATGTTCTTTGGCTTGAAGTAGATTTTAATCAGTACCACCAGCTGGTAATAAACCCCAAAACCACCCATCAAGAGTTGTCATCACACTGGTGACCTAGAAAACTGCTAAAAAATCAATCTATTGTTCACCACTTGGAAAAGCTTGCGTTGTAACATAAACCTGATCAGGAACTTATCTAGCACAGTGGCACCTGGATACAAATCCAGGGAGGTGACAAAAATCTCCTCAGTCTGTTGTTGTAAAGATCCCGCATGAACTGAGTTAAGGAAGTTTCGATCCAGTTTGTAGTGACAAACAGCTGGAACGTGCCCACAACTCTGTATTAACTGGCATAAATTCGGTAACCATTTTCAGTGAGAGGTTCAAGGTGGTCTAAATAGAAAATGGAATAAATTCCCGTTGGTGCAGCTATTCTTCTGAGATTTGGATTCACTGGGCAGAGTAAAAGGAATGTAGGAAATGGAAAGCAAGATTAGGGATCCCCTCCCCCTTTTCCCAGCCCCTAAACTTGCTTTCCATTTCCTGCTTTTTTCCAGTTCTGACAGAAGGTCATCGACCTGAAATGTTAACTCTGTTTCTCTCTCCACGGATGTTGCCCTGGCCAGCTGAGTTTTTCCAGCGTTTTCTGTTGTTATTTCGGATTTCCAGCATCCGCAGTATTTTGCTATGGTAAAAGGAATGTATCTAGCTTGTCCTGTGTGGGACAACACGTGTCTAAAGTGGGATCTGTTTTATTCCCCTCCACTGACATCCCTCATCTTGATCCCATCTAAAAATATCAAATTTTTCAGGAAACTGGATTTTATCAACAATTAATCCATTCAAAAGGGAAGTATAAGGTGAGAGCTTTCAGTACAAAGGCTAATTCTATGAATATGCCCTTCTAGCACAAAGCTTCACCTTGTGGGAGCACATTTTGGGAATTCAGATAAGAACTCGCTGTGATTTTCATTCCATTAATTTTAATGGATGGAAAATCAGGGTGAGCGCGTTCCCAAATTCCCAATATGCACTCCTAGTCTCCACGCCGGGATGGCGATAAGTGGAGTCCGCGCATCCATAATTCCCAAAATACTCTAGGTGGGTGAAGCAGCTTATAAAGTGCTCCCCAGTCTATGCAATGTTGAAGGAAACTATTACCACAGATAGCTGTAGCTTCAGTTTCAGCATCTAAGCTAATTTGGCCAAAACAAGAAGTTAAAATTCAGGAAGGATAAACTGCTCCATATTGTGTTTCAGTGATAACGTGGAATGAGACAGTCCATTAGCCCTGGTGTGAGATCACTGGTCTCCCTTACTGAGGATCTGATCTGATTCTGAACTCCAACTGATGTTTAATTTTCACTGTTGTCAGTGAAGAGGTCTCCAGTCCTGCTATTTGGAGTACATCAAAAGTAGTGATGCATTCCCATCTCAAAAGGAACCTGCCCCATACCGTGGGGCGTCTGGGATGGAGCTCAGCACACCCTGCATAATTAACAGAGAGCTGGGAGCGGCACACATGCCCAGCTTGCCTCATGCCTGGCAGTATCATACAGCATTAATGGCAGCCCTGGCAAGGTCTGTTGTGAAGAGCGTTTTCCCTCCCAGCTGAAAGAAGAGAGCATGGTCCCTCTTATTCTTTAGTTCTACAGTAAAGAGGGAGAATATAAGTACACCAATTTAGAGGAACAAAACTTAGAGGCAGTGACTAGGTTTCCACCCAGCTGGAGAAGGTCATTGCATTTTTCCTGTGTCAGGCCAAGTTCAGATTTTGGTAGCCTTGATTAAATAGGGATTTGTCCAAGTGATCCACTAATTCCCAGTGGAATGCCTTCCATCTACTTCAAGCAGTAAGTAAATATTGGCACTTCTTTTTTTTTCATCTCACAGGCTGCCTGCTCCAGATGCTCCTCAAGTCAATCTGTGGAGTGATATGGTTGGAACTGCTTTCTCACTTGCTATCGTTGGCTATGTCATTAACTTAGCTGTAGGGAGGACAATCTCCGCCAAGCATGGCTATGACATAAATGCAAACCAGGTACGAAGCCTGATATAATTATGTGAAGAATTAGTTATTTCTGTCCTTTTAAAAATTAGCTATGATATTCTACATCGCAACATTGTTACTGTAAACTCTCTTATCTCAGACTCCTGTTATTAAAAACATTGCCCCAGTACCAGTCCCTTAAAATGGACCTCAATCCTCAATAAAATGAACTGCTTTGTTGCTGGGGACATTGTAATGATAAGTCTGGCACTAATGCCAAGCGCTCTGTATCCCGAATGACCGTAAGCAATTTGGGGAACAACCAACCCATAGCCCCGATCATCTCAGTAATTCAACTAATCAGCCTGAGCCTACTCTATCTCTGCTCATGAGGTCCAGAAATTGACTATTGGAGCTGCAAAAATGCAACCTTATTGGAAGAAAACGTTAACGGTGGTTTTCCTGCCCTTACGGCAACTGCCGCTTATGATCCGTTAACCAAACCTGTCTCTCAGAACATTTATCAATCGCCTTTTCCATCCCGCTTCCATCTTGGTGGTACTGTTATAAAAAGAAAGCTCATCCTTTTGCCTTTTCTTTCTTCTCCAACTGTAACCTTGATGATATTGGGAAGGAATCTTCATCTATTGCTCTATCCTGTTTAATGATTTGAACTGAAACCATGTTTGGTCCTCACCATTTCTATGGGACCCTCCATGCTCTGGACTCCAATAACACCTGTGGTCCTAATAGTATCTCTTCCATTGTCCTCAAGATAGTGACAAAAGCTCTTCCCACTGGGAGGGCAGGGGGGGATGGAATTATTTCACAATTGTGACAGAGGGGGTTGGAATTTAGGGCTGAATCCAGATACACCAGGTTTTGGCTCCATTTACACTAAGCAGGGAGCCTCAATCCAGGCGGGGCAGGTAATTCTTCCAGCCCCCCATGTCCTGGCGTCAATCTAGGAATGTACCTGGCATGCGAGCCTGGGTTACCTTGGAAATCCTGCCAGAAGCACCACTGATAGGTTCAATGGGACCGGTGAAGCCCAGTGAAGCCTCCAACAATGACAAGGCCAAAGGTCATTGATCTTTGCTCCATACTTAGCCTTCCACCAATAATTAATAACTTATGGCCTACCTCGATCTTCAGGCTGCCCCACCCTCCGACGCTCCCTCTTGACTCTGTCCCTGGGATTTAGCGGTTGGGTTGCTGGTAGGTCGAAGCGGCAGGCAGAAGGTCCATCCTGAAGTGGTGGTGGTGGGATCACGCTGGAGGTGGCGGAAATGGCGACACCACCCTCCTCCGCCTGGCTGAACTTGTTCTCACATTAAACAACTTCTCCTTTGACTCCACCCACTTCCTCCAAATTAAAGGTTTTGCTTTGGGAACCCGCATGGGTCCTAGCTATGCCTGCCTTTTCGTGGGATATGTGGAACATTCTTTGTTCCAGTTCTACTCAAGTCCCCTCCCTCACCTCTTTTTCCGGTACATTGACGAATCTATTAATGCTCTCACCCTGAACTAGAAAATTTCATTCACTTTGCTTCCAATTTCTACCCTTCCCTCACCTTCGCATGGTCCATCTCCGACTCTCCCCTTCCCTTCCTCGACTTCTCTCTCCTTTCTGGGGATAGATTATCGCCCAACATCCACTACAAGCCCACTGACTCCCACAACCTCCTGGGCTACAGTTCCTCCCACCCCGCCTCCTGTAAGGACTCTATTCCATTCTCCCAGTTCCTCTGCCTCCACCGCAACTGCTTTGACGATCCCACCTTCCATACTAGTGCTTCCGATATGTCTTCCTTTTTCCTCAACCGAGGATTCCCATCTACTGTGGTTGAGGAGGAGGAGTCCACGGAGACGGAGCGGCTGATGGACATCGCGTTCCCACTGCCATTGGACGCAATTGAATTGACTTTTACTGAACATGGCGCTGTAGAATAGCGCCGTGTCTCTGTGAGTTCCCACAGCCTATTGTGGAAGTGATCGGGGAGTAAAAACATTCCATTGTAGTAATACATATGGCAAATAAAATTGATTTGATTTCATTTGACACAGCCCTCGGCCGTGTCCGTTCTATTTCCTGCATTTCTGCTCTCACCCCTTCTTCTCCCTCCCAGAACCACGATAAGGTTCCCCTTGTCCTCACCTTTCACCCCACCAGCCTCCACAAAAAACAGATCAGGAGGTAGATAACAGGACTGGAGGTAGATAAACAATGGCAAACATTTAAAGATAGAATGACAAAATTGCAAAAATTGTTTATACCAATCTGGCATAAAAGGAAATCTAAAAAGGTGACTCAACCGTGGATAACAGGGGAAATTAGAGACAGCATAAAATCCAAAGATAGGGCGTATAAAATAGCCAAAAAAAGCGCCAGAGCGGAAGATTGGGAACAGTTTAAGATAGAGCAAAGGAGGGCAAAGGGCATAATCAAGAGGGGCAAAATAGCTTACGAAAACAAGCTGGCGGAAAATATAAAAACTAACTCCAAAAGCTTTTATAAGTATATCAAAAGGAAAAGACTGGTGAAAACCAAAGTTGGTCCATTGCAGTCAGATACGGGGGAATATATAATGGGAAATAAGGAAATGGCAGATCAACTAAATGCATACTTTGGGTCAGTCTTTACGAAGGAAGACACAAAAAACCTCCCTGGGATATCGGGAAAAATAGGGACATTGGCAAAGGAGGAACTGACGCAAATCAATATCTCTAAGGATATGGTGTTAAGGAAGCTAAAGGGATTGAAGGTGGACAAATCCCCAGGGCCTGATAACATGCATCCTAGGGTACTGAAGGAGGTGGCCCTAGAGATAGCGGATGCACTAAGGATGATTTTTCAGAATTCATTAGACTCGGGAACAGTGCCGATGGATTGGAGGGTAGCTAACGTTACCCCACTATTCAAAAAGGGGGGTAGGGAAAAAGCAGGTAATTACAGACCTGTAAGCCTTACATCAGTTGTGGGCAAAATGCTGGAGTCCATCATTAAGGATGAAATAGCGGAGCACTTAGCAAATGGGGACAGGATAGGACAGAGTCAACATGGATTTACAAAGGGTAAATCGTGCTTGACTAATCTATTGGAATTTTTTGAGGGAGTAACTGGTAGAATAGATGGGGGAGAGCCAGTAGATGTGGTGTACCTGGACTTCCAAAAGGCCTTCGATAAGGTCCCACATAAAAGATTAGCATGGAAAATTGAGGCTCATGGGATAAAGGGGAAAGTTTTGGCGTGGATAGGGAACTGGCTGTCAGATAGAAAACAGAGAGTTGGAATAAACGGCTCATTTTCTGAATGGCAGGCAGTAACAAGTGGGGTACCACAGGGATCTGTCCTGGGCCCCCAGCTGTTCACAATTTACATTAATGACCTGGATCAGGGAGTCGGATGCAGCATTTCCAAATTTGCAGACGACACTAAACTAGGAGGGGGGGTGGGCTCAGAGGAAGAGACCAGGAAGCTCCAGAGCGATTTGGACAGACTGGGCGATTGGGCGGATAAATGGCAGATGCACTATAATGTGGACAAGTGCGAAGTTATCCACCTTGGGTGCAGGAACGGGAGGGCAAATTATTATTTAAATGGCAATAGATTGGGAGAGGGGGAAGTACAGAGAGACCTGGGTGTTCTTGTACACCAGTCACTGAAGGCGAGCATGCAGGTGCAACAGGCAGTCAAGAAGGCAAACGGTATGCTGGCCTTCATAGCAAAAGGGTTAGAATACAGGAACAGGGATACCTTGCTGCAGCTGTACAGGGCACTGGTGAGACCACACCTCGAGTACTGTGTACAGTTTTGGTCGCCTCATCTGAGGAAGGATGTTCTTGCCATGGAGGGGGTGCAGCGGCGATTCACCAGGCTGATACCAGGAATGGCGGGAATGACCTATGAGGAGAGACTATGTAGTTTAGGGATGTACACACTGGAGTTTAGAAGATTGAGAGGGGACCTCATAGAAGTGTATAAAATTCTGACAGGTCTAGACAGACTGGATGCAGAAGGAATGTTTCCCTTGGCGGGTGAGAACAGAACTAGAGGACATAATTTGAGGATAAGGGCTAAACCATTTAGGACAGAGATGAGGGGGAATTTCTTCACTCAGAGAGTGGTGAACCTGTGGAACTCATTGCCACAGAGGGCAGTGTACGCCAGCTCATTAAATATATTTAAGAGGGAATTAGATATATTTCTACGGGCAAAAGGGGTTAAGGGTTACGGAGAGAAGGCGGGGACGGGATACTGAATTAAAAGATCAGCCATGATCTCATCGAATGGCGGAGCAGGCACGAAGGGCCGAATGGCCTACTCCTGCTCCTATCTTCTATGTATCTATGTATCTATGTATCCTGCGCCATTTCCACCACCTCCAATGTGATCCCACCACCAAACGCATCTTCCCCTCCCCCCCCTTTCAGCATTCCGAAGGGACCGCTCCCTCAGAGACACGCTGGTCCACTCCTCTATCACTTCCAACACCGCTTCCCCTTCACCCAGTACCTTCCCATGCAAGCGCAGGAAATGCAACACCTGCCCTTTTACCTCCTCCCTTCCCACTGTCCAGGGCCCCAAACACTCCTTCCAGGTGAAACAGCGATTTACTTGTACTTCTTGCAATCTAGTATACTGTATTCGCTGCTCACGATGCGGTCTCCTCTACATTGGGGAGACCAAACACAGATTGGGTGGCCGCTTTGCGGAACACCTCCGTTCAGTCCGTAAGCATGACAATGAGCTTCCGGTCACCTGTTACTTTAATTCTTCGCTCCACTCCCACTCTGACCACTCTGTCCTCGGCCTCTTACACTGTTCCAATGAAGCTCAACATAAGCTCGAGAAACAGCACCTCATCTTTCGATTAGGCACTTTACAGCCTTCTGGACTCAATATTGATTGTAACAATTTCAGACCATAACCTCGGCCCCTAATTTTTTTCCCCTTTTTTTGTCACTTGGTAGCTGTTGATGATTCTGCCATCATCATTTACACCTCATCTAGAGTCATCTTTTGTTTCTTAACCTGTCCCATTACCATCTCCTTTTGCCTTGCACCATCATCCCTTTTGTCTTTTAATCTCTCCTGCCTTCCAGCCTATCACAGTCCTTCCCTTTTTGTTCTTTCCTTCCCTCCTCCCTGTCCCTGTCCCACACTTCCTCAAAAATCTGTTACATCTCTAACCTTTTTCCGGTTCTGACGAAGGGTCCTTGACCCGAAACATTGACTCTGTTTCTCTCTCCTCAATGCTGCCTGACCTGCTGAGCGTTTCCAACATTTTCTGTTGTTATTTCTAAAACAGACTTTACTTTTTTCATCCCTTTAGTTCATTGGGGGACATCCTAAGTTTTTTCATCCCTTTCTCAGGCTGACCCTGATTCCATCATGTACTATATAGTTCCAGACCGTACTGCACCCTTAAGCCAACAGAGGCTTCAGCTATACTGAGCGCCTGCACGAAGTCTCTTCAAGGAGGGTCCATCTGCTTGCTAGTAGAAAATGTGTTGCAGAGTTCTCGATCTTGGCTTAGCCAACTGGAAGTGGAGTGGGAAGGGGAAACAAGCAGGGGCGAGCTGCTTCCTTTCAAAGAGGGAGGGAACGCTAATAGGTGACAACAGAAAATGCTGGAGAAACTCAGCAGGCCAGGCAACATCCGTGGGGAGAGAAATAGAGTCAACGTTTCGGGTCGAAACCCTTCGTCAGAAGTTCTGTAGAAGGGTTTCGACCCAAAACGTTGACTCTATTTCTCTCTCCACGGACGTTGCCTGGCCTGCTGAGTTTCTCCAGCATTTTCTGTTGTTATTTCGGATTTCCAGCATCCGCAGTATTTTGCTATCGCGCTAATAGGTGACTGCTCTGTCTGGGAGCACCAACCATGCCATCTTGAATGAGAAACGCATGTGACAATTCAAAAGAGAAAAAGGATAATATATATATATATATTTATGTGATTTTAAATATATGTATATATTTTCAAGTTCCATTTTCAAAGTCAGACCCAAATAGAAAGGGATTATGACCAACCTCCGTCTAAAAAAACAGATCTGATGTTTGGGTAGGAGTCAATAGTTTTGAGACACACCCTGAGTACAGTAGTAAATGTAACTCTGTACCAATATATATTCCCATCAGTTACACAACCTTTCAGGATTTTGATCCTCCCACTTCTTCCTTGTTGCTGTAATAATTTCTGCTTCTTCTATATTCCAGGAAATGTTGGCACTGGGCTGCGGTAACTTTTTTGGATCATTTTTCAACATCCACGTTATCTGTTGTGCGCTGTCAGTTACTTTGGCTGTGGAAGGGGGTGGTGGAAGCTCACAGGTAAATTGACTAATTTCTCTGCCACTATCGGCAATCGCTACTGAAGCGACGGATCCCAACCACCACCTGACTGGGCGTGGTGTGGTCAGGGGGATTCCATGGTCATTTGCAGTGCTCACCATGCCACACAGGAGGGCCTCCTGGTACCTGCTGCTCACCTACCGTGGACTCAAACGTAAGCTTATCAGTTGTCTGATGGTCAACTAGTGACTGCCCTCCTGAGGGGCAGACACAGTTAAGCAGGACTGAACTGGCTCCAAGGCTAAACATCGAGTGATGGAAATCCAGAACCATGTAACATAGGAACAGGAGTAGGACATTCAGTCTGTTCTGCCATTCAATTAGATCGTGGGTGCTCTGTATCTCAACTCCATTTTCCTGCCTTTGATCCATATCCCTTGATTCCTTACCTACGAAAAATCTACTGATCTTAGTCATGAGAATTTCAATTGACCCAGAAGCCATCCAGTGACAGACTTGGCAATCTAATACTTGAGCTAAACAAGCCTACAGCGTTTCAGCGCACTGAGAATGATTGACCAGCCAGCCTGGCTCATTAATGGGACCTAGGGGGTTAGATCTGTCACTGGGGATGGAATTCTTCCCACTCAAGCTCCATGTAACCATGTAAAGCACTGAAAAAGAAAGACTTGCATTTATATAGCGCCTTTCACGACCACCGGACGTCTCAGAGCGCTTTACAGTCAATTAAGTACTTTTGAAGTGGAGTGACTGTTGTAATGTGGGAAACGCGGCAGCCAAGTTGCGCACAGCAAGCTCCCACAAACAACAATGTGATAATGACCAAATAATCTGTTCTTATTATGTTGATTGAAGGATAAATATTGGCCAGAACACCAGGGATAACTCCCCTGCTCTTCTTCAAAATAGTACCATGGGCTCTTTTACGTCCGAAAGACGGCACCTCCGACAGTGCAGCACTCCCTCAGCACTGCACTGGAGTGTTAGCCTAGCTTTTTATGTGCTCAAGTCTCTGGAGTGGGGCTTGAACCCACAACCTTCTGTCTCAGAGGCGAGGGTGCTGCCAACTGAGCCACAGCTGGCACTAATGGGTAGAATAGGCATGATTGGACAAGCAGCAGGAAGCTTACCGGTGCCGGTAACCTGTGTGGTTTTCATTAGTTATTATTGAAATACATAGAAGTGCAGCAGTACCCTTATACATACTTGGAGGCCCTTAAGTCTTTTATCTGCCAGTTTGCATCTAAACTCTCTAGACTTATAGGGGGAAAATTGGGTCGCACCCCCTTTGGGGTGCTAAAGTCGCCCCAAAAAAGTTAGCGCCCCCGTGCCCGAAATTCAACGGTAGCGCCCCAAGAGGGAGGCGGGGTGCTACTGGAAGTGCCCCGCCTCCCTTTTGGGGCGCTGCGAGTGAATATCACGGCGCTATGTGCCGCAGCGCCACGCTCCACTGCAGTACTGCAGGCCTTCCTCCCCTTATTAAAGCGCGACCCGGGGCCCAGCTGGGCCACCAGGGATCGGAGTGCCGGCAAAAGAGCCCGTCATTCAAGAGAAGTGCCGGACGCGGGGAGCACAGCCAGCACTCCGTGGGGGAGCTTCACAGAAGGCCTTGGACGGCAAAGCGGGCAGGTGCTGGCAGGCAGCCAGCAACAAAAATGGCCGAGAGCGGGGTGCTGCGCACAGCGATGATGTCATCGCCAGTGGCGCAACGCTGCGGGGCGCTAACGGTTACCGCCGCCGCTAACCTCCCACTGAATTTCGCGGGAGGCGTTAGCGGCGCCGCACCCAGGCGCTAGTTGCTTTGCCTCTTAGGGCACTAACGGGAGCCGCAAATGAACCGAATTTTTCCCCCATAGGGTGCGTCCCTGAAGGGAGTGCGTGCACACTCCATATCGGGCACTCTACCTGTGTGGATTTCTCATTAGCTTGGTCTGGAGACTCTTAAACAGGGTTTCCATGTCTCTTAGAAACTCAGCTGACAAAAACAACGTCAGTTTAATTAGTTCTCATGATTTTTTTAATGTGAAACCAGATACTTTTGGTGTTGGTTCATTGACTGGAGGGAATTGTCTAAATTCATCTTCAATCATATTTTCAAGACTTTCAACACAATTCAGTTTCTTTACAAAGTCTTCTGACTGATGTCCATCCAGCAAAGCGCATCACTCACTTGGGGAGCAAGCAAGCGTTTAGCATACTTGATTCACGGCACTCCCAATTTTCTGGTCATTAAAATGAATCCCTGGAAAATCGGGATCCCCACAAATCAGGTCTGCTATCCGGGTGCCCACTTCCCCAATCCACGTGCCCATCAAGTGAGTTTCCCTGGAGGGAGCAGAGCCCGCCCGCAGTTACTGCTGAGGGCCAAAAAACACCCCATGCTTTTCCGGAGGTCTCCCACTGTAATTTTGGCAGAAATCTACCGGAATGGCTGCAAACTCAACCTGGAGCTGGACACTCCAGGTACTTTAGGTCTTATGTCTGAGATGCCGATACGGCCTTGTGAGGCAGAGCTTCCATCCTCTCCTACAATAACATGAGTGTAAGGAGCTCAGTGCCGGCGCTGAGGACTCCCGAAGTTGTGAGTTTCCATGCCCCGGCCCAGAGCCAAGGCCTGGTGTAGTGTTGACAGAACCAGGGCTCACCAGAGGCAGAGGTCGAGATCGGGGCCTGGACCCACGAAGATCAGGGTAGTGCAATTATTATTATTTTTTTAATTACAACCTGTTCTCAGTGTGGTGGGGTGGGGGGGGTTGGGCGTGGTGTTGGGGGGGGTGGCGGAGGGGAACAGCGTCACCTTATGGGGAGGCAAATTGCGGGGGTGGGCATCGTCACCTTATTGGGGGACCTGGCCCCCTCGCCCCACCAGCCCAGAAAGCTTCAGCTGGTGTATGCGGCTATTTCATATCGTGGATGTGCTCCTAACCCACCGAAAGCTTGCTCCTCTCTCCGACTCTGCGGGGTAAAGTGACGGAGGCCACGGGCGGGCACATCCTGGCACTTACACCGGAAGGCCCTTCCCCCACCCCTCATTGCCGATTTTCAGGGCCCCTATTCCTTTTGCTGCTTTTGCCTTTAGTCTGAGATCCCCATCTTCAACTGCTAGCTGTCACTATTTTTCATGAATACCAGAAAGTGCACTGGTTACACGGTGGTTCATTCACTCAACGCACTGACTGTGACCTAAATGAGAGTTCATTTTCTTCTTGCATTTTTTAGTGCGCTGGCAGGAACACACAAGTTCCCTCATTGTGTATTCTTGGAGCTCGGGTACATCAGAACTAACCCACAACTCAGCAGCCAATCAGACCAACGTCGAACTTGGTGAATGCAGATACTTGACAAAAGAGGCCATCTGCTGCCTCTAATGGCCAACTGTTCACTAGCTGGTCTTTTTGATGTCTGCTACTGTCTGGAACAACTCATTGACATAGAAGTTTAGTGTAGTGGTCACTTTTACTAAGAGCACAAAACACATATTTATCCTTGGCTGCAGGCCTTCACAATACACCTTGTAATATGATGTATCATCTCTTCTTTCCAGTTCGCAAGCCTGTGCGTCGTGCTTGTGGTGTTTGTGGTGCTTATGGCTTTGGGAATATACTTGGAGCCACTTCCGAAGGTAAGAGCCTTTCACATAGTGATACATAGAGTAGAAAGAACTTGCATTTCTATAGCGCCTTTCATGTCCTTAGGACGTCCCAAAGCGCTTCACAGCCAATGAATTACTTTTGAAGTGTGGTCGCTGTTATAATGTAGGGAAACACGGCAGCCAATTTGTACACAGCAGGATCCCACAAACAGCAATGAGACAAATAACAGGTAATCTGTCTTTACCGCTGCTGTTGAGGGATCATTTATGAGCAGGACACTGGGAGGAGTCCGCTACTCTGCTTCACATAGTGCCATTGGAACTGTTACGGCCACCTGAGCGGGCAGACGTCAGTTTAACGTCTCATTCAAAAGGTGGCGCTTCTGACAATGCAGCACTCCCTCGGTGTCTGTCTAGATTATGTGCTCAAGGAAAAAGAGGAAACGCCAGAAAGACTCCTCGGGTCAGGCAGCATTTGCAGAGAGAACAGACAAGTCAGGTTTTCCGGTGCGGATGCTCTGGGGTGGGGCTGCAACTCACAGCCTTCGGACTCAGAGATCAGAGTGCTACCAATCAACCAATGCTGAACAGGATAATCCTGAGCTTCAATTTCAAGTCAATCCTTGAGTGCAAGACAAGGGGACACAGGTACAAACTTGTAAAAGGCAAATTTACTTCTTCAGACAGAGTGACTAACACCTGGGATGGTCTCTGGGTAGAGCAGTGCAGGCAAAAACTCAGGTGCCCTTCAAGAGGCAGTGAGACTGCCACAGAAGGATGAACTAGATGGGCCAAATAGCCTCCCTCATCTTTGCTTATCGTTGTGATTTAAAGTGGACCAAGGTGGAAGCAGGGAAGGAAAAAAAGTGACAATATTTTAAATGGGTGATGACAGCATACAAAAGATCTGGTGTACAGTTTGATGCTACAGAATCCTTACTTTTTTTTAAAGATGCCGCAGCTTTTGATATTCATAGACACAGAAGTGCTTTGTTTCTGTTTCTAGTCTGTGCTGGGAGCGCTGATAGCAGTGAACCTGAAAAACACCTTGATGCAGGTCACAGATCCCTACTACCTGTGGAAGAAAAGTAAACTGGACTGTGTGAGTGGAAATTCCTTTCTATAAGTGCGAGACCCACACGTAATGTGTTAATTGAGGTGTGCCAAGCCATGCGTGTACAAGCACACGCTTCAACATGTAGCTCCCGGTGCCTCTGCCCTAACACAGTGTTTGGGAGACCAGGTTATTTGCATGCATTTTGAAAACTGTAAAAGCTGCAATACTCAAAGGGTTAATGAACACGATTAGAATTAGAGGGTCCACTTGTTAAATGCACTGACACTGTGTCACTGAATAATTCATCCCACATCCCAGGTTTGGTTCCTGGCCTACACTGAATTACATGATCATTAAACAATAACAACATGCATTTATATAGCGCCTTTAACATAGTAAAATATCCCAAGGCGCTTCACAGGAATGTTATCAGACAAAATTTGACACCGAGCCACATCGGGAGATATTCGGACAGGTGAGGTAGGTTTTAAGGAGCGAAGGGAGAGAGTTGGAGAGGCTTAGGGAAGGAATTCCAGAGTTTACGCTGAAGGCACGGCCGCCAATGGTGGAGCGATTAAAATCAGGGATGCACAAGAGGCCAGAATTGGAAGAATGCAGAGTTCTCGGATAATTGTAGGGCTGGAGGAGGTTACAGGGATAGGGAAGTGAACATCCGCCATGTTCCCGATTGCTACGCGGTCACCCCTGCTGGAAAGTGAGCAGGTGCGGACACTGGGTAAGGGCTGAACTGTGGGGACTTCCATAGTCGAATAGCTTGCCAGCACTCGCTGCCTCGGCTCACGCATGAAAAATGGGCACTCAGGAGAGAGAGAGGTGCACAAGAGCAGCTGGCACCCAAGGAAACTGTGCCCCGAGCATGAATCAGCAGCTTCTAGAGAGAAAACTGGAAACCAAAATTAGACCGTAACACAAAAAATCAGTGAAAAACAGTGTCGGGGGAGGCAAGTAGCTGTGGTAAAGGAACTGCAGTGGGCAAACGATTTGTGAAAACTAGAAAACCCACATGAAAGTGCCAGAGATATGAATCTGCAACAGAGATTACAAATGGCTTGATTATGTCAACCTCATTGGTTTTTTAAATACTTTATTTTGAAAGCGACGTTAAGCAACAGCTGTTGACCCACCCCACTCTGGATCTTTTCAGATGAAATATTAGTTTTGTTTCTGCGGTGAACATTTGCTCCTTTCATGTAAAAGTTACAACTCCTCTCTTTATCCCCTCAGTGTGTGTGGGTGGTGAGTTTCCTGTCAGCGTTTCTGCTCGGTTTGCCCTATGGTGTCGCTGTCGGAGTTGGATTCTCGGCGCTGGTTGTTGTGTTTCAAACACAATTGTAAGTACATTGCCGTTTCTTATCAGTTCTTCAAGCTCATTTTATGTAATCGTACAAAAACAAACCCCACTAAGGATAGGATCTCATAATTAAGCTCAAAGGTCTTGGCATAAGTCAGGAGTGTGATGGAATCCTCTCCACTTGCCTGGATGAGTGCAGCTCCAACAACACTCAAGAAGCTTGACACCATCCAAGACAAAGCTGCCCGCTTGATTGGCACCCCATCCACCACCTTAAACATTCACTCCCTCCACCACCGGCGTACCGTGGCTGCAGTGTGTACCATCTACAAGATGCACTGCAGCAACTCACCAAGGCTTCTTCGGCAGCACCTCCCAAACCCGCGACCTCTACCGCCTAGAAGGACAAGGGCAGCAGGCGCATGGGAACACCACCGCCTCCAAGTTCCCCTCCAAGTCACACACCATCCTGACTTAGAAGCATATCGGCCGTTCCTTCCCTCCCAATAGCACTGTGGGAGCACCTTCACCACACGGACTCAGGAAGGTGACTCACCACCACCCTCTCAAGGGCAATTAGGGATAGGCAATAAATGCTGGCCTTGCCAGCGATGCCCACATCCCATGAACGAATATATAAAAAAAACATTTTAAGTGAATGAAACAGAATATGGAAAAATAAGAGAGGTGCAGGTTGTGTGAACACCGAACACTGTTGTATAAATGGGGCATTGCATTAATCACTTTGTTCAAGAATCTCATCTTTAGGGTAATCAAGTGATTCCTGCCATGTTTGTTGTTTTTTTTTAAAGCCAGAAATAGCTGCTGGAAAGATCCAGTTTTATCCCTCAACCCCACCCCTAACACTGATGGTGAAACCACGGTGGAAAGGGCTGGATAGTTAGCTAGTAGAATGGCCTGTCTCTCTAGCCAAATACTCTTTGATGTAAGAAAACTACTAGGCACTTGGTCTAAGCGTTAAACAAAGCTTTAATCAATTGTTTTACAACATGGAGTTCTAGTTGCGTCCTTCACTAGTTCCTGTTAAGAATGTCCTGCGCAAGCTGGGCCCGTGCCCGAGTATTTATACTCTCCATGGACAGCGCCACCCGTAGGCCGCTCAGTATTATTTCATAAGCCTTTCTTTCATGAATGACTGATTCATGTCACTCTTCTTTTTTTTAAATGCTAATACAAAAAGGGCCCGTCTTAGGTCCTCAGCAGGCTCCTGTTTGCCATCCTGAGGCGGATGTATGTGTGTGTGCGCATGATGAGGACAGAATGAGGACAGTATAGATAGAGAGAAATGATCTCCTCTGGTGGGCGAGTCCAGAACAAGGTGGGGGGGCATAATCTTATCATTAGAGCTAGGCCGTTCGGGGGTGATGTCAGGAAGCCCTTCTTCACACAAAGGGTCGTGGAAATCTGGAACGCTCTCCCCCAAAAAGCTGTTGAGGCTGGGGGTCAACTGAAAATTTCAAAACTGAGATTGATAGATTTTTCTTCGGCAAGGCTACAACAACAGCAACAACAACTTGTATTTATATAGCGCCGTTAACGTAGTAAAATGTTCCAAGGCGCTGCACAGGATTATTTTAAGACAAAAAATTTGACACCGATCCACATAAGGATAAATTAGGGCAGGTGACCAAAAGCTTGGTCAAAGAGGTAGGTTTTAAGGAGCGTCTTAAAAGAGGAAAGAGAGGTGGAGAGGCGGAGAGGTTTAGGCAGCGAATTCCAGAGCTTAGGGTCTAGGCAACAGAAGGCACGGCCACCGATGGTGGAGCGATTAAAATCAGGGATCCTCAAGAGGGCAGAATTAGAGGAGCGGCGATATCTCGGGGGGTTGTGGGGCTGAAGGAGATTACAGAGATAGGAAGGGACGAGGCCATGAAGGGATTTGAAAACAAGGATGAGAATTTTGAAATTTTGAAGGCTATTAGGGGATATGGAACCAAGGCGGGTAAATGGAGCTAAGATACAGATCAGCCATGATCTGATTGAATGGCGGAATCAAGTAATTTGCCGGATTGTCGTACGCACAACAGATTCACTAATATCCTTTAGGGACAGAAACCTGCCGTCCTTACCCGGTCTGGCCAATATTTTCGACTCCAGTCCCACACCAACATGGTTGACTCTTAACTACGCCCTGAAGTGGCCTCGCAAGCCACCCAGTCATATGAAACCGCCATGTAACGGTTCAAGAAGAAGGCCCACCACCACCTTCTCAGGGCAACAAGGAATGGGCAGTAAATGCCAGCCTTGCCAGCGACGCCCACATCCCAAGAATGAAGAATGGCTACCTAGTCCAGTTGTCAGAGAATGGCCCCGAGCTGTGGCACTGTTCCCCCATCGAGAGTCAAGCAAACATCTCAAAGATGTGATCGAACCCAACTTGATACAGTCTTCTATGTTAGCAACAAAATGCCCCAGGTGGGCGAACTGTGCCTGATGCAATTGCTACCGAGTAAAATTAAATTAGCACTTGGGTCCAATGTCCTGCAAAAAACAACCTTCAAACAGGGTTTACGGAGACAGCTGAAACATTTCCATCTTGATGTGGTTTCTTCTGGATTTTCCTGCATTTCTTCAGAACCTGACCTCGTGACTTATTTATTTTTTCTGTCCCACAAAAATATACCATTTCATAATACCTTTGCCAGCTGTTTTTACATTTTGTTTTTACATAAAAGCAATTCCCTGATATTAAAACAATATTAAAAAGTACAAAACAGGCACATTTAGTTTGGAAATAGTTTCAAAGGAAGTACTGGGACAACCAAATGGCTCGTCCAGGTCCCCTCAGTCTAATCTGCAGTTTAAGATTCTACCGAGATTCTGGTTTGCTTATTTAATCGTTTTGGTGATATCCTTGTACAAAATACAAACTCCTTCCTTCAATAGTTTACATCCTTAAAGTTAAAATACAAGGCAACGGCAAACCAGGCAACAAGCTGAAAAAATATCAGCTCGATCCGAGAACTCATTTATTTTATTTTCATTGGCTTCAGAAAGAAACCTCAGTGAACATGTTGCTCCCAGACAAGTTGTAACTGTCCAGACGGCTGCATAACATCATGAGATCCATTGAGCCCCAATAAGAAGGAACTTTTCAATAAACGAAAGATAATTGTCAAAAGAAGAGGGGGGAGATGAGGAGATTTTCTTTTTACGCAGTGAGTTGTTACGATCAGGAATTCGCTGCCTGAAAGGTTGGGGGAAGCAGATTTAATCGTAACTTTCAAACGGGACTTGGATATATACTTGTAAAGGAAAAATTTGCATGGCTATGGGGGAAGAGCAGGGGATTGGGACTAATTGGACACCTCTTTCAAAGAGCCGGCACAGGGCACGATGGGCCAAATGGCCTCCTTCTGTGCTGTATGATTTCAAAATTCTCATCCTTGTTTTCAAATTCCTCCTTGGCCTCAACCCTCCCTACCTCTGTAATCTCCTTCAGCCCCACAACTCCCCCCCCCACCGAGATATCTGTGCTCCTCTAATTCTGCCCTCTGAGGATCCCTGATTATAATCACTCAACCATCGGTGGCCGTGCCTTCTGTTGCCTGGGCCCTAAGCTCTGGAATTCCCTCCCTAAACCTCTCCGCCTCACTATCTCTCTTTCCTCCTTTAAGACGCTCCTTAAAACCTACCCTTAGTGTTAGGGGGATTAAATACATGGGGTTACGGGGATAGGGTGGGATATGTGTTGGTGCAGGGGTTATGGGGATCGGGTGGGATATGTGTCGGTGCAGGCTCGATGGGCTGAAATGGCCTCTATCTGCATTGTGGGGTTTCTGTGATTCTGTGATTCTGTGACCAGGCCTTTGGTCACCTGCCCTAATTTACCCTTATGTGGATCGGTGTCAAATTTTTTGTCTTAAAATACTCCTGTGCAGCGCCTTGGGACGTTTTACTACGTTAAAGGCGCTTTATAAATACAACTTGTTGTTGTTGTTGTATAATTCCAAAATGGGTCAGAGAGGGTCCCAGTACTACTTTTTATGGCCTTTGGGGAATTCCGATGTCCTCGTATCTTCAGAATTCCTGTACATTACAGGAGAACTAAGTTCAACATTAGCAAATGAAGGAAAATGGCAAAGGTACAGAATCGACAGGATCTGGGCTCTTGTTCTTTTCTTTCAGACTCCAAAATCGCCTCCCTCTTGTTTCCACAGGTGGAACCAATGACTGCATGCAGCCCTCCAACGATGTTATAGGCAGAGAAAAGCAGTTGAGACTTGTTGTTTGGGTTGAAAGCTTTGTTAACTTTTTCGCAAAATATCAGCAGAACAATTTCGTTCTCGCATTGTAACCTGTAGACATGTGGAAAAAAGGACAGGGCAAAAACATCAAGGTCTTCAGAGGAAAAATAGGGGGAGACTGTGTAACGTACAGGAAAAATAGTGAAGGGAAGCTGTTTCACTGCAAGAAAAGTACTGGGGGAACGATACAGGTCTTCCAATATTGTTTCTACATATAACATAGTTTCCCCGGTCACTATTTTCTCTGCACATGACACTGTTTTTCCCCGAGCACTTTTCCTGTCCATGATTAGTCCCTCCCCCAGTGTTTTCCTATACATAACACTGTTCCGATGGTGTTATGTATAGGAAAACTACTGGGGTCGGAACGGTGTTATGTATAGGAAAAATACTGGGGGAGGGACTTGTCATGGGCAGGAAAAGTCGGGGGGAAAATAGTGTCATGTGCAGGGAAACTAGTGACCGGGGAAACTATGTTATATGCAGAAACAATATTGGAAGACCTGTGTCATATAGAGCAGCAGTCATGGGCAGGACTGCAGCAGGTTGCCACGTACAGGAAAGAGACCGAGGATGAGTCAGGAATACTGACTGGCTTCGTACGCGAGCCTGCTCAATTAATTTTTTCCACTGGTAGGAGCAGCTGCTGCCAAGGTGTTTATCCTTGATCAGATTGCCTCCAAGACCACACAGCCCCATCTCCCTGTGTGCTCAGGTCCAGTCACATTCTTTTACCATACCTCTTCCGCGTGGTGCTGTGCAACTCAGGTGCGTTGGGTACGCTAGCGTAGTGGTCATATTTACTGGACTAGTCATTCCGAGGCCTGAACTAACAAGACAAAGGAGTCGATTTTCATTGACCCATGGAGTCGGGATTGGAGGCGTGCGGGGGTTTAAAATCCCGAATTCGGGGGTCCCGACACCATCCCGCTCCCAACCCGCCTCCATGTAAGTTTCAAAGGATGCAGGTACCCGCCCCGTAATGGGACCCGCCTACCCGAGGGGGAAAGGGATTAGTGCCAATTAACTGCCTGTTAACAGGTAGTTAACAGGCAGTTTTTAGCCTAATCCCTATTTTTAAACTTGAAGTGTAGGATTCCCGACGGCTCCAAACCACACCAAGTTAGAGGAGTCGGGCCGTCGGGTTGAAGGACTTGGAGGAGTCGAGATGTCGGTGTTCAGGTGAGTGATGGGTGCATGAGTGCAAAGGTAAGTGTGTTTGGTGTGTCTAAAGTGTGTAAAGAAGTTTAAATTACCTGTACTTACCTTTTCAGCCTTTCTTCCTCTATGTTTCGGGAGTCCATCATCTAACCGGCACAGAAAGCAGAATGGCTGCGATTTGTCAAAAGTGACAGCCTGCAGCTTTCTGTGCCGGTGAGATTTCTAACTGAGTCTGTGTAGAAGGACTCAGGTTAGAAGTAAGACTGTCAGTGTTTGACAGATTCAAACAGCTGTGAAACGCTGATATTTCATCTGTCAAAACCTCTTGACAGATGAAATTTCAGTCTGTGACATCACTTGTTGCCGGATGGCCCTTAATTGGCCTGCTGAGCCCGCTGGGCGGGCGCAACAAGGTCAATCAAGTTAAAATCGCGTGGATTGGCCGCATCTCAATGGAGGCGGGACTACAACCTCGAAAGTTGTAGTCCCACCTCCTTCCCGACTCCTGAATGAAAATCACCCCCAAAGAATGCGAGTTCAAATCCCACCATGGCAGTTTTTGCAAATTTTAATTTCGTTTAAAAAAAATTCTAGAAATAAAAAAAAGCGACACCAGTAAAAGTGAGTATGAAGCTGTCGAATTTTAAAAACCCAACTGGTTTATTGATGCCCTTTAGTGAAGGAAACCTGCAACCCTTACCCGGTCTGGGCCTATTTGTGACTTCAGTCCCACCACCAACGCGGTTGACTCTTAACTGCCCTCTGAAGTGGCCTAGGAAACCCCTGAGTTGTATCAAACCGCTACACTACACGGACTGCAGTGGTTCAAGATGAAGGCCCACCACCACCAGCCTTGCTATGACACCCACATCCCGAGAATGAATAAAAAAAAAACAGATTGGAATTTTCAGCAGCTACTTTTTCATTAACAATCAGCAAATGATGCAGTGAAGGTGGATCCTTTGATCAGGGTGAAATCTCAAAGAAAGAAAGGCTTGCATTTATATAGCGCCTTTTACACTCTCAGGGCGTCCCAAAGTGCTTTACAGCCAATTAAGTAATTTTGAAGTGCAGTCACTGAGTATTCTCGTGTGTTACACGGTTGCTGTGGCTTCACGCTGACAGCTCTTGGAGTTTGCTATTCCAGTCAACAATAGCACTCAGAAATATAACTAGGGAAAATGGATGTCAAGAAACGGGGAAGAGGAGGAAAGTCAATTAAATTCCTTTTTAAATTGAAAAATAGGCTTCCCTGTTAAGAAGCCAGAAATTAATGGATACAGAATACGTGGATTTGAAATGTGAAATTTGTAAGGATGAGACTTTTGGGGCTGGATTTTCATTGAGGAGATGTTACAGGAAAGCTGGGACAGGGAGGGTCACTCTCACCTTTCCTTATGTGTTTCTTTCTGTGCCTGTCTCCCCAGTCGGAATGGTCATCTCGTGGGACAGATTGGAGCCAGTGACATTTACAAAAATCCCAAGATCTATGAAAAGGTAAGGATGTTAATTAACGCAATGTCACCTTGGGCAAACGATATTAATTTAGACCAGGGTTTCACTTTATAATATTTAACAGGCATGTTATTGCACTATGACCTGGAAGTTACTGTTGAAGAGAATAGCGGATGAAAACTTAAATGTCAATGTGACTGTTTCAACATTGCGATCACCTGCTTATTATAAATGGGCTGGTGGCTCCACTAAAAGAGTGTGCCGACCAATGTTGTACACATGCATGCTTCAAGTGTTTGTCTGCTACTGCGGGCTCCAGTGATTTCTCGACTTCTACCATTTAGAGGACTTAAAGGCCTAAAAATTCGGTTGCTTTGCGCCTCCCGTTAGCGTCCTAAGTGGGTGCTAACGGGGCACAAAGCAACTAGCACCCGGGTGCGGCGCCGCCAACGCCTCCCACGAAATTCAGCGGCAGGTTAGCAGCGGCAGTAACCGTTAGCACCCTGCTCGCGCCCCGGCCGTGCTCTTCAGTAGTGCCCCCTGACTTACCGCCGGACGCTATGTCCGACGGGGTCAGGGGGGCCTACCTGCGGCCAGGGCGGCGCTAATTAAAGGGAAGGTGCTGGGCGGCCATTTTTGTTGCTGGCCGCCTGCTAGCACCTGCCCCCGTTGCCGTCCCCGGCCTCCTGTGCAGCCCCCCTGCGGAGTGCCAGCTGCGCTCCGTGAGCCCGGCACTTCTCTTGAGTGCCGGGCTCTTCTCCCGGCACTCCGATCACTGGTGGCCCAGCTGGGCCCTGGGTCACGCTGCGCTAGGCCCCTCCCCTTGAAGAAGGGGAGGAAGGCCTGCAGTACCGTGGTGCGACGTGCCACAGCGCCTGGCGTTGCGGCACGTAGCGCCGCGATATTCACTCGCAGTGCCCCAATAGGGATGCGGGGCGCTTCCAGTAGCACCCCGCTTACCTCTTGGGGTGCTACCGGTGAATTTCGGCTGCGGGGGCACTAATTGTTTCAGAGTGTTAAAAGTAGCGCCCCGGCGAAGTTAGCGCCCCAAAGGGGGCGCGAATCAATTTTTCCCCCAAAGTTCGTAACCTAGAAATTACTCTTCTGAATATTAGTGGATGAAGATGTAACAGATCTCCCTGGCAATCTTCTGTCTGCTGTTCCAGCTTTAGCCCATTTAAAAAGAATCGCGTTAATGCCTGGTTTAAAATAGCAGCTTGGAGCAATGTCATCCGAGTAGGTTAAGTGTGTGTCCACTAACGTCAGCAACAGTAAAGTTCCAGGCTTATCACCGTGGAGATAAGAGGAGAAAATCACGACTCCTAGAAATCTGAAAAAACACAAGTGAATGTAGGAAATAGACAGCAGGTCCATCAGCGTCCGCAAAGAGAAAATACAGGGTCATGTTTCCGGTGGGATTCTGGTGAAGGGCCTCCTCCCAAAATATCCGCCCTTCTTTCTTTTAAACAGATACTAAAAGGCCCTGCTGTGCATTTCAGCACTTTGCAATCACCTCAGTGCAGTGTGCATTGAACACTACAAGTGTGAGTCAGGACAATTGGGCTCCTGTTTGTCTATTGTTTTCAAATCTAAGAAATTACCACCCTGCTCAGTTACAACAGCATTTCGCCCCCGCCCCAAAAAATGAAGATAATTTCTCTTTTTATAAAGAATGCTCTATTTCTGGGGGTGTTAACACATTCTGGGGTTCGGGCCTGACAATACAATGGGCCAGTAATTCCGGTCCCAACGCGTGAGTACGGACGGGGTACTCACGCGTGGGCCCGTTGGAAGTGCCGGATTTCAGCATGCACAGCGCATGCGCGGGAAACCGGCATTTCCTGTCCTCTGAACCAAAGGGTTCAGAGGACGAACGCGTGCGCGCAGGAGTCTGCGTGTGCGCGCTGAAATTCCTTTTATTCCACAGGTTTGCACGTGTGTAAGGGCCTCTCCTTTTTACGAATGTAAAAAGGAGATGTAAGGACTTCATTCTTTAAGGTAAGTGGTCTATTACTTAAAATTGTAAAAAAAATTCCACAGCTTTATTGTTTTTAAGGACTTTACAGTAAGGTAAGTGTAGTTTTAGACCCGATTTTAAAAAAAATTATTTTTTTCAAAAATTTGATTAATTGTTTAAAATAGTTTTTTAAAGTTATTTATAGTTTATTTAATTATTGGGATGTTTTTTTAAATTTTATTTAAAGTTAAACTAGTCTTTTGGGCGCCCGTACTTTTCATGAGTTTGACAGTTCTTATGATCAAACTCATGAATGAAGTTTCCCCTCCCCTGATTGGCTGCACAGTGCTCACCTGATCCCAGCCGGCACATCGCACTAACTATGCCGCTGGATCAGGTAAGCACAGCGCGCCGACAGCTGAACCGGGCCAGTGACAGGAATTCCAAGCAGGCCCAGGCTTCAGATGTCGGCACGCCGGGTGAGTGCACATCGGGGGCTTGCACGCGCGGCAAGCCCCCGAACCTAATTTCTGGGCCATTACTTTGCTCTTATGATTTATGGCATGCTCAGAATCCCTTGATGTGCTGTTGCCTTGTTAGACTCTTTGGGGGTGATTTTGAAAATGGGGGCGCGTTGGAGGTGGGACTGCTGCTTGTCGGGTTTCAGTCCGCCTCCATCGACATCTGGCCAACCCACGCTATTGTCCCTTGATTGACCTTGTTAAGCCTGCCCAGCGGGCTTAGCAGGTCAATTTAGGGGAAGCTGGTTACAGAGAATGCCAGCGTATGATGTTTCATCTGTCAATTTTGACAGATGAATTGTTATCGTTTGACAGCTCTGTGAAGCTGTCAAACACTGACATTCTCTGTTGTTTGATGAGTTCTTGTATTCAAGACTCATCAAACCTCTTTTGTGAGTAGAAATTAGATGGTTGTTGCATCGGAGAATGCAGCAGCCGTCTGTCATCTCTGCCGCGGAGATGCGAGACTCTCCGCATCCCCAACGGTTGAAGCCTGCAGGAAGAAACAAAGGTAAGTAAACATTTTCTATCATTTTCCACTCACCTCACATACTCACCTCTCCACAATTGCACCCATTACTTACCTCCACAGCGCACTTTTGCACCCCTCCAACCCCCACAGACCCACTGCTCGCCTCGGTGACCCTGGCGGGGTTTTCCGACATCGGGAAGCCCGCGCCTATGGTGGGAAAATGGGGATAATCCTCTTAGCTGCCTGTTAACTATCTGTAATCTCCTAATCTCCTACCCGCCTCCTGGGAAGATGGCACGGAGGCAGGTTGGGGGCGGGATGGATACCCACCCCTAGATTCTGCCATTTTCCCGGCAGTCCTGCCTCCAAACCCGCCTCCCCAGGGCTGGCAAGATCCAGCCCTTTGATCTACTGGATAAGTTGAATGTAGCAAACTCCATCAGCAATACACATCATAAAATCATAATCGAGGGATGTCCCGTGGAGTATTAAGTATTTGATTTTAGCAGTGGTTCACTTGTCCAGCAATGCTGTTTATTCTCCCAAGTATATTCCATTAATAAGTATAGCATTTATTACTGAATCATCGAACTGTTTGTTGTCCAATTGAAGAAAAACAACAATTAGTAACTGAATAATCATTGCATTTCTATTCCAGGCAAAAGAAATCAGTGGAATAAAAATCGTAACTTACTGCTCCCCGCTGTATTTTGCAAACGTGGAGTTTTTCAAGAAGAAAGTCATTAAAAAGGTAAAATGTCTCCGTGCATTTCAGTCTTGAACTTGTGGAAAAGATCTAAGTTACAACAATTCAAAACAGGGGAGGATTGACATTCTAAATACACAGAAAGCATCATAAACATTGCATAAATTGTTTGTGATCCTGAACTCTAGGTGTTAATGTCCGTCATACCTTCCCAGCCCTCTCATGGACTCTCTGCGACCTACTTGATCTCGAGAGGATTGCAAGTTCCACCCTGGCACCTCTAATACTGAATCAAGCAAAACTGCAAAATCCCTCACTAATCTTCTAGCCTATGTGATGCTCTTTTTCCTTAGCATGACATTTTACCCTAACCCTAATATTAATACCATCTGGAGATGCTTCCTAGATTCTTTAGATGTTGCCTTGTGGTATTTTCTATACATTATTGTCTACTGTTTTCAAATCTTTTACGCAGCAAGTGGTTATGATCCGAAATGCACTGCTTGAAAGGATAGTGGAGGCAGATTCAATTGTGGCTTTCAAAAGGGAATTGGTTAAGTACCCGAAGGAAAAAGATTCGCAGGGCTACCGGGAAAGGGCGGGGGAGTGGGACTAGCTGAAGTGCTCTTGCAGAGAGCCGGCACAAGCTCGCCGGGCCAAATGGCCTCCTTCTGTGCTGTAACCATTCTATGATTCTATGGTTATGATTGGCTATCCTACAGAATTTATTGAATCCCACAGGATTTTGAATTTGTCCATCAGGATTTCTTCAAGTTAATTGCAAGAAACCTGGGGCACATTTGAGTTTATATTTTTCTTCTGCTTTAGATGCCTATGATCCCATGATCCCTTGCATTCTTCTCCTGTGAAACCCACAATTCCCCACTTGAGGGAATAGGAAGTGGCACCAATTTATGGGTTTTACACAATAAATGGAGAGCATTGTGGAATTCAATCCCCAAAGCACTAGTTAAAATCCTTGAATACTTAGCAATAAAACTGGTATTTGGCTTATTCACTCAGTGTAAACCATTGGCCCTTTTGTTATCCCATACTTAACATAAACACCCTAACATTACAAAACATGAAGCCCTCCGACTTGCTGTGATCGTAACCATGGGAGATCATTTCCTTAACTCACTGTTGCCAAAAAAGTTGAGGTGATCATAAAATGGGCTTCCCTGCTTTATCATCATTAACAGCAAACAGAGGAAGTGTTAACTAGTTGCGTAATTCGTGGAAAAAATAATATCAATGAGAGAATAACACATAATTATGAAAGAAAAAGAAAGAACGACTTGTATTTATATAGCGTTTTTCACGACCTCAGGGCGTCCCAAAGCGTTTTACAGCCAATGAAGTATTTTTGAAGTGTAGTCACTGTTGTAATGTAGGAAATGCAGCAACCAATTTGCACACAGCAAGCTCCCATAATCTGTTTTATTGATGTTAGTTGAGGGATAAATATTGGCCAGGACACCGGGGATAACTCCCCTGCACTTCTTCAAAATAGTGGCCATGGGATCTTTTACGTCCACCTAAGAGAGCAGACGGGGCCTCGGTTTAACGTCTCATCCAAAAGACGGCACCTCCCGACAGTGCAGCACTCCGTCAGCACTGCACTGGAGTGTCAGCCTAGATTTTTGTGCTTAAGTCTCTGGAGTGGGACTCGAACCCACAATTTTCTGACCTAGAGGCGAGCATGCTACCCACTTTTTTTTTAATATTATACTTTATTGAACATTAAGAACATTTACAACATCGTGATCATTACATTGTATGATACAAATCAATTCCACCGCTCTGCACAGCCATTCCGCCACCACATTTTAACATCAAAACCTGAAGTTTAATTTGTCACCTGTAACATATATGAATCGATTGTACTTTAAAAATTGGTTGTAAAATACTGTCCTTAAATTCCTTTCTGAATAAAACATCCACAGAGCCTTATAATGATCTTTTAGTTTATATTTAAAATACTCTTTTAGATTGATTCTCCTCCCCTTAAAAAACAGAGCATTCCTTCTTTGCACAATCACAAATCTAGCCAAACTGAACATTAAATTAATTGCTGCTCCACTAGACTCGGGCAGACTCTCCTGCAATCCCCATCTCAAAATTGAGTCCCATGGGATTCCTATTCTCGCTCTTCGGTCCCCACCCAGCAAAAAGCTTCACACAACTGTCGAACATAGTACTTAAAGTCATTTAACTACGGACATAACACCAGTAAATGGGACAGAGTCTCATCCCGTGTCTCACACATTGGGCAAGTTGCCGCCTCCACTCGCCCAATCTTGCACAAGACCGTCATGATAAAAATCCAGTTATGAGCCAATTTGAAATCCAGTTCAATCCATTCTGGGCACTTAAAATTCGCCCACACTCCCTTCCAAATCCTGTTGAAGTCCAGCTGTGGGTATATACTCTGCCAAAACTCCTGACCAGCAGATGTCTTGAATCTCCATTCTCTGAATACCTCACAGAAATCTCGAGTATTACAGTTGTCAAATTGGACTAACTCTCCCCTTTTCTCCAGTACAAAGCTTGGAAAAGCAGGACGCATTTTACTTCCTTTGGAGATTTCCGCATTTATTTCTTCCATCCAATCCTGTGGCATTGCCCTCACAATCTTCTCATACATGATTCCTATTGCTTTTCCTTCTACCTCCTGATCCTCCTCCCACACCATATCCCTCACTATCACTTCTGGCAACCAACCTGGAATTAGCTCGTATAATACATCTTTCACAGATATAATCCCAGCTTTTATAAAAGCTTGATTAAATAAAACCTCTCCTTCGATGTTGACCCACCTGTTCAAAAATAAGGGCTGTTCTAAAAATTCCTCAGCCCCCTTGGGCATAAACTGCACACTCTTTAAAAATTGGGCCCAAGTCTCTACAACCCCCTTATAAAACCTAGGGAGAAGTTTAATCGATTTCAAAAACATATTATTGTATTCCATATACAATATCCCCTGCCCTCCTATCCCACTTCGTTTTTTAAAATGCTCAAAACAACTCTTCCAAAAACTTGTATTTGACTCCTGAAGAAATCTCTTCACCCATTTGATTCTAAAGGATTTCTTCTTCAAATCAATATCTGGAAAATTGAGTCCTCCCTGATTTCTCCGTCCAATGATGGTATTGTATGCCACCAAGGCTGGTTTCCCTTCCCATAAAAACCTCACACAAGCCTCTCGGATGGACTTTTCCGCCCACTCAGGAATATCCTCCACCGTCAATAAGTACCATAGCTTAGATAGCAGGAGAGCAGACACCACTGTCGCTCTTCCTTGCACTTTCAACCACCTTCCTTCCCATCTTCCCAAAATCTTTTTAATTTTCATAACCTTCGGTTCCCAATTTAATCGATCCACTTCATCCCTGTCTTCCTTGCACCCCATATGCACCCCCAGAACTTCCAAAACCTCCACCACCTTAAAGGGACATTCCCCCAACCATTCCCCCCTACCCCTCCCTGCAACCAGGCATTGGGACTTACTATAATTCACTCTGGCTCCTGAAGCTCTACAATATTCCTCCACTACATCCATAGCTTTCTTCACTGACTCCCCATTTCTCAATGTTAAGGTTGTGTCATCTGCATATTGTGTATCACCGACACCAGCCCAGAACTGGGGACCACAATCCCAACTACACCTTGTTTCTTTCGCATCATGTAACCTAATGGTTCTGCTACCAATGTGTATAACAATGGGGACAGGGGACAACCCTGTCTCACTGATCTCTGTATCGGAAAATACTTGGATGAAAAACCATTACATTTAACGCAGCTAAATATGTTTGAATAAAAAATCCTTATCCACTGAATGAAATTCTCCTTGAAACCAAATGCTTCCAAAACCTTCAATAAAAACTAATGAGACACCCTATCAAAGGCTTTCTCTTGATCTATCTTTAATACATAAGCCTCCCTCCCACTCTCTTCCATGAGCTCTATCGCATCTCGGATTGAGACCACAGAGTCTGCGATTCCCGGCCTATGACTCCATAGGACTGAAAGGGCCAAACTATCTCTGGTAACACCTCCTTCAAACCATTAGCCATAACCCTCGCCAAGATCTTATAATCCACATTTAATAATGTGATGGGCCTCCAATTCTTCAGATCCCGTCTATCCCCTTTATTTTTATATAAGCTAAGCTTATGATACCTCTCCTCATAGATGGGGCCAGGCTTCCCTCAATTTTAATTCCCTTAAAAACTCCTAAGAGCAATGGACTTAAAATCTCGAAAAATTCTTTATAAAATTCTGCACTTAGTCCATCGGACCCTGGGCTTTCCCCCCCCGCCTTCATTCCACTTATTGCTACTTTTATTTCCGCTAATCCTACTTCTTTGTCACACATGCTTCTCTCAACCTCCTTTAAACCCTCTTCAATAAAAGCAGTAACCTTCTCCATCGCCAATTTGGAAATGTCTTCTTTTGTATATAACTCTTGATAAAAGCTGCTAGCCGCCTCTAAAATCTCCCCACTTTCATGAATGATCTTCTCACCAACCTTCAACTCTTCAATTAATGATAATCTCTGTCGCAGCTTCTCTTGCTCTAGAAAATATCTAGTGCATCTTTCGCCCTCCAATGCATCTCTAGCCTTTGCACGGAGAATGGCCCCTTGCATTTTTCAGCTTGCAATAATTCCCACTCTTCCTTTAGCACCCGGAACTTAGTCTCAGCTCCCTTATCCCCTCCGTCAACTGCTTTACAGACATCCGTAAACCTTTTGTTTATATTCTCTTCTCGATGCCGGTTAGCTGCCGCCCTCTTTTTCCCATAACGTACCGAAAAAACTTTTACCTCATATTTGAAATTGTCCCACCAAACTCTACTTTCTTTCAAGAACAAAGGTTCCTTCCGAGCATTCTTTATTATATTTATAATCCCTTCTTTATAAGAAATTTCTTTCAGGTATTGATTGTTTAAAATCCACACCACTGAACCGATCTTAACTCTGCTGTTCCTAATTCTAAGAACCAAAGCCGAGTGATCACTAAAAAATACTTTTTTATAATAAATCTCCATCACCTCCGACTTAACCCTTTCCGCATTAACACAAAATCTATTCGGCTCTGTTTTAAAACATCACCCACCCAACCTGCTCTGGAGAACTCCCTTTTTATGGGGTTCTGGTCCCTCCATAAGTCTCTCAAATTTAAATTTGCCATCATTTTTACAATCATCCCTCTGGAGTTATCATCCTTAAAGGTCATCTGGGCTGAAGTGTCCATCCGAGATAAAAATACATTAAAATCCCCCACTATACAAGGATTTTCCACCTCTGCCGCTTCAGTGAATAACCCCTGAAAAAACTCGCAACGCTTGCAATGGTCGTTCGGTGCATAGATATTAAAGAGATCGCAATTAAATCCCTCCATTTTTACCCTTAGCCATAAAAATCTCCCCTCAGTGTCCTTGTCCACCAAGGCAACGTTCTCTTCTATGGATGGACTCACCAAAACAGCCACCCCTCTACGGTTATTGTTTGCACAACTTGCAAACACCTCTCCCTTCCAAATCTTCTGAACTCTTTCTAGAATATCCTCATCCCAAAAGGTTTCTTGCAGACACAACAAGTCCGAACCTTTAAAACCCTGCAACAACTGCTGCAATTTCTTCTCACCCCTCAGTCCGTTCACATTAATCGAGACCAATATAATCATGGCTCCAAAGAAGGGAAGTATGCCTGATAATCTCCCCATCATTCAATCTCTGGCTCTTCCCTCCTCTCATGCTCCTTCTCAACTTTTCGGGCAGCTGTTGCTTTTTCCTGCAGCCTCCGACTCTTTTTCCCCTCCTGTTTAAACTTTCCCTGCTGTTTCAGCCTCTTCCTTGCATTAAGTTTGGGCCCAGGAGCTGCCCTTTCTCCCTCCTTCTGCCCCTCACTAACCTTTCCCTTTCCACATGATGCCACCCCACCCCCGACTTCCATGTCTCTGTTCCCCTCTAATTCCTCACACTCAAACTCTTCTGCAACCCCTTGTGCCTGCTCCCCGTCAGATACATAATCCTGCTCCCTGTCAGATACTTCATCTCCCACAGAGAGTCTTCCTGCTATCGCAGTTTCTCCCACTGTGCCGCTCCCTTCGACCACATCTCCACCTCTGACCCATGCACCCTGTTCCCTCACTCCATGGGACAATGGCACACCTAAATTGTTCCCTTCTGACGTCTCTATCTCGCCGATCCCATCCTGCTGTCCCTTTAAGGCTCCTGCCTCTTGCACCCTCTTCTCGTCCTGCCCCCTCCCGCTCACCAAGATATCCGACTCCCAGCCTCTCCCCGGAGCACCCACATCCACCACACACCCCGCTCCTGCCACCTCTCCCCCCGCAGACACCAGACTCCCCAGGGGGAGCCGAACCGCACTAAGGCTCGAGTCTGCACTCGACCCTCACTGCCCGCTGCTGTCTTTGTTCCCCTCCACAGCACTCGGCGTGTTTTCCGCCATCTCCATCCTGTTCTCTGCTCCGCCATCCTCTGCCTCTTCCTGTACTCCTTGCTCCTTCATTTTACTGGCTGTGTCCTCCGACTGCACTGCTCCTCTGGCCGTTCCATTCTCATCTCCTGCTCCTTCTCTCATCTCCTCATCACTCATATCGCTCCCTTCTGCCACACACTCACAGCGGGTGGGGCCTTTGCGACACACCCCACAGCTCTCCGCCTTGCAGCTCTGAGCAATGTGTCCCGACTCACCGCAATTGTAACAATACAGGTCTGGACAGTTTCTTACGGGATGGTCATGTCCAAGACAATAATAGCACACCTTTACTTGGTTATCATGCAGCACACGAAAGTACTGCACTCCTTCCAGTGTCTCGAACTTCATACTGCACGGCAATGACCTCACCCCCTCTGGGAACCGCACCTTTACATACCGGGTTCCGTCTGCTACCCGTGTTCCCGGATAGTACCTCCTCTTTATTTCAGAACAGATTTTAATGTCCCACGACTCCAACTGCTTGCTTAGCACTTCATCCTCAATGTAAACTGGCAAGTTTAAAAATGAAACCACCACCTCCTCTGAATATAGCAGAGTCACCTCCAAGAATTTCTCACCAACTTTCAGACTGAGTAACATTCTTTCCACCTCCTCACGACCACTGACCGTCACCTCGAATCCCACATTTGGCTTTGGTCGGCAAGCAAAGCAGCTTCCCTCGCCACAGTCCTCATGAACCGCCTGGATAATATCCCAAGCTCGAATCTTCTTATCCTCACACTGCACCACCACCGTGTTTTCTTCACCAAACCTCCTGGGGTCCCGGCCCAAATCTTTGGGCCTTTTTTTTTCCTTTCCCACCACAGTTTCTTCCCGAATTAAATTCCTCTCGGGAACATTGTCCTCTGAGGGGCCCGGCCCCTCAGCAGCCATCTGGCTGTTTTTGTGGGCCAAAAAGGCCCTAAAGCCTGAAAACAAAACCCCAAAACCCACCACCAACTTTTTACAAAACTCCCTCCAACTCCCAGCTGCAACCAAGCAACCAGTAACACCTGGCTCACTCCTAGCCCCTCCCACCTAGAGAGTGCTGCCCACTGAGCCACAGCTGACATTATGAACTAATATAGTCGATGATCATAGAATTTACAGTGCAGAGCCAGGCCAGTTAGCCCATTGCACTTGAATCCTAGCTCTTCAACTGGAACTCTCCTTTCTTTCCCATATCTTTCTCCACATTGTTTTACAGGAAACTTTCGATTTACCAGTACCTAAATAACCGGAAATCTCGGTTAACCGGCAAAATTCAGGAGTAGGTTTTACTTCATATTGTACTTGCGTTCCTCCATCTGTTGCTGTGCAAGGGTGTGGCTGCAGCTGTTGCTAAGCTACAGAGACGCTTGGAACTTGTGGCCATTGTTCTGTACTTGTTGCTAAGCAACAGGGTTTGTTGCTTTATACGGAGCTCTCAGCTCTCCGTATCTTTTAC